>NC_083097.1:9602287-10270186 GCF_949774975.1 Lagenorhynchus albirostris
TCATCAGCAGTTTTTCCCTGGACAATGAATGAACCAAAATGTTCGGACTTACAGTAGTCTAAATCCCTGAGAGAAGCAGATTTTAAAGAAAAAAGGTTTTCAAGTTACGTTTTCCTTTACTCTTACCCTCCAAATGGAAGGATCTGCATTTAGTCTACCTTCCTCTGAAACAGTTCAAATGTTTGCCACAAACTGGTTTATTTATAAATTGAGGCTACATAGCATTTGCCTGTAGTGGTCGTAAATCCTTATTTGTGTCTTTTTTTTTTTCTTTCTTCACTGTATAGGAGGAGGTGTGGCTTTGAAGCAGTGCTGTGGGACAGGGAAACTCTGCGCAAGAGGAAACACTCTCGTGAGGGTTAAGAGCTTGAGTTGACACACGAAAAAGAAGATGTTGACTGAGAGCGAATATTTTGTCCGAGGGAAAGCCAGAGTCATAGGAGTAGACATGCCAGGAGAATCATCTCCACGGGGACAGATGGAGTGGAGGACATCTAGGGACAGTGAAGGGGCATCAAGGAGAGACAGTTGTCTAACAATGGTGAGTACAGGACACACACAAAACCCAAACAAGGCTACAGATGATTTTAGCAAAGACCCTTCAGCTAACTCTCCAAAGCTAATAACCCACATGGCATGCTGGGATTTCACTGTCAACTGCCTTTGAATCGTCCCAACTGGGAGCCCTCCATTCCAGCTTAAAGTTAGAGGGAGTTGGAGTTCCTTGATTTTGGTAGTGTTTGTGGACACTTCTCCCTCTGTCCTGCTGCTTCCCGGCCTTCACCGGTGGCCACCTTAAAGCCAACATCTTCAGTGCTCAGTGATTGGGCTGCTTCCTCAGCATGATCTAACCCCAAAGATTTTGATATTCTTGTCTAGCATATTTGAGGACAAAGCCATGCAAAAGTTTTGAAATTGCCAACAGATAAATGTTTTACTGGTTTATTTTACACCGGCTGCTTTATATTTAAATCAACAGAATAGAGCAATTCTGAAGGAGTGGGGCAGTGCTAAGACTTCTGTGAATTCAGTCTGGATAACAAACACTGAATGTTTTGAGGAAGGGAAGGGAATCAAGTGGGCAAGTTCCTTACCTTTCCCTTTGCTAGTAATTAAATAAGTTCTGATTTAGAGAGCGTTCAGATGAGTGATAGATTCAAAATAACTGTTTTACATAATTAGGTTCATTGCATCTGATTTATCAAATGCCAACATCACACTGAATATTATCACATGCTTATATCTTCCAGGAATCTATTTAAGTACGATATGCCTTGAGTTCCTGCTGTCAGTTCTTTCTACCTCTGAAGGTTTTGATAGTATTGCCAAGGACTTACAAGTGTAAAAAACAAGGAAACAGTCATTACATCCGAATGTCATATAGTTAAATAAAAGTTATCCATCCCTGGTAGATTTAGAGGTGTAACTTTATCACCATTCCTTGGTTCTAAGCAGCTAAAAATATCCAATGATGAACAGTAAAAGGACCTGCTGATCTTTTAAGTGGCGACATGAGCTGAGGGTATGTGTGAAAATCCTCTTCTTATAAGCATTTCCTGGGCATTAGGAAATTTTTATTAGTATCATAAATCAGAAATTAATGGCCAAGGGTCCTAGGCAAGGAGCAAGAATCTTAAGATAAGGCCTACCTCTGTGGATATCAGAATTTCTATGTGCTGGTATTCAGAAAAATGCAATAGTACAATTATTATATATTTGAAGAGTATACTACACTTTTTTATTAGCATGCTTTTGACAGAACTGTAAGTTCACAGTATTTCCCTGTGGAGACACTTGTACAAAATACCTTTGCATATTTAAGCATTATGCATAGAGCTAAGGCATTTTAAACCAAGCATTGTTTGCACTCCTTTTATCCACTGCGGTCAGGTTTTAGTTGCTCATGGCTGGGTGGGCATAGTTAATGGGAAGAGAGACAAAACTAGGAGAAAAAAGAGGGGCAAGGAATTAAAGGCTAAAAGTGCAACTTCTGGAATTCATGCCCTCTACCACTCTTGCAAGAAAGAATATATCAGGCCCCTACTAACAAGGCCTGTTTTATTTTGGGCAATTTCAAGAAAAAAATAATCTCATACAACCTCTTCTCCGAATAGGCTCCAAAATTTCATGAGATGGTGTATACATTTGCTGATTCAAAGAAAATACACTTTTCTTGATACACGCACCCCAGTGTTCATTGCAGCACTATTTACAATAGCCAGGACATGGAAGCAACCTAAATGTCCCTCAACAGAGGAATGGATAAAGAAGATGTGGTGTGTATATATACAATAGAACATAACTCAGCCATAAAAAGGAATGAAATTGTGCCCTTTGCAGAGACGTGGATGGACCTAGATACTGTCATACAGAATGAAGTAAGTCAGAAAGAGAAAAGCAAATATCGTATATTAACACATATATGTAGAATCTAAAAAAATGGTATAGATGAACTTATTTGCAAAGCGGAAGTAGAGACACAGACGTAGAGAACAAACATGGACACCAAGGGGGGAAGTTGGGGGTGGGATGAATTGGGAGACTGGGATTGACATATATCCATTACTATGTATAAAACAGATAACTAATGAGAACTGACTGTATAGCACAGGGAACTCTACTCAGTGCCTATGGTGACCTAAATGGGAAGGAAATCCAAGGAAGAGGGGATATATGTATACATGTGGCTGATTCACTTTGCTGCACAGCAGACACTAACACAACATTGTAAAGCAACTATACTCCAATTTAAAAACAAGAAAAAAAAAAGAAAATACGCTTTTCTTTAGTAGTCATTTTCTTTTACCATCTAGTTCTATTTGACAGTGAGTTCTCAGCGTTAACACTGGACTCAAAACACCACTTGTAAACATCTGCATCTTTGCCAGAAACTGGAACAATGTTAACAAGAAAAATTGCTGGAGAAACTGACTTCATTAAAATGTCACAGATGTCCAGGTCAATTATGTTGGTGGAGAACAATTCTGAGAGCCTCACCTGGACCAAGCTGAGGGCTCAGAACAGCAGTGTGACAAAGGGCAATGGAAACATGGATGGGCCCAAGAGAAAAGGGAAAGCAGACCCCACGGACCAGCCCAACTGCATCAACCGGTCCCCCGCCATTGCAGACCCAGGTCATGCAAGTATAATACCTGTGTCCAGACTTTATGACTAATTTCTGCCACAACGCTTACAGCATCCAATGTTAACCTTTCAATGCTATCATATGCTTTTACTCGTCCTACTTCTCCTCTTCAGAAGACAAAGTTTGGGTCTAGAGAGCCCAGGCCCTGGCAGTGTTCATATATATAGTATGTTTCTGAAATCAATAGGTTTTAAGACTCACATCTAAAGCATGAATGCTCAGCTTACAGGCTAAGAGAGGTTGTGATCCAGGAGGGCTGAAGGGTAGTGTAACAACCACCTGGGTGCTCTGTGCAGGCCAGGCCCTCCTGCAGGTCCAGGAGCCCTGGAGGACTGGGAAGAACCTGCAAATTGATGTAGGAACAGGCTTGAGACATTTGCTGCACAAGAGCTACCATGTGTCCTAGGACCTCAGTCACTGGCCCACTGCTGCTAGAGCTGACTTGGAAGGATGTTCAAATGGCTCAGAACAGGTCACTCCTGGCCACTCAGCTGTGGCGCTGGTAATGGGAGGTGAGAGGGAAGGTTCAGTTCTGTGGCAGAGATGTGTAACCAAGCAGGACCCTATGGGGTCTTCCTGGGACAGACCCCTCCCCCCATGTCCTCTGCTGTAGCTCTTCTCTGAAGTACCTTGATAACAGTATCTGACGTACGCTTCCTGAGTTGTTTTACAGATGCTAAAGCCACCACCAAATAGAAGAAATTAACTACTGGATGACCATGAGCCCCGAGACCTACAGAAGCCTAAGGATTGATAATGTTAACTGTCCTGTTACCTCACCATCAACCAATCAGAGAACTGTGCACGATCACATACCCTGTGACCCCCTCCCTCACCTGGCTTTTAAAAATGCTTTGCTGAAACCCTTCAGGGAGTTCGGGGTATCTAGAGCACAAGCCACCCATTCTCCTTGCTTGGCCTTGGCCCTGCAATAAACCTTTCTCTGATCCAATCACTGACGTTTGGGTTTGTCTCACTGTGTGTCGGGCACAGGAACTTGCATTGGGTAACAGATGGAGATATGGGCTCCAGGGGCTCAGAGGGCAGACTGGACCCTGGAGAGTAGAGGGGCCCTAGACCTGGGACATCCCCTGGAGCTCTGTAGGTACCTTCACTCCAGCACCACCACTTACAAGAGCAACTCCTACACAGAAGTGTAAGCAGGTAGGTTAGGGAGTCCCTGGAGAAAGAGAACCAGGAATGGCTTTCTTGACAGAAGAGAACCCATTTTGGTCTAAGCCATTTTGTGATCTATGCCTGGCTACAGTGCTTGCCGTTGAACAGATCTCAGTAATTAGTGATCTTAAGGGAGGGGATGCAGAAACTAGGGAGGAGCATTCAAGAAACAACAGTGCAGCCTTGGGGCAGGGTCCTGGTTCCTTAAGGGATATACATAACAATATACCTTTGAGTTCTGCAGAAACTAAAACCCTCACTCCAGTAGAGGATGGAAGGATGATGCTGACCTTCCTGACTTCAATCAGCTAAAGCTTGGCCTCTGTCAACCTGTGCCCCAATTCTATGCTGAATTCTCCTCTGCTCAAGCCCCCTCATGAATATGCATGGACCCTTAGCTTAAAACGTCCCCAATTTTGCTGTCTGGGGAGACTCTGCTTTGGCAAAGATCCCCTGTGTTCTCCTTATTCGCTGAGAGTAATAAATCTTTCCTCTCCCTGCTCTTTGGCTTGGTTGTGGCTATTGGCTCAACACCCGCCAAGAAGTGAACCCAGTTTTCGGGGAACAGAAGCTTGAAAGCATGGCTGCCTCTCCAATTCTGCACACAAAAGGGGGCCTTAGGAGCACAGATGTATAATGTCCAACAGTTTGAAGTAAACTCAAATAGCATCTAAAGTAGTAATTCTACTGCTCTTTTCTTGTGTCATTTTTTTCCCAAACAAACTGAAATAGGGAGACATGATTTGGGCTCCAGATCTGTGTTTAACCAGCTGGGCAAATCAAGGCAAGTCATTGAACCTCTCTGAGCCCTGGTTACCTCTAGTGTAAAAATACAAATAATAGTATGTGTTTGTATGACATGGCATTGTGGGAGGATCAAGGTCAGAGAAATCTGTGTGAAGGGCTCTGCAATTGATAAAGCAGCGTAAACATAGGTATTCTCACGTCACTCGATCTTAGAATCAAGAAATTGTTATCTCATGAAAATACATCTTTTGATTCTAAAACACAATCAAACACTGTAATTTAAACTATCAAAATATCAAAAACAACTTAAGAGATTTAATTGTGAAATATTATAAATGGAAAAAAAGCTGATAATTTTGTGAAATATTATTGGAAAATGTAAATTTTAAGGTTTTATTTTTTCTTAAAAATTAATGTTGCTTTTTAATGGATAATTGTAAAGAATGAAGGAATGAATGAAGTTCAAAGGGAAAGAAATATTGAAATAACCAAGAGAAAGTGGAATCCTTTTTAGAAAGGGATATGGCATAAATTAAACTTGCTGAGCGAAGACAGCAAACATCTGCTGATCCAGAAGGAAGCCAGCGATGGACCTGCAGGGAGTTCTTGACATGGAAAGTAATTACAAAGCTGAAAGGGCAAAGTATCCTCACTGCCTTGCTCGTCTCACGCCTCCACCCCACAGAGAGAGAATCCAACAGGCTCTGTTCCATTTGACCAGCAACAGAAAACACTTCTAGATTGATTTGCAAATAAATTTCTACTTGCTAGATTTTACCTAGAGCGTTCACCTGTGCCAGTTAATCCATATTGATTGATACGTTCACTCATTTAACACATATTTACTGAGTGAGCAACTTCTAGGAGTTTTGGACACCATGATGCTTAAGACTCACAAGGTCCCTGGCCTTGAAAATAAATCAGTCATCACATTTAGAGATAAAGGTACTGAAGGAAAATAAAGGAGGGTGGGGAAGGTAGACAGGATCGGAGGGTATACTGTTTTCATATGGTGGTCAAGAAAGTTCTTTATGAGGATCTGACATTTCAGCAGCAGACTACTTAAGGGAGCCATGCTGGAGGGAGATCCATGTGTTTCTCAGATAGAGGGGACCAGAAGTGAGAGCAAAGGCCCTCTGTCGGAGAGTCAATTCAGAATACTTACAGAAGTGACCACCATATTGTCTTTTAAAAGAAATTCCAGTTAGTATACGAACTCTTTATAAGTTCATACCACAACTGATTATAAAAACTGAACAGATATTTTTTTAACTCACAATTTCACAATCACAGTAACCACATTTTCGGCAAAAGGATTTGAAATATTCAACAGGAGATCACACATAAGGAGCTCATGAGAACTGCATGACCAAAGATTCAGCTCAAATACATATATATGTGTGTGTGTGTGTGTGTGTGTGTGTGTGTGTGTGTATGTATACACACATACATACATATATATACACACACATACATACATATATATATTTGAATTTTCATTCCTTAGAATATGATTAGTTCTCAAATCTTCATTTCTTCCTTGCAGAATCATCTGTGAGACTTTGAAACACTGATTCCCGAACACAACCCCCAAAAGATTCTAACTCAGTCCATCTAAGCGTGGAGCGGCGAGGTGCATTTAATGGGTACCCCATATGCCTCATCACTCTACTACAGGAATCACCCTGACAGCCTCCCTGTCCCAGATAAATCAAAGAGAGAGGAGACAGGCATATCCGAAAGAAATCAGTATCTAATGTGTTACAACCCTCAATTTACCATTTCTTGCTTTCTTCAAATAATATCATTTACTACCATATTATGCCAATTACTTTACTGAACAGAACGAAACAAATTCATTCTGTTTTTCACTGGGACCCATTCACATTCTCTTATTTCTATACTATACAATTTCTGGCTCTCTAATTCAATGTGAATTCACTTGCTTTTGCAAAGAAACAATGTTTGCAGGTTTTCATTTGGAAATATCAATATTAGGTTCTTGAGGACACACTGCCATTGACCTGTTCTCTTCAAATTTGGGAGCCAGTTTCACATACTCATTTGCAAATAAATGGAAGGACCTAAACAACATACTGGTCAGTGGACCAGAGCAAGCTGACTCGATGAGTTTGTGACCAGGTGGCAGAGCTTTCATTTCTGAGATGAAGAGCTGTCTTCAGAAGAAGAGCTATAACCTTCTTGTGCTATGAAGTAAAGTCCAAAGTAAAATCTAAGAATTCAGGGTTTTTTAAAAATATTCTGTGTGCAGTCAGCTCATGCATTGCTATTTATTAGTGAAACCACATCTTTGAAGGGCAAAATAGGACTTTTATAGAGACACATAGAGCCTGGAATAAAAGCAGATTTCCCCTCGCAAATCCCCACTGCACCTCTTCCTTGCTGAATGCTCTGATTTCAGGGTATGTTCCCTGCAGATATGTTGGCATCACTAGGCGACGTGGCCAAGCAGCATGGCCTGTGTAGGCAGAACGCCTTCCCTCTGTGAGAGTTTATGGCTTTGAACTAGGTATTTTGTGGACTTTGAACTTCTTAAAGTCTGGCTTGATATTTGTTATCATTAAACTCCTGGGAGAAAAATGGCCTCAGCAAAAGCACTTTCAGAAATACAAAAGGTCACATAATTTTGGTTAACTTTTTAATATCATAAATGGGTTCTAAGTAAATTGCCAAGAGATGCAAATATTACACCTTAGATGTAAGAAATGTTCGCCATGATACTTACTTGATTTATTCTTGCTTTTTGCTTTTTGACACAAATCAAAATTCCAAAATCTACTTCCTACTCCTATGCCAATTCACATATTAATTTCAGTATTTAAAGGACCCTCAAATATTTCCTGTGTATCTTGAGTCAAGTCCATGCACTAAATTTCATTTGCAAATGATCATCATTCATTGAATTAGTTTGACATCTTACCTCATATTGTTATAAATGTTAAAATATATGGACACATTTCCTATACAATAGGCTACGAGCCATATTTGTTTGGAAGGGAGATTATTAATTCATTTGTATTCAGTGGTAAAATTGTACTGAAGCTTAATAATTTCAATGTAACAAACAGGCCATTTGATGATATAAAATGATTCTATGATAAGTCTGTTTTGGAAAGCAAAAAATTTCCTCCTGTTCCATCTTTTTCATAAATCCTAGCTTTTTCCTATATTTTGCCAACGTAATACAGCTTTGCTGCTATCACGAAGAACTTGAACGCTCACACGGTCTCTGACAATGAATAAACGCAGAAGCATTTGCTTCTGTAATTTTCTTGATAAAGTTTCCAATACAACTTATTGTAATTACGACACTTTGCCTCACCTTTTACCAAATGAATACTGTCATCTATTGGGGCTCAAATACTTTACAGTGAGAATAATTTAAAGGCCAAAATCCCTGGTCAGGATGCAGCAGTAAGTGTGCCCCTGTGATCTTATCTCCTTGTCTTTCCTCTCTAACCACAAGCATTTCTTCCCAAGCTGTTAGAAAAATAGGCTTCTTTTGTTCAATTCCTTTTGTGACAGGCAGGCATGCACAAAGTGATGAGACAGTGGTAATGAAGCATGAGTAATGGGGAGTCTGACATCTTTGCATTCGTAGGATGGACCATTTCCATTTTTATTTTCAGTCCAGCGTCATGTGGCTCCGTGCCCACACTGAACTGGATGTTGTTCTGTGTCAACTCACACATAGCTCCAAGTAAAGAGCCTGTGCAAACCTACTTGTCTAAGACGGTACTAGTACTAGTGAAACACACAAGATAGACAGTGGTGGTTTGGCGCCCGTCTGTTTTTGGTTTCTTATCTCAGGGTAGGTAGAGAGTAGCTCTGAGTGGACTAGCTGTGCGTTTCAGTATTTCTCAAAATGTCCCGGGCATATGAGTCCCCTGATTAACATTCAGGTTCTGACTCAACAGGTTTGGGGAAGGGCCTGAGGTCCTGCATTTTTAACAAGGTCTTGGGCAATCTTGGTGTTGCTGGTCCACAGACCACCCTTTGAGAAGTCAGGACTTACTGATTTAGCTATGGATGTATACCTTGGCTGCTAGACGTTTTCAACTTTGGCATCCTTCTGGAGCCCTGGAGATAGTCTCACATCCACACAGATACTCTTCTTCATCGACAAGGCGGATAAAACTCAACGAGTGTCATTTTCTCTCTCCACAGATGCTTCTCAATACCCCATCAGTGCAACGTTCCAACAGTACATCTGGAGTCTGGCTCCCAGACCCAATCGCTAGGGACAATTAAGAATCTTTGCAAGAAAAGAATCCAGGACAAGGTGTTTCTGACCCATCTTTTTTGTTATATCGAGATGCAAAGACAGACTTTGGCTGGGAGGGATGGGAAATCTTCATTCTGCTTTCCAAAGAGCTAACTGCTGTGGGGACTAAAGCTCAGTTTTCATTTTTGTGCATGTGGTTTCTGCCCATCAAAGGGCACAGAGGAAATTCTCAATGTACGGATAAAGAGAAGGGTTGTATCAGGCAAAAGTAAGCTAAGGTATGCAATTTTCTTCATAAATTGCTTTAAATATTTTGAAAAATATCTGAACTGAGATGTTCTGCATCTCAGCATCTTAAACAGAGGCCTTTTACTCAGATTGTACTAGATATACCATAGATAGATGTATACATTCCTTTTCAAAAATTTGATATTTATCTGATAAAATGCAAACTTCAAATGTATTCTCCCTGTATCATTTTTCTACTGCTTTCTATGTTTCACCAATACCCACGGAATGGCGTTAGTGATAATTGCAGAAGCAAAAGACACCATTAACTCTCAACATAATTTTGGGGGGAAAAATGGCAAATAAGCTGTTTCATAGATTAGTCATTCTCTATATTTACATTTTATAATTTCTGTATATCAACACTTTTATTAAAGTTTTATTACTTTACTCAACATAATACTTGGCATACAAAAAAAGAGTTTGAGAGGGGAGGAATTATGCTGTGTAATAAACAGCTCCGAGGACTAAAATTCTTCCTTGATTCTCTTCCGGTAAAAGCTTTAATATGTGTATGTGTGTGTTTTAGAATCCAGTTAGTCACTGAATTACACATGAGTAATTACTATTTGAATACAAGTTATATTAAAACATTAACTCCCTAATAAATGCACGATTGATGAGGCCTATTAATTCTCCTACCCATTTTTTTTGGTCTGTTACGTTATCCAAAGAAGTTACTGCTAACCACCAATTGCTATGGTACAGTAGTGATGTAACTGGTGCTTTCCTAGTACAGAAATTTGTATTGATTCTTCCAGTGCAGAACAAATACTACATATGCTAGAAGACTGTCAAGGTGAAGGGTCTGTTTGTGGCAGTGTCAACCACAATCAGCTACTGACTCAGACACAGAAGGGACTGTGGCACGATCTGATTCTAACCAGCTGAGCTTATGACCTAAATGAATACATGTGTGTGTGCGCGCATGCGCGTGTGTGCGCACTTATCTCCTAGGGGAGGTTTTGACCCCTTTCATATGTTGCCAGTCCATTCAAGGAGAGCTAGGGTTGAAGCCAGAAACGCCAAGGAATGCAGGCAGGTATCAGTCCAGATCAGGACGGGCTCCCCCTCTTTAATAGCATGGCACCCGTGGGCCCAGGCACCATCCAGGAACCCAGACAGGAAAAATCAATGCTATCAAGTATATGTGAAGATATTTACAAGCAAATAGAAATTTGAAGCGCTGCTCAAGTCCACTGGGTCAAGACCATTAATGGTTTTCTTTGGTTCCTTTGCTGCCAAGTCTCTACCTGCAGGTTCCTGGGCAGGTCCTTAGCATATACAGACGCCACAGAATAAGCAGTCTGTTTTATGATCGCTTTCGTCTCTGGAGTTACACACAGGGAGCTGCTAGCTCTCCAGGTGAGCCTATGACATTCCACGGACCACTATCTGGGCGTCTGTTAATACTGTGATACCTAAAGACATAGGAAGCCACTTTTCAAAGCACTGGGAAACTCAGAGGTGAGAGGACAGGCATTTTACCCTTCAGATTTTTAATACCCATTGAGCCAAGTTTTTCTGTTAGCTGTTGGTAATTTTTTCATATTTCACTCACTTTGGGGAGAACCTGGTATCTCTTTGTGTTCATGCTTCACTTTGTACTAAGGATGATTTCCAATTATCAATGGGATGTAACACTTTCACCAACCAGCTAGCTTTATAATAGCTAGTTGAAGACATTTGTTGAATATCTACTAGATGAGGCGTGGTGAGGCATTCTGAAATATGCAGAAGGCTCAGCTGCCCTCAGGGAGCCCATAAACCCACTTATTTAAATGCTCTGCCTCTTCTGATTGCAGACAATTCAGGATACTTTCTTCTTTGTAGCAAAGTCAGTGCTTTCGTAATACACAGCACAAAAAAATACATATATTGATCAATAGATCTGCTTGAGATTAGCCTTTAGAGATTGTAGGTATTTCACTTTAGTTATCCCATGGCAAATGCGAAGTCTTATCCATATATAAAACTACCCCCCCACACATATATATATACACACACATATATGTGTACGTATATATACATACACATGGGTGTGTACATAGTGATTTTTGTCATACATTTAGAATATAGATAATAAGCAGAAATATGTATTATACGTAACATATATTATGTATAACATGGACTAAATATATGACAAATTTTTTAACATTACAAAATGCAATTGATACAACATTGTAAGTCAACTATACTTCAATAAAATAAATTTTAAAAAATTATAAAATGCACATTGGTTAAATATTGTGGTGGGAGGGATTCTGATGCAGGCTTGGTTGCAAATGAACTCCATTTTGAGAGATTTTGAGTTATTAATTATCGAAGGTTCTTTTCACAGCTACTAAAACTATTGGTCTCTCCATAATCCCTCTTGCTTAGATAAAAAGAAAAAATGTTTAAAAGAAGCCTCACACTTATTAACGCAGAGATATTGGCTAACTAGGATCACTGATACTTAACGTGAGTGGCTACCACAGACACCTGTTTGCCCAAATTAACCCACACCGGTGACCTAAATTGTGCAAGCACTGCTGAGGAACCAAGGCATTATTTTACCATCGATGTCCCATTGGCTCTAAGTTCAGAAGCACGGAGTCTGACGAGTGGAAGAAACTCACACCATGGCGTCAGATACAAGCTAGGTTTTCTCACTGTTGGGTGCTGGGGACCCCCTAGGAAGCCACAGTCCAGGTGACCAACCAAGGCAGGGCTGCGTGTGTCTCCGTGTCTCTCTCTTCCCATCTTATCACTTCCTTCTCTGATTCGACATTATATCTAAAAGCATTTTTCCAGCAGACTCTTATTTCTACCAGCCGTCCATGTGATCTGCAGCACTGAGGAAATAAGACGGGTTTCTAGACTTCAGGACCAAAGAAACACCTGGCTGAACACTACCTGGCCTGTTTCTCAATGAGGGAAAAAGGGGATTGTCCTGAGAGTTGGCTCATTTCTGGGGCTGGAGAACTTGTCCCTTTTTTTTTTTCTTTAAATTTTTATTGGAGTAGAGTTGATTTACAATGTTGTGTTAGTTTCAGGTGTACAGCAAAGTGAATCAGTTATACATAAACATATATCCATTCTGTTTTAGATTCTTTTCCCATATAGGTCATTACACAGTATTAAGAAGAGTTCCCTGTGCTCTACAGTAGGTCCTTATTTTTACCTATCTATCTATCTATCTATCTATCCATCCATCCATCCACCCATCCATCCATCCACCCATCCACCCATCCACCCACCCATCCATCCATCCATCCATCCATCCATCCATTTTTGGCCTCACCTCGCAGCATCAGGTCCTTATTTTAATCCGTTCCTCTTCAAACCCTTCACACCCTCACCTTGCCTCCATGTCTATCGTCTCAAATAGTCATTCCCATACTCCTGGGGTCCTAATCCCAAGTGAAAAGAAGCTTACAAGGTGTTCTGGTGAAATTATTATTTCAAAAAAATCTCATGGACCCTGATTAAAAAAAAAGTGGGATAAAAATCTCTATTCAGAAAAACCACCCCTAGCTCCCGCGTGCTTCCTGAGTGTGGTCAGACCTCCTTGGAGCCAAGCTCAGGAGAGCAGACCTCAGACCACGTGTGGCTTCGACCTCACGTACATCCCCGGTGCCTGCCCTAAGCTCTACCTTAAACCTGCATGGGCTCAGGGCACCACTGGACACTTACCCATAACCGATATGTAGCCCATCCCTCCCTAGCTATACCTCGTTCTCCTACTTGACTGAACCTGTCCGGTTGCACTTCGTTAAACTCCGCCCTCAAACGCTGCCTTCTTCAAGAGCCCTTTCCTGATCCTCCTACCTAGATGTGCCTCTCCCTCCACGGATGCCCCCAGCCTTTGGTCCTCTCTCACAGCTTTGGTGTCACAAGATACTTCTGAACTGATATCACTCCTACCCCCTTCCAGTCAAGGGAGACCCCCGGAGTCATGACTTTCATTGTATGTATATGTGAATGTCCAGTAGAGCCGGGTTGATATCATGATTCTCCATAGTAACAATAGTTATTTATTGGGCCCTTTTAACATGCAGACATGCTAATAAACAACTGATAGGCATGATCTCAATCTCATAGGATCTTTGTAATGACTCTGTATAATTGCTGCAGTATTGTTATCCCCACAATAGGATACGCAAACAATCTCGGAGAAGCCCCATTTTGTTCCCCAAACAGGCTAAGCATGACTTCACCTCAGGACCCCTGCACCGGCTATTCCCTCTGCCTGGTACATCCTTCCCCAGGTCCATTCGCCATGGCTCCTGGCTTCAGGTGTTTGCTCAGTGGACACCTTATCGTGGAGGGCTTGGCCACCCTGCCCCAGAACATCTCTAATTCTCTTAGTCTTTCTCTACCTGGCTCTTCTCACCACCTAATATCCTATCAGCATCAGACCATTACCTCTAAGAGGACAGGGGCTTTGGCCTCTGTTGTTCACAGATGTGTGTCCAGCACCTAGAAGAGCGGCTGGCACAAAACAGGTCCTCAGTAAAGACTTGTTGAACCAAACTCAACTACCCAAGGTCACGGAGCTGGTAATGGAACCAAGATATGCACCCATGTCTGTCTAGCCCCTCAATCCATGCTGTTAATCACTGCATCCTGTATTTGTGTAACTCAACATAATGCAATGATTTCTTCTACAACTGCAAGTAAATTCAGTACTCTTACTCATGCTTCTACTTGCTCTGTCACCAATATTAAGATGCCTCAGACTCCTTTGGAATTTCCCCAACATTCCATTCCTGACTGTCAACATTCATGTGTTGAGTCTCACCTTTCCACCCCCCAGGGATTTCTTTTCATCGCCCTTCTGGTCAGCATACATTGCTTCCCTGGGTACCATATTTTCCTCTTGTTTTATGCCCTTATTTAGCTAGAATACATCCTCCAATTGTGGTAACTTTCTAGGAAAGGGTGCCTAAGAGAGAGATTTCATGAGTACTTGCAAGTCTGAAAATATCTGATACTCTTTTTATAGATGACGGATAATGCGGCCGTGTACAGATTTTAGTTTGAAAATTACTTTCCCTCCAAACTTTGAGAGCATCATCTGAGTGTTCTTTTCCTACCATATCACTACTGAAAGTCAGGTGGCATCTGTTTTATTCCTCTCCCTAGGTTTCAGGGTCTATTTTATGTCGGTGCTGTGAAATTTCATGATGTAGAAGACGAAATATTTTCTATTCCAAGTGTAGGGTATTTCCTATGAAGACACAGGTCCCCCAGCTCTGAGGAATTGTTCTGCATTACTTCATCGATAATTTGCTTCCTCCATTTTCTTTCTGGGGCTGTTAGTAATATGTCAGATCTCCCAGATTTGTCCTTTTTGGCTCTTGCTGCATTATTCTCATTTTCTGTCTCTTTCCCTTTATGTTCTCCTTTCTCAGTGATTTCCTTGACTATTTCCCACTCATTCTATCAAATTTTTAATGTGGGTAGTTATATTTTTTACAGCCTAAAGAGATTTTCTTGTTCTTTGATCCTTTCACATATCAACACAGTTCTTACTTAATAAATACAAGATCTTCTTAAATCTTTCTCAGTACTGAATCTAAAGTTTTATCTTGTTTCTTTTAATCTCCCCCTTTTCTGTAAATCATCTCTGTTTCTTCTGAGAGGCAGTTCATTTTTCTGTTTTTTTTTTTTTCAATGCCACTAATTCACCCAAATTCCTCAGTAATCCTTGCTAATTTCTCACATTTGAGAAGGAGAAACCCAGAGGCAGCGTCTTCTGCTACGACATCAATAGAAATGTTTTCCACTGTGCGTCCCTGTATTAGAATTTATGATGAGGAGGGTGGGCATATGGGCTGGCAGCCTTCCTGCAGAATGAGAATGTGGGTGGCAGCTCTCAGCCCCCTGCCAGCCCATCACCCCACAAGCCTGTATGCAATGAACTTTATCTAGGCCACTAACAGCCATAACTGAAGTCTCACTTTCTCAGGCAGTTTGTTCAGTTTTTTTAAGAGATCACACCTGGTCTTCCCCCTGGAGTAAACGCTGGCCACAGGGTCGCCATCTTGGTAGGAGGGAGGGGATGCAATGGGAGGAGGGAGCTACTGTCTCAAGCTCTGGCTTTCAATGAATCCCTCCACCCTGAGCCTCACTTCTCTTCAGCCCCCCAGCCGAACTCTGAAGGTTGAACCTGGCCAAACATTCACATGAGACAGCCACCTCCGCCACGCTGACATAGCAGATTCTCGGGAGAAACTTCTACATTTTCATTGCTTATCATTCCTATCTACTCTGCTTTCTAGAACATTTTCAATGGCTTGCTTGTTGGTGACACCCACCCGCTGGTCTCTGTGTTCTTGTCTCTTTTGTGACGGCATTCTCCACTGTAATTCTGTACTCTATCTTTCAGAGGGTCTGAGGCTGGGGGAGGCAAATGAGCGGAGAGAGTCATGTTAGCTTAACTGTTGTCCAAGACACACTGTCATTTTTAAAATTTACATGTTCCCCGTTAAATTAAAGCATGATCAAAATCATGTAAGTATCAATAATATTGGAAAGGCTAGCACAGAAGTCTACATAAAGATGCCACTCTCTTACAAAAGAACAAAAAAGACCTGTTTACCCCATTTTAACTAGCAAGGTCGCCATGTGGCAGGGAGAGAAGGGAAGATATTAATTTCTGTGAATAAACAAAAAAGAAAGGCATCAGGAAAGCCTTTGGGGTCCCTAGCATCCCAAACACTTAGTTCCAGATCCAGCTATGAACTCACAGAAACGGGGTATTAAAACGACACTGCCTGCTGCTGTCTGACCTGGATGGACAGCAATTGGAGAGCAATCAGATACTATGTATGTTGCAATCAGATGCTGCACGGAGTGACTTTAAAAGGAATGTCTGGGAGTCCCGGGCCCCCAGGCACATGGAGGCTGTTAGACAGGGGTCAGCAAGTACAGAGGAGGTTTGCTGAAGAGATTTTAGTACCTGCTGTCTCTGGAGAGAAAGCCTGGAGAGAGCGGGCTTCCACTCAGATGTGGGTTCCCTGCTGTGAAATGGGATCCCAGAGCTGTAGAGGGAAAATGGCTGGCTGAATCATCACTTTATTGGTGGAAGCTGGAGACAGTCAATGAGTGGGAATCGGCCCATACTCCCCAAGTGCATTGGGGTGCAGGATGGCTCAGTGCACAGTGCAAGAGAGAGATCTACTTTACTTTCTGAGCCAGAAGGAGATGCCTGGGCAGGGCCGGGGCTCTGAGAGCATGAGCTTCTCAGGAGGGGGAAGGGGCTGAGGGGCATGGCCAGCGGGGAAAGCACTGGAGCTTCTGCAGTTGGGGAAGGGTCCCCAGTGAGGTCCAGTTCCAAAGAACCCCTGGAAGTTCTAGACAGCCAGCTGTAACCACCTTGGAAAGAAGATGAAAGTGTTGACTGATATCACAGGCTGATCACATTCTAATTAGTAAATCTAAACTGGGATTTTTTTCTTTTCTTTTTTCACTTGAGGGTGAGCCAGAAGGTTCACAAGAGCTGTTCAAGCATTTGTCCACAGGCAGGGAGAGATCACCTTCAGGAAATGCAATTTAAAGGGGCTGAAGCAGCCAGGTATCACATTGCATTCCGACCACATCCCAAGGGCTGTGGGATAAACAAACTCGCTCATTACCTGAGGAGACTTCAGGTTTCCTCTGAGAACCTGACAGTGCCGATTGCAAAGCTTTTTATCTAGGATTAGGCTTTTTTTTTTCTTTTTCTTTCTTATAACAGGTGCACCTGAAAGTATTAACAAATCAGGGAATGAATCAGATCTCCAAATACGTGGAATGTGGGATTTATAGTGTGTGATCCCCTCTAAACAGTGCGTTTGATGTCCCTTTGGCAGGGTTACAAGACAGACACGCCTGGACCAAATTCCTCTCCATATTAGGTCAGTTTTGATTACAATCATTGGCTAAGAATCTTCATTTAATCCATTTCATTTTTACTTAAAAATAAGCTTCTGATGTTCGACTTAACTTTAATACATATTTACAACTCAGATTTCTATTTTTAACAGGATTAATTTTGCTCTAAACTGGAAAATGAAAGGATTATGTAATCTGCTTTATGAAATTGAACAAAAATTGGTGCTGCTAGTCATATTCAACAGGATGTTGACACATTTTTGGGATATTTTTGCTTCTTGAAAATCACTGGTCATCTAAATAAGTTGAAAACTTATACTGTATTTCTACATCTTTGGTGTTTTTCTTCAATAACACAAAATACACTACCTCTATCCATGTATCATGTGTATTGAAGAGTATAGAGATGCTGGATTCAAAGTGATCTAGGTTCAAATCGCATCCCTGTCATTTCCAGCCAAAGTATCGATAACTTTGGGCAAGAGACTTATCATTGATAATAAGTCTCAGTTTTCAAATCTGCAGAATGGGGGTAAGAATCACACCTACCTCATTAAGTTTTTGTTAGAAACTACATGAGACATGCTATTCTCTTGGCTTCTAAGAAATGACACTGACCTACACTTCTGGTTTATCTTTCTTTTGTCTGGGTTCCCGCTCAGCTCCTAGACCTCTACATTGGTGGGAGGCATCTGGGCTCAGTCCTTGGACCTCTTCTCTCTAAACTTACTTCCTATGTAGTATCTTCTAAGACTCATGGTTTCAAATACCATCTACTTGCTGATGACTCCCTAATTTTTATCTCCAGCCTGGGCTTCTCCCCTGAACTCCAACTTGTGTATCCAACAGTCTACTTCACATGTACCTTTTGATAGACAGATATCACACGTCCAAATCCATGATCTTGAAATACACCAGCACTGCCCCCAAACCAACCAGATCCCTCTGTATCCTGCCCCATCTCAGTCAATGGTGACTCCATTTTACTGGTTGTTGAGTCGGTGGCATCCTTGAGTCCTCTTTCTCTTACTGTCATCACCTAGTCCATGAGACAATCCGGTCAGCTCTACCATATATACATATCCAGGATTACACCACTTTTCATAACCTCCAATGCTACCATGCCGGCCCAAGCCATCACTGTCTTTTGCTTACATGTTACTGTAATTACCTCCCGACACGTATTCTTGCTCTTGCCCTTGATCCCCTACAGCGTATTCTGTTACAGACTAAGCCACATTGTGTCCCTCCTCTGCACAGATGCACAACAGCTCCTGGGGAGGGGCACAGCCAGCATCCTGAAATCTTCATCAAGACTGATGATATGAGGCCTTCCAGCCCCACGTTGCTAGTCACTTTGCTGACCTTGTGTCATTTCTTTGCCCCCTTTTCTCTGATGCACCCTCACTGGTCTTCTTGCTCTTCTGCAATCACATCAGACACGCCTCCATTTACCAGCCTTTGAGACTGCCGCTCCTTCTGGTCAGAACACCATTCCGCTGGATATTAATGCGGCCAGCACCCTCACCGCCTTCATAATTGACTCAAAAGTTACCTTCCAAGTGGAGCTTTCCCTGGCCACTCTGCTAAGCATTCCTGTGACTTTTCTGTCTTCTCCAGCTGAAATGAGGCCAGGGATTTTGGTTGATATTGATGAATTCTGTATCCCTAGGGTCTAAATCAGTGCCGGTACCTAAGAGATGCTTAATAAATAATTAAAGGAATGAATGCACCCAACAGTGTAAGTCACTGTCTACCCTGTGTTCACACTTCCTAGCTATCAGTGACAAACCTCCAAAATCACAATCCTGAAAACGCAAACGCTATTTTTCAGTCTTGACTTTGTGCTTTCAGTGAGCAAACCAGGTGGCTCCAAACTTTACGATGCCTGGAACGGTACCAAGCATACAGATTTAGGTACGGAGGCCAAAAGCTCCAAGATTCCTGATCTCTCACAAAGGTTAGACTCGGTCCCCACACCTTTCCTGGGCCATAGTTTGCTAAATTCTAAATAGGGCCAAGGATCTTATGCAACCCAAGTATTTATGCAGAGTTATAGAATAATTTGGAACTCAAAAACCCACCAGCAGCAATTTGCATGAAAAAACCTTTAAATGAATATTTAAAAGTATGCATTTGAAACAAAGTAATTCAAACATGAAAAGTGCTCGCTGTAGCTCATAAATCAAGAATCTTCAATGGCACAACGAATTCTTTTCCCACCAGGGAGCAAAAATGAAATCGTGTCAGAGAATTTGAGGAATGGATGGAAATGAGGAGGGAAGTGAAGGCACATGGGATTGTGTTGAACAACTGAAGTTCTCTTAATTCTGGCCAAAGCCTTCCTACCCACAAACAGACACAGACACAGACACAGACACAGACACACACACACACACACACACACACACACACACGCATCATATCCTCAGAAACATTCACTCCAGATATTAGAGTATAAGCGATCTTCACGACACATTTGCTTTTAAAGCTTCTTCCTACATTCAGTGACATAAGGAGCTGTCAGGCTCTCTCCCCGCCCCATTCACATCCCCCCGCCACCAGACCCACACTCCCTATTTTTACTAAAATGGTAGAGTGGAACATGCCCAAGTTTAGCAAGTATGATCACTGAGATAAAGAGCTGCAAGCTAAGACTCCTGGTTTCTTTCCCCAGGTCTGTGCAGGGGATGAAATGGCCTTTAGCAAGTCACCTGGGCCTCTCTGGGGCTGAGCTGCCTCTTCTCTCTGGTGGCTGGGAAGTGGGTCCTGGGGCTTGAGTCTCCCACAAGCTCCCCCAGGTTCCCACTCCTTGCCACGATCTAGTAACTTATTTTACACACTTCTAAAACAAAGTTTCCAAACTTATATAAAAGAAGATTCCATACAGGTCTCCCTAGCCCTGTCTTCCAACTAGATTGCCACTCCTGAGTCCCTACATAATAGGTATTGGATACTGGCAGTAGGTTGGCATCAGTGAGTGTCACTTCCAAAATTCTATTACAGAGAGAGAAGGAGTGAGTGAGAGGATAAGCATTCTTAGCAGATTTGGGGGGCAGCGGAATTGCAGCCTGCGTCCTGCTATGCCAGGCCAGTCCACACCAGCAATTACTGTGTTGAATTGAAAAGGCCCTTGGACATGCCTCTCGCATGCTTCCAAGTTCCTTTTATTTAACCTTATTTATCTTCACAGTCATCCATTTATGTCAAGAAGGGAAACATATGAGTGCAGCATGTTACTAGAGTGACACAATTACCAAATACCTTCAAAAGAGGAAAAAAAAAAAAAGACAGTAAATCCGGGTTAGTTGTCAGATGTTTTAGGAGACAAAACTTTAGTCGTTCAATCATAGTGTCTTGTTTAAGCTGAACATATGGTGCTACCAGCAGACACTCGCCAGTTCAGCCTGGTTTTTGATGGGCATAACGACCACAGAAGTGTCACCTCCTCTGAACTGGCAGAGAAAAGCAGGCTTCATCCCGAAAACCCAGTCCAGCCCAGCTCCCCCGTCCCTTTAATAAGCAGGCAACAAACTCAAGGGACTTCATCACTGGTTACTTTTTCCCCATTGCTGGAATCTATGTAATTTCAATGACAGGTATGGGAGCGTCCTTTCCTTTTCCCAGTGACTAACCTTAGACAAAATATAATAAATTCGAGCCATCACAAAGTAGTAAAAATTCAAGGCAATTAATCATGGGTTAACTTTTCATTACTACTGAAATCTTTGTAAGGTGAATGTCTGCTTTGGGAAAACTCCTTACTTTTTTCTATAACTGAATGTAGATAACTACCTGGGTGATCACAGAAAGTGTTATTTTTATTCTCTGCACTCTTTTTCTGGATACGATCAACAGGTCTATGTGATTCTTTTATTTATTTATTTTTTTGCGGTACTTGGGCCTCTCACTGTTGTGGCCTCTCCTGTTGCAGAGCACAGGCTCCGGACGCGCAGGCTCAGCGGCCATGGCTCACGGGCCCAGCCGCTCCGCGGCATGTGGGATGTGGGATCTTCCCGGGCCGGGGCACGAACCCGTGTCCCCTGCATCGGCAGGCGGACTCTCAGCCACTGCGCCACCAGGGAAGCCCTATGTGATTCTTTATTAAACTTGACTTTAAGGACGGATATCTTCGTCTTCAGATTGGCAGGGGATGGGAGGGAGAGAGAGGGAGAGGGAGAAGGGGAGAGGGGGACAGAGGGAGAGGGAGAGAGAGACACACACAGAGACAGAGAGAGTGAGAGAGAGCGAGAGCACTAAGAGTTTGGGAGACTGCATTACTTCCAAACAGAAGCAACCGATAGCTTTGAGTTCAGATGCCACCACAGCCTACCTAGGGACACCCTGGCCTTCCCTTCCTTCAGCGGATGCTGAAAACCTGCCCACGGACACGCCCAGCCTGAGCTGGCTCCAGCCCAGCCGCCTGCCTGCCTCATGCCCGGGGCCCCAGCACGCGCCCAGGCGCCCCCGGGGCCGAGCCGCGGGAGGCGGGCGGCGAGACCTTTACCTGCCAGGCTGCCCGGCCTCTGGAGGGTGGCCGTGGCATACAGCTCCTGCGTGTGCTTGCCGTACGGCTCGGACGCGTGGACCAGACGCTTGGTGGGCGACAGGGTGGCGTACGTGCCGATGGTGGAGCTCAGCTGGTGGATGGGCGAGGAGGAGAGGGTGGACTGCACGGTGGGGGGCGAGGTCACGCGGATCGGGGACAGGCCGGCCGAGGACACGACGATGTTGATGGGCGAGCTGGTGCTGTAGGACTTGGCCAGGCGGCTGGGCGACTGCTTGGGCGAGGAGCCGCGCGGCGCGGCGTAGGAGGCGCCCTCGGGGGCCGAGCCTCCGCGCTGCAGCTTGGTGGGCGAGCCGCCCTGGGGCGCGGCCAGCGGGGAGCCCCCGCGCGGGGGCGCGGGCAGCGTGGAGCTCGAGTAGTAGAGCGCGGCGGCGGCGGCGGCAGCGGCGGGCGGCGCGTCGGGCAGGTGGAAGGCGCTGCCCAGGCTGGGCGCGAACGGCTCCCGCAGCGGCGGCGGCGGCGGCGGCGGCGGCGGCGCGGGCTCGGGCCCCGCCAGGTGCCCCGCGCGGCTCGTGGTGCCCTGTGCGCGGGAGAGCAGAGAACACGCGCTCTTAGCCAGCGGCAAGCAGAGGGAACCCCCCGCGCGCGCCGCCCGGCCCCGGCGACCCCGGGCGGCGCGGGCGCGCCGGGGCCCCCGAGAAGCAGAACCGCGCGGGGTATGGAGACGCACGCGCCCCTCCGGCCGCTTGGGAGCGGCTCCTGTCCGACCGAAAGAACAAACAAACAAACAAACAAACAAAAAACGGAGAGCAAAGGGCGGCTGACCAGGGGATGGGGATCCCGTCTGACAAGTGGGACACGTATGCTGCTCACAAATCTCAGAGGTTTCTGGAAGAGCAGAGGCATCGCAATAGTCTCCGAACGCTCTGAAAAGGCCAGCCAGCGGGGCCATCGGGATCTACCTGCAGGCAGTCCCGATCTGTTAGTTTTAACGAGAAATTCAGGCGTCCAGCCTTTCCTCCCCATCCCGCCCCCCACTCGCACGGGCATTTCATTGGATACAGTTTCTACCTCTGAAATTGGCCAAGTTGCCTACTTATCTGGAGAACGTAAGAAATAAGCATACTTCGTGGAGTTTATTCTGTTGCCATTTTCCCGTTGGTTCTTCTTTGTGGATAAGTTAAAAGGAGGGGAAAATATGAAGTCGGAATAAATATGCTTGGGCTTTCAGGCTTTAAAAGAAAAAGCATTTCCAGAGGAAGCAGAGCAGTTGTAAATGAAAAGACTAAAAAACCCTCCCTTTTCTAGATTTTAACGCTGGGCTCCAAATCTTTCAGCATCTCTCTCTCTCTCTCTCCAGCTCGCTTTTAAGAGCCCCCTGCAGCTGTGTCTTCAAATTGAAAGCCAGTTGCCTCTGGTCTATTTTCAAGAACACAAAAGACAACAAGGGCTGGGGTGGAGCTGGAGAGACAGTTGGAGGGGAAAGCACTTTCCTTGAATCTGGTCCAGAGATAAATCTGCATTCGAATGAAAACACTACATTGTCAACCACTTCTGGGCAGGAGCTCTGGGATCTTCCAGGCTTTCCCGGAGGAGCAGAAAAGTTTTTTGAGAGCAGGCTGGTGTGAAAAGGGGGTAGGACTGTACACAGAAAAAGAGAAACTGGGGAGAGCAGGTTCTGAAATTAGGGGTGGGAATTAGGTAGGGAGGAGGATGCGGGTGAGATGGAGGGAAGGGGGAGAGAGAGAGACCGAACAGATGCTCTACATTAAGAGTTTCAATGTTGCCTCTCCACTCGCTTTGGAACTGCAATTGGCAAAAAACAGACCATCGCACACACAGCGTTCCAAATTTTATCTGGATGTCAGATTCATGTGAAGATCTGAGGGAGTTAGTGGACCAATATCAAAATCCTCTATTAAGAGTATCCTAGATAGGAAGAGAGTCTGTTGAAAGACATTCTGTGGGAGATGTGTGTGTGTATTTATTCATATATGATGTATATATTTCACATATTTGCATACGTGGGTATATATGTATATGTGTGTGCAGTCATATATGATGTATATATTTCACATATTTGCATATGTGGGTGTGTATATGTATGTATTTATCAATCCACTGACAAAGTTTCTCTCCTTGACCAAACTCTAGTCAGGCTCCTCTGAACTCCCTTCTCAACATGGCTCTGCACTGCCCAGTTTTAGCAAGAATCCTCCACTCTCAGTGTCTGGTCACCCTCCATACCTGTTCCAGTTCCTCATTCTCCGCCATCTCCCAGGCAATGTCGCAGCACTCTGGCCTGTCTTCAGCAAGAATCCTGTTAGGTCTGTTTAGCCAGAATCTCCCCCCAAGCCCTGACATTTCCTCTTAGTGATTTTCCACCCACTGACCTCCAAGCTACTCCTTGGCTAAACATTCCTCCTTTTCCTTGTTGTTTTCAAAATTGAGCCCAGCTCTATACTGAGATCTCTCTTCCCCTAGTGCAATACTTAAATTCTTTTCTGAATCGAAACGGTATTTACCACTTTAACTACTATCCAGTTCTGGTTTTTCTTTAGCATCACAAAGCAATTATTTTGAGTCCAACAGTAGGAGTGGAAGTAAAATGTAAGCTCCATGATTTTGTTCAGTAATGCGCCTCCAGCAACGAGAACAAGAAGGATTCATAGCAGAGATACCACGAATGTTTGTGGAATCAGTGAAGGAATGGTTAATAAAACTGGTCCCGAGGCTTTGGCATGAGGGTTTCCATGGTGGAGAAGCTCTGCAGAGCTGGTGCGCTCACCTGGACCCCAGAGATATTGTCTAATATCATCCAGAGTCATGGGGGTGGGGAGCTGCTTACATCTAATTGTGCTTCCCTCCCAGTAGAAGTTCTGGGCATGAAATGTATAGCCTGGGCTTCTCAAACCTGGCTGCATGTTATAATTGCCAGGGGAACTTTTGAAAAAAAATCTCAGTACCCAGGCTGTATCCACTAGCCATTTAATTCAGGATCTCTGGAGGGGGGACCCAAACATCAGGCTTTGGGGACGCTCACCAGGTGATTCTAATGTACAATCGAATATAAGAACAAGTCATCCCTAGAGCAGTGGTTTTCCAAGTGTGGTCCCCGTTCCATCAGTCAGCATTAGAAGTAGCAACAGCATCACCCCACATTTACCGAGTGGGGAACTCTGGGGGAGGGGCCCAGGGATCTGTGTTTTATCATGTTCTCAAGGTGATGATGATGCTTGTTTAAAGTTTGCAAGCCTCTGATCTAGAAGAGACTCTGATTCAGGGCTCTGAAGTGGGCCTGAGGGTCTGCATGGCTAACAATCTCCCGGAAGATGCTGCTGGTCTGAGAACTACTGCTAAGGTGCAGATAGGGACTGTCTTTCTTCACTTTTCTTTGGAAGCTCTCCTGGGGCCTGAGCAACATTCCACTGTGCAGAACCCAGCTGTCAAGTGACAGAAAAGCCTCCAACAGGAATTTCTGGAAATCTTTCCCACAGGCACATGAGGAGGAGAAAGAACCCCAGAGGGTCTAAGGAGAGTTCCCTGCTGACAACAGGACAAATACTTTTTGGTATGTCTTGGATATTATTGGATAATATTAATAACCCTATGTGACCTCAAAGATCCTATTCCCTAGTAGCATAGTTTTCAATAAAATAAATACTAAAGTACCCTAATATAAATTAAAACAACATCATGTAGTATTCTAGTCTTTAAGTATTAGAATAACATGGATCCTAGGGAAACCTAGAATAAATTTTGCAAATAATTTATTTTCCCTTTAATATGCTGGAACTTCCACCTGGAGAAGTGCTAACTCTGCTGAATATTATTCATAAGGATTCTTAAATGGCCCCCAAATCTATAAAAGTTTTGAGAACCGCCAAACTATTTCCAGGTATTTTGACAGGCTATAGCAACCAATTCAAAAACCTTTTAAAATATGGTAGGATCTTGGTGAAATGTTGCCAGTAACTTTTCTACAAGTAAAAAAGAAAAACATAAAAAATAAAACTGTATATGCATTTTAAGATGGGTATTGTCTATGTTGGAAATGTTCTATATCTGTACTGTCCAATATGGTAGCCATTAGACACATGGGCCCTAGACACATGCACTGATTTTAACACACATTTAATTTGAATTAATTTGAATTTAAACTGTCAAATGTATCTAGTGGCTACCTTCCTGGATTGCACAGTTAGGTAAGCCCTTCTGCAGTTTTTAATAAATAACCTGGGGGTATTATACTCCATTCCAATAGTCTACAGAATAATAAGTACCTAAGAATGGTCCTTGGCTAAACAGAAAAATTTATTTTTAGCATCAATTGAACAAAGAGTAATCTTTTGGGAGCTTATCTCCACTCTTGTGTTTATGTTTTGTTCCATTATGTAATTTCATTTAGCAACTCTTAAGGATACATTTCAAGACAGCTGCCTGATTCATAGGATGGTTTATTATGACCTAGGTCATTGGATTAAAGATAATATAAGCACATTTCAACACACATAGAATTTCATCTACTTTACTGTCATGGAAGCTCAGTTTTACCTTAAACATATGTTAGAACTATAAATAAAACTGTAAACCCAATGTTAAAGTTCTAAAACTTAACTTTTTCTTAAACTAATGACTATTACATCCTACTATTTGGAAATGTGTGTGTACAAGTGATGAGCATTGAACATTTTTTTACTGATAATGATAAATAAGAGATAAATGATGATACAAGATTTTTTGGAAACATTTGGATAAGATGGTGCCCCAATACTGTCCTGGATCACACAGTACGGGCTACTGACCAGGACAATTCCTACCGGGGCTGTCATTCCCAGCTCTCCGAATCAGTCTCAAACCAAAGGACTACTTTAAATGTCTTTCCCAACCCTCCAAAGTGGGGAACCCATCTATGTGAAATCGACAAGGAAGCAGAACACTGTTAAGTAGATGCTCTGATTAAAGGGTTTCCAGTAGGCAGAGTCTGGTGCACATCATCTTGACATTATTTTGGAGATCTAAAATTGCTATATTTTTGTTGTTACAGAATAATATCTGGCTCACGATTACATTGTTTGTTTTGTTTTGTTTTTTTACTGGGAAATTCCAACCCCCAAAATATGGCTCTCTTGGACCAGAACATGGCATTAGGCCTGAATACTCAGCATAACTGTTTCCTGACCTTTTCAGGTTGTATCTTCTGTAAAGAGGGTAGAGACAGCATAAGGGTGACAAGGGGGAAAAATTCTTCAAACTTGGAAACTTATTTAAGCCTCACTCTCGATTTGGCAGCTCAAAAGACCAAAACAAAAACCCAATGCTTACAGCCAGTTAACAAGGGACTTGACAGCCTGAACTCTCTAAGGAATCGTGACTCTGGATCATGAGTTAGCACTGTCACCAGCACAATCACGTTTTATAGAGCAGACCCATGATTTACAAGCAGTCCTTGTGGAGATGCATTTAGACCTGCCAAGTTTCCTGGAATTGTCAGTGAGGCCCCTAACTCTGGGTCAGGAGGAATATCTGCCCAGAATGCTGGGCAGCCGGGCCAGCAATGTCAGGAATGGGAAGCTGGAGCCTGTGTTTTGTGGCCTCCCAGATGGGAGCCTAATGACTTGGGATCAGCAGTCTGCTCCCCCAGCAGACTGTGTTCATCACTTTTCATTTTCCTGGCATCACTCATCTCACGACTTTTGTAGGTCACCCTGGTTGTAGGGACTGAGGTCACCGCCAGGAATGGTGCTCCTGGGCACAAACGGTGTCACAGAGGCAGAGCTGGAGAGTACGTTTCAAAGGAAGGCAGAGGCATCAGGGCCGGCGCCACAGAAGAGCCCAAACACAGGAATGGAGAGTAGATTTGGTGGGAAGGAGTCTGGCTGGTGTTTGAAGGAATGCAAGTACAGATAGGAGTAAGTGGTGAGAAAATAATAGCGATGACCAGAGAACATTCTTTCAGTGAGTTAAGAAGCCTGAATAACTTTTGAATACAAACAAAAAAAAGAGGACATGGCTTTAAGATGACATCTTTGAAGAAATCCATTGCGAAACCAGAACGATCTGGTAACATGATTTTGTAGTATCAGCTACGCGCTGCTGATTAGAATGTCTGAGAATGTGTTGAACTTTCTAGGGTAAGTTGGCACAGGTTTCTAGGCTTGCACAGGAAGATGGACAGAGCCATCTACTCTCACAACTTGGAAACGAGAAGAAACCACCAACTCCAAAATGCCAAAGTCTCATTTCGGTATTATATGAAGTGTGCCTGTAATACAACACAATGCAAGTAAAATGAATCTACACCCCCAAAGTAAGTTTTGTGCCCTTGACTCTCTGGGATGAAATCAATTTGCTTGAACACTACTATCATGGCTCCCCAAATCTCAGTAACTTCTCTTCTGAAATTGTCCTCAGAAGAAAGGCCACTCTCTAAATAATTCCCAAGATAGAAAATCCTGGTTCTGTGAGAAAGATGTGATTTTGGAAATAGCCAAATAAAATCAAGTGCCTTGTCTAGCAATTCCTTTGAGGAGTGCTGCTTGGGGTGAAAACTCATATGAAACGTAAAACGAAGAGACAGCTTCTGTGCGCAGTTTACACACCATCCCTGAAGGCATCACCACTGGGATGAAGTGAGGAAAGGAAGGCTGGGTTTACCTGGTGGGGAAGTTACACTAACACTGAAAGGTGGTCCCCAGAGCAAATTAAACTTAAGTAATTGCAAAATGAAGACACTTGAAAAGAATTTCTTCCTCGGATGAGAACATCTCAATTAAATAAGAGCTATAATGTTTGAGATAATAATGGGGGCCACCCTTATTGCCTTCTCTTTGCATGAGGGCCCCCAAATTATGGAGGATCAAGAGGGAGGGATGGAGAGAGAGAGAGAGAAAGAGAGAGAGAGAGTGAAATACCTTGCAAACAACATCACCCCTGTCACTGCAGGCAGGCAGGCAGAAGGAGAAGGGGGTGGTAGTGTTCCATTGCCCAGGACCCCTAAGTCACTAGTATAAACAGGGTAGTGCAGACTTTTGCATGCTGGGTACTGGTTTTTCCTTCCCTCTGACATCCCTTTAATAAAAAGTATGATTAGGGTCATCATCAATAAATATTCTCAAAAGTATTTCACGTGATCATTTCTATGGTCTACCAAGTGGAAAGAAAATAGAGAAGAAAAAACTAAAACAATGACATGCGTGTCATAGAAATTTATCTTTAAGAGAGATTTTTTTGATGGCAACTCTTTCCAAAAAAACATGAGCCTTGGCAAAACTACACTCTGTAAAACTTTTCCTTCAGCAAGGGGCTCACTTAGTGTAACTTTAATACCCCCAAACCTTTACTCAGAAGAAATGTTATAGTAAAACACGTACACACCCTCCCCACAATGAGAAATGTTTCAGTTATTGAAACCAGATTAAATATATTTCTACTGGAAAGAGAAAATGGATAAGACTTTAAAGCAGAGCATGGAGAAAGGATTTCCCACAGGTAATCTTCTGAAACCTACCTTAAAGACAAATAAGCTGCCAGTTTCCCACAGATATGCCAGACAACGTATACAAAATGACATGATTTCTCCTCTAAATGCAGCATAGTGTATACATTCTACACTAAAGACATCTCACCAATTTTGTGGTTTCCAAGTTTTTTAGTGACTTTTCTCTTTACAGGTGCTACCAGCAACAACTTCTTTCCTAAGTCAGCAAGCTGGAGTGATGTTACACCAGCTCTCTGTATAACTTTTTGCATTCAGTAATCAAGAAGCAGGTGCTTATTGGGGGATTGCTGCCTCCTTTGAGCCCTGGGTGTCTCTGTGTCCATCCCACCACCATCCAGAGTTCTCCATCCCCTTGACCTTCACATCTACCTGATGTAAAAGTGCACCAATAACCAATGTTCCAAACTCGTCAGCCTCTGGCAGGAGTGAGCAGATGGTGTATATATAATTATAATATAGCACAAATGAGAACTTTTAAGACATAAAAGGCAGTGCAACATTAAATAGACGGGCCAGATCAAAAGAAATGGCAAGTTACTTCTCGAAAAGCTGACTGCTTTTTTAGTGTAGCTACCACTGTTCAAGCTTTATTTTAATAAACTGTCATACAATTCTTAATTTCCTGCAGCAAGCAGGCATTTCCTAGGATCATGAATGCACACAAGGCTCACTTCAGTTCTGCTGGATATGAAAGTGGTTTTAAAATCTTTTGGTTCCTGTACTTCTTTGCCAGTATTCTGTGTACAGGTGTATACTTTCCTATTTCTTGCTTATTTTGTTTCTTTGAGGAAGGAAACACTTGATAAGACTACTTTGTGTTTGGCCATGGGGAGAAACCAACATTTTTAGAGGGACTCTTTTGGGCCAGAAGTTTTACGTTCGGCATTTCATATAATGCACAGGAAATTGGATGTGAGTGGAAGCAGGCAAAACCTGGAGAAGACCCAGCTTCTGCACCCATCCACAGCCTTTGCAGTATGAGCATCAAGAAGGCTGCGGTTTGAGGAACGTGATGAATATTTGGTGAACCCTGGGTCAGTCACTCAAGATATGGACATTAATTTTGTATGGTTTCCTCTCTTGCAGCAAGGCTATCTGATGGGAACAGATAGACTTACATGCAACTAACTCTAGGATGTTATATGTGAGATGACAAAATGATGCTTTCAACACATAAGTCGGGCCATGTTGTGCCTCTGCTCAAAATTCTCTGCCACCTCCTGTTTCCACTTCCAGTAAAGGACAAGGTCATCATGATGATCAACTGATGGCCAACTTGGCTTCCCATCTACTTACAAACTCCTGCTCCCCTCTCTGGCCACCTGGGCCTCCTTGCTGTCCTGTCAACATGCCAGTTCACCTCATCCAGGAGCCTCTGCCTTTGCTGTCCCCCAGACAGCCACACAGCTTCCCTCTCTTCTCCTTTGTGTCTTTGCCCCACACTTGGGGCAAAGGCCCCATATGCCACACCCCACCCGGGACTCTGGAGGCCGCTCATTCTAGTCTGCATCCTTTCCTTCCCTATAGAATTCATCACCTTCTAACAAACTATGCAACTTACTTATTCACTGTGTTGACTTTCTGAATTCCCATTGCTGCTACTAGAATATAAGTTCCTTAAGGACAGGGATCATGTCTGTTCTCTTTACTTCTCCAGCCCAAGCACATATAATAGCTCATGGCATACAGTAAGTACACATAACATCTTGAAGGCATTAAAGAATAACCCAGAGGGGCCTCCCTGGTGGCACAGTGGTTGACAGTCCGCCTGCCGATGCAGGGGACACGGGTTCGTGCCCCGGTCCGGGAAGATCCCACATGCTGTGGAGCGGCTGGGCACGTGAGCCATGGCCGCTGAGCCTGTGCGTCCGAAGCCTGTGCTCCGCAACGGGAGAGGCCACAACAGTGAGAGGCCCGCGTACCGCAAAAAAAAAAAAAAAAAAAAAAAAAAAAAAGAATAGACCAGAGCTCTATAAATGCAACTGGAAAAGCAGCTCTGTTTTGATTGGGACACCTCACAGGAACCACACAAAGCCCAAGGTTGACTCAGATGAGGAAGAGTGGGATGGAGGGGTAGTCTACACACAGCCTTAGAGGCTGGGATGGGGAGCTTGCAGGGCGGCTGAGCAGAGCGCTGGGGTGCGGCAAAGAATAACTATGAATCAGCTCACGTCACTTTCTGGAAAGGCCTTGGGGTCTGATGGGAAGGATCGTACGCTCTCTCTCTCCTCCAGCCCAGTCCCGTGAACTCATCTTAGAGTCTGAAGAGAACGACTTTCAAGGATTTTAGTAATTTATAGCAATTTTGTGACTCACAGTTCTTTCAGACTGACATGGTAGGGCAAGGCAGGCTATGCACCAGGGCCTGGAGTACAGCCTGGCGATGATCACCCAACAAACATTTATTATGTTGAACAAATTAGCGTTTGTTAAAAATTGAAAGAATCTTTGAACATGATATTCCTTTGAAATTATATTCTGACATGATTTATGAGCTAGATTATTGACCTTATTAACCCGGTCTAGCATCTGTGAGCCATTATTTGAACTTTACTGGCCCTTTTGGCACCTTATGACAATAGGATATTCTAAAAATCAATCTAGCCCGGAAGGAATGAGCCATTCAGAATATTGAAAAGAATGTGTCACGGGGCTGTGCAAAACCCCTGGAAGACAGGGATTCTTAGGATAATCTGAACAAAGGAGATGTTACGGGAATGGGATGTAGCCTCCCTGCTTTCAAGGGTATTATCACACTAAATGCTGAGTAAAAATACTGATTTACTAGTTCAGCATTTCTCCGACATGATTTTGAAGTCACAATAAAACACGCCTTTCACACTACAGCATATTGAAGCTGAAAGGGAATCATGGTACCAGATCCGCCACTTTGCTAAAATAAACAGGATTCTGCTATCCACCGGCAGCCTCCCTCCTGCTAATGAAGTGGATTAGAATAACCCCCTGGTTTGAATATTCAGACTTCAACCACCCACCTGTCAGGTGATTGAGTGTAGGCCAGTAACCTTTGGCTCAAACTGAAGGTATCACCTTGAACATGCACATTTATAGATGCCTTCAAATATAGAGCTTTGATATCTTTACAACCAAGTTTTCTGATTAAACTTTAAGGCAGACTTTTAGTGTGAGGCCCAATCTGTCCTTTGAGCTTTCACTGTTTCACTTCCATGGCGACTGGCGGGTGATAGAAATAACTCCAGCAACACGGAAGTAGATCGATCGCCATATTGTTTGTCCACACGTATAGAGCTCTTAATAGGGTCAAGCTGTAGATATATTTAATTGAAACAGTCAACATATAAAAGGAAACCTACGAAACACTCTTTCGAAATGATTACACTTCAATTCATTCAAGAATCTGTCCCCATTCTTACTACTGCTGCCTTAAAATGGTACAACTTCTCTAAATGTGTTGAGTTTTAGTTTTTGCATCTTTAAAATGTAAATGTTAGTACAGCCCTGTTGTGGGGATTAAGTAAGAGGATGTATGTGAAACAGATTACTTCCAGGCCTCAATAAATGGTAATGATTAATTTTATAAAATTTTATAAATAAGAAAGCTTTGATTTAACAGTTAGTCCTATGTGTCAATTGAGCTTATCAGATGCTCACAAATCAAGTTGATAATTAACTGACTTTTTTGTTTTGATACTGATAGTTCGATTTTCCATGATGCCCAGCTATGGGAAATCTGATTTTTTTTTTTTTCATTTGACTTAATGTTTTCAACTCAAATTATAGGGGTCTTAGATATTTATGAGAAAAAGCCAAGGATGAGTATTAAATGAGTTCAAGATAAAAATAAAAGAAAGGCAGAACTTTATTGTTTTACTAGCTACATGTCTTAGAAGTTCTAGAAAACTGGTAAAAGCTAAATTCATATATTTCATAGGTTAATTTGAGTATACTATATTCCTTATTTCTGAATATTTCTGGCCCCTTGGACCTAGAAGTATGGACAGATAGAAGGGTAAAAAAAGGACTGTAATCCACTTGCTTGCTTCCAAAGGATTCAAAATTACATATATTCCACCATAATCACTGTATCACTGTCAAAGAGAGTCAGTATAGATGGGAAGATGAAAAATAGTTCCTTTCGAGAATGGGATGCTTTTGAGAGAAAAAACAAAAACTATACCTAGAGAAAAAATATCCTATAGCTCCCATTTCATCTTTTAATAAAACAAAATAAGATTAAAAAATCTAATAATGTTTGCTATGCTAATAACATCACTCAGTATTTCAAACATTATATAATATTCTTACGTAAGCAAACAATAAGGACTATTTTGTATATATGATAAATGCATGTATATCAAATAATTTTTTCTAATTAATTAAAAAACACTTTTTTTTAGACATTCCCTCTTGTGTCCTAAAACATTTCTGTAAGGGAGGCAGAACAGACCAGTGCTTTGAAAGAGCAGTGATCCAGGAGCTGGGAAATAGCACAACTCCAGGGTTAGTCTGTGTGCGTGGACCTGGACTCAGTGACTTCGAGGTCCTTCCCTTCCCAAGCACCATACACCTCCAGCTCTCCATCTAAAGTGGGCGCACCCTCTGAACCGGGTCATGCACTAGACCACCACGGGGGGACGGGTCCATCTCAGTGGGATGTTTTATTTACCATCCCCTTTTATCCACATAACCTTGGCATCACAAGAAGGTAAAAGTTACAAAGCCACTGATGGATCAGGGTTTTACCTGAAAAAGACAGTCATGTTTTTAATAGATAGCTGGGACAATCATTTAACTTTAATAGTTAAATGCACTGAGACTTTTCAGCTTATGCTTCATTTATGTTCATATCACCTATGAAAAGCATCTCACGGTGACCGTACGATGCCATTTAAAAAAATAAATTTATTTATTTATTTATTTTTGGCTGAGTTGGGTCTTTGTTGCTGCACGTGGGCTTTCTCTAGTTGCACGGAGCTGGGGCTACTCTTGGTTGTGGTGCGCGGGCTTCTCGTTGCGGTGGCTTCTCTTGTTGCGGAGCACGGGCTCTAGGCACGCAGGCTCAGTAGTTGTGGCATGCGGGCTCAGTAGTTGTGGATCGCGGGCTCTGGAGAGCAGGCTCAGTAATTGTGGTGCACGGGCTTAGCTGCTACGCGGCATGTGGGATCTTCCCGGACCAGAGCTTGAACCCGTGTCCCCTGCATTGGCAGGCGGACTCTCAACCACTGCGCCACCCGGGAATGCACGATGACATTCTAACTCTCACTGACTCCTCTCTGTCTGCAGACATTTCTTGGGGGCCATGTGGATGACTAGGGCCTAGTGATAAAAGATGAAAATGGCCCTGCCCTGAGGTAGCTTTTAGTTTAGTTGGAAAGACATATGGATGCCTAATAACCATAAATTGGTGACAGAGATGAGTTTTGTTGTTACAGTAGCCTGCGGTAGGTAGTGGGCCTGGGGAAGGGTTTCTGGCCTAGAGGCACTGCCCAATAAATGCAGAAAGGATGAAATTAAGCTCTTCAGTTTAAGTAGTGCTTTTGGGGTTGTGGGTTCTTCATTCCAGGAATGAATGCACAGAGATTAAAAGGTCTCAGGCCCTTTTATACTGAAAATAAGTATAAAATAGCTTAAAACAAGATAGGCCTCCAATAGATTAATTCTGGAGGGCTGATTGAATATAGCCTGCACCCCCAAATTATCAAAACTGAAGTATTAAATGGTACACACACACACACACACACGCACACACACACACATTACAACATTTACATGTTTTTGAAAAAAAAATTGAGGTTGGTAGCCACTTTTTACCAAGAGCTGATTTTAACTGCAGCTAATAAATGTGCACATTGAAACTATAAGAACAAGTACATATCTTAAAGAAACAACTAAGGGCACATTTCAAAATCAAACTTGACAAAGTGTAACTATTCCTACCCTAATCACAATTATCTTCAGAACAGTTCTGTATATGTGTTGATGCATTTATACTGTGTTCCTTTATATGATTAACCCCAAATAATAATTTCATGCTTTTTCTTTTATGGAGAGAAAATGTGTTCCAGGTGCCCTTACAAACTCAGAATGTATGTCATATTTACATCACATATCAACACGGAAATAGGAACCAGGCACACATTTGCATATTTACATAGGTAAGTATATATAAAGCAGATAGAACATGAGCAATTCACAGACATTCCTGCAGAAAATATGCTTATAACTCTGAGTTACTCTATAATCATATTGTATTATTCATTTCCTTCACTCACAGCACAGAGGGCATCTCTCCAAAGTTGTAGAGCACTCGTAAAAAAGGCAGGAGGGGACACCATAGCCATTTGACAACCCTGCTTCCTGCCTGGCTCCTTGGAGCCCAAAGTGCAACACAGCAGAGGTCCCCATCCCCGCACGTACCTGGCTGAAACTCTGGCCTGCACCTCGGGCTTGTGCGCTGCGGGCAGGGAGCTGCGACGGGGCTGTCTCACCCAGGGCCAAGGTCTGGTTGCTATGGTAGCTGGCTGGATACTGGAAAGACCCTTCAGGTTTGGAATTGAGCTGGAGTGCACTCTGGGAGAGCAGGCTGGGCCCTGCATTGAAAGTCATTTAGAGCAGTAAGTGACAGCTTCAGTGAAGCAGAAATGACATGTATTATTTATTGAAGAGTAGCCTAGAATTATAACACGCACACGATTCCAGCCATCTATGCTTTGAATTCTGAGAACTAAAATGACCGTATAATTCGACTCCAGGTCTTAAGTGGGATTTTTTTTTCTTTTGGTGGTTTAAAAGTTCTCCAAAGAGTAGATTTTTTTTCAAATGATCTCATCCTGACCTACAAAAAGACATTTCTAACAAGACAAATTAGTTAATCAAGCAGTTGTTTTTATACCAGACAATATCGGAAACATTTGAAATAACTGAAAGGTCTACCTTTTGATACATGTTAATTGCATTAATATAATTATATCTCCTACTTAATTATCAGGATGCTAAAACACTCAAAACCTTCCAATCAGTAACACATTCTGTTGTATATATAGTGATGTAATACCTTAATGCCTGAAGGGTAGACAGTATGTAAAATATTAATGGCTCTCATACAATGTAGAATTCACCCTGATCTCACACGATCTCTGATGGCTGGTTATCTTTGCCATCACAGCAACGCACAGTAGGAGAACAAAGAGGAGATACAGTGTTTAAATCGGTGCCGCTAACGTGGCTGGTACTACAAGTGATGGAGAAAGGAGTTCCTGGCCTCATTATTTAATCATACTTTGTATGAGAAAATGTGGTTTATTTTCTTACTTTCTTTTTAGATGGGATCTTTGCCACAGTTTGCCCATTTCCTTTGTAAGCAAATTTTCTTTAATCAAATTTCATACTCACTTTGGGAATGAAAAGAAGTATAGAAGAGTGTAAGTATACTACTATTTTTTACTGTGTGTGTTTGAGAGGGGACTGGGGTAAGTAGAGTGAGTTGGGTGGGGGAGGGAGGACGTGACATCACAAGTTTTCTCATGTTATCTTAACCATCATACAAAGTCACTTCTTTTTTGAAGGAGGGTAATTATATACACATGGATTATGGTATAATCATTATCCCATCCTTAACCTGCCTCTTTGGCTGTTTTTTAGACAATAGTATAATTTCTAATAAGTATAAACAAACTTCAAGTTCCTTACTTCTTTCTTTCTAAGGACAGAACATGTTTTTTTTTTATTTCAAATGAGACTTCAGATTTGACATGACATGGGCCATTTGTTTTTGCGGGAAAATAACATGTCTTCTCTTAATAAGCATAGGTTCACATAATCTTTGCCTTCAAGACCTTACCCTTCCCTCTAATTCCCTGATGGGACGTCTAAAAAATGCAAAAATAGTTTTTCATCATCAGATATTGGATAATAAGTCAATTAGCTAAAATAGGTAAGACTTGGTATTTCGGAATCTTTACAGTTTCTGGAAAAAAAGTCAAGCAAGGAAATAAAACCATTTCCATCCAGTCTCAATTTCATCATGAAGGGCATAACAAAAGTACAGTTGTAATCCTTTTTCTTGCAATTTAGAAAACAGAGTCCCAAGAAAATAGTACATACCAGATGGTGAATTTTGCGATAGCTTGCAAAAAATCATTTAATCCATACTAATGGAATAATAGGGCTAATCACCAGAATATAACGCATCTACGGGGAGTGCATTCAGAGTTTCATTCTGGATGCCAAGAACATAGTTTCCCCACTGCTGCTGTTGAAGCTGTCAGGCATGGAGATGGAGTCAAGGGGTGGTCTCTGATGCCCAGGCCATGGGCAGGCTGAGATGTGGGAGAGCCTCTGGAAGGGAAGAAGGACCAATGATGGGGCAGAGGCAGATGGGAACTGACTGCAAAATGGAGGAGAATGAGGTAGGTACTGGGACGACAGTGATGAACTGTAGCCAAGGGCTTTCCCCCTTGTCCCTATCCTCCTGGAGGTCACTGCTCAATGGAGGGGAGTGAGTCACGGCAGAATAAGAGGGGACCTTTAAGGTTAGTGGTCAGCATTCTACCTACCAATGGGCAGCTTCCCACTGAGACTTCTTTGGCTATTTCTTTCAGAACAGTCCACCCTGACACAATGGCTTGCACTGGCCATGTCCCCTCTTCCACGATAATGCATCTCCAGGGCAATGAAAGTTGAAACAGATACAATAGTGCAAAGACTTTTGGAGATGTCAATAAAATGGAAAAAAATCTTTACTGTCATATAAATAATTTAACAATCTATAAAGCAAAAACATTGCATGTCCTGGTTATTTGCTTTTTTAAAGAGATGATGTGACTTTGCTCTGATGAACTTGCATATGTAGCTAGCAAGTCAAACAAAGTTGTCAATTCTGAATAGATTCATAAAATAGTCTCTAGAAACCTACAAATGCTCTCCAGGCAGGATCTAACGGTGGCACTTGAGAGTCCCTTTTTTTTTTTTTTAACATCTTTATTGGAGTATAATTGCTTTGCAATGGTGTGTTAGTTTCTGATTTGTAACAAAGTGAATCAGCTATACATATACATATATCCCCATATCCCCTCCCTCTTGCCTCTCCCTCCCACCCTCCCTATCCCACCCCTCTAGGTGGACACAAAGCACTGAGCTGATCTCCCTGTGCCATGCAGCTGCTTCCCACCAGCGATCTATTTTACATTTGGTAGTGTATATATGGCCATGCCACTCTCACTTCATCCCAGCTTACCCTTCCCCCTCCCCGTGTCTTCAACTCCATTCTCTATGTCTGTGTCTTTATTCCTGTCCTGCCCCTAGGTTTTTCAGAACCATTTTTTTTTTAGATTCCATATATATGTGTTAGCATACGGTATTTGTTTTTCTCTTTCTGACTTACTTCACTCTGTGTGACAGTCTCTAGGTCCATCCACCTCACTATAAATATACAGTCCCATTTTAAAGCAATTTCAATCAAAAATATGATTTATGTGCTCCTGAAATATGCATCATGAAATAATCAAATCTGTGCATCTTTTATAGAATCAGTCGTGTATTTGATCACTACTCCATGAAAACAAACCACGATTCTCTGTCTCATTACTTGGTTCACACATGTCAAGCACGGAACCAAGATGTACTTTGACAAAGGTAATTGCGACAGTAAGCAATATATCATAATATTACAACCCTGACATGGCACCTGGCAAGGACAAAACAGTCAGGACAATAGCCAAAACACCACATGCATTTTAGAATGATTCTCCCATTGCTTACTAGGTTTCAGATGAATGGCATTTATTCACTCCAATTTTAGAGAGGACAGATATACGAGAATATGAAAATGGTTGAAATTACAGGACAATTCTTAATTAGTTTATAATAAAAGTAAATTTTACATGTAACTAACTCTTGATTAGCTTTATTAACATTACTGTGCATTGGGGTAGAAAATACAATTTTCCAGAGATTTCAAAAACATTTTTAGTTTGGGGCTTTAAATGATGATTTTTTTATTTTCTCAAGAACTTAGGACTTTCCATCGAGTCTTGTTTGGGCTAGAGGTAAAATTAGGCTGTATTCCTGAGGACATGAAGTATATCCACCACTGGGGGATGGGGACAATGTAAGAGGATTTCTTGGGATGCTCAGTGGGGACAGGAAGAGACTGGGTTTAAAATTCCAGCTAGGGAAATGGAATGTTGCCTTTAGTGTAATTAGTTGCTTCAGAGGAAACTTCAACTATGGGCAACAGTCGATCACCATGTCCTATTAGGTCACCAAAAGCAGAAGCCATCCTCTCGCAGGTATGCTTCCAGGACATTGACCTAAGAGATCACAGGTGACTGCTTTGACCTTTCTGGACCTTCTCCATTTTGGGACAGTCCTCAAAGCTAAGCCCAGGGGTCCTATTCAAAATATCTCAGCCCTGGGGGCTAGGAAGGAGAGGGGAAACTGTTTACTGATGAATTGATAAAAGTCAAGAGAGTATGTGCCCCTGATCTGCTCAAGACACACTATTTCAGGGACTTCCCTGGTTGTCCAGTGGTTAAAGACTCCACACTTCAAAGGCAGGGGGCACTGGTTTGATCCCTGGTGGGGGAATTAAGATCCCATACTCTGCATGGTGCAGACAAAAAAAAAAAAAAAAAAGACACACTAGTTCCAAATGGACAGAGGGGAGAAATTCCGAAGGAACTACAGAGTTGAGGGACATGGGACCCGCCATTGATCCTAGGAGAGCATCTTAGTGTTATACCAATATCTTAATATGTCTTCAAATATCAATATATGAATTGACTAAAGACCACCTAGCAACCCGTGGAAAAAAATGCCCTTGTATGTTTGTCATTATTCTGAGAAGTATAAAGAGGGGTGTGGGGAGGTTAAGCGGTCGGCCAGTGTCGTACATTCCGTAAAATGAAGATGAGACCCTATTCTTGTCTCCCACCTTCAGCTCTGGGAGTTGTGGTTGGTTAACGTCAAAGCATATTGAAGTCATATACACACATCAACATTTTAAGGTTGAAAAATTCTTTCATCAGTTTATTTGCGGGAGAGATCTTCATGCCTCAGATTGTGGTACTGCTTCCCAAAAAAACCTCTCCTTAGAGATTCCAGGTGTTGGCTGGAGGAAGTCTGCTGTCCTCCAGGAGTGGGGCAGAAGTCAACCTCAGCAGATGGAAAGGCTGAAGTGTTCATTTCTTGCATAAAACTTCAGACTCGCTTATAGGTTGTATTAACATACACTAAAACATATAGTCAGTTTCTCCTTAAATTAACTAGATAGTTTAGAGTTTTCCTGATTATGTGCACTCATTATCTTTACACGGATTTAAAAAAGACTTCATTTGGAATTGCTTATTCTTGTCTCCTTTAGCTAAATATTGGTCCCAGAAAACTGTAAACCTTAATTAAATTACATACTTTGCAATAACAAAGAAAAGGCCAGAGGTGTACAAAGTGGCATTCCCAAGTCATTATTTGGGTCACAATCATGCCAGTTGGAGCAGGTGTGTGTTGGAAAAAATCCAGGACTGGAACTCAGCAGACCTGGTGGACTCTAGTCCATTTCCACGTGTATGAAAGCATAGATGATGATGAAGATGAGGATGAAGAAGAAGAAGATGATGATGATGAAGAAGATGAGGATGAAGAAGAAGATGATGATGATGATGAAGAAGATGAGGATGGGGCTTCCCTGGTGGCGAAGTGGTTGAAAGTCCGCCTGCCGATGCAGGGGACACGGGTTCGTGCCCCGGTCCAGGAGGATCCCACATGACGTGGAGCGGCTGGGCCCGTGAGCCATGGCCGCTGAGCCCGTGCGTCCAGAGCCTGTGCTCTGCAACGGGAGAGGCCACAACAGTGAGAGGCCCGTGTACCGGAAAAAAAAAAAAAAAGAAGATGGGGATGAAGAATAAGAAGATGATGATGAAGAAGATGAGGATGAAGAATAAGAAGATGATGATGATGATGAAGAAGATAAGGATGAAGAAGAAGAAGATGATGATGATGATGATGATGAAAATGATGATGAGGACATCAATACCAGCTCACCTTTCCTGAGTGCTAAGTTCCAGGAACTGTCCTGAGCAGTTTACATCTATTAACCCCTGGAATCTTAACAAGATCCCAATAAACGTGCCGTTATCCCCCTTTACGATGACAGAGCTGAAGGTCCCAATGACTGTGACCACACACACTGATGCCTGGTGCAGGCAAGGCATTCTGGCTTCAGAGTGTGTGTTCTTTCCACGCTTCATTATTTGTCCTCTAAAATTTTAATATCTACAAATTTGAGTACCTAATGAGATAATGGATGTGAAAGTGCTTGGAAAAATATAAACTGCTACACAAATGTCGGTTATTAGTATTATTATCTAATTATCTAATTACTGAGACACATGATCTGGGAATAAAACGCTGATTGGAATTTGTCCTGAAAACCTTATTATAGTACTGTCCCATATATCAGTGTTTTCTTTCAACAGTCTGTGAGCTTTCATTCTGCAAAGGAGACATACAAGGCATAGATCATTAAAATGGCTTGAAATTAAAACCAAACCAAATAAAACCTAGTGTCAGAGCCAAGAGATGGGGAAGAGAAAGTTCTCTCTTAGCCTGAAATTCCCGTCTTTATCAACCTCAAAACATTCTCAAACTTCAAATGCTGTTTAAATGTTACCTCCTCCATGCAGCCTGCCCTGTTAACACTCTGCATAGACCAGACTCTGAGAAATTTCAACAGAGATATGTGTACAGTATTATACAGAAGGAGAGTAATAGGATAAAAACAGGGAGTCTGAACATTCATGTGAAAGCAGCAGGACTCTGGGATTGGATACTTGGAGACACTAGAGGCCAGGGATTTCCTGGAGTGCAGAGAAAGGAAACCGGTAATAATGGAGGAAACATGAACTGCGGTAGTGGCCATGGTAGGAAGGAAGAGAAAGTGCACATTTAAGAGGCATCCTTTTTAAAAAGCTCATCCGTATTTGGGGACTAAGTAGACAGGAAGGGAAGGACAGCTGAAATGACTGGCCACTCTTCAGCTGATCTCTAGCAGGATCTCGCTGACACTGCACTGGGCACTGGGGAGATTCCCACAGTGCAGAGTAAGTCCTTTTAGAAAGCCGAGCAGACAAGACAGAACTCTTAGTGTCAGGTGCACACCTTCTGTTTCTACAAGTTTTAAGGTGATTTATTGGCAGTTGCTAATTCTGGTCTGCTTCAGTTGAACATCTGTCCCAGAACTCAGCAAATATTCACTAAAGGAGTGTGAAAAAAGCAAAAAAACTCCCCTCACATGTCATTCCAAGGGAAGGATTAGCAAGAGACATATGTTGGGGACCCCGTTTTTTGGGGAAGGACAGGCTTAATCTTAAAATTACAGAGTTGTTGGAGATGGTGGGAGTTCACATAGTTAGAAAGGGAGTCTGGGCTTGGTTTTAATACTGGCTCTAACAGACCTGACTCTCTTTCTAGATCTTAAAAAATTTCCAAGATCAAAGTTTGGTTATATGTTAGTGAAATTTTAGGACAGAGATGTAATTTTCCAAGTCATCAGTGGTGGAAGCTGAAGCCACAAGAACAAGACAAGGTCTCTAAGTGGTAACTAAGATATCAATTTAATTCCGAGGGATTATTTTACCATCAAAAGAGTTATTGACAAGAATGCACTGAAATAAACAGCTATGAGATCTAGGCAACGTCTCGCATAGGCGTTCAATGAATGTTTTGTTAGGTTGTTAATTCAGGATAATCAGGAATAATAAACACACAAGTTGAGACAGACAAATTCAGGACTGAATAACTGACAAAGGCAGCTTTGTTTAGATTTCCGTTTGTCAGGAAGTTTAGAAACATTCTTTACTTACTCTTAGGTTAAACTGACTCTTTCAAAATAATATAAAATCTCATCTTTACGTAGACCATGAAAAATAAAGCCAATAAGATTCACACACATCGATAACCGTCAGAGAATCTGCATTCATTTCCACCCTCTTGTTATCCAATCTTTGTGGAAGGCTAAGAATAATTTGAAGGTTAAGTATTATTTTATTTTAAATGAAAATAAAATCTTAGAGCAGCAACACATAAAAAGAAAGGGGAAATCTTTTAGTGGAAAATGTTGAGTAAGAAGAAAGGAAATAGCTAGTAGAAATTATGTATACATACGTGTGTGTATATATACACACACACAAAAGGGCTATTATAGATTCCAAAATCAATGAGAAAAATTGTCAATTATTTGTAAGGTGATTGAACTGATTTAAATCAAGCTTAAAGCACTTTAGTCATATCTAACTGCAAGTTAACTCTACACCGTACAAGTACTGACTTTTGCTTAAATTGCACTATTAATCAGTTTCATTCACAGCCGCAGTTTCTTCTTTATGGGCTTTGGATGAACTTGCCAATTTACAAACCCACTTGGAATAAGAGGTAGTTCGTAGTGAAAAACTAGTTGTTTTCTCCTGATCTTCACTAGTAACTTGAAAAGATCACAGGAAGGAGTTTCACTAACCTAAAATCTACCATCCCTAAAATTAACTGGGGGCAAAAGCTCGAGCGGCCCACTTATGTAAGAAAGCTCAGGGCTGATGTGGTTGTTCTATAGGCAGACGTGTTCCTAAACTTGATTTCTAAGTCTCTTTCTTCAGAATATCAGTTTCATCTGGTCAGCTCCTTTCAATGTATAATGCTTTACTAAAAGTGAGAACTGTAATGGTCCCAAGAATACAGAAGTACTCATTTAGTTTTTAAACTGATTTAGATTCAATCAATGCTACTGGCCTAGCTAGTCCGCTCTTTCGAGTTTGACTACTGTATGTGAAATAACCAAAGATGGGTAAAGCTTTCACACTAAATACAGTAACTCAGTTTCTTTACATCTGTATACAATGGAGGGAAATGAGCAAAATGACATTTATCACAAAAAATAAACTTCAAATATAAAACTTTGGTTTAAAATGTACAGCTCAAGAATTTTACTGGGCATGGGATTTTTACATAGTGTTATAATCATAGAATGGTATTTATTTATTTATTTATTTTTTTTGCGTTATGTGGGTCTCTAACCGCTGCGGCCTCCGCTGCTGCGGAGCACAGGCCCCGGGCATGCAGGCGCAGGGGCCATGGCTCACGGGCCCAGCTGCTCCGCGGCATGTGGGATCCTCCCGGACCGGGTCACGAACCCGCGTCCCCTGCATCAGCAGGCAGACTCCCAACCACCGCGCCACCAGGGAAGCCCCATAGAATGGTATTTTTATAGCTTGCTCTAGTCCCCAACTGTTTCCTTGAACAGTTTTGTCTTTGGATTATTTACCATTTAAAAAAATTAATGTAGCACAAAATGAGGAAAAGCATTACATATATTTCTTTATAAATTAACAGCCTAAAGATAATAGATTTATATTTCTCACTATCAATAACTGTGAAAAGAAATAGAAAACTAATACAAATCAGTTTAGGAGAAAACAAAATTTAAAAGCCAAATTCTGAAAACATTACAATGTATTTATGGAATTACACTAGCTTAAAGAACCAGTTTTTGGTTTGCTGCAAATCACAGACTTTTCCCTAGATGCCTGCATGGTTTGCTCACACATTTATTCAGGTCCCTGATCAAGTATCTTCTCACAAAGGATGACTTCCCGGCCCTTTGATCATTCTCTCAAAACTAGAGTAGTTTTGGGACTTCACTGGCGGTCCAGTGGTTAAGATGACGCTTCCACTGCAGGGGGTACGGGTTCAATCCCTGGTCGGGGAACTAAGACCCCACATGCCCCAAAGAGCTTTTATTTACCATATGAGTGACATAGAATACTATTTATGATACTAAAGCTGGGAAGTGTTTAAAAGAGAAGGCTGCATCACACACTTTCCATGAGCCGTCAGAGCGATGATGCTATCAAGTGCCACGTAGCATCCGGGAAGCTTCACTGAACACTCATCATGTGTGACTCTCATTCTTTTTTTGTTGTTGTTTATTTTATTGAAGTATAGTTGATGTACAATGTTGTGTTAATTTCTGCTGTACAGCAAAGTGATTCATTTATACATATATATACATTCTTTTTCATATTCTTTTCCATTATGGTTTATCACAGGATAATGAATACAGTTCCCTGTGCTCTACAGTAGGACCCTGTTGTTTATCCATCCTATATATAATAGTTTGCATCTGCTAACCCCAAACTCCCACTCCATCCCTCTCCCACCGCGCCCCGCCCTTGGTAACCACAAGTCTGTTCTCTATGTGACTCTCATTCTCACTCCCGCTCTCATTGTGTGAAAATGAGCATGGAAAGGCAACGAGCATCATGGGATTACTGTGAAAATGGGTGCCTTTGCAGCCCCCCTTGAAAAGTTCTCAAGGACCCCCAGGAATCCCAAGTGCACTCTGGGAAACACTGTCCTACTCTACTCCCCACTGGCTTTGTCATTGCTGGAGGTAACTACCTACCTGACTTTACAGTATTTAGAGTGCTTGATTTCAGCCTTTTTTGCCTAGAATGTAAATGCCACAAGGGCAGAGACTCTCTGTGCTACAGTTAATAAGTGCTTAATACAGACGTTTAAAACAAGAATGTAACACTTACCTGTGCCTATAGTGATACAATAAAAAGCCAGTATGTTAAGATTTGATTTTATCAATTGCTGTTGAAGTGACTTAGTGTTTGATCAGTGGCAGTCTTAATGTTTTAACTTCTGGGGGAATCCTATATGACATCTCCATAAGGTATTACCAGGAGACCCCTCCCTCCACTCTGCCCCGGGGAAAAGTCTGCTTAATCTGACTTTCTCACCAGAGCTTTCTGCCTCTTTACTTTTCCTCACTTCCACCAGCTTTCATCTGACCCTCATGTTTGTGTGTTGTGCACCTAGAGTGACTTGACAATTTCAAAACCCAATTATATTTTCATTAAAAATTTCCCCATGGGGCTTCCCTGGTGGCGCAGTGGTTGGGAGACCGCCTGCCGATGGAGGCGACGCGGGTTCGTGCCCCGGTCCGGGAAGATCTCACGTGCCGCAGAGCGGCTGGACCCGTGAGTCATGGCCGCTGAGTCTGCGTGTCCGGAGCCTGTGCTCCGCAACGGGAGAGGCCACAGCAGTGAGAGGCCCGCGTACTGCAAAAAAAAAAAAAAAATTTCCCCAGGCTCTAAACTCTGTGCTTGATTCCAGGAGACCTGGATTACACAGATGAGAATGATGTTTTTAGTGAGAAATTTGCATTGTTTTCTCTTGCTTAGGGAATGTATAAGGAGCACTTGGTATTTTACGTCTTTGCACATCAGTGGTGGAAGCTGAAGCCACAAGAACAAGACAAGGTCTCAATTCCGAGGTCTGCCTCTGAGCTGGTGACCTCTTTGGAGAAGGTATAGCATGCTTCTTAAATGTCTATGTGAAAGAAGGAAATTTAAGAGAAAGAAGTGAACATTAGCTGAAAAACAGGTGGAGAGAAAATCTGGAGGGAAAGATAATGATAGCTCCCTGGAGGATATCACTACAGCCTGTGGGCTACCTGGGTGATTTCCCTCACCTTTTGCTCACACCTTCCACTGCTAACTTCCCATTGGCTCTATAACGCCAAAGGTAGTGGAGGAGGTGGGTGTGAGAGAATTTGGAAAGGAAACAAAAGGACACATGTAGCATCAGACGACTTCAGGCTTGAACCATGACAAACTTCTGCAGAGGAGACTCTCGTGTTTGTATTTCAAAAATTTGGACCAAAGGGCATATGATGAAGTATTTTCACAAGAAATGAACAATTCAAGGATGTAATCAACTAACTTGAATACGTGCATGTCCAGGAAAGGACTTGGGGTCTCCAGAGCCCAGGTGACAGTCGTTAACCACTGGTGGAGTGAGGGGAACAGTAGGACTTGAATCCAGGTCTTATGGTTCCAAGGGCAGGATGGGCTACCTTGAACCCCTACCCAGAGGCTCTCCACCCCATCGGGTCTAACTGAGGACCTGGTTTCCACCATAACAGGTTATCAATATTGTGAGCCACATTATGTATATATTATTTTGATTATTCTAATTACTATAAAAATCTTATACTCTTAAACCACTTCTGAATCCTTTGTTGCCATGCTTGCCAGGAGTTATGAAAATATTCACTTCACAAGGATGTCTCTTACCTTTGTTATTATTACATAAGAATATATGGGATAACATTTTATAGCATTTTAATAACCTGATCTCTCAACAATTTTCTCACCACATAGAATTAAGTATATTCACAGTAATTAAATGAAAATGACAGACTGTAAATCAAGAGTAAGTAATATATTCCCTTCTGTCAAACTACATATGATTATTCTATTTGGATTTTACCTGCTAAGAATGGTAACTTACATGATTGATTCTTGATTTCTTGAATATATTCTGATTTGAGAACTCAATAAGATAACACTGCTTTCTTTGCCATAATACTCAGAATATCTTAAGTTCCTAAGATTTCCTTCCTACTGAATGTTGGGATTTTCTAGGATATGGTGGAATTTCAATTTGTCCAGCTGCTATAGAAAAATACTTGCTATTTCAAAATATAATAATTAAACAAATTAACAATCTCTATAAACATATAGGCCCTTTCCCCCCAAGTTGTCCATTCTCTTTCTGATTTCAACTGACAAATACCTTCATTAACTTTTGGCTGAGATATAATGACCCTTATTTCTGAGTTTGTATCTCCAAGGATGCATGGATTAAATATGGTACTTGGTCCATGGCAGTTTAGGTCAAGCTGTATATTATATGAGAAGCTAATGGCCCTGAACTTCTGTCAATAACTTTTTTTTTTTTCCCAGTAAAGCAGCAGCAATTCTGGTGACTCCATGACACGTATTTATTAGAACTGAAATTACACAGCCGGCAGTCACAAAATAGTGGTGGGTGGCAGAGGCTGTACACATGATTTACATACTGTTTACGATGGCACTTTGTAAAAAATGCGAAGTGTTGGAAAACACTGATAATACTGTAGGACGCTACAGTCTGTATACTAGAGCAGTTATTGCTTGCCTTAGGGTCAAGAAGATGGGTTTACTAAGATTCAAATTTTACTTTAATCAGATCTTGGAAAGAAAGATAACAAAAGCTTTTAAACAACAAATTCCGTACTATGTGCTTAGGGGCTGAGACTGGTTGCCATTGTAGTAATGTTGCAAGCTGGTTTTAGACTGTATTTCGTGTTGTTTGAGTCTCTTTCGTGTTAGGACTAAGACACTGGCTCTCAAGGGCAGCGTGCCAGGTCCAATTTAGCATCAGCTATTTCATGTCTGTTCTAGCTAATGAGTCCATTGATTGAATCATCACACAAACAAGGGACGAGGAGAATCTCATAGGCTTGTGCTAATTATATGAAACGTGTCAAAGAGCCATTACATATTATATGAGTTATGTTTATATAAATATAAACACGTATATTGTTCTAGTATTGAGTAGAAGGTTGTGCTGATTATTCTCTTTGTTCCACATATTCATTCTCCACCCTTCTCCCCACAGAGACTGTATCACAAGGGTCACTTGGCACTTGGTTTATGATTGGACTTGGCCAGCGAGAGGCACGAGAAGGGCATCAGAGGTTAGAGGAGAGAGAGGCCAGGATATTTATTTCTCTGCTCCCGCCAGCCTTGCCTCTTGACTCTGCTGGCACTAGTCCCTCGATTTTTCCTTCGGGACTAAGGGTAGCAAGGGTTTCCATCGGTTGCTACCCCCTGAGTACTTCTGCAGGCATTGATTGCTCCCTGAATCTTGCTCAGTTCTTTGTAAATCGTCCGCTAATTAAATTCTCTTCAGTTAAACTTTCTTTGAGTAGACTCTATTTCCCATCTGGACCCTGATGCAAATACAAACAGCAATTAGGATTTTTTTTTTTTTTTTTTTGTGCGGTACGGTACGCAGGCCTCTCACTGTTGTGGCCTCTCCCGTTGTGGAGCACAGGCTCCGGACGCGCAGGCTCAGCGACCATGGCTCACGGGCCTAGCCGCTCCGCGGCATGTGGGATCTTCCCAGACCGGGGCACGAACCCGTGTCCCCTGCATCGGCAGGCGGTCTCTCAACCACTGCGCCACCAGGGAAGCCCAGGATTTTTAATTTATGATAGTCTCAGTACTTAAAATTAGCAATAATTGATCCCCCAAATGATAGCTGTCTACTCAATATTTTTAAATTAACTTCCTAAACTTTATTCAATTCGTTCAGTCTCAAACTGACTCTGAAAATGTTAAGAACAAACATTTCATAAGAACATAAATATTCCACATTTCACTGTGGTTCAGATCTTTTGGTATAAAATTTTCAAGTGGCATTTTCATCACCTGCGTTTTTTGTCTGTTTGTTCGTTTTTTAATTTTGCTTTGTTTTTTTTCCTATCTGCAAACAAGGAAGCAGGGCCTTCCAAAAAGAATAATTAACTAAAATCCTAGGAGTCTTCAAAAAGATAATTCACTACCTAATAACATAAACTAAGTAATATTTCTGAAAACCAACTAATTCAGCAGTTAGCAAATACATTTCAAAAAAATCTTACTGGAGTATTTAAATTTCCCATAATAAAGATACATCTTTTGTAGATAGTGTTTGAAAACATTCTGCAGAAATACAAAAGTGAACACTAAAAGTTCTTTCTACTTCTCCTGGGTGTAGCAGAGTGTCTCAATTCAGAAATTCAGGATTATTAATTGACTTAAAGTTTTTTTCTTTAAGTTCATATACTTATCCTTTCTATTATTTTATTTATCTCTTTTAGTATTCATTTATTTCTTCTACTCTTTTTTATATTACTTTATCTCTGAATTGCTTCTAGTATTTCCATCTTCCTAGCTTCTTTTGGTTTATTTAACTCTTTTTAAGGTGTCCCAGTAATGAATACACATCTCTTTACTTTGTCTTTTATTTTTAATAATAAAATTCTGATTTCCTCTGAGTGCAGTTTTTTACCATACACTTATGTTTTCATTATAAAATGTTGCTATTCTATTTGCTTTGTAAATAGCATGTAATTTTCTTTTTGCTTCCGTTTTGATTCACAGTAGCCAAAAGTATGTCTCTTAATTTTAATGTGATTATATGTTTGCTTAGCATTTTATTATTTACTTTTAATTTTACTGAATTATCATCAAAGAACGTGGCCTTCCTACGCTTTTTAATTTTTAGGATTGTCTTTACAGTCCATCAGCTGATCAATTTTTATAAATTTTCCTTGGACATATATAACAAGTGTTTATTATTGTTCAAAAAATGTTTTTAATTTATTTAATGCACTGATTTGTTAATTATTTATTCCAACTTTCTGTGGCTTTTCCTTTTAGGATTCAGTCTGATTCTGAATACTAAAAGAAAAAGTGTTCACAATATTTTTCATCACCTTCTTACATTTTTAATAATTTTTAATATTCAGGTGCTATTTTGTTTGGCACATACATATTCACCAGATTTTACCACATAATTATAAGTTAAGATATTTTTACTGGATAATTCCTTTTTGACCCTGCTTAGTGCTTCTGCATTAAAGTCCACGTCACCTCACATTATTCTTCCCAATCCCACTCCTTGTGTTCATTGTATTTGCTGTCACTACTTTGTCTATTCCTTTAATTTCAATATTTATTTCATTAATATAAGTGTGTATATTAAACATAACATCACTATTTTATTTTTATTTACTGCAAATTTGAATTTTCATTCTTTTCAGAGAATTTAGTGCTTACATATAGTGTTAGATTGATATACTTGATTTATCACTTCTATTTTAATTTGCTTCTTAATTTACTCTTTTCTTCCTTCTTTTTTCTGTACTTTCTATGAATAAAAGGTTATCTCCCTCCTAAAATCATAATAAAATATATTTCTCTATTATTCTGTAAAAAATAAGATAGCCAATATCATCCTCCTGAGACACATTATTTTATCTCTGCTTTCCTTACTCTATAATAAAATGAGTACATGTGCCTCAAATATTAATTAAATATAGTTCTAACTACAACTACCCCTACAAAAGAAATATATTTATAGACTTTGAGAAAAACGAGGTAGCAATCTTACATTTTAAAATATAAAACACAGAGAACAAGTATAATACAAATCATGCATCTTACTTTAGGAGTTTTATTAAGGGGATGCATATGGTTAAAATAAATCTGGATATTCATGATGATGTTACCCTAAGAGTCGTGGTATTATAAAGATCATAGAGAAATGAACTAATATATAAATTAAATGGTTTTGAGATCACTATGCTATCTTACTCTTATATCTTTCTTTTATATAGCAAACCTTGATGGGTATTCAAGGAAATTTTATTTTTTTTAATTAAGGAATAAAATGCTCCACTGATTTCTCATATAGAAATTATCGGGGTAAGGTACATTTTAATGATTTAATTTTTAGCTTTTTGTGGGATTTTATTAAAATAGGTCAAGAGAATTTTATAATTTATTAAAATGAGGCTCATTTCAATTCATAGAACTTTAATTTCAAAGCCTCAGCTACTCTGGTTGAAAAACACATAACTAAGTAAAAGAAAGAAATCTTTAAATATTCTATTGAGATTAATATAGCTATGCAAGATAGCTAAGCATAGAAACAGAAGGAGTTATTGCATAGTACTATAGCATGGTGCTAAATAGTACTGCATATGTTACATCATTTTTTTTCTATTTTGTTATATAATTGCTCTACCGTTTAAGATCTCTACCAACAATAATCTGTATGAGTAAAGCATTGATAGTTAACTTTAAAGCAGACACTGTGTTGATTAAACAACTAAATGATGAGTTTGTACAATGTGCTACTCTAGATGCCAAAAAGGATATCAGAGAATTGGTGAGGATCACCAATATGTCAATAATTGGTGAGAAATCTAGATGATAATTACTGACTTAAGAGAGTTTCTAATCAAATGTGAATTAGTGTGGGGTGATGTTGGAAGGAAGTAGGTGAGAGAGGAGTGAAATGGATAAAACAAGTATAAACACATCTTGAAGTCCTATTAGATATGACTCATGATATAAATTATAATAATATTATAATATTAATGACATAATGCTCTTATATTTTAATTGTCTTCAAGCTTAACTGTCATTTGACTTACTTTCACTTGTTGAATAGTCTTGTGGGTCAAGTATTCCTGATTCCTGCAGTGATCTAATACAGGAGTCCACCAATTCAAGACCTGTTGTGAGCTCATCTTCGATATCTTTTTGACCATCTGAAATATAATATTTTAAAGACATGAACAAATACATGGTAATGTCAATATTAAAGCTTAAGACTATCATTTAATAATCAAAAATATCCTAACCAAAGATATTATCTTTTTGAAATGCTCATTAGATATCACATTGCAACCCTTGGTCAACCACCATTAAAAACCAAGGCCAGCCAAGTCCATGTATCCATGAAGAACATAAAGTTCCTAGGGAATTGGGAGAACTTAACTCCCACGAAATCTTGAGCTATCAGAACAGCTTCATCTAATTTTAGTGTCATGTGTTGTCATATTCATTTTCATAAGTCTCTTCCTAAAGTTCACAAGAAAATTAATCAACAGAGATATATGCAGCAGTTAAGTATAAATGCTCATCAAGAAGCTGTACTTTCAATCTAAATGTCCATCAACAGAAGAATGGATAAAGAAGATGTGGTGCATATATATATCTATACAATGGAATATTACTCAGCCATAAAAAAAGAGTGAAATAATGCCATTTGCAGCAACATGGATGGACCTAGAGATGATCATACTAAGTGAAGTAAGTCAAAGAGAGAAAGGCAAATACCATATGATATCACTTGTGTGTGAAACCTAAAATATGATACAAATGAATTTATTTGCAAATTAGAAAACAGACTCACAGACATAGAAAACAAACTTATGGTTACCAAAGGGGAAATGGGGTAGGGGATGGATAAATTAGGAGTTTGGGATTAGCAGATACAAACTACTTTATGTAAAATAGATAAACAACAAGGACCTACTGTATAGCACAGGGAAATATATCGAATATCTTGTAATAAACCATAATGGAAAGGAATATGAAAAAGAATATATATATATATATATATATATATATATATATATATATGAATCACTTTCCTGTACACCAGGAACTAATACAAAACTGTAAATCAACTATACTTCAATAAAAAAAAGAAGCTGTACTTTACCTTGTGATTGCCAGTGAAACTGCTCTTCTGCTGAACTATAAAAGAGAGAATACATAGGTATAATGAATCGGTTAGAAACAAAAGAACTCTAGACTATAAGACACAAAGGCACATGAGGGTAGTAATGGTGGCTCCATGGAACTCCCTTTAATTTCTGACTGAGAAAAGGGATCCCATTTTAACACGATCTTAGCTTTAACATGTTTGATGTATACCTCTTTTGGATCACAGGTATTAGCATGTTATAAATGGATGTCGTTCAGTAATTTTCAGAAGAACAGCTCATTTTTTACAAATCCCAACATATCATACTTATTCCTTACAATAATTTCTACATACATACAGTTCTATTTAACTTTAGTCATTTTAAAATACAAATCTGAATTGTTTCATGTAGACTTTGTAAGGTATTCTAACAAAGAAATAACTTTCTCCATTTTCATTATAAAGAGATAAATCTATACCTTCTTCTAGACATATCATATAAGGAGTTCCTTTCAGCTGTTTATTATATTTTAAATTAAGTAATATAAAAGTTTTAACACTTTACACCAATTGAATATACAGTTCCCAAATTCTCACTTTATAAGTACATCTTATAAAATGACCCAGGTAGAAAGGGTTGCTCATCTAAATGATGCCAAAGATACTGTGCAGATTGTAATGATGTAGGCACATAAATTTATTCTGAATGATTTATTAAAATACATAAATAAATTTAAAATTTCTAAATATGAACAGCTCTTTCATTATATATGCAAATAGTTCCAACATACCCTTTTTTAATATGTCAATAATTTGTGAGAAATCTAGAGGCCAATTACACACAGGTATCATTTTGAGAATGACTTTCTACCCTTACTTCACTAGATCTTTTACTCTGATCAAGCAGCTTCTATGAATAGCTCATCAGTTTCACAACAGCAAGCAGGTTTTAGAGCTTTAATCTGTACCTTAGAGATGGCTTCTGAATACATTTGCTGGGGGAAAAGGAAATTCTGGTATAAATCAGCATTCAGAATAGCCATGATTGATATACATGAATATAAGAGTAGTCCCTTAAGAGACATATGACTTTTTTAGGCTATCTTTCTTCTCAGCCAATCCATTTTAGAAAAGTGGAAAATGGTTTTGCAACGATGAGCGCTATAGACAATTGATACATGAAACGATAACATTACAAATTCAGTCCAATGCAACTTCTTGCTTCAAAAAGATATAGCACGATAAAGTAGTAAGGTCTAACTGCAAAGTTTAACACTTAAAACAGAAATGTAATCCTATAATTAATATTTTAAAAATTACAAAGCATGTTCACTTAGTAAGTGGCATTTAATATAGGGGTGGAAAATGCTTTCATAATTGTAGTGAGTTGAATGGTGCCCTTCCCCCGCAAAAGATATGTCCACACCAAATCCCTAGAAATTGTGAATGGTTACTTATTGGAAAAGGATTTTCACAGGTGTAATTAAGTTAAAGATCTTCAGATAAGATCATCCTAAATCCAATGACAAGTGTCCTTAAAAAAGATCCTTAGAGGAGAAAGATGTAGAGGAGAAGGTCAGAGGCAGAGGAAGAGACTGGAGTTATGCATCTTTAAGCCAAGGAATGTCTGGAGCCAGCAGAACCTGGAAGAGTTAAGAAAAACTCCTCCCCTTTAGCCTTCCTAGGGAACATAGCCCTGTCGACAGAACTTGATTTTGAACTTCTGGACTCCCAAACTGTGAGATAATAAATGTCTTTTATTTTAAGCCACTCAGTTGTAGTAATTTGTTATGACAGCCCAAGGAAGCCAATACAGTATTCTTCTGATACAGTAAAAATATTCTCATGCTATATCCTTCAAGATTTACTACTATCTCTATGCTACTACATTCCTTTTACCAGTTCAGTCCTTTGCTGAGTACTTATTGTACACCAAGGCTCTGCTAATTCACAACAATCATTAACATCTTTTGGTGAATGGGGAATAACTGGCTTATTGATGTTAAATAACTTGACCACACACATCATAAGGAACTCAGCAGGGATTTAAACTAATCTGTCCAACTCCAAAAGTCATAGAACAGAGCTGGAATAATCAGGCTCCCTGTCTTCAGACTACACTACAAAGCTCTAGTAATCAAAAGAGTATGGTACTGGCACAAAAACACACATATAGATCAATGGAATAGAATAGAGTCCAGAAATAAACCCATACACTTTTGGTCAATTAATCTATGACAAAGGAGGCAAGAATATACAATGGAGAGAAGACAGTCTCTTCAATAAGTGGTGCTGGAAAAACTGGACAGCTACATGTAAAAGAATGAAATTAGAACATTCTCTATCATCATATACAAAGATAAACTAAAACTGGAGTAAGACCAGATACTATAAAACTCATAGAGGAAAACGTAGGCAGAACACTCTTTGACATAAATCTCAGCAATATTTTTTTTATTGGACCCATATCCTAAAGCAAAGGAAACAAGAGTAAAAATAAACTAATGGGACCTCATTAAACTTAAAAGCTTTTCCACAAGAAAGGAAACCATCGACAAAATGACAACACAACCTACTGAATGGGAGAAGGTATTTGCAAATGATATGACTAAAAAGGGCTTAATTCCAAAATATACAAATAGCTCATACAACTTGATATCAAAAAAATAAACAACCCAATTAAAAAATGGGCAAAAGAACTGAATAGATATTTTTTTCAAAGAGGAAATGCAGATGGCCACCAGGCACATGAAAAGATGCTCAATATTGCTAGTCATCAGGGAAATGCATATCAAAACCGCAATGAGATATCACCTCACACCTGTCAGAATGGCTATCATCAAAAAGAACACTAATAATAGATGTTGGCAAGGATGTGGAAAAAAGGGAATCCTTGTACACTGTTGGTGGGAATGTAAATTGCTGCAGTCACTGTGGAAAACAGTATGGAGGTTTCTCAAAAAACTAGAAACAGAACTACATATGAGCCAGCAATTCCACTCCTGGGTATATATCCAAAAAACACCCCACTATTTTGAAAAGATAGTGCACTCCAATGTTCATAGCAGTATTGTTTACAATTGCCAAGCTATGGAAGCAACTGAGGTGTCCATCAGCAGATGAATGGATAAAGAAGATATGATATATAATGGAATACTACTCAGCAATACAAAAGAAGGAAATTTTGCCATTTGCAGCAACATGGATGGACTTAGAGGGCATTATGCTAAATGAAATAAGTCAGACAGGGCTTCCCTGGTGGCGCAGTGGTTGAGAGTCTGCCTGCTGATGCAGGGGATGCGGATCCATGCCCTGGTCCGGGAAGATCCCACATGCCGCGGAGCGGCTGGGCCCGTGAGCCATGGCCGCTGAGCCTGCGTGTCTGGAGCCTGTGCTCTGCAACGGGAGAGGCCACAACAGTGAGAGGCCCGCGTACCGCAAAAAAAAAAAAAAAAAAAAAAAAGTCAGACAGAGAAAGACAAATACTGTAAAATATCACTTATAGGTGGAATCTAAAAAAAAAAAAAAAAAACCCAACACACTAGAGAACAGGAAAAAAGCAGACTCACAGGTGTAGAGGACAAACTAGTGGTTACCAGTGGGGAGAGGGAAGAAGGGAGGGGTAAGAAAGGGGTAGAGGGAAAAAAGGGTTATTATAGAATTATATAAAATCATGTGTCTGAAACTTTTGAAAATTGTAAAGCACCACAGAATTTAAAGAATCCTCCATTCAATGAAAACAAAAAAAAAGTCATGGAGGGAAACACACTTGTTACTTCCCACTTGAAACAATAAGAATGCCCAAGTCACTGGAAGCTTCTCCCATGTCTCATCAAAGCCCTGTTCTCTTCTCCTTCCAGGCACATTGAAGAGCACACTTCCCTGCCCCCTTGCATGTAGATGGGGGCATGTGCCACCTCCTTCCCCAAGCACAGAAGGGCAGGTACGCGATCTCCATGCACTCCCTTGTTAAGCCCTGAGTTGAGGTGGGTCTCTGAGTAACCGTGTGAAGGGAAGATTTCCGCCAACCCAGAGAAGACACAACACAAGTGAGAAATAAACCACTGTTTTGCTGAAACTCTGAAGTTGGAGGGTTGTTTGTTTTGGTAGAATAAATGTCACACTGACTAATACAGAAATGTGCCATTATTTGAGCTCATAAGGCATTTTCTACTTCTCCATCTTTCATTCCCACAGTTTAGAGCTGGAAGACAATGTCCTGGGTCACCTGGCACAAACAAGGTGGTGCCACCACTTTCACGCATCCTTTGAGATTTATCCACTCATCCACCATAATGGGTGATTTTATATACAGAACTACACAACACACTGTTAAATAATATTACTTTTTGTTTGTCTCTTTCAAAAGTGTTTCGATTTTACGTGCAACAGAAACAAGAAGGAACATTTTTTATTAAAATTGAAAAAATAACACTGACACTGAATATGAAACTATGTTCTCAAAGCATGAGCATCCTCCTTTTGAGTAGACAAAGAGCACTAATCACTTAAATGGTTTCCTGATTCCTTTAGCACAGTTAAAATGCATTAAAAGTATGACTGATCACAGAAAATAGAAGTCCCAAGAGAAACTGGGTTTAGATTTTATTTCCTCTAAGTGCACACTTTACTCTCTCTGTTAGGGGATTCTATACAACTGCATATTTTGTGCATTTGATTCTTTTTCTTTTTTTTTTTTTTTGCGGTACGTGGGCCTCTCGCTGTTGTGGCCTCTCCTGTTGCGGAGCACAGGCTCCGGACGTGCAGGCTCAGCGGCCATGGCTCATGGGCCTAGCTGCTCCGCGGCATGTGGGATCTTCCCGGACCAGGGCATGAACCTGTGTCCCCTGCATCGGCAGGCGGACTCTCAACCACTGCACCACCAGGGAAGCCCTGATTCTTTTTCTTAAAGACTGCTCTAAGGTGGATGCTTTTATAAAAAGCAAACTCTTTATTCATTCAATAAACACAAATCATGCCTATGTCTCACACACTCTTATTTCAGGTGTTTGGGAATTACTTGTGGCTTTCTCCCAATTATATTATTCAATTTAATATAACATAAAAGTCACTTCTGAGGTTGTTGTAACTTTCATGCATGTTCAAATTCAGGAAATAAAGTTTGCTTTCACTACTGAAATTCTATTTCTTTAAATAGAAATAGTTTCTAAAGAATTAAAATTAATAAAAATGTAGATGTAATTTAGATTAGTCTATATTTAAACATAACTTTGTATAAGTTTCAGAACTCAGTTATTATGAGAAAAAATATATATATATTTATAACAAAACCTATCATAAGTAACATTTACCTTTTAAACATACACATAATATACATGTAAGACTGGTAGTGCTAGGAAAGAAATTTTTTTTTTTAAGCAAAAAAAAAAGAAATTTATTGGAAGGATTTCTGGGACCTCACAAAACTGACAAGAAAGCTGAAACACCAACCATGGAAAGTGTGCAGGAGTGAAGAGGTCAGGCAGCTGAAAGCACAGCCGAGGTCAGGCCCCAGGAGCAGTATGAATGGGAAACCACTTGGTTCTGCTGCTACCATGCTAAAAATCTCCAACTGTTTCAGGTTCTTTGTGTCACCAGGTCAAGCTTGAAGTCCCATGTGGAGGCATCCAGCTGACTAAACTTAAAACATCCCCACAGGGGCTTCCCTGGTGGCGCCGTGGTTGAGGGTCCGCCTGCCGATGCAGGGGACACGGGTTCGTGCCCCGGTCCGGGAAGATCCCACATGCCGCGGAGCGGCTGGGCCCGTGAGCCATGGACGCTGAGCCTGCACGTCCGGAGCCTGTGCTCCGCAACGGGAGAGGCCACAACAGTGAGAGGCCCACGTACCGCAAAAACAAAAACAAAAACAAAAACAAAAACAAAAACATCCCCACAGCTAGGGAGAAGGAAAGAGAAGACATCCTCTTTACAGCCTTTTTTTTTTTTTTTTTTTTTTTTTTAATGGGAAGTAGAATCCTGCCACTCACTTAATCTGTGACTTATTTCAAGTAGCAGAAGTGCTCATATGCCAGGTAATCCTCCTCCATTTTGGAATAGTAGACCAATTTCCACGTGGTAATCAGGATCAATTATGCCAGCTAACACCATAATTCCCTCCTTTGCCTGTTGTTCCAGAGGCATGAGGAATCTGAAGTTCTTGAGTGGCAGTTTTCACTTCCAGTTCAGTGGAATCATGGTTATAGTAGCAGGTGGAAACTTTCTTCCTTCTAGAATTAAAACCTGAGAAAATAGAGGGTAAACCACATGGGAGCCTCTAGGAAAGGAAGATTCCATGCTGCTATTTAAGAAAAAAATATCCTGGATAAAAGTTGTCAGTGCGGGACGAAGTGAGAGAGTGGCGTGGACATATATACACTAGCAAATGTAAAATGGATGGCTAGTGGGAAGCAGCTGCGTAGCACAGGGAGATCAGCTCGGTGCTTTGAGACCATCTAGAGGGGTGGGATAGGGAGGGTGGGAGGGACACGCAAGAGGGAGGGGATATGGGGACACATGTATACATGTGGCTGATTCACTTGGTTGTGCAGCAGAGACAGCATTGTGCGGCAATTACACTCCGATAAAGATGTTAAAAAAAAAAGTCGGCAGCGCCTCTCCTCAGATGTCAGGGTACAGACAGGAAACACTCTTTTCCTGCAGATGTGGCCACACGCAGGCACTTGTCCCAAAGCCACTGTGGTGCCCAGGAACGAATTTTTAAAACAATGTATCACAAGCAAAACTCCTAGTAGCTAATGCATAGATAGCTCTCACATTACAACAGGCAATATTCTAACTGGTTTATAGTTAATCTTCATGACAAAACTTTTGAGAGAGGTGATATTTTCCCGTTTTATTGATAATGAAACTAAGGTAAGGTTAAAAAGTGCTTAAGGAAGTTGCTGGAGATCCCAGAGCCAGCAAATAATTAAGCCAGGATTGTGACCCTGGCCATCTGGTTCTAGAGGCCACATTCTGAACTAATATTCTATTCACACACTTGGCACAAAAGTTGAACTCCTATGCAATTAAAAACGAAAACATAAACACCAGAAGCCAAGTTGAAAAAACAAGCCACAACCTGAGAGAAGATATTTGCAATGCATACAGCTTACAAAGGGTTAGTTTCCAGAACAAATAAATAACTCCTACAAATCAATGAAATAGAGATTAAATGATCAGATAGAAGAGAGGTCAACAAATATATGTAAAGCAGCTGCAGAGCAGAAAAATCAGGAATTTATGGTCACTCAACCCTATTAGGAATTGAAAGAATAGAAATAGAAAGATACCTCTTTATACTTCATAGGCTGTAAAACAATTAGAAAGTCTGACTGTACTAAGTGTTGAAGAGGAGATGAGGAAATATGAACTCTCATACATTGTATGTGGGAGAGTAAATTAGTGAAACACTTGGGTGAGCTATCAGTCAAGACCTGATAATGCTTTATGAGCAAATGCCCAATCATCCAGCAGTTCTGCTTCTTGGTAGAGCCTTGAGAAAAACCTGTGCACCTGTGCCCAGGAGACTTGTACAAGACTGTTCATGCCTCTATGTTGGCAGTAGCAAAACAAGAGAAATGACCTAAGTTATCAGCAATAGGAGAATGGATAAATATAATAATATGATTCCAAATCATATATGACAAAATATGCAATAAACACTATTTGGCAAGTAAAACAAATTAGCCAGATACTCAATGTATCAACATGGGTCAGGCTCAAAAGTGAAATAAGAGTGGAAAATGTAAATTGCACATAGGACGTGTACTGCAGGACTCCAATTATGAAAATATTTAAAACACTGACTAAATAATATTGTGTATAAATACAAACACACACACACACACATATATGTGTGTGAGACAGAGATCAAACAAACATGGATTAAAAAGATGCAACCAGGGCTTCCCTGGTGGCGCAGTGTTTGAGAGTCCGCCTGCCGATGCAGGGGACACAGGTTCGTGCCCCGGTCTGGGAAGATCTCACAGGCCGCGGAGCGGCTGGGCCAGTGAGCCATTGCCTCTGAGCCTGCGCGTCCGGAGCCTGTGCTCCGCAACGGGAGAGGCCACAACAGTGAGAGGCCCGCGTACTGCAAAACAAAACAAAAAAAGATACACCCAAATTCATGATGGTGGTGGCCTCTGGGGGAGAAAAGAGAGAAATAAGTCTAAGGAGGGGCAAAAAGGGAATTTCACTTTTATCTCTATGGTTTTTTTGGGTTTTTTTTGTTGGTTTGTTTTTGTTTTGTTGTGATACGCGGGCTTCTCACTGTTGTGGCCTCTCCCGTTGCGGAGCACAGGCTCCGGACGCGCAGGCTCAGCGGCCATGGCTCACGGGCCCAGCCACTCCACGGCATGTAGGATCTTCCCGGACCGGGACACAAACCCGTGTCCCCTGCATCGGCAGGCGGACTCTCAACCACTGCGTCACCAGGGAAGACCTATCTCTATGTTTTTATGTTATGAAAAATGAGGGAAAATGTTAACACTACTTTAAGAATGTCTCTGATGCTTGAAATAGGGAAGTCACGAATCTTACATTTAGAAACATGTTTAGTTAAATGCTTTCATAAAACCTTGTGATTCAATTCTACATCATATTCTCATCATTGTTGGAGTCACTCATAGTTGAAACTCAAATGATGCAAAACAATTCTGAAATTTATAAGTATAAATAGTAGAGGAAAAATAATGGTTTTGAATATAATTACTTTTTTCCTCTATTGTGCACATGAGAAAAATGACAGCATCACTTTTACTGTGGCTCAAGGCTGACATACTTTGAACATTTCAAGTAAGCAAACAATAACTTTCAAGTTCTGAGGGGATGAGGTGGGGGAGGAAAATCTAGTTTAAAACAAAGAATAACCTTTGAGTTCCTCAAGAAGTGATTTTCACCCTCATCATATTTAGCATGATAGTCTCCTTATCCACTTGTGGGCCATTTCTAATTAATTAATTAATTAATAAGAAAGTTCAGAGAGTTTTCTTAACGTCAGGAAAAGGCACAAAGCAAACCATTACTACAGCTACTCTGTCTGTTATGAACCTGCTCAAATACATTTTCTTATTTTCTTTTTCAACTTTTTGATGTCCAAGGCATCAATCCCTGCACTGTATCGTGTGGCTTGCTACTGCTCACAATGTCGTTCAAAATGAAATAAAGAAACTATGAGTTTCTGGTTAGTTGGCTTTCAAGTTAAGCAATGTACCTAAAACATAAGGCAGAGAAACTAATGTGCAGTAAACTGTTTCCAAACTGATGTTCGATTCTCAGGTCACAGGAACAAAGGGCTTTATATTTATGATGTCCATATGACCTGAAACTGTATTATGACATAAAGTCTTTTTTGGTATATGGCTTTTGCATGCAGCCATATCACAAAACTAGGCATCGGTGGCAAAATCAAATGAGCTTGGTCAAGTCTCGAATACCGTGGAAATAAAACATATTTAGAAAAAATAGTGAGAAGTGGTACCTCTGGAGCTCTGTTTAGGCTGCTGTTGCCTTGCACTTTAGTGCTCTGTATCCAACCCTTATTAGTTTGGTTGGTGAGTAACCGTGCTTCCCCCAGAACTTTCTGCAGAGCTGACTTCCTTTCAGTCTATTGCCTTCTAGTCTCTATAAGTATCTGTGATATATTCCCAAATGAAGGTCATAATATCTCCACTGTGCAATTAGAATGTTTATTTCTTTCTTAAGTCACATATCTTCTACCTGCTTTAACTATTTTCATCAACATGTAATTTTACAGCTATTACAATAATGTTTACAGGGATACAGTGGGTAGTCATAGGACCACAAAGCTCCCAAACTAGGAGGCTGTGTGCATGGTGTCCAGGTGTGTGGGCTCAAAGGCCAGACTCCCTCCACCTCTGTCCTATATAGGACACTTCTGGCAAGTTACTTAACCTCTCTGGGCCTAAATGGAGACATTTTGAGGCTTAAAGAAATGAGTTAATATCAAGTGATTTATGTATTAAGTGATCAGGACCTGGCACATGTTGAGTAAGGATGCAACTGTGTCCTATTTTATTATTCAAATGGTTTCTATGGTTTCTAGATTCTGGCTTATTCTCATCTATTTCATCCCTTAGCATACACTGCAGACACTGTGGGAGGGTAAAAATGGGGACAGACATGGGGAAATGGGAACAGGGGACATTAAGGAAATACCCAGGAATGGTGTGACCGTGCCTAGGCTCTCGGTCACACCCAGTCCTGGAGAAAATGTAAAACAACGTCCACCACAAACCCTAGGTGAGTGCTCACCATGACTTTGGGCTTGCAGACAGAGAGACACAGTGACAGATCCCCATGTTTTGGCATTCTCATGGGGGATGGAACAGTAAGCACAAAAAGCAGGAAGGACCACTCAGGAACAGGTGTGTTCAGGCACTACTGCACACAGGTCCCTGGGACCTTGAGCACGTCACTTACTCCGAGTCTCAGTTTCCCTATTTGTAAAATGGGGCTATTACTAGAAATTTCCCCATAGGGATCTTGTATTTTTTTAATTTTTTTAAACTTTTTAATTTTATATTGGAGTATAGTTGATTAACAATGTTGTGTTAGTTTCAGGTGTACAGCAAAGCGATTCAGTTATACATATACATGTATTTTTCTTTTTCAAATTATTTTCCCACTTAAGTTATTACATAACATTGAGCAGGATCTTGTAAAAGTTAAGTGTGTAATGTATGTAAAACCCATAAAACAGTGCTGGGAACATAGAAGCGATTAAAAACGAAGTAAGTGGAGGGCAGAGTCAAGATGGCATACTAGGAGGACATGGAATTTGCATCTCCGCACAACTAGGGCACCTACCAGGCACAGGTGGGGTACCACGGATACCTAAGGGGACAGGAGGAACACCCAGCAATCAGTTGTTTCAATTACAGTTTTATTTTTCCTACTATATTTTTTATCTTTCTAATTTTATTTTGTTTTTTATTCCTTGATACTGTACTCCTCATTTTTTCCTTTCTTTTTTTTTTTTCTTTACTGCGCCACGAATCTTGCAGGATCTTGGTTCCCAGGCTGGAGGTTGGGCCCGAGCTCCCTTGGTGGGAGCTCCGAGTCCAAACCGCTGGACTAACAGAGAACCTCAGACCCCAGGGAATATTAATCAGAGTGAGGCCTCCCAGACTTCCTCATCTCAGCACCAAAAGCTGGCTCTATCCAACAGCCTGCAAACTCCAGTGCTGGATGTCTCAGGCCAAACAACCAGTAAGACAGGAAGAGAGCACCACCCATCAAAAAAACAAAAAATATTGAAATGACAAAATAATATGTTACAGACAAAGGAGCAAGGAAAAAACCTACAAGACCAAATAAATGAAGATGAAATAGGCAACCTACCTGAAAAAGAATTCAGAGTAATGATAGTAATGATTATCCAAAATCTCGGAAACAGAATGGAGAAAATAAAAGCAACATTTAACAAGGATCTAGAAGAACTAAGGAGCAAACAAACAGTGGTGAACAACACAATTACTGAAATCAAAAATACTCTAGAAGGAATCAATAGCAGAACAACTAAGGTGGAAGAACAGATAAATGAGCTGGAAGATAAAATGGTGGAAATAACTGCCAGGGTGCAGAACAAAGAAAAAAGAATGAAAAAAATGGAGGACAGTCTCAGAGACCTATGGGACAACATTAAAAGCACCAATATTCAAATTATAGGGGACGCAGAAGAGAAAAGAAAGGGACTGAGAAAATATTTGAAGAGATTATAGTTGAAAACTTCCCTAACATGGGAAAGGAAATAGTCAATCTTAAGTCCAGGAAGTACAGAGAGACCCACACAGGATAAATCCAGGGAGAAACACAGCAAGTCAAATAATAATCAAACTATCAAAAATTAAATACAAAGAAAAAATATCAAAAGCAGCAAGGGAAAAGCAACAAATAACATACAAGGGAAATACCATAAGATTAACAGCTGAAATTTCAGCAGAAACATTGCAAGCCAGAAGGGAGTGGCAGGATATATTTAAAGTGATGAAACAGAAAAACCTAAAGCCAAGATTACTCTATGCAGCAAGGATCTCATTCAGATGCGATGGAGAAATTAAAACCTTTACAGACAAGCAAAAGTTAACAGAATTCAGCACCACCAAACCAACTTTACAACAAATGCTAAAGGAACTTCTCTAAGCAGGAAACACAAGAGAAGGAAAAGACCTATGAAAACAAACCCAGAACAATTAAGAAAATAGTAATAGGAACATACATAGTGATAATTACCTTAAAGTTAAATGGATTAAATGCTCCAATCAAAAGACACAGACTCGCTGAATGGATACAAAAACAAGACCCGTATATATGCTGTCTACAATAGACACACTTCAGACCTAGGGACATATACTGACTGAAAGTGAGGGGATGGAATAAGATATTCCATGCAAATGGAAATCAAAAGAAAGCTGGAGTAGCAATTCTCATATCCGAAAAAATATATGTTAAAATAAAGACTACTACAAGAGACAAAGAAGGACACTACATAATGATCAAGGGATCAATACAAGAAGAAGATATAACAATTGTAAATACTTATGCACCCAATATAGGAGCACTTCAATATATAAGGCAAATGCTAACAGCCATGAAAGGGGAAATTGACACAATTATAGTAGGGGATTTTAACACCCCACTTTCACCAATGGACAGATATCCAAAATGAAAATAAATAAGGAAACACAAGCTTTAAATGACACATTCAACAAGATGGACTTATTTGATATTCATAGGACATTCCATCCAAAAACAACAGAATACACTTTCTTCTCAAGTGCTCATGGGACATTCTCCAGGATAGATCATATCTTGGGTCACAAGTCAAGCTTTGGTAAATTTAAGAAAACTGAAATCGTATCAAGTATCTTTTTTGACCACAACGCTATGAGGCTAGACATCAATTACAGGAAAAAAACTGTAAAAAATACAAACACATGGAGGCTAAACAATACGCTATTAAATAACCAAGAGGGCACTGAAGAAACCAAAGAGGAAATCAAAAAAAACCTAGAAACAAATGACAATGAAAACAAGACGACCGAAAACCTATGGGATGCAGCAAAAGCAGTTCTAAGAGGGAAGTTTATAGCAATACAATCCTACCTCAAGAAACAAGAAAAATCTCAAATAAACAACCTAACCTTACACCCAAAGCAATCAGAGCAAGAAGAACAAAAAATCCCAAAGTTAGCAGAAGGAAAGAAATCATAAAGATCAGATCAGAAATAAATGAAAGAGAAATGAAGATCAATAGCAAAGATCAATAAAACTAAAAGCTGGTTCTTCGAGAAGATAAACAAAGTTGATAAACAATTAGCTAGACTCATCAACAAAAAACGGGAGATGACTCAAATCAGCAGAATTAGAAATGAAAAGGAGAAGTAACAACTGACACTGCAGAAATACAAAGGATCATGAGAGATCACCACAAGCAACTATATGGACATATAATGGACAACCTGGAAGAAATGGACAAATTCTTAGAAAAGAACAACCTTCCAAGACTGAACCAGGAAGAAACAGAAAATATAAACAGACCAATCAGAAGCACCAAAATTGAAACTGCGATTAAAAATCTTCCAACAAATAAAAGCCTAGGACCAGATGGATTCACAGGTGAATTCTATCAAACATTTAGAGAAGAGCTAAAACCTATCCTTCTCAAGCTCTTCCAAAATATAGCAGAGGGAGGAACACTCCCAAACTCATTCTAGCACCATGACCACCATCACCCTGATACCAAACCAGACAATGATGTCAGAAAGAAAGCAAACTACAGGCCAATAGCACTGATGAACATAGATGCAAAAATCGTCAACAAAATACTAGCAAACAGAATCCAACAGCACATTAAAAGGATCATACACCATGATCAAGTGGGGTTTACCCCAGGAATGCAAGGATTCTTCAATATATGTAAATCAGTCAATGTGGTACACCAAATTAACAAATTGAAGGAGAAAAAAAAAACATATGATCATCTCAATAGATGCAGAAAAGCTTTTGACAAAATTCAACACCCACTTATGATAAAAACTCTCCAGAAAGCAGGCATAGAGGGAACCTACCTCAACATAATAAAGGCCATATATGACAAAACCACAGCCAGTATTGTTCTCAATGGTGAAAAACTGAAACCATTTCCTCTAAGATCAGGAACAAGACAAGGTTGCTGACTCACCAGTATTATTCAACATAGTTTTGGAAGTTTTAGCCATAGCAATCAGAGAAGAAAAAGATATAAAAGGAATCCAAGTGAGAAAAGAAGTAAAACTGTCACTGTTTGCAGATGACATGATACTATACATAGAGAATCCTAAAGATGCTACCAGAAAACTACTAGAGCTAATCAATGAATTTGGTAGAATAGCAGGATACAAACTTAATGCACAGAAATCTTTTGCATTCCTATACACTAATGATGAAAAATCTGAAAGAGAAATGAAGGAAACACTCCCATTTACCACTGCAACAAAAAGAAGGAAATACCTAGGAATAAACCTACCTATGGAGACAAAAGACCAGTATGCAGAAAACTATAACACACTGATGGAAGAAATTTAAAATGATACAAACAGATGGAGAGTTATACCATGTTCTTGGATTGGAAGAATTAACATTGTGAAAATGATTATACCACCCAAAGCAGTCTACAGATTCAATGCAATCCCTATCAAACTACCAATGGCATTTTTCACAGAACTAAAACAAAAAATTTTACAATTTGTATGGAAACACAAAAGACCCCAAATATCCAAAGCAATCTTGAGAAAGAAAAACGGAGCTGGAGGAATCAGGCTCCCAGACTTCAGACTATACTACAAAGCTACAGTAATCAAGACAGTATGGTACTGGCACAAAAACAGAAATACAGATCAATGGAACAGGATAGAAAGCCCAGAGATAAACCCATGTACATATGGTCACCTTATCTTTGATAAAGGAGGCAAGAGTATATAATGGAGAAAAGACAGCCTCTTCAATAAGTGGTGCTGGGAAAACTTGACAGCTACATGGAAAAGAATGAAATTAGAACACTTCCTAACACCAAACACAAAAATAAACTCAAAATGGAGTTTTGAGGCCAGACACTATAAAACACTTAGAGGAAAACATAGGGAGAACACTCTATGACATAAGTCAGAGCAAGATGCTTTTCGACTCACCTCCTAGAGAAATAGAAATTAAAACAAAAATAAACAAATGGGACCTAATGAAACTTAAAAGCTTTTGCACAGCAAAGGAAACCATAAACAAGACGAAAAGACAACCCTCAGAATGGGAGAAAATATTTGCAAATGAAGCAACTGACAAAGGATTAATCTCCAACATATACAAGCACCTTGTGCAGCTCAATATCAAGAGAACAAGCAACTCAATCCAAAAATGTGCAGAAGACCTAAATAGACATTTCTCTAAAGAAGATATACAGATTGCCAAGAAACACATGAAAGGATGCTCAACATCACTAATCATTACAGGAATGCAAATCAAAACTATAATGAGATATCACCTCACACTGGTCAGAATGGCCATCATCAAAAAATCTACAAACAATAAATGCTGGAGAGGGTGTGGAGAAAAGGGAACCTTCTTGCACTGTTGGTGGGAATGTAAATTGATACAGCCACTATGGAGAACAGTATGGAGGTTCCTTAAAAAACTAAAAGTAGAACTACCATACAACCCAGCAATCCCACTACTGGGCTGAGACAACCATAATTTAAAAAGAGTCATGTACCACAATGTTCATTGCAGCTCTATTTACAATAGCCAGGACATGGAAGCAACCTGAGTGTCCACTGACAGATGAATGGATAAAGAAGATGTGGCACATATATACAATGGGATATTATTCAGCCATAAAAAGAAACAAAATTAAGTTATTTGTAGTGAGGTGGATGGACGTGGAGTCTGTCATACAGAGTGAAGTAAGTCAGAAAGAGAAAAACAAATACCGTATGTTAACACATATATATGGAATCTAAAAAAAAAAAATGTTCTAATGAACCTAGGGCAGGACAGGAATAAAGACACAGATGTGGAGAATGGACTTGAGGACACGGGGAGGTAGAAGGGTAAGCTGGGGAGAAGTGAGAGAGTGGTGTGGACATATATACACTACCAAATGTAAAACAGATATCTAGAGGGAAGAAGCCGCATAGCACAGGGAGATCAGCTTGGTGCTTTGCAACCACCTAGAGAGGTGGTATAGGAAGGCTGGGAGGGAGACGTAAGAGGGAGGTGATATGGGGATATATGTATACATATAGCTGATTCACTTTGTTATACAGCAGAAACTAATGCAACATTGTAAAGCAATTATACTCCAATAAAGACGTTAAAAAAAAAAAAAACAAGACAAAGGAAGCTAACATTATCACATGCAAAAGAATAGAGGCCTGAGAAAGAATAACTCATAGAACTGAAAGTTCAATAAGTTATCTTACAGAATCCCACTTGTCAGTGTTGGGGGCCAATGAATATTATCACGCAAATATGTTACAGGCTTTGCAGAATTAAATTGTCTACCTTTTTCTTTGTTCCACACTAAACTGGGGAAGGAAAAGAGGCAGTCTGTGATTTCCAAAGAAAGATGACTTGCTTTTCAAACCCTGGGTTTTCCTAGGGCTTAAAAAACCCCACACAGGCTGCCTCACCTGGCAACTACTACTGTTCTTGCCATAGTAAAAAGCATAAAGACCATTTGCTATTTTCAAAACCCTGGAAGAAAATGAATCAGACCCAAATTGCTATTAGTAATTTCGTTTTAGTTTGAGGAAGGGGAAATTCATATTCCTAAGCTAATTTTGTTGGACGTGGCGGCTGACCAATTATCCAGGCAACTGATACCACAAAGCAGTAAGGCTCCCAGGCCATGGCCTGGATACAGACGGCCCCAGTGTTTATCACAGGGCACCACAACACTGTCAGGTTTGTGAGCTGGCCAGCTAGAGCGAAACGAGGGGGAACAAACAGGAATTCTGTGTTGTCTTGATGCCTTCAAAATACATACTGCAGTTTCTAGCAACCAGAAAGAATTAGCCCTAGGCTCAATCACCCTAAATGTACTATCTAAATAAAGTCAAGTTCTTACCATGGGAAAGACATACTGTCAAGTTTCTCTTTTGGAAATGCTTTCACAGTTTTGGAGTTGATTGTAGTTATACTACAATAGACATATTATGTGTAAAATTCAATATCAGAAGAAGGAACAAATGGTGAATTATAAACTAGAAAATTCTCACGTTATATTTCCCTCTGCAGTCTTTTGGGAGACTTCTCACACACGGACTAGGTGTTTTTTAAGATGCTTATACTAGTACACAAGAATTTTACAGTAGTTGAAGCAAAATTTCTGAATGCCAGCCACACTAGGCAATAAAGTACTATATTATCTCTGTCTGTGAGCATTCCGTAGATTGGAATATATAAATTGCAATTGCAGATGACCAGGGATACTGTTAATCAAATGATTCTGAGATCTTATAATATTTTGAAATGCTTTCCAAACCATCAAACATTGAATAGTTTTGGTGGTTTATATGCTCAGTGTTTACTACCGTGTTATATACATTGTTATATTAATAATCTCCTTTGGTATTCATCGTAACTCACAGTTAGGTCTCTGATTAACCTGAATGCCCTATTCACTGATCCTAAGCGTGAACAGAAAGTCTCTGTATTTTGCAGTCTGATCATTCAAAACTGATTTCTTAGGCAAGAGAAGGTTAGTTGGTGTGTTTGCTGACAGAGGTGGAGCCCCTACCAAGGTTCTCTGATGTTCCAAGTTTCAGTCTTTTGCATTCAATTTCCCAGAAATATGCCCATTGTTAGGGTCCCCTCAGTGAAGGGAGCACCTTAACCTGGAGACATCGCTGGGCAAAAGGAGGGTTTAGGTTTAAGTTTTCCTAGCTTCCTGTGATCAGGTGATCTTGTGTGTGTGTGAGTGGGTGAAAAGTGTGTTTATGTGTGAGTGTGTGTGAACGTGCATGTGGGTCCATCTCACCTTTCCTTTCCTCTAAAACACACTGATGTACTCATAGTTTTTCTTTCACCTGCTCTTCTGCATAAGTGTGTGGTCTATTGCAGATATGTTAAACCCTGGGTACTGGGTTTGACTGGAATTGATATAATTTTATTAATATAAGTGAAGCTAACACCCCTTAAATATTTAAGGAAAATTACGCAAATCACCATTGCCTGTTTTATAGGAAAGACAAACCTGAATCTTCTGTTTTATGACTTTGAGTACCAACAGATGATTTGTGAAAATAAATTTCAATTTTAGTGCCCTTATAGAGCAGAAACCATGTAATATTCATGAACAGCTCTCATCATATCTTTACTTCCTTACGACCAGTAGTGAGTGGTCTTTAAACCATTTGAAAGTTCAGTTCAAACATTTAATGGGTGTACAAATGTTCATAGTAGTTTATTCATAATTTCCACAAACTAGAAGCAACCAGATGTCCTGCAACATGTGCGTGGTTGAACAAGCTGATACATCCATACCAAGGAGACATAGGTAGCGATAAAAAGGAACCAATTATGATATATGTAACAAGCAGCAATTGGAAAGATCTCATGGCCATTATGCTGAGGGAAGAAGATAAATAACGTTCTTGAAATAACAAAATTATAGAAGTGGAGAACAGATTAGTGGTCATCAGGGCTTTGGGAGGATGAGTGTGGGTGTGGCTATAACAGGGGTAGCAGGAGGGGGCCTTGTGATGGAAAAGTCCTGAATCTTCATTGTGGCAGTGGTTACAGGAGCTACTTAGGTAATAAAATTGCAGAGAACTAAACACACACGCACAGATGAGTGCATGTAAAACTGGGGAAATCTGTGGATGGTGCCAATGTCAATTTCCTGGTCTTGATACTGTGCTACATATATAGTCATGCACAATGCTGCCATTGCCAGGAACTGGGAGAAGTTATAGTACACTTCTCTGTGGATTTTATTTTGCAACTTCCTATGAATCTATGATCATTTCAAAATAAAAAGGTAAAAAACAATTCAGTGGGGTATGGTTCAGTGTCACTTTATTTCTTTGCCCTGAACGGATTTTTCTACATGCAATCAGTTAATTATTCTCATGTAATAATTAAATTAGGATTAAAAGAAAATTGAGAATAATGGAGTAAATAGGAAGGAAAAAGAAAAAACACACCAGTACCCACTTGTGATTATCCTTTTTGTTCTCTGGATCCTTAACAGGCAAAGCTCAAGTGGCCCTGCTCTCGGCTCATTTCTGCTTTGTTCTGTAAATGAAGGCATTATCCCTGGAGCATAATATACCAATCATACTGCCCACTGCCAATCAGATGCAAGGAACTGTGCTGCTTCTCAATGAAAACTTATCCATTACATCTCAGCTTCCTGCTCATCCCCACATTCACTTCTACTATTGTATGCTTTTGAGGAAAATTAAAAATGGCATTTTGGTCGACAGTAGTAAAGCAAAGCTTAGGTCTTAATGCATTCTACATGAGTCTAAGAGACCTCAAACGATATAATTCACTGGCTCGCTGGGAAGCAAGTTCATTCAAGTTAGGCTCTCACCTGGCAGGTAAGCACCTCTTCTCCCACTAATTCATAGTGGGACTAGTAGTGCCCATCGACTTTCATGGTCCCCTCCCCCCACCCTGACTCCTGGAAACTGGTCTACGTGATTACATCTGGCCGTTTCTCTCCATATTTATTGCAGTGGAAAAAAATCATGCATTAAAAAAATCACTTTCTTTCCAACATTTAACATCAGATATTTGAAACTGAAAAGCTAGATCAGCCTCCAAACCTTCTCTCATTTTGCCATCACATGGCAGCTGTATTTTTCCTCCTTTTAAGAAAGAATGAGGATTTGAATGTGACGTGTCACTAAACAATTGTACTGCCTGTCAAATGTATAAAATTGTTTAAAAAGCAAAGAATTGAAATATCTACTAAGGCTCTCAAAATATTTAAAGCATTTCTTCCCCTAACTCATTTTTAAGATCCTTAGCCTCTACCTATCCATTCGCCACTATAAATGCCCCCTGAAACTCAAGTTTTGTTATCTCTCACCCAGAGGACAGGAGTAAGTCTTCCCATGGACGATGACATTCTCCTTGTCCAAACTTGGGTTTGGCTCCTCTGGACTCTCTTTTCAACTAGGCTCAATCTTGGGTTCTCATGTCTTTCTTCGCAAAGTCCGGTTGTAGCGAGAATCCTGCTAAGTCAGGTCAACCAGAACCCCCCACTCTCGATATTTGATCACCCTTGACATCTGGTCAGGTTCCTCATTCTCCACCCTCCTCCCCCAGGTGATGAGGTCTGATCACTGGCCTGCCTTCAGCAAGAATCCTGTGAGGTCTGTTCAGCCAGAATCTCTCCCTTCCTCCTGATATTTCCTGTTAGTGATTTTCCATCCACTGACTCCCACCCTGTTCCTTAGCAATAAATTCCCTTTATTCCTTATGTTTGGCGTTGAGCCCAATCTCTCCCCACTACGACAAAACCCCACTGTGGTAGCCCCCCTTGAATAAAGTCTGCCTTACTGTTCCTTAACAGGTGTCATGGAATAATTTTTTCTTTAAACTCATCACAATTTCCCCCTGCCAGAGAGGAACATGGACGAAGTCATATCCCCTCTCTAACCTCAGTCTCCTCCCTTGTACTGAGATAATGCTATCAGGGCCAGCTTCATGGGTCGGAGACCTGTGCAATAATATAGGGCTCCACGCTCAGAGGACCCCAAGCTTGGTTTAACTCTCTACTGCCGCCATCTTGGAACTCCCAATAATTCTACCTTTGAACTTGTGTTTTGCAAGTGAAATCTAACAGGACAAGGAAACACGTGCATGAGTAGACTCCTCTGTTCCCTGCTGCCTCATTCACACATAGCATTTGTAATATGTGAATACTGCAATCCAGCCCTACTGGGGCCATGACGTGTTGCGGGAGTTGAATAAGACTCGGGGAGAGCACAGTGTAAGTGTGTTACATTTATGACCGAGTCAGCAAGAGGGCTAACAGCCCCCATGCTCCCTCTGAACCAGAACTGCCTTTGATTGAAGAAGGCAATGAGGTTCCAAGAAGCACGAATGATCAAGGAAACTTATCACAGAGTAACCCTTTCTTACTCGTATTATTTACCTGGGTTAGCCAACTACTTATACTGGAAATGATGACCTAGGAGGAAAGGGAAGTTGTGTCAACCCACAGTTCTGTTTCCTTCCAGTCCTTCCTCAGTCTTCAGTAAGAGAACTTGGTAGAATACACTCATATTAAGAAATGAAACAAAACCAGCTGAGGTAGATTGGTGCAGTGTTTCTACTGTTTTGGTAAGAATGAAATACATATGCATGTATAGACTATAAAATATGAATTGTGTAATTCCTGTGATTCTGCATACAAGTTACATGCTCTTGTATTTGTATTTAAATCTGACATTGCAAAATATACAGATAAATGGTAGATTGCATGGAAATAATTTGAAATTTTAATTATTCTCTATTTAGAATGACATTAAATAATAAATTAAAAAAAATCAAGACAAGTCAAGAGAGAGACCATGGAAGAAAGAATAAAGCTTGAGTATCTTTTTAGTACATTTAATGGCATTTCCCTTCCTGCTTTTTTTTTTTTTTTTTAATATTTTGGCTGTGTTGGGTCTTTGCTGCTAAGCATGGGCTTTCTCTAGTTGTGGTGAGCGGGGCCTACTCTTCGTTGTGGTGCATGGGCTTCTCATTGTGGTGGCTTCTCTTGTTGCAGGGCACAGGCTCTAGGCACACGGGCTTCAGTAGTTGTGGCTCGCGGGCTCAGTAGTTGTGGCACGCGGGCTCTAGAGCGCAGGCTCAGTAGTTGTGGTGCACGGGCTTAGTTGCCCCGTGACATGTGGGATCTTCCCGGACCAGGGCTCGAACCCGTATCCCCTGCATTGGCAGGTGGATTCTTAACCACTGCTCCACCAGGGAAGTCCACCCTTCCTGCTTTTTGAACAACAAGCTTTAAATGTTCATTTTGCACTGGGCGCTGCAGATTATATAGCCAGCTCTACACATGAGCTACCTCAGCTTACTTCTGTAGGATGAAATGATAATGTATATGAAGGTCCTGGGCACAAACAGAACATCAACCAATCCCCCCTAATTCTCCCCGATTCACTCCACCCAACGCCTCTCTCCTATTCTTCATGTCTGCAGTCTTTTCTTGCTCCAATCAATTATCCTCCATTTCACTGAAACCAACATCCTAAAGCAGAAGTCTGATCATGGCAATCCCCAGTTCCAAAGCCTTCTGTGGTTTCCCACTGTCTGTGAGATCAAACCCAAGCAAACTCCTTTGCAGAGCACGCTCCGTCTGCGAGGACCCTGTGACCCACCTTAAGAAGGCAGTCTCAGCCACCTGCCTTAGGTGTCTAGGCTGATCAAGGCTCTGCATCCCTGGAGACCCCAGAGCAGCTTTATCACTTATCAAAACATGCTACGATGATTTGTTTCTAATATTTGTCTTTGCCAGATTGTCAGCTCCTTGAGGACAGAGACCAAATAGCACTCACACCTCTGTACTTCAAAATAGGAAGTTCTGTGCCTTGTACTCAAAAAAATTGTTCACAGATGGAGATGAGCACAGTCAGTAAAAGGCAGGACATTCACTTCGTATTCTAAGTGTATCCTTTATCTCCCTGAAGTTTGTCTTAGAACTGCACTGTGAAAAAAGGGAATGCTAACACTTTTATTATACTTCTGTCGTAAAGCATCATTGGAATAAGCAAGTAACCTCCTGAGTGGATGTTTTGACTTGTACAACCTCAACTGGAATAAAAACATTCACTAATCAGCTGCTAAGCTATCAGTTGCCCCAAATATTAAATACTTCAAGGGTACCTATTATCTAATGTTGCACCATGACAAATCCTTTTATAAAAACAACAAAACCTTTATTACATTTCTGTATATCTAAATTTACATATAACCTTTTTTTTTTTTCTAAAACTCAGTGTATATCTTGATTCAAGGGAAGGCTGCAGTGGGCAAAATGTTTCCTCTGTGGGGTAGGGGGTGAGGGTGATGTCCACACACATAGGAAAATCCGTCCTTTCCCAGAAGTACTACTTTTTTTAATGTCACTATGTAGTAATCTCTCTCTTTTTCAACTGTTAAATTCTACTTATCCTACAGACTTGAACACACTAATTTTCCTCTCCCTAATTAAGCCCATTGCCATATTTCATTCACTCAAGCTTCCTGTTAAATGAAACATTATTTTCACTTATAAATGTTCCATGATGTGTTCCTAGGGGTTGCTAATTGGGGACAATTATATGAAGATCAATCTGAAGTGATCAGTGGCCGCTGAGTCAGCAAGAGGGCTGTCCCTGTTCTGCTTCGGATGCCTCCATGTTGGTCGAAGGCAATAGGGCAAATCAGGACCCCAGCGGACGCCTTGATAAAGCAGCTCAGGAAATTCACAGGCAATGCGGGCATCCTTCATTTTTAATTTGTTGGTTTAATCTGGCTGGAGGGGAGCTGACAAGATCTTCATCACCTAATGTGCTTAATGGTCTACATGAAATGGGTTGGTGGTATTGGTTTACCTCCTGTTGGACCCATTTCTAAGTCATACAAGCCCCGATGAATTACTCTAATGAGCTCTTCTCACAGAAAATGTACCATGGAAACTAGATCTTGGTATTCTGCATAGATTTTTTAAAAGAATCAAAAAAGTAAAATGAAAGTGTCTTCAGTAAGCAGGTTATCACACCCCTCAAAACACAGGTCAGTATCAACCTATGAGAAAATGCTATCCCAACCAGAGGAGAGATTTTCTTCATTTTCTTTTCCTGTTCAGAAGGAGATAACCAGGAGAACAAACGTAATTTTTGTTTTGTTTTATTTGTTATTGGTGGGGTTGAACTGCATTACTGATTACTTTAAAAAGTGACTTTTTAAAAATTAACATGAGTTATTTAAAAAATATATATATGAGGGACTTCCCTGGTGGTCCAGTGGTTAAGACTTTGCCTTCCAATACAGGGGGTGCAGGTTCAATCCCTGGTTGGGGAGCTAAGGTCCCACATGCCTCAGGGCCAAAAAACCAAAACATAAAGCAGAAGCAATATTGTAACAAATTCGATAAAGACTTTAAAAATGGTCCACAGCAAAAAAAAAAAAAATCTTAAAGAAATATATATATATATATATATATATATATATATATATATATATATATATGAAAAGGAGTAAAATGTTGGAATGGAACATAAACAGAATAAAATGATTCCTCCAGAATCAAGGAAGACATACCTCTCTTGCTTTATTGTATAAATGGTTAATAGTTTAAAGGGACTTCCCTGGTGGTCCAGTGGCTAAGACTCCATGCTCCCATTGCAGGGGGCCTGGGTTCGATCCCTGGTCAGGGAACTAGATCCCGCATGCATGCCGCAACTAAGAGTTCTCATGCCGCAACTAAAGATCCCACAAGCTGCAACTAAGACCTGGCGTAGCCAAAATAGATAAATAAGTAAAAAATAATAATAAAATAAAAGTACTTCCCTTAAAAAAATAATAATACCTAGAGGTATTATGCTAAATGAAATGCCAGACAGAGAAGGACAAATACTGTATGATTTCACTTATAAGCGGAATCTAAAAAACAAAACAAATGAACAAACATAACTAAAGAGAAACAGAGTCATAGCTACAGAGAACAAACAGGTGGCTGCCAGAGGTGGGGGGAGGAGAGAAATAGGTAAGGGAGATTAAGAGGTACAAACTTTCAGTTACAAGACAAATGAGTCACACAGAGTGGGGAATATAATCAATAATTATGTAATATCTTTGTGCAGTGGCAGATAGTAAACTAGACTTATCGTGGTGATCATTTTGAAATGTACAGAAATACCAAATCGCTATGTTGTGTACCGGGAATGAACATAGTGCTGTAACTCAATTATACTTCAAAAACAAACAAGCAAGCTCATGGAAAAAGAGATCGGATTTGTGGCTCTCACAGACAGGGGTGTGAGGAGGGGGAACTGGATGAAGGTGGTCGAAAGGTACAAATCTCCAGTTATAAGAGAATGAGTACTAGCGATGTAACGTACAATATGATGAATATAATTAACACGGCCGTATGATATAGATGAAGTTGTCAAGACAGGAAATCCTAAGAGTTCTCATCACAAGGAAAAAAAAATTTTTTTTCTATTTCTTTGACATTGTATCTAGATGAGATGATAGATATTCATTAAATTTATTGTGGTCATCATTTCATAATGTATGTCAGTCAAATCATGATGCTGTACCCCTTAATCTTATATAGTGCTGTCAATTATATTTTAATAAACCTGGAAGAAAAATAAACAAATAATTATTAGGTAAGAATAATTTGAAATTTTTAAAAAGGAAGCTGAAAGTCAAAACAAAAATAAACATCATAATTCCTTTCTTTTGTCCTTTTTGACCCTCAAAATATAGGAAAATACCAAAAATTTCAATTCCTCCAAACTTAGAATTTTATATAATTAATGCACTATCCTGGAAAATGACTTGATTTTACCCATGGTGACTAGACAAGCTAGACTCGGTGTCAATTTATTTAACTCATGAAAATAAGTGTTTCTTTATTTTCCCATCATTTACTTAGACCTCCTGTCCCCTTGCCATCGTCATATAATTGCATGTGTGTGCGCACACACACGCACACACACTTTCCACCCCACCGTTACCACCAAAAGCACCAAGCTTCTTTTGTCCTAATATGGATGTTGGAACAGCATTTTGTGTCAGGGAGGTTAGGGAGTAGAGAATAGAAATGCCATTATTTAACCTTAGCATTAACATAAGGAAAATGTAAAGTCTGTACAAAATAAGCTAAGCATAGCGGTCATACTTTGTATCTCCCCTTTTTTATCCTTTCCAGAGATCCAGTAAAGAACTCTAGCCTGTTATGCCATAAATGTGGGCTCTGTATTGCAACAGGGTTAAGCAGTTTAACATGCCCAGGTCCTTGAAAGGTATCATCACTGTTTGAAAAAAAAAATAATTAGCATATACTACCTATTGAGAATTGGTCATCAGAAATACCTTTATGCAAAATAAAACAGCATTCGGTAGCTATTCTTTCCTGAGGTTATGTCATTTTTAGAGGATTTTTATGTAATTTCTTCATCTTTTTCCTGAGCCCTCTTTTGGTGGAAGGTGTTGCATTGCTGTCACATCCCAAGCCTGTGGGATGTGAAAGATGACACATAGAGGTGAAAGGTGACAAAGAGCTCTTGCTGCGAATTCAGCTAAAACCACAAGTTCATAGAGATAGAGAGGTCAGAAAATCACCCCAGAGCTTTCAGACTAATACTCTATAGCCCCAGTGCAGCAGTGAATCCTGGTTAAAAGGAAGTCTAGCCAGTTAAACTAGCTAGACACACTTATGTCAGGAAGATGAGTGATAAAGTTAGCTGCAAATTCTTGCCACTGCATCCACAGAGGAGTGATTTCACTCCCTTTCCCCTTGAATCTGGACTTAGACCATTGAAATGCAGCAGAGGTGATGCTTTGTAACCTTCTAACTTCTTAAGGCTGGGCCTTCAGAGATACACAGTTGTAGATCCCTTCATGACAGAATGCTCCTTTTGGAAGCCAGCCTCTATATTAGATGTTTGACTAATGACAACCATGCTGGGAGGAAGCGCAAGTTAGACACATGGAGAGGCGGGGCACATGCAGGCCCTTCCTGGAGCTTCCTTTTGAGAGCCCAGCCAGTAGAGTGTATGACCTCAGTTAATGCCACATGCAAGAGAACTACCCACATGAACCCTGCCTGGATTCTTCACCCCCAGGATCCTGAGCAAGTAAAACAGGGTTTGTTGTTAAAGCCACTAGGGTTTGGGCTAGTTTATCAAAGGTAACAGATAATCAAAACAAGTGCATAGCACAGAACACTCCTTGGCAGCCAACAGTAGTAAAGGAAACCGATCTAGTGATTGACTTTTAAATTTACAAGGGATAATGTATTTCTGCATTTTGTTTTGAAGAGAAGAATACTTGCAGAAATACAGGGTCAAACATTTAACTATCTGCTTCATTGTACCCTGAGTAAATTAATCTTGTATTTTATTTAATTTTACATTGAATGAAAGTGAATACACACTAGATGGACTCCATACAATAAGCTTCTGGGGTTGAGATTCAAAAAAAAAAGTAAAACACTTAAGGCTTGTTACCTTGAGGAATACAGTGTGAAATGGAAACAATGTAAAAAATTATAAATTAAGAGTGGGTAACATAGAAACTGTTAACTTAGCATACAGGGGCATATAACCACATAGACCAGAAAAAAAAAAAAAAAAGAAGTGAAATTCACCAGGGAAGCTATCTGGGCAGAAATGTGGTTTGAACAGATCTTAAAAAAAAATGATAGGATAAAATTAGACAACAGAATGGAGGGTAACTCCAAGGGAGTACTGACATGGCAGGTTTCTAATGCGAGCTAAAGATGAAAGAAAAAATAAACATCAGTAACTTATTTAAGTCACTTTAACATTTCTAGACAACATCCTAGCTCAGCTCTGCAGAATGTAATTCAGCCTGGGAAACATTTCTTCTAATGCTATTGTGGTGGTAAAAGGGAAGTGTCAGGGGGGAGATTGGTCATTTCAACCGAACACTGATATTTGGGATCTATCAGAAGGAGAAAGAGTGTGAGAGAATAAGCCAAATAAAATGATAGGCAAAATAAAACAACCCCCCTCCCCCAAAACAACCAACAAACGAACAAATAAAAAAACATACAAAGTAATGAGAAACTACTACAGGGGCACCTTGCTTTGAACAAATTACAATAATTCTCTGTTCATGCACATACGTTTTGCAACAGCAAATATTTTAATATCTTAGGTGTCTTGGAAAAAAGGGGGTTAAAATTAGTTATGTAATGAAATTTTATAGGGAAAACTGCTCTTAAAAAAAATGAAAATGTATGTGCATTTTCCTCACATCAAGTTTTTCATAGTTTTAAGATTGCTGTACTAGCAGTAAATACCTATGTTAAAATTATCTGTAAGAAAATTTAGAAATAATCAATACCCTTGGTCACAAGTGAAGGGCAAATTAAAACTAAAATGAGATAGTGCTTCATACTCACTTGAATGGCTATTTCTACAATACTGATACTACCAAAAGTTGGCAAGGCTGCGAAGAAACTGAAACTCATATATTTTTGTGGGACTGTAAAACTGCAATTACTGTGGGGAAAGGTCAGCCAGTTTCTTACAAAACTATACATACACCTACTCAATGATCCAGAGATTCCAAGCCTAGATATTTTCCCAAGAAAATCAAAACATATATATACAAAAAGACTTGTACGAGAATGTTTTTGGCAGCTTTATTTATAATAGCCCCAAACTGGAAAGAGCCCAGATGCTCAACAATAGGAGAATGGATTAAAAAAAATTCTGTGGGGCTTCCCTGGTGGCGCAGTGGTTGAGAGTCCGCCTACCATGCAGGGGACACGGGTTCGTGCCCCGGTCCGGGAAGATCCCACATGCTGCGGAGCGGCTGGGCCTGTGAGCCATGGCTGCTGAGCCTGAGCGTCCGGAGCCTGTGCTCCACAACGGGAGAGGCCACAATGGTGAGAGGCCCGCGTACGGCAAAAAAAAAAAAAAAAAATCTGTGGTCCATTCATACAATGGGATGCTGCCTAGTAATGGAAAAGAAACAGCTGTGGATACACACAATAGTAATGATGAATCCCAAAGTTTCATGCTTAATAAAGGAAGATTCAGGCAAAATGATGCATACTCTTGGTTTCATTTAATATGGAACTCTTGAACAGGCAAAACTAACTGATGGCAGGAAAAACAACAACAACAGAGTAACAACAAGGCTGCCTTTGAGATAGTAGGGTGGAGGTTTACAGATTTGCTGGGCAGGGGCATGAATCAACTTCCTGGGGTGAAGGGCAACGTCTATACCTTGATAGAGGTTTGGGTTACACATCTGTGTTATTTATTACAACTTGATGAATGGTACACTTAAAATTTGTGCATTTCTTTGCATATAAATTATACTTCAAAGGAAAAAATAGGAACTGGAGATAAATATTAAACTCTAGTTATTGACGTGCCTGCTGAAGTATTTTGGAGGGGAAGTGTAGTTATGTCTGTGATTTTCTGGAAATGCATCAGGAAATAACATTTGTTTGTTATAACAAATAACATGAATAGAGAATAGATAGATGAATACATAAATAAATATGATAAATCAAATATATCAAACTGTTAGTGGTAGGATATAGGTGGTAGGTTTATGGATGTTCACTGTAAAACAGATTCAACTTACCTGCATGTTTAATTTTTTTTCATAATTAAATGTTAGAAAATAATTGGGAAAAGAATGAATCCTATATTCGTGGCTCAAACATGTTGTGTAGTATACATGAATGGAAAAAGCAAATTCCCCATGTAAAGAGTGTATCTAATCTAATTTAACTGGATAACTGTATAGAAAATATAGCATGCACAAGTGTAACATACAATCACTGACAACATGATTGAGATGGTTCTTCTCCAATGCTAATCCAAATAAAATATTCTATTTTACTACAGAAATATCTGAGTTATTCAGGGCTATGAGAGGAATGTCTATTTTGGTTGATATTCTACTTAGGGGTCGGGGCAGATGTTTCAGGCTCCGTGGGCCACAAGGTCTGTACCACGGTTACTGGACTCCGGTGTTGCAGTGCAGAAGCCGCCACAGACAACACCTAAACAAATGGGTTGAGTTCCCATAAACTATTTACAAAAACAGGCAGCAGGCCATATTTGGGCCTCGGGCTGTAGTTTGCCCACTCCTGTTCTATTTGAAGAGTATTCATAATTGAATTATACTGCAACCTTGCATCACAGATATTATAGAATTTATAATGTGAATATTGGTTTCAGATAGTAACTTCAACTAGTATGTCAACCTTACTTTTTTCAAGTCTTCTAATTCAAATAACTTTAGGGACATAGTTCTATTACCTGATGAGGTTTCTTTTTACAGGATATTTTTCTGGTTGGGTTTGCTTTGCACCCCAGGTCTTGCTTTCAAATTCACTGGGTGTCAAATGTTCACATGTCCTGGTGCCTTGAGTGCTTGGGGTTTTTATTATTCATGTATAATGATGAGGATAAAGTAATAGTACTGGATATAACTAGGAGGAGTGTTGAGAGAATCATGGTAGGAGAAAGAAGACCTGGCTGGGTAGAGTAAGGGCCTTCAAAGGACTTGTCCCTGCAGGGGAGAGGAGATTCCCTCCCTTTACTCAGCTCCTAGTCAGTGCTGGCAAGGTGGGAGAACCAACCTCTACCAAGACCTAGTTCCTGCCCTTCAGGAACTTATATTGTTAGTTAACTTCTGGGAACAGGACAATGGATAAGAGGTGAATGGAAGAAAAATTCATCCATTAAAAAGGCCTTCCTATAATTGCAGTCATCTGATTTGGGTTTTATACTTGGGGATGGAGGAAGCTCACCATCTCTGGAATTAATCAAGGAGAAGAAAATGATCCCCAGTCAGGCATGCATATTAGAACAATGCCTCAATTAGAAGGACTAAATCCAGAAGCGGACACATATGGTCACAATTTACAAACCTAATTTGTTACTGGAAGAGAGAAAATATCAGATTAAACAGATTATACTTAGTAACAGGGCCTTGTTACTCATTGTGCACAGTATTTGAAGATATTTTTACCTGTACCAACTTTTTTCTTTACTGAGAATTCAGCAGACTACAATGATCAGTTCCTTTCCAAAGATGTTCACTAAATTTTCCTGAGGTCTGATTGATTTAGAAAAAAGAATGAAACATTTGTAAACCATCTGCCTCTTTATCTCAAGTCAGGGGTTAAAGCAAGCTATTTTATTTAGAAAATGGAATTTAACAAAATTTCACTCATTATCTTTTGCTGACACTTTCAAAATGACACAAGTGAGACTGACTGCTTTTAAAATCTTTTAGTTCCCTGATACTGACTCCCTTACAAATTGAAAGATAAAAGTAATGGAAATTAAATAACTATAACACCCCAATTAGTTGACACTGTATTTTATTTGTTAGTTTATTAGTCATGCCTTAAAATGTTAACTTACAAGTGAAAATGATAGATATCTAAAAATATGGGGTAGTCTATTATACTAAACCTACCCGTGTTTGAAGCCATACATTTTCTTAATATTTTGAAATAAACTCATCATTTGTAAAAAATGATTTGGAGTTCCAAATGGAAATACCGAAGCACTCTAAAAACTCAACAATGCCCTTGTCAGTATATGCAAGTGGAAAATTTACTGAATTATTACTATGTAGTTTAGACCTTTTAAGACTAAGATAATCAAACTGCTTCCTTATGTTTGTTTTATTGAACTCTGAGGTTCAGGAGCCCTGTACATTCATAAGAGCAGTTCTTGATTCCTCATACAAGACATCAAGTTAGGTGTAGAGATTCATTGCTTTCTTCTGAGAGAGTGTTTTCCAAGGAGGGAACAAATAAGAGTTCAGGTCATTTAGCATCACCTTAACGTGCCTCATCTGCACCCAACACTGTGCCCATCACTGGAGGGAAAAGATAACAAACAGCATTCCTTCCCTTGGGGTGCTCGGGATTCAGTGGCAAGAACAGGCTTGGGGGGGCACCAAGTCTAGGATATTGTGGCATCAGAAACACAGTGTTAGGAAGGATTTGGTGTGAGGAAAGAAACAGCAGAAATGTCCAAGGAGAGATGGTGTGGGAGCTGGACTGGACAGCTGAGGGGGACTTTTGAGGAACAAACAGTGGGAGTGTGATTACAGTTGGGGACTGGGTGCATGAAGGAAAGAGTACATTGGGATAAATAAAGACGTGTGTGAACCTAAAGGGTAAGTCTGGGGCCCAGACAATACCCTGGTAGGCCGGAAGTAAAGAAGGTGCCTTCAAGAAGGGAAAGAAAGGAAAGAAGGGGTAGTAGAAGATGGTCTCAGATGATACACTGGAGCCAGTTTGTGAGAGACCCCAAATGCCAATATTTGGCATTCATTTTGGAAGGCCTTAGGTGCCACTGAAGATTTCTGAGCAGTAGAATGGCCTGATGAAAGAAGATGGAGGGAAGAATTTCCCACAAGCACCTTCACACAAGCATCACAAGCTTAGGGGTGGCTGAGCCTTTTCTGAGGTTCTAGATCTCAAACTTGGTACCTGTGTGGCTCACTGCAGATTCAGTATAGGCTGCTATGTGGTATCTCAGCTTAGCAATCCCAGGGTGTCTGTGCAGTCAGACACCAGCAACGTGGGGGAAGATGCCATAGTCCATCCATAACTGATGCTGCTGAGTTTTGGTCGGGGAGGAAGGTTAAGAGGATCTCAAAGGTACACAAAATAGCCAGGTGCTTAATGTTGGGCCAAATGTACAAAACTGGGAGAGCAGGATCTTCACGTTCAAAGGACATTCAGTACCACTATGGTAAAGGCATCTCATAGAGAATATACAACTACCAAAGTACACGCACTTAAAATTTTTTCATTTAATTAATTAATTAATTCAATCAGTCAACAGATATATATGAGTGTCTACAATGCTCCAGGTACTGTTGGAAGCCAAGGATTCAATGGTGAACAGACAAGGAGGTGCCACTGTGAATACAGAATCCACATGGAATGGACAGGGTGAGCTGTCTGGGGAAGATTCTGGGAGTAGGTAGGGAGTTTCCAAGTTCTAATATATGAACTACCCATGGTCTTGAGAAAAACATATGGTCCCATATTAAAAATGTGTACCCAGTTTCACAATCACACTTGATAAAAGGTTCTGAGTTATGAGATTTAAAGAATGTAAGAAGCAGCAAATTACTAAGAATGAACACAATACTAGTTAATCTTAGTGCTCTATGGTTTATAAAGGGAGAGTATTTGGATGGTCTCACATACAAGAGAAACAATATTTTTGCATTATCACCCATGTCCTTATTACATAGGCCAGTTGAGATCAGATTATTTAATCAACGTCTAGAAAAACATGATTAATTTCTTCCCAAAAGACATGCCTCGATTTTAACTTTATAGGAAATAAAGTACATAGCCTTGCTTAAGGGACTTACTTCCTTTATGGCAAATCTAATCTACACGTAATTCCTCTCTTTATTCCTTATTCGTTCTCCCAGAGCAAGTGAATAGAGCTGCGAAAACGTGGTTACACCTAAAAGTTACACAAGTTCAACAACTCGCAATAGCACTCAATGAAATATCCAATGCTGATTGTGAGATGTGAATCACACCACCATGATTGGTGTGTATCTACAACTAGCAGCAGACACGCCTTCTCCCACAGAGGGCATTTACCTGGCAGAGAGGCAGCTCAATAACGAGGTCTCAGTTTCTGTGCCAGCCAAGCCTGGGACCCAAGGCATGGGCTTTTCAGGTCTCTGTGACCAGCCACACATTTCCACACTGTTCAACCTGAAAGTCAAGCCATACGATGCTTTTCCTAGTTACCATTCAGTATCCTTAACTTGGCATCAAGTCATTCCTTAGGCAAATCACACCTAGACTGCACAGAGTATTCTTTTGGGGGTGATGGGGGACAGAGGGTCCCCACAGACCTTAATGGTTGCAAAGAGTGGGTCTTCTGACCATGAGTTAGCCAGAAGCTCTGTGGCACCCTCATTAGCCAAAAAGGGGAAGTCAAACACTCTTTCCCTTTTATTCCTTTAATTTCTTGTTAATGGGCTCCATGGAAAAGGGTGGGATAAATGAATGTGAATAGTAGCACCTATTACTAATAGTAGAACCAAACTGGGACATTTTTGGAGAGAAAGACTAGAGGGCAGGTTTTTAATAATAATGTCAGGACAACTGGCATAAACCAGCCTGTTCTGGACAAACAAGGAATAGGGCCTTCTCCCCATAATTAAGCAGAAATTTAAGGATTTCGTTGTTAATATTCAAGTAAAAGTATTATTTAGATGATTATTTGCTCAATCTAATAAATTTCCCTTCATCTCTACATATTCTTTCATTAATTTTAATGTATACTAAATAGCAACTTTTTTAGTCAATGGAGAAACTTGGCTCATCCCCTGCATTAAAATTCTCTGGAAGTGATGCTTCATCTTATCTCAAATTTAAAAAGAAATGATGTAGGTTTTTATTCTCCTCAAGCTCAATTTTACTGATACTTTCCTAGAAAACTGGCCATAGAGGGCTGTGATAGGTTATGATCCTAGCTGTGTGGGGTTTTTAAAACTATTTAATAAGACAGGCAATTTACCTTGAGAATATTGGAACTCCTATGAAAAGCTCCAAGCAAATAAAATGTATTTTTAAATTCTTAGGTACTATTATTGGATGAAACCATGTTGACTCTAGAGAATCCCCAGATGAGAAATACTGGGAAATAATCTAGCCTTATATTCAGAAGCTAAGAAGGCTCAAGTATATTTTGAATTGTAACTACTATTTGGAAATACTCACAGTCACAGCATTATAAAATATATGTACCAATATTCAAAGCTAGAATGACGTTAGAGGGCTAATATGAATCTTTTTACATATTTATGCTAAAGTAAGTAGGTGTTGGGAAAATACTATGCACAGATTTATTCCCTCCACAAATTAAAATTTAACTTTCAGAGAGCACAAAGTTATTCCTAAAGCCCTATTATCTATACATTTGTCAACTATCTTTTAGCTTTTACATGCTAAGCACATTAGTACGCAAACAAATATAATGTAAATATAATCATGCAGAGACAGATTATATATCTGTCAATGCCTGACTGTCCTTATGAAAAGATATAAACTATATAGAGAATATCCACAGTTGCCAGAAAGACAGTTTCGGATTGAGAAGAATATGTTTTTCTTTTGATCTAGAGAGCTGAAAACGTAATGTATTACAATTATACTGATTTTGTTTTTAAAAGGATGATAGTTTTGCTGTGAGTCAAAGTTAAAAAAATACGACATCAAGATCATGCTTGGTAATTAATTATGTTTGCAACTGAAATATGTCATAGAATTAATAACGAATAAACTAGTGAGATTTTAGAATTTTTCTTACAACTATGTATAATCTTGTAATGTTTAATTTTGGTTGCATAGAGCAGAGTTGGTATAAGTGTAAAAACTGCTCATCAAGCCATTTATTATTGAGGTCATTATATGCACAATTGAAAACAAGGAAAATGGTGCAAATTTCCAACAGGGGATGGGAGCAGAGGCAACCGCTCAGCTCTGTTACCATGTCGGGGGGAAAGTCTATCAGTCAAACTGTCTTCTCATTTAATCATCAGTTAATGTGACTATTAACAAGATATTTTCTCCAATATGTGCTTCCATTAGCATAATTCTGGGCCCTAATTACCTTATGCTTTTTTTCATCTTTAAATATCTGACATAAAAATTGCAGTAGCAAATAGACCCATGTGGTTTTCTCATCTAGTCTTTTTCCAAACTTGTCAGGGATGACATTCTTTTGTGTGCCTTTTAATCCAGTTTCTTTTGATTACTTCTTAAGACTTTTTAAAAAATAAAAGTAATACACATTTATGGTAAAAAAGTGAGAAATTCAGTAAAGTTAAAAAAAATTAAAATCACTTTTAATCCCATAAGTCAGAGGCAATCACTGTGAACATTTCATTGCATTTTCTTCCTCTATTATCCATTAACATGTATTTATTTTTTATTTTATACTTTACAGATTTAAAATCATACTCCTTTTTTATTTGCCACTGTTTTGTTAGCATTTCTCCTAGTCTTTACTCCTTAAGGAAATAATTTGTAATGGCTACATACCACATCATTATAGATGTACTAAAACACTTAAGAGTTACCTTATTTTTGATCATTTAGTTTATTTCTAATTTATTTTGATTATATATTTATTTTCATAAATGCTATAGATATCTCATTATATATATATATATGTATAAATGTATACATATGGCTGTAATGAATTGTTACAAAATTTCGATTGTTTTCCTTAATCAGATTTCTAGAGGTGGCATTGTGAGGACAAACACAAACTACTTTTAGTGTTCTTAATTAATTTTACAAATTCCTTTCCAAAAATACTGCTTACAGTTAGTTTGAAAAAAGTTCAAGTCATATACAGCTTTTAATAATAAATCTGAATTTCATATTAAGATTAAACTACATAGGGACTTCTCTGGCAGTCCAGTGGTTAAGACTTCACCTTCCAATGCAGGGGTGAGAGTTCGATCCTTGGTTGGGGAGCTAAGATCCCACATGCCTCATGGCCAAAAAACCAAAATAACATAAAACAGAAGCAATACTGTAACAAATTCAATAAAGACTTTAAAAATGGCACACATCAAAAAACATCTTAAAACAAAAGATTAAATTAATATTCAACTACAAACTGAAAATTCTCAATAGGTCAAATTCCTAATTTCATAAAATATAGGAATATATAAGATCAATAAATTATATACAAATTAAGTCCAAATAGATTAAAATGTTGAAAAAACACTCTGCCCTTTATAAAGCACACAATAAATCTACTTTTATGTTATCCCTATGTTCTTCAGAAGAACTATAAAAGCAATACTGCCTAATATTAAAACTCCACATGCTTATGTATAATTGGCTGAATTTGTTTTGTTCTGATCAAATTCAACTTAATTTAGCGAAAGAGAACGACTGAATTTTCCACTGGGTTATCAATTCCTTCTTTATAACACTACTTACAGGTAAACAGTTGACATGGTGCCAATAATTTTTCATTCTTTCATGTTTTTACAATTACAGTATCTCAAATTTGAATCTAGATTTTGTGAGTGTAAAAATCCCATCAATCTCTTCTTTTATTTAACAATAGCTTAATATTTCTTTGAATGAAGAGATACCCATGCAATACTCTGCTGTAGCTTCCATGAAATAACCACGAAAAAGGTACTACACATCTACCCAACAGATACATCCTACATGGGCCACCAGTACTCTGTTAAGCAGAATATGGGTGGGTGGGGGAAAAACATGTGTATGTTATTAAAATAGTTTGTGTATTGATATTTTTTCTCTAACTCATTTTTGTATAAAAATATATAAAGATACAGACATATATTGGATAGATTGCCAAATTAGCATTTCTTATGCATATACAAAAGAGTTATCTAATTAGTCTATTAAACATGTATGTGGCTTAGCGGCTCCTTATTGTGGAAATAAAACTAACACTGACACTGAATAAATAAACACAGAAAATCAACTGCACTAGCTGATTAAAAACATATGACATAAGAACTAAAAAATTATTCAATCACCATTTGTAGAAGAAAGAACAGTTAGTCTGCAGAAACGTCAAGATTTCCTTATTGTGCGTATCAATAGTTTTGTGAAATGCGTTTCTCTTTGTGAAGGCTCAGTGCTGAAGGGGTGAACGTAGGGTAAATTCAGATGTGTTGTGTTCCGGCTTTGAACCTAAACTATTTCTGAAGTTTACAGAAAGAAAAGCACTTGAATCAGCATAACAGGGACGGGGGGGATATCTTATGGAATGGCAATCATGATATATACCACGATGCATATAAACAAAGTATATATTGACTTATTCTGCACGTGAAGAAAAGCCATTGATGTGACCCAATGAGAATACATTGGCACTATGGCACTGGTACGCAACACAGGTCACTTTTGTTTTATGACAAGTCCAGATTTTGACTTCAGTCTTCAACCATGTAATATATTAATTATTATTATTTTATATTATTCAATATATATAATATACACACACATGAAGATAGATACAGATTAACGTAAATTCCCTACTTAGAAATTCTTTTCCAAATTTTTATCTTTATCTTCCTCTCTCTTTTGATGATCTATTTTTTTACTTGTCCTTACATTCCCTTAAGTTATATACTGCTAACCCTAAGAAAAACTAAACCAAATGTGACCATTTACCAGCACTCTCAATAATGAGAATGAGACAGTTGGACAACAAAGGAAACATTTTTCATTTGGAAATCACAGAAAATCAGGTTCAAATTCAATCTGTGATTTCTCAACAGCATAAACTTGAGTAAGATTTTTAAACACTGTTGAGTTTCAGGTTTCTTTTCCAAGAAAGCATCATAATATCAACCTTAATGGGTAGGCTTAACAAAAAGTATGCATTGGATAAACATTAGTTTCCTTCCACTTAATCTATTTATTCCACACTGACACCAACTGTTTATTGGGCGCTTAGCAATGGCATGATCTACACATATGGATAAATAAAGTGATTAATTACTCTCCATCAGTAGTGCAGAATACTGGCTTTGCTTAACTCAGTTCATTAACAGTAACTAGAAAAAGCTAAAGGAGCTACACTAACATTGACTTACTGCCAGAATTCAGCAGAATTAAGACACTTAGAAGTAAGCAACGGACAACTCAACAACTGGCCTAATACACTGTGGAAGTGATATGTGTCCTGCATAAATCACTAGGTTACTGGAGAAATAGTATCATCTAACAACTTTTGGGATTATGTAGAAAACAGACAAAGCATTTTCTCTTCTTTAGAACCTAACACACTGAAAAGTGTTCACAAAAATATGACTTTTCCTACCATTGCCTTAAATGACTCAAGTGAAAAACAGGAGAGAACTGTGGATCCTCATATAGACAAAGCAATTCTCTAAAATGCCCCAAAAGTATTCAATTCACTTCCTCTAAGGCACCAGTGGCTATGCTAAGAGCAATGGGAAAATCAGGAGTATAAGATGGAATGAGTCCACGTATTTGAAACAATAATTATAAATAACTGACCAGTTCTGGGAACTTGGTGGTTTGTAGGAGTTTGTAGGACCCTGGTTCTTATCCTCTCCTGTTCTGGGGGCCGCTTGGGGGATGTGGACAATCGAGTGTGGGTAGAGCCCTGAGCTGCACTGAGGTTCTGTGGATGCGGGAGTACTCAGGGGCACGGATGGGGTGTCCAAATATAGGAAGAACTGACAAGCAGAGGTCTGCTTAGGGTAGAGAAGACCTATTCAACCCCAAGTGGGTGTGAGGGTCTGCTTGCCACAGAAAGCCAAGAGGGAACTGTTTTAGTTTCCTAGGGCTGATGTAACGAACTATCAACAACTGGGTGGCTTTATGACAACAGAAATTTATTTTCTCGAGTTCTGGAGGCTGGAAGTATGAAGTCAACGTGTTGGAAGGACCATGTTCTCTTGGAATATTCTAGAGGGGATCCTTTCTTTTCTCTTCTAGTTTCTGGTGGTTGCTGGCAATCCTTGGCATTCTTTGGCTTGCAAAGGCATCACTCCCATTTCTGCCACCCGTCGCACTCTCCCGTGTGTGTCTCTGCGTCCAGATTGCCCTCTTCTCATAAATACACCAGTCACGTTGGGTTGTGGCCCGCCTTAATCCAGTATGACTTCATCATAACTTGATTACATCTGCAAAGACCCTATTTCCAAATAAGGTCACGTGCCGTTTCTGGGGTTAGGACTTCAACACGTCAGAACCAGAACTAAATGGCAGGCTGTACCTCCCTTTCCCTTAAGTCTGTGAGAGCTGGGGGCCCAAGAGCAAAGAGGCTTCTCCTAGGTGCCACACTGCCAGGCTCTGTATGCTTTTCTGCACCCACGCCTAGGACCAAAATATGCTAAGATACCCAAACAGTAAGACTGAACTCCAGGGAACCAACAGAAAAAAATCAATATTAATGCAGGCCCATTTGTAGGGGCCGTGAGGTCAGAGGGAGGGAACTTGGGCAAAACAATGAATCATAGAGCTGATGAGGCACAAGTGCTGGGTGACAGAGTTGAAAATGGGAAAGCAAATGCTCTACAAGGCAAGGAGATGTTTTTTTTTTTGGTCAGGCAGTGAATTCTATAAATAATAACATGAAAACCAATTTTCTAAAATACAGTGTCAGTGTGCAATGCATTATTTCTCAACCATTAAATGTAAATGCAACAGAGTACTTAAATGGAAGTTTGGGCACAGACATAAGACAGCATGGATCAGATACCAAATGAGATGCAAACTTAGACGCAAATTTTCAGTGAATCCGGCTCCCTGACTTGTACTAATCAGTGATGCTGACAAAAATTCTGGTCTCCTCCCAGATGCAGGGGAGGGTTGGGATTTCCTAGCCCCACAGGTTAAAAGCAGTCACGTGACATCCTCTGGCCACCCCTACGTGGGTAGGGGTGAGGTGTGCCACAGGAAGAAGATTTATGGGGCCAGTGTACCACCTGCCATGCTCACCTTCTGACGTTCCTGTGTGCCTTCAAGCCTGCGGTGACTATTTGTGGGGACACAAGGGACTCATATTCTAAGTCTGAACTGGAAAAGCTAACAAGGGCAAGAGATAGGCTGTCTGGCTGCTGAGTGACGGTCTGAAGGACAGGTGGCTACATAGGATGCAAGCTGCACGAGAGAGAGGGGTGGGAAAGGGACGTGGATTCTGTGGACCTGATGTGGGTTACCAGACAGTGAGTTGGGGATGAGGGGCACCTTGACGGGCAGACCTCCACAGAGAGAGCAGAAAGCCTGCAGGAGAGCACATCGTCCGCAACAAGGCAACTGCAGGTGAGAGCTCTTCAGAGAGGGTGGTGCTGGGGATGCTGATGTTAAGAAGCCAGCTGAGACCAGTGCCAGCGGTGCAAGACTTTCCTGCATCTCTCAACTCTCTGGGGTCCTTTCCTCCCTATTTCCCCACCATAATCATACACACACCTACACACCTACCTACATACACAAACACGCACACGTGCCCCTCGCAAGGGGTTCATCATTCCCTTCCCAAGTAGCCGGAAGAAAACCCTGTAGGACACCTTTCCTGGAGGGAGACTGAAGAGCTGTAACTTCGAATGAAACTGGAAGCTTTGACTATTATACAGGAGTAGGTATTCTAAGTACCATACTGCAGCTCTGTTTTAAAAATTAAAGTAACTTTAAAAAATATTTATTAACCAAATATTCAAAATAGTTAACAACCAGTATGGCATGGGCACCAGTCACTAAGAATAGGTACCAGTGATGTTGGAGCAGAGTCTTGGGGGCCCTTTGTTGTGCTTTTAAGCTGCTGAGATATGGGGAATTTGGGGAGAGCGGGTTACAGGGGAGAAGTCAGGGTGCCCTGTCATTGGCTGGCAGTGGATGGGTGAGGTTTATTCAAGGCAGATGGCTGTTATCAACCCATATAGCAGTGTGTTGATATTTTAACAACCACTTGGCTGTCAAGGGCTGCCTGAAAACCATGGGGCTAAGAACGAGTTTTCCCACAGAATACATTTTAAAGGGATAATGGGAACTAAGTAAAAATGCTTGTGATTTCATCCCATGAATCTTGACTGACTGATATACTAGTTATTTATATTAACTAATGAGCTGATTAGAGATGGTCTGATATCTACAACTGTACCATATTCAATTTCCTAAGGATGAGGTTGTAGAAATTGGGAGGTGAGACTGGCCCCCAAATAAAACAATGAGCAATTGTTCTGGGAAGCAAGAGAAGGAGAGAGAGGCAAAATCTTCTGAATGGTGGGAAAAAGGTGATGGATTCCCTGTGTGGAATCACAAAACTGTAATTTTATCCTAGCTGTGTGCATTTAAGATTAGCCATGCCATCCAGTTGTTACTGCTATTGACATTGTTCAAACCAAATGGTTTAAAACGGCCAACAATAATATATAACTCTAAAAACGTTTGATATGTGATCTAGAATATCATCAATTTGAACACTGAGTTTATGGACTTTTGTGCTAGGCTTATTAAATTTATTTAAAATTTTAGTTAATTTTTTTTTTAATCAGTAGGTGACAGGTGGGATACATGTGTCCTTACCCAGGAGCCAAGAAAAAAACAAAACAGAATATTATCAGCATATTTCAAAACCTTCAGAGAGGTTAGATTTGCTTGCTGTATTAATGTCTTATTAGTGTGTTTGATTTTGCTTTGTTTTGTATTTTAACAAACAAGAAAAGAATCAGGTTTTAGTTCTACAAGTGCTACTACAAGAATGCAAGTAAAAGGGTCTAATTTAAAATTTTTAAAGTTTTTATTTTACTCAAGTACCTTTGAAAGGTAGAAAATGCTTACCCACCCATTCTTATCTAATATATAATTTTTAATCCTAGAATTTGGGCTCTGATTCTTTTTTAAAAAAATAAATTTATTTATTTATTTATTTTTGGCTGTGTTGAGTCTTCATTGTTGCACGGGGGCTTTCTCTAGTTGCAGTGAGCAGGGGCTACTCTTCATTGCGGTACACGGGCTTCTCACTGCGGTGGCTCCTCTTGTTGCGGAGCACAGGCTTTAGGTGTGCGGGTTTCAGTTGCTGTGGCACAAGGGCTCAGTAGTTGTGGCTTGTGGGCTCTAGAGCACAGGCTCAGTAGTTTTGGCGCACAGGCTTAGGTGCTCCGTGGCATGTGGGATCTTCCCGGACCAGGGCTCGAACCTGTATCCCCCGCATTGGCAGGTGGATTCTTAACCACTGTGCCACCAGGGAAGTGCCTGGGTTCTGATTCTAATAAAGCCCAAAGAATGAAAAAGAAAAACACAATTGTCTAGGTATCTAAACTTTTCACTTAAAGTTAATTCTAATCAAAACACAAACAATTCATAAAGAGAAAGACAAATACTATATGATATCACTTATAGGTGGAATATAAAATATGACAAAAATGAACTTATCTATGAAACAGAAACAGACTCACAGACATAGAGAACAGGGTTGTGGTTGCCAAGGGGAAGGGGGTGAGGGAGGGATAGATTGGAAGTTTGGGACTAGCAGACACAAACTATTGTATATAGAATGGATAAACAACAAAGTCCTACTGTATAGCAGAGGGAACAATATTCAATATTTTTTAATAAACCATAATGGAAAAGAATGTGAATAACTATATATATGTGTGTGTGTGTATATGTGTGTGTGTATATATATATATATATATATATGTACATATATATAACTGAATCACTTTGCTGTATACCAGAAACTAACACAACACTGTAAATCAACTATACTTCAATAAAATAAGTTTAAAAATACACAAACAATTCAATGTTCTGGCTCATTATGAGATCAAATAAATGTTTTCAATGCCGTTATAAAAATGCCATTTGTTTATGTTAAGGTTATTGATAGATATATAACATGATTGTCTATAAGAGAAAGCTAAGCTTTTGTCTCATGAGCATTTCATTGTCCCTGTATTTGAAGGCAAATTAATTGATCAACTGTTTCAAATGAATAGTGAATGGATGGAAAACTCAGCGTCTTTAGGCTTTGACAATGAGCACATGTAGCTACAATACTGCAGCCAAAACCCACTTTGTTATTGGCCATTGTGATGCCAACAAGATTTCGATCAGCTATTCATCAAGAAGCTGGTCTCTCCCCTCGAACATGGACAAACAACAGGTGGCCTTACAGAGGCCAGGAGCCACCTGAGGACTATGAAATGGAGGTAGAGGTTGTGCATTCACAGGATACAGACAACATGGTACACAGAAAAGCAGACTCTGAAATTCTCTGGTCCCTAATGACTCCACTGAGTCACAACCAATCCAGACTGTCACTTCAGGAGAAGTGAAATACTAAATTAATTGGTTGTGCTAGTTGGGTTCTCTGTTACCTGCTGCTGAAAGCATCCTAACTGATATTATTATTTTTTAGCTGTCCCTTAGTGTAATATGAAATTATATTATTTATTGCTCAGTCACCTACTATCTGTATCATTCACTAGAATATACTTTCCTTGAGAGTGAAGACACTTTCTATCTCATTCACTGCTGTATCCCCAATATCTACCCCGTCTGGCACACAGACACTGAATAAATGTTGACTGAATATAAGATAGCTTTTGCTGGATCCAATGAATATAATGTTAGTCCAAGGAATTCTCCACCTTTACAGTTGCCTGAAAGCATGATGTGCTATAGTTTTATTCTGAGAGATTTGGAAAGAGCCCTTCTTTTTACAGAATTATCATAAGCTGAGTGATGGAAAAGCCCTTCCCAGACTTAGCTCTTAGGAAAGACATGGTTTGTCTCCACTGACTCACACATCTCATGCCCACACTCCTTGCCTTCAGCAGATCTTGACTACATATCATTTTTATAAAATGGGTTACTTCTTCCATGTCTATAATATATACTGTAAATTCCGCTCAGAAGATTCTACTCTTGGGCCACCATACTTGTCAAATCTGGATCAGTCAAAGCTGCTACTGGTAAATTTTATCATAAAATCTACAGAAGATGTTACTCTGCGTGTCATCCTAACAATTTCTAGGACTCTGCAATGGAACATTCATGTCTCCAGTGATGGTGTCAGTGGGTAGAACTTCAAGCTCCTAAGAATGACTAACGGCACTGGAGAGAGCTGTATTGTCAATTATCACATCCAATGGTCCAACATGTTAGTACTAGGGAGGGAAGCCAGCACGTCTCCAGGTTTGCACCACTAATGCCCAGCTCACAGCTGGCTTCTTCAAAGGGCCTTGTCCTATCAAAGGTTCAAGACAAAACATGAGTTTCTGGAAAGACATGGATTTTAAACCTAAAAATATGTTCCAAAATAGCCTTTTATTCAAGTTCATAATTCTGAACAAGAAAATGAGTTCAATAATTTACCAATATTAAAGAGTGAATTGTGTCCAGACTGTCTCCTTTTTTCAGCTTATCAGGTCAATATATGCTATTGCTGAAGTTTCAGAAATAGTAAATTTATATTTAATATAAAAATTAACCATATTCCAAAGCTAAGAGAGAGAAATATAAAATTTATACTAACATACAACTTAACCAGAGGTATCCTGTTTTTTATGAGTGTATTATTGGCATATGTGATATTGTCCCTCAATATTATTGTCAATTTTTTTTCCTATATCACCTCATTAAAAAGTAATGGCTTAATAACGCTCTAACCAGTAGATGCACTGTGATTTTTTTTAACTATTCACCTTATATCGAGGGTTAGTTTTGTATTTTTCTTATTAAATTATACCTAAACTTTTATGCATATTCTTTTTTTTTTTTCCCCCTGCGGCACGCGGGCCCCTCACCGTTGTGGCCCCTCCCGCTGCAGAGCACAGGCTCCGGACGCGCAGGCTCAGCGGCCATGGCTCACGCGCCCAGCCGCTCCGCGGCATGCGGGATCCTCCCGGACCGGGGCACGAACCCGCGTCCCCCGCATCGGCAGGCGGACTCCCAACCACCGCGCCACCAGGGAAGCCCTGTAATAATTTTTAAGGATGGCAAACATATTGCCACTTAAAAAAATTGAGACCTATATTCTCGCCCTGCCTGTAGTTTATGAGCGTTATGGGTATCCTGCATCCAAGCTAGCACTGGGTATTTCAGAACATGTATTTCTCAATTTTGTAGGTAAAAGTAGTATATCTTCTGGTCTTAGTGTGTTTGGACTATTAAAACAGAATATCAGAGACTAGGTGCCGTATAAACAACAGAAATCTATTTTTTACAGTTGTAGAAGCTGGAAACCTGAGATCAGGGTGCCAGCATGATCTGCTTCTGGTGCAGACTCTCTTCTGGTTGCAGAGCTGTTTTCTTATATCCTCCCATGGCAGAGAAAGGGCTGGAGAGCTCTCTGGGGTCCCTTTTATTAGGGCAGTCGTCTCATTCATGAAGCCTCCCCTTTCATGATTTAACACCCCAAACCATCACATTGGGGGTTAGGATTTCAATCTACGAATCTTGGAGGGTGTCACAAATATTAGCCCATTAACAATTCTTTTAATTTTGGTTTCTCTGATATTGTAAAACCTTGACTCCATTTTTATTTATCTTGTAAAGAGTTACTTTTTTCTTGGTAATTTTACGTCATATCCTTTGCACACTTTTCCACTAGAATTTTTGTTATTTTTTTGTTGTTATTTGTAAGTGCTCTTTCTTTATTAATAATACTAATAATTCCTTATTCCCATTTCAAATGTCCGGTGCCTCTTTTTTTTTGGGGGGGGGCGGTACGCGGGCCTCTCACTGTTGTGGCCTCTCCCGTTGCGGAGCACAGGCTCCGGACGCGCAGGCTCAGCGGCCATGGCTCACAGGCCCAGCCGCTCCACAGCACGTGGGATCTTCCCGGACCGGGGCATGAACCCGTGTCCCCTGCATCGGCAGCCGGACTCTCAACCACTGCGCCACCAGGGAAGCCCCGGTGTCTCTTTTAATACACTATTCTCATTGTTATAAGTTAACATATAGGGTAGACATAAGAAGGAAATATAGGAGCAGTCTTTAATACAAAGGAGTAGTTTAATGTTGCAAAATTTCTGAGGCTTATAGAAACTTTTTAAAAAGGACAAAAATATTAACTTTAGGACCAGAGTCGCTTGTAATGCAGATTAGGCTTATACTTATGATACCTATCCGTTTCTGAATTAGAAATATAACTTTGGGGTAATAATCACAGTCTTGAAGTAGTATATAAGCTTTTAACCTGGACGCCCCAAAAAAAGGCTTTGTAGCTCAGCTAATAGAAAAGCCATACTTAACGTAAGAGTTGAAGGTTGGAGGTGAGACAGGAAAGAAGGGGGCAGAGCACAACCATTAAGAACAGGATATGACATAAACTGGTTAGAACCAACTAGGCCCAAGATGCTGGAAGACTTGACTTCCAGGAGACCTTGAGCCTTATTACATACTCAGTATAATACATTAGCATCTAAATGACACACCCACAGGCGCCATGACAGTTCCAAGGCCCACCATAAAAGGTCAAAAAGTAGGTGGTGGCTCAATTCCCATCAAAATGTACCACCTCTACACTTTGGGGCCTGCTCTTGCCTTCTGAGATGGCCCACACTCTGTTTGTGGGGTGTGTATCTCTCTAAATAAACCTGCTTTCACTTCACTAGGGCTCACCCTTGAATTCTTTCCTGCATGAAGCCAAGGATGCTCACTTGGAGGCCCGGCCCAGGGACTCACTCGAGACTTGGGACATGTCCATCCTCTCGCACCCCATTTTTTCCTACAACAGAGGCATTATATATTTCCCTAAGCTCACCCTACTTTGGTTGCAGAGTCATAGCTAGAACCAGGGGATTTAGAAGCATATCAAGTACAGCAAAATTCTTCTCCCCCAGCCGTGTATACCAATGACACATGCAAGCCTTGCATTTTTGGAAAAATTTCCATCACAATTATCTTAAGAATGGTAATATTACAATAGCATCAGGCTGCAATACTAAATTTTAATGGCACATGATTTATTATGAAAGACTTTTTCAACTTATTTTTACTGATATCATTCACGTAGTAAAGATCTAATATGTTTGCCTAAATCCTATAATATGCCTATTTTAAATCTGTAACAGAAAACCGATCAGGACTTTTTCAAATTAAACAATACATGTGAATAATACATTCTTTCATTAAAAACAAAAAATGTAATGGCATATCCTTCTACTTAGCATTATCCTTTAGTTATTTATACCCAAATAAGTACAACTGGCAACCAGAGCATTCCAAAGATTGCTTTTCTGTTGTTTGCCCCTATAGTGATAATTTCTATGGTAATTACAAGGATAATCCCGGGCATAACTGTAAATTCTATGGCTAAGCATCCTCAGGAAGAAACTTCAAAAACAATAGATTAGCTTATTTTAATGATGCTACATGTTTGCGTGGTTAAGAACTATTACATCCCTCTGGGCTAAGAACCCAATGCTGGCACAGAGAGGATGGAAAGCCAGGCTCTAGGACATCAATAAAAAGAGCAAATGGAATTCAGTGTTTGCCTTTTTTATCCTAGTCTTTCAACTATTATGGCTGATATAGTTTATGGCAAGTCTCTGAATTAATGAAGAGAATACACTGGTAAACAGAAATGCATTTCATGTTCCACAAAGGGAAATTGAGTTGCTATGGAAAAATATACCCCCAAATAATGACAAAATTTTATGCTTTTTCTAAAAAAAATTTCAAAACCCAAAAACTAATTTAAACCTTTTTAAAATGCTGGGAAGTCTCAAGTTTTTCAGAAATGCAAATATTTTAGGTCATACAATTTTACTGCAGAATTCCAAATATATATATATATATATATATATATATATATATATATATATATATGACTGGAAACACTGATGTTTAGGGAGGAGCTGGGAAATTGTTGGAAAGCTGCTCTTTTCTCACAGAAAATTCACTTTTTACAACTCTCTCTGCTGAAACTTCTAAAGACTTTGCTTTGGGGTTCAGTAATGGATGCCATTATCTGACAACGTCTGCTCCATATATTTTTAAAAAAGCAAAATACAGCTAGATGCTGAGTGACGTGTAGTTATTCAAGATCCTATTAATTCTATCTGTTCTCTGTAGCCTGTTACACCAATGAGCATTTTGACCTGTATCCAATAATTTCTACAATATTGGCTGTTTTCAGGAAGAAAAAAAAGCTCAGACAGGAAACTCAAACTTCCTTTGAAATACTTCATTTGAGTGAAAGTATGAAGAATTTTGTGGTTTGCAGACTATGTGCAACATTTGTTTGAAATGCATATGTTTGAAATCCATCATAATGTAATTATATTACACTGATCAACTTTAGGTTGAAGAAAGAAATTTCTGGAGAAAAATCTTCTATCCTACTCATCAACAGCTACCAGTGATGAGTCCCTGCCTGTTTCAGGTTCTTTACATATACAACCTGAGACTCTGTCAACTACCCAGAAAAGCAAGTGGCATCACCTCCATTTCACAGGCTTGGGAAACGAAGTGACTTGCCAAAGGCCATAGAGCTAGAAGGTGACAAATGAAGCTGGCTTAGATCTCAGCAACTTCAAAACTTGTGCCCTCTCCACTACACCTGTCTCCTAAAACCCTGCTTCTTACTTATAACAGACACAACTACTGTATCGATAAATCTTCACCACCATCCTAAGTTAATGGGTACATGTCGGTGAGAGCTAATATCAGAGGCTGACTTCTAACACTAAAAACCGTGTTATCACGAGTGAAATCACCAGCCACTATAAGCTGTCCCAATGTTCCTGCAAAATATTTTAGCTCTCTTTGGAGAGACTGTGAAACTATGTCACTTGTAGATTTATTGAGACCTAATCACAATCTCTTTCCTATTGTCCTGCAATGCTTTAATCGCTGGAAAATTTGTCATTGCTTAATGTAAATCATATGGAGTTGGAACCAAAAGGACAAGACTCAGAATTATTTATGACAAATAGGGAGAGTTTTCCATCTACGCAATATTCTATCTTAGTTCTAGTATACTGAAAGAATATATAACCCAGGATTACCAGCTGTGGTGTAGCCCTCCCCACAAACAAACAAACATCTCATTAAAAAACAAATTCAAAATCGCATTTATGCAATTTAAGCATTTCATTTTTCATTAGGTAAAGATATAACATGATTCTCTTTTTATTCTTTCCATGCATACTTGTACTCTTCCTTTTGAAGATCGTTCTTTTTTGTTAAATTTATATCACTGTGTTTGAAAGTCATTTAAAATTTGATGACAAGTAACTTTTTAAAAATAAACAGGACTGGGACTTCCCTGGTGGTCCCGTGGTAAAGAATCCATCTTCCAATGCAGAGGACGCGGGTTCGATCCCTGGTCGGGGAACTAGGACCCCACATGCTGCAGGGCAACTAAGCCCACGCACCACAACTACTGAGCTCTTGTGCCTCAACTAGAGAGGCCGCGTGCTGTAAACTACAGAACCCACACTCTTGGAACCCAGGCGCCACAACTAGAGAGAGAAGCCCATGCGCCGCAACGAAAGGTCCCACGTGCCACAACTAAGATCTGACGCAGCCAAATAAATAAATAAATAAATAATAAACAGGACTGATTTATGGAGAATTGAGACTCATTCTCTTATGGAGTACTGTTATCAATAAAAATTTACCTTATCAACATTAACATTTTATAAGCTTTGACATATTTAAAATGAGCCACAGGGCGAACTATTAAATAGCAAAGTATTTAATTTGATTCTCTCCATATGGGTTGTCCTGTATTCTCTGTAACATTTCCTTGATTATATTAGGACTCTACTTATAAAAATATAATAAAAAAATAAATATAGAAAGAAAGAAAGAGAGAAAGAAAGGAAAGAAAGAAAGAGGAAGGAAGGAAGGAAGGGGTGAGGGTAGTAATTAAGAGGTACGAACTTCCAGCTGCAAAATAAATGAGTCATTGGGTATGAAATGCACAGTGTGTAGAATGTAGTCAATAACTAAGTAATATCTTTGTGATGCCATATCAAGATCATTGGTGATCATTTTGAAATGTATAGAAAAAAATGTATAGAAAAAAAATTGACCTGCCGCTGTAGGTCAATTATACTTCAAAAACAAACAACCATACACACAAACTCACAGAAAGAGATCAGATTTGTGGTTACCAGAGGCGGAGGCGGAGGAAGGAGTAACTGGATGAAGGCAGTCAGAAGGTGCTACAAACTTCCAGTTATAAGATAAACGAGTACTGGGGATGTAACGTGCAACATGATAAATATAATTAACACAGCTGTGTGGTATACATGGAAGTTGTTAAGACAGCAAACCCTAAGAGTTCTCATCACATACACAAATGTTATTTCTATTTTTTAATCTCATTTCCCTATGGGATGATGGATGGTCACTGAATTTATCGTGATAATCATTTCATGATGTATGTAATTTAAATCATTATGCTGGACACCTTAGACTTGTACTGTGCTGTATGTCAATTATATGTCAATACAACTGGTAGAAGAAAAACAAATGTGATTAGCGTGATATTTATTTTGTTTTTCCTAGGTTCTAAATCAATTTTATTTATATTCAAATCAAATATAATTTTTGTTTAGAGGAATCTTGTGATTTCTCCATGCTATGCAACCTTAAGATATAATAGAGTATCTATGATAGAAAGTGTTTTTTCTGAGAAGAGTACTTTTTTGGATTCTTTCTTACAAATAAGATAACTTTTCTGAGGATTAGGAAACTGAATACTGGCAAATAATTTAACTCCCCTTTTGCATCATGACATTGAAGATGGAAGTAATTAACGTTTTCCAGGTCTAAGCTGGACAAGGTAGGGAAGAATTTCTGGTTTTTGTTGTTTTTTTCGGTAGACTTAGGAAGAATGCATGGCACCAGGTTCTGTACACTATTCAAACACCGGTAGTAAAGAAGTCCAAGTGTAGGACTGATACATGGAATTGATGTAACTTTTAAAAGGTGCTTTTATTCTGTTGCAGAAGAGAAGGAAGAGATACTCAGTATTATTTTCCCTGCTTCCAAGGCAAAGCACGGTGTAAAGAACCCTGTTGGTTTTGCCAGGTAGGATAATAACACTGTTTTTTCTGGACCCCCTTCTAATTTTTTCCAGGTCACTTTACTGCAGGGTATACACGTTATGACCATGATCCTCCTACTGTTATAGTGCAAATAATTTATCCAAACCATGTATATTTGTATGAACAACAATGTGTGACACGGAGGCGGCTCACCCCTACTGTCTCATGGTGAGATTTCTTGATTTAGAATTCCAAGTATCCATTGGAAATTTCAAATTAAATGGCAAGAGGTGACCTTTAAAAGTCTCTTCCAGAGACCGCTTAGAAAGTTCTGTGGGACTCATTCCCTCTTCCTTCCTCCTCTTTGCCTTTCAGTTTTGGATGTGTTGGTTTAAAAATCAATCATTTTGTCATTCAAGAAGTGATCATACATTTCCAACAGGAGAGAAAGTAAGGGCATGAGAAAAGATGACTTTTTTACTCTAAATAAGGGTAACAAATGCTTATCAAGGAATGTTTGTTTGGCTCAGAATTAAAGTCATCATATATAATAGGAGTTTAGCATTTTGCTTTCCATCCAAACCAAGACTGCTTGCTCAAGCGCCTTTGAGAAACAACACAAGATGACTTAGGCTATTAGATTCTGTCAGCATAAATCTTCCCTATTGGCAATGGGAATCTATTTATTTATTTAGGAAAAAAAAGAAAAAGAAAGAAACCTTTCCTATGCCAGGAGAATTAATGCTACTAAATGAATACAATTAAAGACAATGGAACTTTTATCCACTGTTATGAATTAGTCTTTGCACAGCACAGCACCCACAAGACTACAAATTATATTTCTGTCTTTATCCACTTGGCCAAATGCGCACTTATTACCACCATTCATTTAGAATCTAATTCAATCATCTAGGCAATAGATTTTAATGGGTTCTGCTACTTCTTGATGTGCCCCAAGGGAAGAAGGATTTTGTTTGGTTTTCCTCCCTGAATCTAAGAGACTGTGTCGGTTCTACCCACTTGTAAAAACAGTCTTGCTCTGCATGTTTGCTGTGCAAAATAGGGTGTGGTGAGCATGGAAAAGAGACTCATTTTAGGGAAACCCTCCAATTTTACGTGATATTGTATTTATAGTAACAGGAAGTTATACACAGATTTATGGTCTCACATCAGTGGCTAGACACAGGTGCTGTGACCCAGCAGAGAGCTGTATCACACGGGAGTAGAGAAAATTCTGCTCATGCATTTAGTTGCATGTTTCTACATCTCAGTCCTAATACCTGGGAAGGCAGACTTCAATATGTTCTGTTAATTAAAAATTTTATCATAAATTATTTTTGCCCAAAATATTATCCAGAGTAAAGGTCTAGGAGCTATTTTGTACAGATAATCTCAAAACGTAAAATGTTTTAGAAGCAGAATTGCTATATATATCAGCTCCACCATGGAGAAGCAATATTAATTCACCACATTTTATTTGCACGACAATTGACATGTCATCACGTTAATTCATGTGACACCCTTTATAGTATTATCCACATTTTTAAGATCAAAAGAGGTGACATCATTTGTTCAAGGTCACAGAGCTAGTCGGTGGTGGCACCAGGACTTATGACTCCACAGTTGACATTCTTTCCACTTTATCTCCTTAAGAAATTGGAATACTCATCGATTCATCATTAGTAAAGAAGAGGAAATGTATCTTCAGCTCCTAAGGGTCATGCTTGATTATTCCCCAGATGTGGACTGTTTTGGTCACCTCTCAATTCATGCCAGGATATGCTTTCATAGACTCCCTTAGAGCAGATTCTTGCCATCGTTTTGGAGGACTCCAAAATGTCAAAACACGGCCCTTCAGCTCCTTGCCTGTCGCCACTGCTGAGACATCTGCTTCCCACCACTTCAGCCACCCCCTGGAATCCACTGTCATCTCCCTGACTGTAACCCCCTAGAAACTTAATCACGTTACCTGATGAGAGGCAAAACAGTACAGTGGGGCTTCCCGGGTGGCGCAGTGGTTGAGAGTCCGCCTGCCGATGCAGGGGACGTGGGTTCATGCCCCGGTCCAGGAAGATCCCACATGCCGCGGAGCGGCTAGGCCCGTGAGCCATGGTCACTGAGCCTGCGTGTCCGGAGCCTGTGCTCCGCAACGGGAGAGGCCACAACAGTGAGAGGCCCACGTACCACAAAAAAACAAAAAACAACAAAAAACTAAACAACAAAAAAAACAAAAACAAAAAAACAGCACAGTGTTACTTTCATGGGCTCTGGAATCTGACCCCTGCACTTCAACCCTATTCCAGTTCTACAGTTTACTAGCTGGGCAAGTTTTAGTGTCATGGTCCTAAAAAAGTTGATAAGATGAAAAGAGTTAATAATACATGTAAAGAGCCAAACAATCTGGCATTTAGTTAGTGCTGAATAAATAGCATCTTTTTAAGCCCTTCAACCTTTGACCCCCTCTTTCTCTCCAGTCTTCACCAATGTGTATACTGGGGGAAATCCCTGAGAATTGTGACTGTGAATCTGTGAAGGAATGGAAACCCGCTGGCTAACTTCCATGAGAGAGTGGTTCCTAGACCAACATAGATGCATGGAAGACACAGGTGCATGGAAAGAAGCACAAATGATGGGGGTTTACAGATACAGGGATGGGAGCAAAGTCCAGATAGCCTGCTGGATTCTGAGTAACATGAGAAAACTGGGAACACTGTCAGCCCAGGAAACATAGGCAGGGATGAGTCGTCCTAAAGCACATTTTCACACAAGCCTGATGGCTGGGGAATTCCAGGTGAATGTGTGAATGTGAAACTCCCTTCAAGAAAACGGTATCTGAGCAGAATGGGTCAAAAGACTGGGAAGTGAATCAGAGAGCAAGCAAATCTTCCTCTCCAGTTCACTATTTCTCTGTCTGGGAGAAGGGGAACACAGTAATAGCTGTTCCCTGACTTGACTTTGTACCTTGGAGACTCCTAAGGCACATTCACATATTGAAGTTTCTTAGAACTCCTATTGTAAACCAGTAAGCTTAACTGTGTTGCAGCCTGGTCCTCCTGTTCCTAACTTTTATTTATTCTATGTTCATCTTATCTTCACCCCAATCTAGGAGATCAGATGTGAGATTTTTACCGTGGAGAAAATAAAGGACAAGATGCAAGACCATGTTAGAAAAAGTTACAGAGTACACATTTCTAGGAAGTTCACTTTTGCAGAGATGGTTTGGATTTAGTGATTCACGTGTATAAGAGAAAAACACTGGGTTCCTTGATTCCAAAAACTAGCTCTCTATGCAAATACTAGGGGATAACCCCCTGAACTCTGCCATCTCACTTTGTTCACCTATATAGTAGAGATTATAGTGCTGGTCTGACTCAAAGGAAAAAAGAAGGTAAAAGTTAAATGAGACAATGCATGGAAAGTGCTTAGCAGAGGGCTTGACACAGATAAAGGAGATATTACAAGTTTTGCTTTTATTATTGTTATTTTACTCTTCGGTTTACAGAGTTCAAAAGCTTAAACTATTTAACAAATATCATATGATATAGCTTATATGTGGAATCTAAAAAAAATGGTACAAATGAACTTATTTACAAAACAGAAATAGAGTCACAGATGCAGAAAACAAACTTATGGTCACCAAGGGGGAAGGGAGAGGGGATAAACTGGGAGATTGGGACTGACATATACACACTACTGTATATAAAATAGATAAGAACCTGCTGTATAGCACAAGGAACTCGACTCAATACTCTGTAATGACCTATATGGGAAAAGAATCTAAAAAAGAGTGGATATATGTATATGTATAATGGGTTCACTTTACTGTACACCTGAAACTAACACAACATTGTAAATCAACTCTACTCCAATAAAAATTAATTAAAAAAAAGCTTAAACTACTTAGAGTACAACAACACTGTTGGTGATAAAAAGAACTCTGTCTTCCAAATATGAGGCCAGAGTCCTAGGTTTTCACTGAAATCTTAATTCTGGAAACAGTCTTAAATTTGCCAATTTAGAAAAACAAGTAGTGTCGTAAATATGAAAACTGCGCCTTAAGTTCTACTTGGCAGTAGGTGATGGAAAGGTTTTGCTTTGTCTTATTAACTACAATAGATTGAAAAAGAATGATATACATCTTTTTTGCACTTTTTAAAAGCCAAGAAGAAAAACAACAAATAAAGTGATAGACTTAAAGCTGCCCGACCTTCACGTATTTCATCAGCACACACTGCTAACTGAGGTATCTGATCTCAGAATGGAAAATGTTTCCAGATAATTCTTTTATTTCTCCACTAGGCAAGGAAAGCACTTCTTCTCCACAGACCATGAATCCTCAAACTTGCATAAAGATATTGAAATATACTTTCATTTAAAACTTCAAAACAAATGACAATAACGATAGAACTATTCTAATATAATTTCTAACCCATGGGGAAGGAGTCATGTGTACACGTGCCAGAGTGTGTTCGGTCAACATTGTATTTGTGCTTAATATTTTACGATTTTACATATACACTTAGGTCCATATCATGTTGCAAGTACCTTCAGATGAAATCAGATTCTACATTCTTCTCCTCACCTCTCACAAACCTTGTGGTCTGTGTACCAACAAAGGGTATGACGGTTAATAACTGAAGCAATCTGATCAAATGATGTTGCAATATTGCAAAGTTTACACTTTGAAGTTTGATGAAGCTGAACCTTTCTCAAACAATAATATTTATGCATCATTTTGACAAGATCATCCAACTGGAATGGACAGAGCTCTCATGCCCTTTTGACAAAAGATTTAATGGTCTTGCTTCCAGTACATTCTGCCCTCAAAAGTTCATTCTACAAGAGTCAGAGGGTGCCTCCAACATAGGTGAGACTCTGGTATTCCTCACTAATAGCCTGCTGAAAGCTACCCATCTCACTTGTCACAGGGCTGTCTCAGAAAACAATAATCTAAGAAGGAACAGAAAACAGATGACCTAAGGAAGAAATTCAGTGGAAAAATGCAGAGAATAAATTTATGTCTAATATTTGTCATCTGTTTCCTTAATTGCCCAACCAATTTCCTCTCTCTCTTTTTTTTAAATAAATGTATTTATTTATTTATTTTTGGCTGTGTTGGGTCTTCATTGCTGCACATGGGCTTCCTCTAGTTGAGGTGAGCGGGGGCTACGCTTCATTGTGGTGCGCGGGCTTCTCATCATGGTGGCTTCTCTTGTTGTGGAGTACGGGCTCTAGGTGCATGGGCTTCAGTAGCCGTGGCACGTGGGCTCAGTTGTGGCTTGCAGGCTCTAGAGCACAGGCTCAGTAGTTGTGGCACACGGGCTTAGTTGCTCTGCGGCATGTGGGATCTTCCCAGACCAGGGATCAAACTTGTGTTGCCTGCACTGGCAGGCGGATTCTTAACCACTGTGCCACCAGGGAAGTCCTGCCCAGCCAATTTCTGAATTTAACTTACATCAGAAGAGCTTAAAAGTTGAGACACTAGATTTCACTCATATTTTCATATTGAGAAATGTGTGCATGAGAACACGAAATGTACCTTTCCACTGTTCTCTACTATGCCATCCTCATTAATTGATTAATGTTCTACCCCCAGAAGTGGCCCTGCTGCATGTCTCTATCTGTTCCTAAATCTGGCCTCATTCCAGCCATGCTGGTCTCCTGTAAATACCTCAGGGCCTTTGCACTTGCTACTCCTAGTACTTTACCCTGGGACACAGCTTCCTCCCTTTCTTCTTTCTGTAGGGTTCTCTGCTCAAGCATCATTTCACCATAGCACCCCTCCCTTCACTCTTTTCCCCCTTGTTCTCCTTCATTGTTCTTTATGGTTCTTCAATTTTCTTTCTCCCCTCACTAGGTGTGAACTTCATGAAGGCAGAAACTTTGCTTGTTTTGTTTACTGCTGAATCTCAAGCCCTGGAAATTTGTGGAATAAAAGTGCCACGAAATAATAATTCATTGGATCAACTGTGTGAATAAATAAGTGAAGCATTTTCAAATCTTATCTGCACGTGGCCAAATATGCAAGCAGAGTGCAGAAGGCACAACGGTCCCCATGTCAGGCCAAACCCACTCCTTTTTTAAGAACCTGAGACTGGGCTTCCCTGGTGGCGCAGTGGTTGAGAATCTGCCTGCTAATGCAGGGGACACGGGTTCGAGCCCCAGTCCGGGAAGATCCCACATGCCGCGGAGCAACTAGGCCCGTGAGCCACAACTACCGAGCCTGCGCGTCTGGAGCCTGTGCTCCGCAACAAGAGAGGCCAAGATAGTGAGAGGCCTGTGCACTGCGATAAAGAGTGGCCCCTGCTTGCCACAACTAGAGAAAGCCCTCGCACAGAAACGAAGACCCAACACAGCAAAAATAAATAAATTAATTAATAAACAAACAAAAAGAACCTGAGACTAAATGTAAAGATAAACCCAAGGAGTGAGAAACAGGCCAGGTGGGAGTAGACCCACTAAGACTTAGAGTCAGAGATTGCTCACAAACCTCTCAGCTATTGGAACTAAGCATGTCTCTGCTAGTCTAGCTTCAAGAAGTCTGTGACTGGCTTTTCTCAGGGGTGGATTAAGCCCAGAGAAAAGGGGTCAAGATCAGTGTGCAGTCTGTTCCCCTGCCCTTCAATGTGGATGACCTAACTCATCTAGAGCATGTTCTGGCTCCAATGAACTAGTCTTATAAAATCCTTGAATTTCAAAGCTGGCATGGATTTTTGCGTAGTTGAGCCAACACGCCTCATAAATGAGTAAACAATAGAGTGAAAATTTTTTTCATTAGTTCATGTCTTTTATTAACCAATATACAATTACTTGTCTTCTGGTTTGTTGAAACAATAGGTCAGACAACATTTGCCACAATGTCTGTCAAAGTGGCTGGCCATAAAAACTCCAGCACCACATTCATTTGAAGGGCACTCCCAACGAAGGAGACTGATTTTGCCATTCTCATCCACCTTATAGTATTTCAGGACAGCCAGCTTAACCTTCTTTCTCTTACGCTTGTTCTTCTTGGGAGTGGTGTATGACTTCTTCTTCCTTTTCTTAGCACCACCACGAAGACTCAACACAAGATGAAGAGTGGACTCCTTCTGAATGTTGTAGTCAGACAAAGTACGTCCATCTTCCAGTTGCTTGCCTGCAAAGATCAGTCTTTGCTGGTCAGGAGGAATTCCTTCCTTGTCCTGGATCTTGGCCTTTACGTTTTCTACTGCATCCGAGGGTTCGACCTCGAGAGTGATGGTCTTCCCCGTCTGGGTCTTCACGAAAATCTGCACATTGGTGGCGGTGCCACTGCAGATGGAGGATCCAAAAGCTAGAGTGACATTTGTAAAAATTCAAATGTTTGCACTCAAGGCTTGGGGAAACTATCTTCCAAGAAATAATTTTAGATTAGAAAGAAATAAGGACTGAGTCATTGCTTCTGAGAGATGCTATGTAGCATCCACAGAAATCCCTGGTGAAGCTTGAAAATTTACAGAAGAATAGAGTGATGTTACTATCAGTGTGCTACACTCTTGTTTGATACCCAGGTATATTGAGTCCTGTGGTCTGGGTTGAACTAACAAAAGGTGACGGGGGAAAACAAGGGCAGGAGGTAACCAGGTGAGTGACCAGGCCATGGTGGTATCTTTGTCCACTTGGGCCGCTCTAACAAAAATACCCCACAGAGTGTGGCTTATAAACAACAGAGATTTATTGCTCACAGCTCTGGAGGCTGCAAGTCTGAGACCAAGGTGCCAGCATGGTCGGGTGAGGAACCTCCTCTGGTCAAAGACTTCTCACTGTGTCCTCATATGGCAGAAGGGATGGGGGAGCTCTCTGGGGTCTCTATTATAAGACACTAATCCCATTCCTGTGGGCCCCATCCTCATGACCTAAGTGGCTCCCAAAGGCCCCACCTCCTAATACCATCACATTAGGGGGTTAAGATTTCAACATATGAATTTTGGGGGGACACATTCAGACCATAGTGGTTGATTTCAAGGCGTCCACAGAGGGTCACTGAAATTTGACCTTGCTGACAAATGAACGCCCCTCTCCTCATTGTAATCCAAAGATATCTAAACACACTTCTGCAAGTTGTGGCCACTTGGACCAAACAGAGGGCATAATTCCTGGCTAAGAGCAAATAGCTGAGGACTAGAGAGATCACAGTTCTAGTTTTAAAGTCTAGGCTATTCATGCCTCGTTTTTAATGACTTGTCAGGCAGAGGACTCAGGTCACCTGCCTCTCCCACTTCAGGCACGGCCTGGATCCCTGGCATTCAGTCTGAATTTGATCTATTAAAAGCACTGATGTCTGCAAAGCTTCTCCTCGCAACCTGAGTCCTGGCCTTGGCCTCTTCTGGCTTCCCTGTTCTTCACTGCCCACTTCCTGGTGTGGCAGTGGACACTGTTCACCATTTGTGGCCACAGGCTTCAGTCTTAGGATATTATAAGTGCATTTATGGAAGAAATTCTTCAGAATGATAAGCTGGATACTGAAATAGGCTACAATGAGAAAAAATGTCATCATGAAAACTGAAGCAAAGGAATTCAAATAAAAAGTGAAGTTAGAAATATAAATGGGAAATAAATTCCACTACTGGGGTCGTGGAAAGTAACTGACTTTTATATTATAGAGTGTTTTGTTTAAATAGTTACAGATTCAACAAAGAAATGAGCCGCTACCATTCCAGTCTATGTGTTTCTTAACTTTGGTTTACAGCAAATAAACCACCACAGTGTAAAGAAGCAAGCAAAAGGACAACCAAGTTAACTACCCAGAAACTGCCTCTGTCCCATGTGGACTCTGCATGGGTGCCCTCCCTTCTCTGTATTTGCATACTGCTCACTCCTCAGTCTTGATAAAGTGTGGACTATCCATCAATCTCAGTCTTACATTTAAAACTCATTAAAAATCTATTTGCCATTCCTCTAAAAGATTAATCACACAAGTCCAACATGATAGCTTTGCCAATTAAAATGCTCCCGCTTTACCATTTCATTTCAAGTGTATTGTAATTATATTATATTGTTTCTGGTCGAGTTAGAAAATTTATTCAAATAATAATTCTATTTTTGGTATATGGTACACTCTTAGCACTATTTCTCATGTTAATTATGCACAAAACTTGAAAATGTACTTATGTGTCTAAAGAAGTAAGATTGTCTTTGTCTGCCTGTCTATCTATCTATCTATCTATCTATCTACCCATCCATCCATCCATCCATCCCTTAAACTGTGCGGTTATGTAAATATCCATAAATCCATAAGAAGGGCTAATTACTTACCCTTTGGGTGTCTTGGCTTTTTATGCAACCACTTTTCTATCTCTCACTTGTGTGTCTGTGTTTTTTTTTGGGGGGGGGGCTCGCCGTGCGGCATGTGGGATCTTAGTTCCCGGAACAGGGATCGAACCTACGCACCCTGCAGTGGAAGCGCGGAGCCTTAACCACTGGACCACTAGGGAAGTCCCTCACTTGTGTTTTTAATAAGAAATTTATACCAGAGATCACATTCATTTGCCTGCTCAGGCTTATAAACAGATGCATAACGGGAATATGGTTCCCAGTTATGAGTTTTGAGAAATCACTTGTGCTTAGTCGATCCTATGAGTTAGAGAGAGAAGCAGTTCCTGGCATCATTCCTTATGTCCCAACTCTTGACTTATCCTTCTCCAGGATTAAGTCAGAGCACAAAACCCTTGTTCTAGCTGTCCTAGATACTCGAGAAAGCATATATGGATGTGTTTACAATATTAAAAAAACTAATCTTAAGGATCCTTTTTTTCCCTTTGTCATGCAAAACAGCAAACACTGACTCAATTTCTTTTCTTTTTGATTTTTTTTTTTTTTTTTTTTTTTTTTTTTGCGGTATGCGGGCCTCTCACTGTTGTGGCCTCTCCCGTTGCGGAGCACAGGCTCCGGATGCGCAGGCTCAGCGGCCATGGCTCACGGGCCCAGCCGCTCCGCGGCATGTGGGATCTTCCCGGACCGGGGCACGAACCAGCAACCCCTGCATCAACAGGCGGACTCTCAACCACTGTGCCACCAGGGAAGCCCTTCTTTTTGATTTTTAATGAATTGGAAAGCACTGAGTGAAGGAGACAGATGTTCATGAACTCCAGGTCAAGCTAAGCTTTGGCAGCCAGAAAAGTGTTCCTAATAAATATGATTTTATTTGTAAATGAGAGAGACAGATTTCTGGTTTTCTTTTCCACTCTCAACTGATTAGTGTGGCTAGCTCTACAGAGATTGCCAAAATTAATTAGAACCAATTTTAATTATTTCGAGTTAATTTTTGTTAACTAGAGGTGATCCAGAACTAAGATTCACTTTTAAGATTATATCTAGGTAAATGATTCTAAAACTAAATTGTAAATATGTTGGATTTTTCATTCATTCATCAGATATTTACTGATACCCTACAATGTGCCTATGCCTCTTTAAGGCATTGGGAAATTTGGTAGTTAACCAAACGACAAAAATTCCTTCATTTGTAGTTGAGAGAGAAAGATAACAAAGTAAATAAGTAAATACATATAGAGTATGTTAGAAGGCGATATAAAGGAAACAGGGATACGCAGTGTCAAGGGTTCAGCTCTAAATAAAGTATTGTGGGGTCCTCACTGAGTGGATGTTGAGAGGGAGCAGGCAGGTGATGAGATGTCAGGAGAGCCCCAGGTGAGGGAGGAGCATCTTCAATGTCTCTGAGGGGAGAGAGCACCCCAACAACAGTGTGCCTACAGCCGAGAAAGGGGCTGAGCATCAAAAGACGAGCTCAGTGGAGGAACAGGGCTCCGGCAAGGAGAATGGCCCGTCACTGTAGGAACTTTGATGTTTACTCTGAGTACCTGAAAGGCCATAGGAAGTATTTGAACTAGGAAATGAACTGACCTAATTTATGCTTTTAAAGATCATGCTGACTCTGGTGTTGAGAACAGACTGTTGGGGAACTGAAGCTGGGAGGCTGGTAATGGGGTAAAGGTAACAATTTAGGTTCAGTGGGCCAGTGGACCAGGCAGGTAAGGAGGTGGTGAGAGGTGGTTGATCCTGGCTGGATCATGAAAGTAAGGTGGCAGGATTGGTTATTGGTTAGAATATAGGATTTAAGAGATAAAAAGAGCCAAGATTGACTCATATGCTTTATTAACTAAAATTATAGGAATAGTCAATCATGGGTTTGATGTAGGTGTTCATTCATTGTGACCATATTTACTATGAATTCCTAAAAACATGAAAGAAGGAAATCTTTCTAAGCTACCTTGAGTACAGGTAGGGATTCCAATATGATTTCTCCCTTTATGCTTTGATTTCCCTCATTGAAAAGATATTTCTTTCTTCTCCCCTGCCAAATATTTTCTTTAGACTTCATAAACATCTTAACGTTTTTTTGTCTTTCAGAGCACACATTTTTTCTTAAATAATTATGTTGAAAATTACTAAATATATCTTATATTTTCACATAGTTACTGTTCATATTGTTATTAATCTGCATACCTTTTCCCATTAAACTGTAAAATATTTTTTTAGAAAACTCTTTCACTACGTGTACTCAAAGTTTTTCTTGAAATAGCAGAAGACACCCCAAACTAGACTGTTCTATTTTTTGCATTCTCTTCCAGTCCGTGTTGTTACTTTCACAAAGTGAATACAATTCATGGGTTGCTCTCAATTACTGTAGATGGATATGCATGTTTCAGCAAATGGTAAAAAATTTGAAACATAATAAGTGTAGCAGCTGTGCACCTGGGCATTCTCACATGATCTCTGTCCCAATTTTGAAATGCAAGGATTAAGCAAACAAAAGTGAGACAGCATTCCTGTCACCTTTATTTTGACGAACTGACTCAAATGAAGATGACTTTTGACTGTATGATTCCCGATCTGTAATTATTTCAGGAGCAACTCCTGAAAAATTCAGACCTATCACAAAACATCTGTTTCTCCCTCCACAATCGTTCAGACCCTGAAAATATTAAAACCGATTAAGGCGATTAAATACATTTAGCAGGGTGGCCCAGTTTAGCCTCTCAGAAAATACTGGAGAGAAGATAACCAAATCCGTCTGGAGTTTATTGATGTTCCTTGGAATTTCATTATAAGAATGTGGGTACTGCTACAGCACATGGGGACTAACTCACACAGAATGTGGTCAAAGACAGTAGTCAACTTCAGTCCACAGGTACAGATGGCCGTTTTTGAGTAACCTTCCCTAACGGCAGACTTTATGGAAACAGTTTGGGAGTACAACTAAAAATAAACTTCATGGGACTTTTATTTCCTAATTTAAAAAGATAAAACAATTTTTAATAAGAGACTGCTCTGTCCTACAGCCATTCACCTGGAAGGTAGCTCATTTGGAAGAGCTACTGATTATCATTGAGTTCTAGACCTTTTATCGGTGTATCCCATATCCTGACACTCACCCATCAGTTTATTCATGAGTTCGTTTGGATCCACCGTCTTTGAAAAAAATTGAAGAAATTATGGCAAAATGGACTAGCCAATGTCTTCCAAACTCTACCATCAAATCAACACTAGACTATGACGCATCACATTTAGAGGAAAGTTTACAGACTCAAGTGTAAAAATTACTATGAACAATAAGAAAATTTTATCTCCTTTCTCTTCCTTTTCCAAAGTGTTCAAAATTACCAGCTACCATCTTGCATTCTAATTTGAAGTATTTAAAAAAAAAATCATGCCTCTAATAACGACAGTCAAAAAATTACTTGCTAAAGAGCATACTTATTCCCAGACTCCTGAGATACTGACAAGATGACAGCATTTCCAAGGCCCCTGTTCATCATTGTTCTGTAAGACTGTCAGTATGAAAGTGACTGATGCCTTCTCATCCACTTGCTTCCCCCCGCCCCATCAACCAACCAATTCTTTGTGACAGGCTCATTTTCAGGGCAAACAATGTTCTATGTGTTGGTCAGGTTTCCACACATGCATGTACAGAAGCAGAAATGTTACACAGGTAGAATTAACAAGGAAAGAAAACGGTGTTATGGCCATCTTTCCAGGGTCCAGGGATCCCAAGTGTGGTCAAGAAGAAGGGGCTGGACACAGCAAAGACATAGAGCCCATAATAGGACCCAGATGCCCAGGCCCAAGGGTGGTATTACTCACAAGGGTACTCACTGGAGCCATCCAAAGAGCACAGGCATAAGCTAATCCACAAGACTGGTACCCACGTCATTGCCTGCAGTTGGTCTGAACCGTGGCCCACACATGCAGGAGGTGTCACTGGAACCAGCACAGGCTGTGGGTTCCATCAGAGGATGAGGAGAGCCAGGCTCTCCAGGCTCACCTGCCCCCACCCCAGACACGACAGGCCACCTAGACCATGTGATTGCTTCCCTCTTTTCTCCCCACCTTCCTCTCCCTGAGTGCTTTCTACTTGTCCTGGCTTTATTTCAAATGGACCAACCCTGAGAAGCCCCTCTCTCCTCTTCCCTCACTGGGACCAGTCTTACTACATGTCCAAGGCTGAGGAGAGTCCGGACAGTTGAGGTCTCTGGGGTGAGTGGCTATTGTGTCAGTCCCTGTTCTCTAAGTTGGGCTGGTGCCCGACGCTACCCAGAACATTCCTGAAGGTAAATAACTGTGATAGGGTCTGGCCTTTGAAATATAATTTGGTTGGTTTTCTCTGTGTGTGTAGGTATGTAAAAAAATAACTAAGTAAACAAATAAATACATTTTGATTCGATTTTTAAAAAAGGTGATTGGGTTCCTAGGAGTATCTTTGTACTTATAGAAATTTTAAAGTTATTTAAGCAGCAGGTATTGGGGATTTAGTTCCAGTGAATTATGACCAATTGGTTGTCTTGTACGACTAACATTCCCTTTTTTTGGATATGCAGAATTATTTAAAACGTTGAGTAAGTCTTTAAGCATCTAACACATATACAATATTTTTAGGGGGAATAAAGATGAATAAGAAAAACTTCCTATTTTTAAATTTAGTTAATAAAAAGAATAGGATTAAAAGTACATGTTAGCTTTTAGTGATACTGTGCTGTTCTTTTTCTTTTAACTAAAGTATTTCCTTTTTCTTCTTTTATTAATTCAAATTAGAGTTAAAAATCTCTCAGTGTAAAATGCCAAGCTGGAATAATTAATCTACACCAAGAAATGGCAGAAGCAGCAGGGAGAATGAAACTCAAGGCTCAATTAACAATAAAAGAAGACTGCACTGTTGTGATATTTCCAGGGTGCCAGGTATCCGGGATCAAGGTGGTCCCCAGCCCATGGAAGAGGGAATCACAGCAACCTAATAGGTTATATGATCCTTTGAATGAGAATTTAAGTATCAATCAGGTCTTCTGGCCACTGGAGGTGAAGGTGAAAGGGTAAAATAATTTTATCATTATGTGATCATAAAATAGAGTCATTAAGATAAATAGTAAATACACTTATGGCATTCTTGTTGTAAAAGAAAAAAGGGGGGTGGTTCCCTGGTGGCGCAGCAGTTGAGAGTCCGCCTGCCGATGCAGGGGACGCGGGTTCGTGCCCCAGTCCAGGAAGATCCCACATGCCGCAGAGCGGCTGGGCCCGTGAGCCATGGCCGCTGAACCTGCGCATCCGGAGCCTGTGCTCTGCAATGGGAGAGGCCACAACAGTGAGAGGCCCGCGTACTGCAAACAAAAAAAAAGTGGGGGGGATTATGAAGTACTTTTCAATCAAAGCAAACTCACTCAGGATAAAAATTGGGGGAGAATGAAGCCATCTCAGTGGTTCCACGGTGTAAACCACAGAAGAGATGATCTGTCAAAAGAACAGCAAGATTTCAGATCACTCTCCAGACACAGTACGCAAGGTGTTTATCCGGAAATGTCCAAGGAGCATAGGGACAATCCTTGAGTCAGTCAAACATTCCCGGGTGGCTTTACTTATAGTGACTATACTTGTTCATTTCTAGAAATTCTATTTGGGCCTTTTAAAAATTTTATAGTCTCTTATTTTATGGTTTCTTTCAGCTTGCTCTAGTCACTCAAATTCCTGGACCCCCAATCATTTAGTCTGCTGAAAGTGCTGACTCCTTCCTGGTGACTCATTTGTCTTGTCCTTGACATTTTTGAACTCTGAGCTTATCATCAGTAGGGTTTCTCTTCTTTCCTAAGGGGTTCTTGCATGATCCACTGTGTGGAAAAGCTTTGCAGAAAAGTGTTATGTTCACCTAATGCTAGGATCCTCAGGGTTTCTAGACAAGTCTTCAGTTTATTCTTTTCAGCTCAAGTTTCTTTACAACAGACAAGCTGTAAGCTCAGACCCTGCCCTCAAACACGTCTGGTTTCTCAAAGGAGAAAAATTTCCCCACTTAAGTACCAGAGAGGACAAGCTTCCCTGGTGATCCCAAATCAGTGATGAGGCATTTTGAGCTCTTTCCACAGGTGGGGCTGCCCTTTCAGTCCCAGGCAGCGTGCAGAGACCCTGTTCCAGCTCCCTTCTCATCCAGCTTAAAATCATTTCCTTCTTTCTTGGTGGATATCTAAGTCTGCTTAGCTGCTACAACAAAGTACCATATACTGGGTGGTGGCTTACAAACAACAGAAGTTTATTTCTCACAGTTCTGGAGGCTGGAAGTCTGAATCAGGGTGCCAGCAGGGCTGGAGTCTGGTGAGGGCCCTCTTCCTGGCAGACGGCCACCTTCCTGCTGTGTCCTCACATAGCAGACGGGATGAGGAAGCTCTGTGGGGCCTTTCTTATAAGGGCACTAATCCTATTCTTGAGGGCTCCACCTTCATGATGATTCAATTCCCAAAGGCCCCACCTCCAAATAGCATCACATTGGGGATTAGGTCCCAACACATGAAGTTGCAGCTTGGGTGGGACGACACAAAAATATTCAGTTTATGGTAGTGAGCCTTTAGCATCTGGTCCTCTTTCCTCTTGGATTATATCTGGATCATAAAGCCTTGGGTTTAAGCTCCATCAGCTTCGATTTCTCCATTTCTTTTTTTTTTTTTTTTTTTTTTTTTTTGTGGTACGAACAGGCTCCAGACGCGCAGGCTCAGCGGCCATGGCTCACGGGCCCAGCCGCTCCGTGGCATGTGGGATCTTCCCGGACTGCGGCACGAACCCGTGTCCCCTGCATTGACAGGCGGACTCTCAACCACTGCGCCACCAGGGAAGCCCCTAGACTATACCTTTTAGAATAGTTTTAGAAAAATTGAGAAAATAGTGCAGAGAGTTCCCATATACCCCACATCCAATTTCTCCCCTATTATTAACATCTAATATTAGTATGGCATATTTATCACAATTATTAAACCTATATTGGTACATCATCATTAACTAATGTCCATAGTTTCTTCAATTTCCTTTTCAGTTTTTTTCTGATGTCCTTTTTCTGTCCCAGGAACCCATCCACCAGGATCCCGCGTTGCCTTTGGTCATTGTGTCTCCTCAGACTCCTCTTGGCTGAGACAGTGTCTCAGACTTTTCTTGTGTTTGATGCTTTTGACAGTTTTGATGAATGCTGGTCTGGTGTTTTGTAGGATGTCCAGTATTGGGATTTATCTTTCTATTTTCTCATGATAAGACTGAGATTGTAGGTTTTGGGGAGGAAGACCCCAGAAGAGCAGAGAGCACTTCATCACATCAGAACAAGGGTGCACACCATCCACATGACTTTCCCCTGTTGATGTGGATCTTCATGACTTGGCTAAGGTACTGTTTATTTGTCAGGTTTCTCCCCTTCTTTTCAGGACTCCTTGGTGCATCCACTCATCACTTGCATCTTGGTCACACATTAGTTCATGGCACATGCTTAAGAAGGCTTTTAGTGAGGTCCCTCTTTTGTTCAATTTTATTTTATTATTTTTTCCTTCATCCTCTATCCCCATACCCATCCATGCCATGCCTACCCAATATATCCTCGTAACATATTAAATGTATAACCATCCTATTTATCTTCTCTATCCTTATTAGATAAAAGGTGGTATTTCTGCATGCATAATTTAAAAAACACCTATGTGTTATAATAACTTTTTAAAGAAACTTTCTTCAAATAACATTAGGTTTGGGTAACCATCCAGTTCATTACTTCTGACTGCTGCCTAATGGTTCTTTGGGTATATCAACCATATTTTCTTTTATCGATGACTCAAATTATGGAGACTAGAATACTTCCAGCTTCTCTGTCCACACCAAGTGCTTGAGTTAATTCCTGGGATGGTCTCCTTATGGTCCTGTGGGAGAATTTTCCCCTCTTATTTGCCCAGGGGTAGAAACACTGGGTCCTGGGGCTTTTTGCAATCCAGCTCCAAAGCGCCTGCACCTGTTTACATGGGATGTGAGTGCTTCTTTGTCCACATCCTCCCCAGGATTTAATTTTATTTGACTTTGCAGCATTCTCCACACTGATGGGTATAAAGCAGTCTGTCCTTACTGTTTTCATTTGTATTTTTGATTATTAGTGTATCAGTCAGGGTTCTCTCACCCCACGGCCAGTCAGGTTGACACAGAGAATTAACCATCACAATTAGTAAGGTCTAACTTATTTTTACAAGCTTTACCATTTGTTTGCTTCCTATGAATTGCCTAATCCTCTCCTCTGTCCATTTCTTTTTTTTTTTTTTTTTTTTTTGTATTTTGTGATTTTGCCCTTCTAGTGGATGCGGACTAAAGTTTCTTGCACACTCTGGATACCTGCTACAATTACCTTGTCCCAGCTTTCACCTATGTTTATGATGTCCTTACTCAAAGTAGTAATCTTTTATTTTGCTGTAGTCTAATACATCACATTCTCAACTTATGGTTTGGCCTTTGTGTATCTTGTTTAAGAAATATTTTTCTTATGGTGGTCAATATACTATTCTAGATTATGAATTTATACAATTTGATATTGAGATAAAACTAATTTTTCTCCATGGAGTGAGCCAATTTTCAACATCAGGCACTGAACATCATCTTTATCCTGTGACTTATGATGTCAAGATCACCAAATACAAGGTCCCCTTAAGTACCCAGCTCTGATATTGGATTCTAGTTTGCTGGGTTATTATTAACTCATAACTATTGATCATACTCAATGCCGGTCCTAATAAAAAAGCATAATTATATGTTATAGTTAAATGGGCTTATGTTTTTCTCTTATCTCTACATATCCATACTTTACTTGTCTTTCAAACTCCAACCTCTCTGTGGATTCTTCTTAAATACCCGTTTTCATTTAGTTGTTTAATTCATTGCATGTCCAAGCACCCTATCTCCCCCGCTAACACTAAACCCCAAAGAGGTAGTAAAACCTCTAAATCTTTGCCACTTGCCAGCTGCATGACCACTGGCCAGTTTCGTAGGCCATCAGAGCTACTGTTTCCTCTTCTTATGGGGCAAAATAAAACAACAGGATTAATGAACATTTATTGCATGTCCTATTGCATAGTTCTAGGAAGTAGCAAAGATTATTACTGACATTTTGTAGACAAAAATTTGAAGCTTGCCCAAACTTGCACAGCTAATAAGTAACTGCTAGAGTAGGGATTTAAACCCAGGATGTCTAAAGATAAAAATCTCTGTTCCTACTTTTACGCTATATCCCCTTATTTGGACCATAGGGAGAGAGGTCTACTTCAATGATCAGTAATTATTATTTACCTAACTCATGAACTATGGAATAGAGCAGAACCTCTCACAACCTCAGCTTGCTCCAGTGGCTTTATGACAGTTAACACAGAAGAACATTCCTCATGGGAAATAGAAAATTCACTGTCTTTATCTGAACAAAACCATAAAAATAATAATGGTTCCAAGGTACTGAGGGTTAATATTTTTTGCGAGGCCCTATGTTTAAGCACTTGGATTCTATAACTCATTTAATGCTTATATTGTTCTAACATGGTAGATACTTATATCCCCAATAACTGAGATTTTGTTAGGTCAAGAAACTTCACCAAATTACAAAACTAGTATGGGCAGAGCTGGACTTCAACCTAGATTTCTCAGTCTCCAAATCCTTCTATTTTAACTATTTGGTATAAAGTTTATAATTTTAATGTATTTTCTAGCTATTGTTTTTTATTTTCTTTTTATATGATCTTATGACATATTTTGTAGTATAAGAAATGAAATTAGACACATTTGAACCCTCTTCTACTGAAATAGTTTCTTTCATTTTTTTTTTTTCTTTAACAAGGAGAAACAAGGACTGATTATACTCAGAATTTATTGTTTCCTACTGTCTTTAAAGCACAGTTGGTGATGTTATCAACATCTGTAAATAAATTCCAGGAAGAGAATATTGCCTTTGATAAAGGTATGTACTGACAGTAAATGCTAAACAAATGGGTGACACTTGCTACTAATCAGTGTGTCCCTCTCTATCTGACAGACACATATTGATGATGACTTTTAAAAGCTCAGACAGTTCATTCTGTAAAGGCCAAAAACGGGTTCATTAAGTATCATGCCAAAATCATCCTGAGAGAAAAATCGATATGGGAACTCCCTGTCATTGTAAAGGCTTAATTTCCAGGTAGGAGTTACCCATGACAAAGAGAATAAATATAACTGTTAAGAAGAACAGGAATTAGGTTTAATATGACCTTAGTTCCCAAAGTCAAGTCACAGGGTACTGGAATTTGGTACTATTTAACTATTAAAATTGTTAAAGTGAATAAATCTATGTCTGGGCTATAATACGGGCTGGCAAAATGACTTGTCCTTCCCGTTACCATGTGAAAACAACTCAGCCTTTATTTTCAGGAGCAAACATTTTAATATCCAAAGACATCCCCCAAACCTGTTTAATTTCTTGCCTTTAAAATTAAATGCTGAAGAATGAAAGGTACCACTGTGTGAGGCTCTCATCGGATATGAGTACTTACTTCATCCTGGTTTATTTTATGGTGGATTTTCATTTGAGTCCTATGATTGTTGGAAAACACTGAACTTAACAGAACTCTTACTAATGTGTTGATTCTCACTTTACAGCTTATGGGATAACCAGCAATAACTTTCAGTGGAATTCTCTCATGCTTTGCCATAGCTTTGTATAAAATGCTTGGCACCAGTACCATCCTTTGTTGCATAATTGAAGATAAATTTTGTCTCTTATTATGCTTTTCCTAAGTTTTTTTGCTTCACCCATCGATTTTTTCCAGATAAACTTTAGATTAACTTTTATTTCCTATATTTTGCCTCATCCTTAATGAATTGGGCTTTTTACCTGGAACTGTATTCAATCTATAAGTGTGTTGGGGAAGAACTTACATCTTTTCAATGTGCAGTTTTTACACAAAGTCTCTCAATGATAACACTTTTATCACTTCTATAAGTTTCTGCATTTAGATTTCAAGCAGTTTTGGTTGAAATAACTTCCAAGAATGTTATAGTTCTGCAGCCGCTGAATTTGAGATCTTATACTGTTAAGTTTTCTAACAGGTTCTTACAGATATTTAGGGCCGCTATTGATTTTTTTAATTATAGCATATTTTCTAATTTGGAAAGATTTACAGTATGAAAGTGTTAGACTGACCAGCAATTATGTGACATCAAGTTTGGTACAAAGAGTGAAATGGATAAAACTGAAATGTTTCCTAGTCTCATCTAAGATGAGAGACCTTTACTGATTAAATTTTAGCAGTGTCACCCATACTCAAAATTTAGTGGCAGGTCAAAATCTTCAGCAGAAAATACAAAATGGATTGCCAGACCTCAAGAGCTAAAGTAATGGGATTCATTTTATAGCTAGAGCCTTTGAGTATAGGACTAAGGAGAATAGATGACAATTACATTCTCAAAGATTTTATAGCACACAACAGAGGCATGCCAACAGCATGAGAGGGGGAGGAGAGAAAATGCAAAATCAATAAGAGGTAACTTGTAGCATCTCCTAGCACACTCCGGGCATTGAATGTCCACATAGTTTATTGTAAGTAATAAGCTTTCTCTAGACCAAGTAATAAAGATTTAAGCAACACCTGGCATCCCAAGGGCATCCATTCAATTGAGAAGGGGATATTGAGTTCTGGATGGGGCAGCATTCACAGTGGCTTCCAGAGCAAAGGAGGGAGCCCAAGCAGGTTTATTCTCACTGATGCTGAGAAGAATTCACTGGTACAGTCAACAAGAGAGGGAATGGTTCCAACACCTCTCCCAGGGAAGATGTTCATATCAGGCGAGAGTTAAAAACCTCTCCTGGTGCACCAGGAAGAGGATACAGCAGGTATGCACACAGTCAAAACACTGTAAGAAGACCAACTACTGAATCAGGAACTGAGGAGGAAGTTAGCAAGGACAACTATGAATAACAGGACAAAGTCTGAGGTCAGGGTATCTAAGAAGAGTCTCTGTAGGGCACACAGCTATTCCAATGGGTATGCTGGGTATAACCCTCAGGGTGCAAAGGAGCTGCACCCATCCTAGTGAAACTGCAGTGACAAGTGTGAACATATCCCTTACCCCTCTTATAATTTTAAGCTCCTGCATGAGCATGTGACCAAGCCTGGCTAGAATTAAAGGGCCCTTTCTTCCTTGGTAAGCAGCAAACACAAGAGCCTTAAGAAAAGCATCGATGCTGTTTGGAGCTGAGGGCACACAAACAAGAGAGATATCTGTATATGATCATTTGGTTTCCACTGAGATTTGTCTAGAGAAAAACCAAACCTTTGTAACTGCAGATTTTTGCATTCTGGCCATGTGAAATTGGAAGGAAAAAAAAAAGTTAAGCACAGTTTCTATGGTTAAGACTTTGATTAATTATTTATTTAGATACTTATTATATATTTAATGATTAAATTCATTATTAGCCCCTACTCTATGCATTGGGCAAGATACTGTGTTCTTCACCCCCCCCCCTCTAAATAAGCAAGACTTATCAAAGATCTTCCAATCTATCCAGTGGGAACATAAATATTGTAATACAAAAAAATATTTTTATAACAGTGAGAATCAAGTTTCAAAAATGGTATCAGGAGAGCCCAGGAGAAAGAGAAAAAAATAGTCACTCTACTTTCCCTCCCTCTCCAATGGTATTAGGTGGTAGACCCAAAGGAGGTAATTAGGATTAGATGAAGTCATGAGGGTGGAGCCCTCATGAATGGGATTAGTGCCCTTATAAGGGTCATAAGACCATTTGCTTTCTCTCTCTGCTCTCTGCCATGTGTTGGAAGTTTGTAACCCTGAAGAGGAATCCAGCAGAATCAGACCATGCTGGCACCCTGATCTTGGACTTCCAGCCTCTAAAGATGTGAGCAGTAAATTTATGTTGTTTATAAGCCACCCAGGCTATGGTACTTCTGTTACAGCAGCCCAAATAGACTAAGACAAAACTTAATCAAGAAGTGAGAATCAAAAAACTACTTTGGAGAAAGTAGTATTTGACCTTGGCCTTGGGCACTGGGTAGCTTTCAAAAGACAGAGGTGGGGACTAGAGATTTTCTTGGTGGAAAATCAGAGAGAGGGCACCAAGACAAAAGGGGCCCTGGCATGTGTCTATCCAAAGTCATGGCTTGGCTTGGAGCATCATTGTGAATATTGGATGGGAATTTTTTTTTTCTTATGAAGTATCTTTGAAGACCAGGATAACTGTAATTTCTCAGTCTTGACGTCATTATATATGTTCAAACCGAGCCCCTTAGATGAGTCCCGTTAGTTCAGCAAGTTCCCTATGGTTGCTTCCCAGCTCTTTTTACTATATTACAAAGTATCTTACATGGTACCCTTGAAGTGTCCTCAGCACTTGTATTGTGTACACCTGCCTCTCACTGGCTCTGTGTGCTTCTGGGGCATCTCCTTGTCAGCCATTTGCATTTGCCCAGCAAAGCTGAGGTGTGATTATTAAAGCTGTGCTGCTTCCACAGGGATAATTTTCTGAACCACCAATCTATGGAAAGTCTTTAAGTTAGAAGTTATAAATTAAGCTAGTCTCACATTCACACTGCAAACAAGGCAATGTGGCTCATGAGGTTTATTTCACATACGCAGCCTGTGTGAGCTACAACGGATATTGGCAGAAAGTGAGAGAATATAGAATTGATGAGAGGTTTTTGTCTTTGTTTTTCTGGTTTGTTTTTTGTCCAGTAAGACCAAGGGGTTATATGACTTACAAAGCTTACTCAAGAAGCCAAACTGCGAGAAATTAAATTTAGGATTCTAGATACACAAGGAGCAGTGGATGACTAATTCCTACTGCCTTCTCTCCACCCTAGAACCTAAAAGGGAACAACTAATGGCATAAAAATGTCCAATACACCATTCTGAATCAGTTTGGGTCCAACAGCATTTATTATACGCCTAATTTGAGTGTGCAAAACACTTGATTAGACTCTTCCTCTCAAGGAATTTAGGGGAGACACACATATAAAGAGTGAATTCTAATCAGGACAGAAGGAATGCCTAAAATTTGATGTATTAAGCTTTCCCAATGCTATCAATTAAAGTAAGAACTTGGATATTGTAATACATTGCAGAGTCAACTGATAAGGGAAAGCAAAAGCTGAAACAATTCAACTTTTATATTTTTCTACTTTCCATCTTTAAATGCAGGGTTACTTTGAGCATCTTATGTCCTATAGTTACATAAAGGAAAGAGACAATCTCATGTTGCTAAACCTGAATGGACTCAAACCAAAGAATTTTGGGAACTAATTAACTTGGATTATTCACTTACGGGCTTGTAACGCTATCCATAGTTTTACATTATTACTGACTTTTCAGAATTTCAGAACGCCTTTAAATTCCCACTTGACTCTTCTGTGCTCAGCTATAATTACCAATAAAAGTTATTACTTGGATGATTTACTAGGTGCCAGACAACATACTACGTGAGTTACATGCACAATTTCTCTCAAACTTCTCAATAATAATGCAAGATAAGTATTATCATTCATGTTTTTCAGGTGAGGCAATGTAGGGCCCAGATAGGTAAGGAAACTTTGGAGGCAAAACTGAACACCAGCTGATCCTGAATCACCTTCACATATTTACAGCTCTACACACCCACACACACAACAATCTTCCCTGTAACAGCTCCTCACAAGTTTCTTTTTCTATAAATAATAACATCCATTTCCTATCCAGTATGGGGACATGCCCAGAGGGCATTATATCTGGGTAGAGCAAGAAATCTAGACTAAACGCACATGATTATTGTTAGAATTTAATTAAAGGATAGCCCCAAACACTGAAAAAAGTAAAGTGCTATATAAATGTAACATTTTAATACACTTTATAGTAAAAAATAATACAAAACAATTGTGTAATATTGAAGCCACAGTTGTGTTATCAGAGATATTTCTGTGCTTGTCTTTTCCTTCCAACTAAATTATAACATTGTACAGAATGGAAAGGGTTCAAGATACCTTCGAATGACTGAAGTGAACCATCCCCCTTTTTATCAATATATAAGGGTCTCATTTTCCTTTTGTTTTTTTTTTTTTTTTTTTTAGTTTTTTTTTTTTTTTAACATCTTTATTGGAGTATAATTGCTTTACAATGGTATGTTAGCTTCTAAGGGTCTCATTTTAACATAGAAACTTGGTGGATTCACATTTAAGAATATTTGACTAAGGAAATAATTGGCCCTTAGTCATGTCTTTTCTAACTTGACTAGAACAAGTTGAATGTCAAGAAGAATGAGACTGTGTTGAATGATTATTAGTGAAATCAGTCCCATAGCTTTACAGGTGGAGTTTTTACATCTCACTGTTTTATTAGCAGATCATGATTTATACCACACTTATCATGACAACTAACTCTCAACTCTACAGGATCTGGTCTTTGAAAAGCAAGTTATTTTTGTTTTTGTTTTTTTAACAACTATATGAGGGTAATCTTGGACAGAGTAGACACACCTGATAGGGAGGTAAATTCAACCCAAGGGAAAAACGTTTACGAGTTAGTACATATCACCTATCTTGATATGACCACAAAACCACTGCTTACAAGTTTATCTTTCTATTGTGGTTTCAATGGTCTATGAAGAATTTCTTTTCATTGGGTAATGCTTTTCACTTTTCTTTAGAAAAGTTGGGTGGAGGCTAAGAAAACATTGGTACAAATAGTGAACCACTGGCAATTAACTCTTGTACTCTTGTGCTGTCTGGTTTTTAGGGATTTAGGATCAAGCAGATATGACTGCTGTCAAATAGTGAGGCATTACCTTAAATCACTCAGCTTTGGGTGAAAGGGTTTTACCTCAAATTAACTCAGTCAAAAAAACAATATGACTTTGGTAAAAACTAACCTATTAGAATGATTTTTCATTACCCACTTAGAGTAGACTTCATGCCAGGCTTTTGCTCTTGTATGTATGTATGGATTGATACATGAATGTGTGTGCACATATTTTTTTCCTTCTATTTCATAGAAGACTGTAATTTCTCCCACCCTATTTTATCAATTTGTATCCATCACATTGTGAACCCACTGCCTTTGCTGTGCTTGGGGGACCTCTGAATCTGATGTCTATTTTACAAAAGCAGTTTTTATAGCACAGCTGATTGAATGTAGAATCCTGCATTTTACCTGTGGCTCTGAAATTGCCCACATCCCTTGCACTTTCATAAACTGCTTTCATATCCGGTGTGAGACCTGTGAAATCTGGCTACGTGGCTCTCAGAAGACGGGAATTGCTGGAGCAGTGGCTTTTCAGCCTGTTAAGCACAGTGTCTTTGGAACACTTTGTCAAAACACATCAGACCAGCCACATCCGCTCATTTATCTGAACCAGAGAAAACAGCTTTTAAGATCTTCTTAGATAGGGCATATTGCTGCTGCTTGATGACTTCCCAAAGGTATACATTATTTTTCCCCTTGACGGGCTGAATTTCTCATTGGCCTACTATAATTATGCATGTTATTTCACAGTCCTCTGAAATCTGCACTGGTCCATGAGTACTCTGGCTTCCTGAAAGCAACTTAGTCATCTCCACTGCAATTAATTGTGAACTTGGAACTTTTTAACACAGTCGATCTGCTAAGCTTAAATCTGAACATAAAGAAATGCAAATAGGATTAGATCTAAGATTAGATCTAAGGTTAGGGGACACTAGATGAAAACTGTATCCACTCTGATGACCTCCCTCACTTAAAGTCTCATTGTGGTCCAAACATGCTTTTGTTTTTTTAATAAAGTTATTTATTTATTTACTTATATATATATATATATATATATATATTTATTTATGGCTGCATTGGGTCTTTGTTGCTATGCACAGGCTTTCTCTAGTTGTGGTGAGCGGGGGCTACTCTGCGTTGTGGTGCATGGGCTTTTCATTCGGGTGGCTTCTCTTGTTGCAGAGCATGGGCTCTAGGTACATAGGCTTCAGTAGCTGTGGCACATGGGCTCAGTAGTTGTAGCTTGCAGGCTCTAGAGTGCAGGCTCAGTAGTTGTGGCTCACGGGCTTAGTTGCTCTGCAGCATGTGGGACCTTCCCGGACCAGGGCTCGAACCTGTGTCCTCTGCATTGGCAGGTGGATTCTTAACCACTGCGCCACCAGGGAAGTCTGCAAAAATGTTTAACTATAACATTAAAAAAAAAAGTACTAAACACCAGAGAGGGAAACAAACTTGGAATTTTAATTCAATGCCACTCTGAGCAACCTTGGACAGGGTAATCACCTCTTTACGATTGAAAGTTTCCACCAGCAAAACAAAAAGCGCACTCTTTGTATCTCCGGTGTTATTTTATTTTATTGTTTTTTGCGGTACGCGGGCCTCTCACTGCTGTGGCCTCTCCCATTGCGCAGCACAGGCTCCGGACGCGTAGGCTCAGCGGCCATGGCTCTCGGGCCCAGCCGCTCCGCGGTATGTGGGATCTTCCCGGACCGGGGCACGAACCGGTGTCCCCTGCATCGGCAGGCGGACTCTCAACCACTGCGCCACCAGGGAGGGGAAGCCCCACTGGTGTTATTGTTTGAAGGAGCTGATTATAGAACTTTCCTCTCTGACCTGCTGCTCCCATGATGTAAGTGAGGTGCGCAGATGAAGAACCCTGAAAACTCCCTTCAGAGCCCCAGCATATTATGTCTCATGTCAATTCAGTAATAGTTCTTTACTCTGCTGAAACCACTTAGATATGTTTCTGTTAACTAAACCCCAAATAAAATGAGCCCTCTTTATGATTTAAAAACGTGTGTGTTTACACGGATCTATAATTCAATAGATTATTTAAGAAAAAAAAAGTTCTTGGAAGAGAAGCAGGGACGCAGAGCCCCATGCAGGTGAGAGAGTTTCCAGGTGTGTGGGGTGGTGGGCTGTCTAGGAGACTGGTGGGTGGGAAGGCGTTGACATCAAGTGAACTCTCCAGGCTGGTGGAGCCACGACCCCGGAAGGCAGGTAACAGGGTAGCTGTGTAGGAAATAAATGTGGGCATAAGTCAACCCACAGTACTGTGCTGAGCCATGTTGGAGCCTGAGGCCAAAGGAGAAATGTGCCCCTATAGCCACTCATCAAAACACACTCCCATATTTTGAACCAAGTAGAATAAGTTAATATATGTTCTACAATCAAAAAGCATGACACCACTACTGTACGTAAAAGAGATAAACAACAAGGTCCTACTATGTAGCACAGGGAACTGTATTCAATATCCTGTAATAACCTATAATGGAAAAGAATCTGAAACAGAACATATATATATATATATATATTCAGATACATATATATACATACGTACATCAATAAAATTTTTTTTAATTAAAAAAAAAGCATGACTTTAAAGCCCCCATGCTGCTCAATCTTTCCCAGGCCACCGTCAACCCTGGTACACACAGCTGGAGGGGATGCGCGGCTGACTGCAAAGGACACTGTAACAGTAACTAAGGGTGCCACTGACCAGGGTCATAAAACACAACCACCTGCCTTTATGTAAAGTCTCCACATCATATTGATGGATTGTTTGCCTTAACCTGGGCTTTTAAAAATATTGACTTAAAATAGCATTTTTCTCTATTAACTGTGGTTAATTGTGGTTGTTGTGGTTGTTGGCTCCCCCTTAAGTTCTGTGCCGCTGGAAGTTCCTCACTTGCTTTACCCTAATCCTGCTCCATCAGCCAGCATTAAGAAAGTAGTAATAATAAAATGAAAGGGAACGAAACAGGAATCCTCTGGGTGCCTCATCCATAGGAAGCTTGAGTATTTTTTATTTTAAACATTCATATCTGCACTGAGAGGCCTGGGCTATAAAATGTATTCCTTCCTGCAGTCACAGCCAAACAAGGTGGAAAGCCACTGGTACAGGGAGACCAAACTCTCCCGGGAATCTCCCGGGAATCACTGACACCAGCAGTCAGTACAAACTTCACTGTTTGGAAAGTGTTTAGTTATGCTGTTTCTTTCTGAATTCCTTTCGACTGTAAAGGGTAAAGAACAACATACAGCCTTGGGGGTTGGAGGGAGCGCCTGACCCCCTGCTATTGCCTCCCTGGGTCTGAGGAAAACGTCTTTGTACCAGTTCAAAAGCTATAGCTCAAAAGTCCAACTCTCTCCCACCACTGAAGCCCAGCCTCATACCTGAACTAGATTTTGCTCTGGCATAGACCTCAGTATTGCAGGAGGCAGTGTTGAGTGGTTTCCCAGGGCCCTTCCTGTGCACGCTTCTATACTTTGCATCTTTCTGGCAGCTCCTCAGTCTGGAGTGTGTACCCCCCAGCACATCGTGTTTTTAGGGATCAGTCTGTAGAGCAAGGCCCATTTGTGAAATGCTCCCCTGCTACCTCCACACACACACTATTTAACTGATGAATATTCTGAGCACTGACCCCAACAGTATTCAAGATTCAGTGCATGGAATGGGCTCTAGGTACATAGGCTTCAGTAGTTGTGAATGCATTCATTTATGCATTCATTAAACAAAGAATTTGTGACTGCCTTTTATGTATCCCACTCCTTTCTAGAGGCTGGGAGTGAAGCAGTGAATAAAAGGATCAAAACTCCCTGCCCTCAAGGTGCTAACATTCCAGTGGGGAAAGACTGCCAATAAATAGATACATAAGTAAAATAGATAGTGAGTCAGAGAGAGAGAAGTGCTGGAGAGGAAAATGAAGCAGGGATGGGGTGGGGACCGCCCATAGTGGGCAGATGTCATTTTAGGTAGGTTGGTCATTAAAAAAAAAAAAAAAAAGTCTCACCCAATCTAAAAAACTATACAAATGAACTTATTTGCAAAACAGAAACAGACTCACAGACATAGGAAACAAACTTATGGATACCAAAGGGGGAAGGGGGGATGGATAAATTGGGAGTTTGGGATTAACAGATACTCACTATTATATATAAAATAGATAAACAACAAGAACCTACTGTGTAGCACAGGGAACTATATCCAATATCTTATAATAACCTATAATGGAAAATAATCTGAAAAATACATATATATACATATATATATATATATATAAAACTGAATCACTCTGCTGTACACCTGAAACATTGTAAATCAACTATACTTCAATTAAAAAAATAATACATTAAAAAAAAAGTCTCACCGAGAACCCACTGAGAAGGGGACATTTGAACAAAGACTTTAATCAGATGAGGGGGTAAGTGGTGAACTAGGGGGTTGGTGGGAAAGTTCTAGCAAATGCAAGTCCCTGAGGCTGAGCTTGGCTGGAAGACTCATTATCAGCAAAGAGACTAAAGTATTGAAACCAGAAGGGGTGAGTGGGTGGTGCAGGGAGTGTGGTTGGGTGGGAAGGAGGGATAGTAGGAAGAGGGAGAAAGCAGACTGTATATGGGGTCCTTGAGGCCCCTGTAAGTACTTGGACTTTTCTCTGAGATGGGAAAGCTTAGATGGGTATCTGAGGGAGGAGTAAAATGATTTGACTTTTGTTTACAGGCTCCCTCTGGCTACTATGGAAATGAGTTTGCTTGGGGACAAAGGTGAAAATGGGCGGAGGACAGAGGTGGCTGGGACAAAGGTGGCAGCAGAGGAGCAGAAAAAACTGTCTGAATTCTGGATAATTTTTGAAGTTAGAGCCAATGGGTCTAATGAATTGAATACCTGATGTGGTAAAAAATGAGAGTCAGAGATAACACCTGAGTTTTCCTATCTGACCAGCTGGAAGTGTGGAATTGCTATTTCCTGACTTGGAGAGGTGGGCGCAGAAACTCAGGTTTGGGATGGGTGAGAGCAGAAGTTCACGTTTCACCCTGGGGAGTGTTAGGTGCTCATCAGACATCCAAGAAGCCATGAGGAAGCTCTGGAGTTCATGGAATTTGGAGTTCAACGGAGAATTCTGGGCTGGAGATAGATATTCGGCAGTTGGCAGAGAACAGATAGCATTTAAAGTTGGAGTGGACCCAACTGGCAGGCTTGGTTCATTGTGCTGTCGGTTGTTTTAAAGGAGAATTTGTGTGTCATTAGATGGAGCATGTAACCCTTGATTACTCTCTTTTGCTCCCATCACTCTCTTTGGCTTTATACCTGTCCTATGCCACCTGCATGATGCCCAGGCTCCCTGTAAGCTCCTCACGAATGAGTAGGGATCTTGCTGATTTCTGGTGCAGAATAGTGAAAGGGCTCAACAAAGTTTAGAGGAATGTCAAGTCCTAGGAGTATATGGGAAGATTAGAAAGTGAGGGAGGAAACAGACTCAGAAGAAAGAAATGTCCCAGAATGGACTTTTCATTATCAGGCAGACTTAGGGGATGGAAAACCGGATTGTTAATACAAGTGAATCAAGAGGGTCGAATTGAGAAGGGCATTAAAAGCAGGCCTTAGAACTAGAGATCAGAATCAGTCTGGGTCAACGTGGTGACACAAATTTGTTGGCATCACAAATCAGCCTCCCCAGTCTGGTTTTCCAGTTGCATTTTAGCCACACTCGATGTTCAAGTAGCTAAACTGAGGACCCCTCCACATTTCACACACATCCACGTTGGTTCACACCTCCTAGATCAGGATCTTCTCCAAGCCCTTCCTCTACTCTTCTACCTGTGGACACTCCCTCCTTATTCAAAGCTCTCACCAAGAATTTGCTTTTGAACATCTCCCATCACTACTTCATATAAACTTTAGAATCTGTCACATGGTGGTGTGCAGAGTTGACTTCGGGTCTGAATCAGTCATTTGGCTCACGTACATCAAAGTATACATGGTATACTGTATAGGCAGTAGTGCAAGACCTATGGAAGAGCCAGTAAATGTGTGTTCCATTTGATGTAGCACAAGATCTAGAAACAGAGAGCCAACAGATAAGAAAGGGTCAGTCTTTCATGGGAAGGGGCTATATCCAAAGGGAACCAACATCTATTCACTAGGGAAGGCAGCAACTCTATCCTGTAGAGAGGAGTCCGTGGATCCCAAACATGCTGAGATGGGTCACCCAAGACCAACTCTTCCCTGCCCCCATGTTGGATTCGGTTTTGTTTTGTTTGTTTGTTTTTGCGGTACGCGGGCCTCTCACTGTTGTGGCCTCTCCCGTTGCGGAGCACAGGCTCAGCGGCCACGGCTCACGGGCCCAGCTGCTCTGCGGCATGTGGGATCTTCCCGGACTGGGGCACGAACCCATGTCCCCTGCATCGGCAGGCAGACTCTCAACCACTGTGCCACCAGGGAAGCCCACGGTTTTGTTTTTTAATTTCATGTTCACAAAGTGGAACCAAGCAGAAACCTGCAAGGCACCCCTCCCTCCGCCGAGCACAAAACTGAGCAGTTAATGATTAGGACGACAGAGTCACAGGCTCAGTGTCTGATGCACGTTCCTGAGTCGTTTTACTATAACTGACACCAGAGGAAAAAAAGCTAACTGCATGATGACCAGGCAGTAGCCATGACATAAGCTGCTCCTTCCTGAGCAGTACTGAATCTATGGCTAAGCAGTTCCAAGAACTGGCCTCAAGAGAATGGGATTAACATTATTGCTTTTAATAACCAATATCTTTATGGGCATCAAATAATTGTAGCTTGCTCTGCTCGTATATTTAGGCGGGCAATTAAAATTGTCAGGAAAGAGATGCTACAGACCCTTGTTGACCCACTCTGAGAATACGGTGCCTATGTCGGCATGAAGTTACAGAAGATAGACCTTCGCCCTAATCCCATAGAAATGGGATGATGTTCTCTGACAAGTGGGGATTTGTAAGCAGCTCTTTGCAGGAAACCGCCCTCGGCAGGAAGCCCTTTCTGTTGTCACTTTAGCAAAGCTATATTGTAACTAACTTTTAAACTGGGCACCCCCATGCTCTACTCATCTCCGGCCCTAGCACATCTTTCAAATCTTTTAATCACACAATAGCTTGTGTAACGTGTCGGTTCTTTCCGTAGATCGAAGAAGCAGAAATGAAGAATAAATAATTAACAAATGACCAGATCTCTTCCCCAGCTTCCCCTTCAGTAAACTCCTGAACAAACTGTGTGACCAAACTGTGTGAACAAGATAACGTCTAGAGGGGAATTATGAGGAGTCAACAAGCCTGCACACAGTGGGGTTTGGTGACGACCCTGACCCCCATCTCAATGATTAACTGAGTTGCTTCCCAGTTTCCCTTTAAAAGCTTTCATAGCCCAGCAGAATCTTCAGAGGTGGTTTCTGGGAGATGTTGCGTCCACCATCTCCCCAGATTGCCGGCATTCTGATCAAAGGCACCTTTCCTTCCTATCAACATCTGTGGGTACCGACTTTGTAATTACACAGCGAGCAGCAGACCCGATGCATTGGACTATTCGATAACAAAAGCAATCCTTTGCTTCTTAATTTAACTTTTCATACCTGACACTGTAAAATAATTACCTTTGATGGAGGATAAATATTTGGTAACAAATACACTCTTCACTTCTAAAGGGCATTTAAGGCATTTCGGCTACAGTTTAAAAATGAGCTTCCTGGTTTTGGTTAGTATAGTAGAGTTCACCAGAGTCTACTGATAATCGGTGAATAAATAAAATGTGCTGTGTCGGCAAAATTAAGAATCATAACCTGAAAAAGATGTGAGGAAAAAAGAAGAAAGTACTGAAATTCAATTAATCAGACAGTATATTGCATGCCGCTCTGTAGGTTCTGAGTTTCAGGGGACTCAGTGTAAATATAGGATGCTTAAGAGTCTTATAATCTAATTCAGAACATGAAAACGGACGGATATGGAACAGCAGGCCAGACTATATGTTGGGGGAGGCTATTATCAAAGAGACAGGTGAGAGCAGTTCAGAAAACAGATATTATTGTCATCTGCACTTTATAGACCAGGAAATGGCCACTTGGACAGACTAAGTAAACTGCACCAGGTCAAACTGGGAGTCAGCGACAGACCTGAAATTTAAACCCAGATCTGCCTCCAAACTCTATGCTCTTAACCATTACCTTGTAGTTTACTGAGGAAATTCTATATTCCAGGCCCTTTAGTTTTCCTTGATAATTCTGCATATTATATTCTGTTATTTTAACTATTCTAAAGCACAGAGAATGAGAGAGAATCTGTACGTATTTATATAGAACAAGCATGAACTCATAAAAATCAGACAAATAAATACTACCTTATTTATGAAAAGAAAAGCAAAGATTCTAGTTAAAATGGTAGCAAACAAATAGAGCAGTTTTTAAAATGACGAGCACAATGTATACTAGAAAATGCTCCCACAGTCAGCAACCCTTACCTTCACTAGGGTATCTAACCATGTCCTGGAGTGCCTACCAACACTTTCCAAAAGAAATGTAATAGGAAAAATACAAAACCCTCCCTACTGATACTTGATTTTATCATACACCTAGAAGGGTCAAAAATAATCAACTGAAAAATATCTTTAATTACCACGTCTCCAAAAAAGAAATCAGCTTAATGACAGGTTATATATCAAAAACTCAATAGTTTTTCCATATGTTGGCAAAAACACAACATAATGTAGAATATTATTGGGGGAAAAATTCACCATAGGATCAAATTATAAAATACCTAAACATACATTTAACAGAAAAGGTGAAAGAAATGTAAAAAATAGAATCATAAAAGTTCATTGAAGGAGTGAAAACAAAATAAAAACCTTTCATGCAAATTGGGAAAAAAAATCATATTCCTAGATGGAAAGAGATAATATTATTTTAATGCCACTTCTCACCAGAACATATGTATGTCTTCAATGCAATCCCCTCAAAATCTATTTGGATCCTTTCTTTACTTATAGTGTCAAAGTAGATTCATATGAAATACTACCTATAGAAAATCAGTAAACTCAGTTTTGAAAAAGAAGACCTATCAGTTATCAAAATGTATTCTAAAATGACAATAACTCAAATAGCTTGTTATTAGGACAGATATAGACAACTATATCAAATGGGACATAACTGAGTGTCCAGAATAACTCATAGTATGTGAGGATTTAGTAAATAATATTATTTAGTAAATAATAAGTGTTAGGAATGTTATATACTCATTTTAGAAAAAAATACATAGATCTCTGTGTCATGATATTGAAAATACATCCCAGCTAGATAAAAATTTGAAACAAAAAAAATCCAAGGAAGAAAAAAATTACTATGAAAGTTGATGAAAACATATGAGGCCAGTATTTTTATTTTATAATCTTGTACTGAGGAAGCTCTTCCTAATAATCAAGATGCAAAAGGCAGAAGTGATCAAATTAAAGTTTCTCTAAGTCCAAGGATACCATAAACAATTTAAAATACTGACATATTTTAAATGGATAACCAACAAGGACCTAGTGTACAGCACAGGGAGCTCTGCTCAATATTATGTAACAACCTAAATGGGAAAAGAATTTGAAAAAGAAGAGATACATGTATATGTATAACTGAATCACTTCACCTGAAACTATCACAACATTGTTAGTCAACTATACTCCAGTATAAAACAAAGTTAAAAAAATACAAAAGACTGAAAAATTTTTGCAAAGTATATACATAGCTCATAAAAATAGTATAAAAACAAGCCCAGGCAGTCAAGAAGAAAAAGACAAATGCTCAATAGAGAAATGACCAATGAGGTAACTCAAAAAGGAGAAGAAATAAAAATTGCTTACAGACAGAAGGAAACACACTCAACCTCATTAGTGGTCAGGGGAATGCAAATTTATATAAGAATGAGATATCCTTGATTGATAATATCCAGGGTTCATCTGCATGGCAGCAAGTGAGGTGAGTTGGCAGAACCTTTCAGGAAATCGGTTTCGTCAGTAACGACTGAAACATCAGTGTGTCTACTCTTCCATCTGAAAGCTCCTTGTGCAAGAAGGAAAGAAAGAAGGTGGAAAGACAGAAGGAAAAAATAAAGGAAGGCTGAAAGGGAGGGAGGGATGGAAGGAGGGGAGAGGAAGGAAGAGCAAAGCAGATGGGAAGGAAGGAAGGGAGAAAGAAGGAAAAAGGAATAGATACATGTATATGTATAACTGAATCACTTTGCTGTACACCTGAAACTAATGCAACATTGTAAATCAACTATACTCCAATATAAGATAAATTTTTTTTTAAAAAAGAACTAAAGGAGAGACTGACTGAGAAAGAAAAGCAATTCAACAATCATCGCCAGTTTATCTCCAGAGAAACCAAACCTAAGTAGTCTTCATAGTATTATGACAATGTGAAACTATCTTTTTTAATCTCTAACTTGAGAAAAATCTTTCCAAGGCTGTCAAATAAATAATTTAAATTTTAATATAAATAATCACATCTTGATTAGCTATGTGTTTTTTTTTCCTTCTTGTTGCTTATAAATATAGTTTATAATACCCACAGTTTGTTGGGAAGCATATGACATACATAGCAATAACCCAAAGCTTCGGACAATATATAAAATTGTTCAATTATTTTAATGCCCATAGTTATGTTCACATAAAAACAATTCTTTACTTGGCTCAGTGAAAATATGAAACAAGTTAAATATTTCTATTCACTTGTATGTTAATGAGATTTTATTATCCTTACTGAAATATCCATGACTGAACATGGAATATAGGATATAAATGGTCACATCAGAAATAATTTAAAATAGATAAATCGAGAAAGAACATTTATTTGAATTTTTTTACCCATGAGTTTTTATTTTGTAAAATGTGAAACTAGGTTTTTCTTGCCTGTTCTACATTTTAGAATTTACCTTTACAACACAAGCCCACACAGACACACTTTTTAAGCAATGGAAATTCTCAGTATAATGTTTTCTTCTTTTTTCAGAAACAAACTACTATTTTTACTGTAACTTAAAAACCTGACTATATGGTCATTTCCTTATAACCTTTTCTTTCCTACTGTATATGATCCAAAAAGCTCGTTATCTCTGAAAATACTAACCTACTCAGAGTCTCTTAAATTTCAAACAATTTTCTTGGCTATCTTTGAATTACCCATTATGGTTATTTATATAATCTTTAAATGACTGTAAATTATCCTGCCACTTTTGTAGTTTGCCTACATTTAGGCAACATTATCCATGAAATTACGGATCTGACATGTTATTTGTGTCTTTTAAGTACTCACTGAAAGAAATATATAGCTGTTAAAATGCAAAGGTTCAGCCATGAGCCACGTGCAACCATCCCATAGGGCACCAGCTCACTCCCCCAACTTAGCGCTGCCTGAGAGGCAGGTATTTCTAGTTCACAAAGTGATAAAGAACATGTTAACCAAAAATATAATTTCATCACATATTTTAAAGTTTTTGATATTGCCATTGACTTGGCCTTTTCCATATGTGACTTTAGCTTCTTATACAGTTTAACTAGAAATACGTTAGCCCATGATTTTAAAAAATAATTTTAATGACCATACAATAAAATTGGTATTTTTCCTTGTGATGTAGAGTTTTGTGAATTTCAACACATAGATTCATGTGACCAGTAGCATAATCAGAATTCAGAACAGTTCCAATACCCTAGAAACTTCCCTCATGCAATCCCTTTAGACACTCCTTCCTCCCACTTATAGCCCCTGACAATCTGACAATCACTGGTTTGTTTTCCACCTTCACAACTTTGTCTTTGGAGAATGTCATGACTTTTCTCACTTAGCAAATGTCTTAGGATTTGTTGAAGCTGTGGCAGGTATCAATAGTTTGTTCTTTTTTATATCTACGAAACAGAAACAGACTGACAGAGTAGAGAACAGACTTGTGGTTGCCAAGGGGGAGGGAAGTATTTGGAGTTTGGGATTAGCAGATGCAAACCAGTATATATAAGATGGATAAACAATAAGGTCCTGCTGTATATAGCGCAGGGAACTATATTCAGTATCCTGTGATAAACCATAATGGAAAAGAATATGAAAGGAATACATATATGTATAACTGAGTCACTTTGCTGTACAGCAGAAATTAACGTAACATTGTAAATCAACTATACTTCAATAAAATAAAAAAGTAAACATGAAAAATTAATAGTTTGTTCTTTTTTTTACTGCTGAGTAGTATTCCCTCTGGGGATGTACCATATTTAGTTTCAGCATTCAGCTGTTGAAAGAGATTTGGGTTGTTTCTAGCTTCGACTATTACAAATAAAGTTAACATGAACACTCATATTCAGTCTTAATATAAACATAAGTTTTCATTTCTCTAGGGTAAATACCCATAAGTTTGATTCTGGGTCATGTGGTAAGTAGATATTTAACCTTATAAGAAACTACTCATTTTCCAGAGTCGTAGTATTTTGCATTCCTTCCAGGAATGTGTAAGAGTTCCAGCTCTTGTGTGTTCCTGGTATTGTCAGCGTTTTTGTTTTTGTTTTTTTTTGCAGTACGCGGGCCTCTCACTGTTGTGGCCTCTCCCGTTGCAGAGCACAGGCTCCGGACGCCCGGGCTCAGTGGCCATGGCTAACGGGCCCAGCCGCTCCGCAGCATGTGGGATCTTCCTGGACCGGGGCACGAACCCGTGTCCCCTGCATCGGCAGGCGGACTCTCAACCACTGCACCACCAGGGAAGCCCTGTCAGCGTTTTTAAAAAATAATTGTTTGTTATTAAATTTTAGCCATTCTGATATCTCATTATGGTTCCCATTTGCTTTCTCCCAATGGTTAATGATGGAGAACATCTTCCCATGTGCTTTCTTGCCATCTTCATATCCTCTTGATGAAGTGTCTATTCAAGTCCTCTGTATATGCTTTCATTTTAAACTCCAGAGATACTTCTTCTTTGTCCTTTTTCTAGATAAGATCTATAGGCTATAAAAATATGGCTGGATTAGGCAATCCTTTTGAATTCCTTACGCCTTCAACTCATTTTGCTTTTATAAATTCCATAAATGTGCTCTCAAAATCACTGAATAGAAATAAACATATGAATAGAGGAGCTTTTCAACACACAGTTTTACTTCCTTCGAGTGAAATGCAAACAGCATGAGTTGGGAGATGCATTCTGGATAATGTAACCAAATATGCAAAGGAGAGCAAAGTTAATGAGTAGCAATGCAGTGATTGGCACACAGCTGCCCACATAACTTTTACATTCGCATAACTTTATTCTCTATACCTGCTCATCGAGGTGTCCTAACACACATTCAATTATTATTCGTTTTATTTATAGGTTTTTTAAAAACTAAATTTGTTATTAGGAAAGCATTTTTGTCATCTGCAGGCACAGCTGTGTATGAAACGACAACTTGGTGAACGCCTAAGAGGCAGTCTTTGCAAATTGCATTCTAGGTTTACTGTGTTTATTCCAATGCATCCTGGCTCCACCTGCTCTGTAATGGCTCAGATTCATATTCTAGAAAGCACTTCCCAGACAGCCTAGCAGAAACCCCAGCCTACACTGGAGGTGCACAAAATTCCTGATGCGAATTCATGCTGGTGGTGGAACAAACTTCAAAATAAAGCAGAACCTAAACCTCTCCTTAAGAATCCCACTTTCTAGACTGATCGTGTTAACGGTTGACTTTTTTGCTACCCAGAGCTTGCAACAGGATATTTTAAAACTCTGGTCTATGAGATTTTCAAAATTTCCACATGAAAAAGTAATAATGCATGCATTTTTGAAGCCAGATATTAAAAGTCAAAGAATAGGAAAATGGTTCACACTTGTATTTTATCTATTAAAAATGAAAAGATATTTTGAGAACTATGTGGAGTTTTATTCCTTATGTTCTATTTATAAAACATAAACATTAAAAGATAAACAGATTTAGTTTCCATAGCTTTCATTTCTTCCATAGCTTTTGAAATTCAATGCATACTTATCCCACATTTACTCTTGGGCAAAAACGAGTCGAGGCACTAGCCAAGAGATCTAAAAGATCCACAAAACGCCAGACAAATGTAATGAGGACTCTTTAAACATCTCAAGCCTTTTCATTTAAAATTTTATATTCCAATTTTTGTGCCTGACAATAAACATTGGCTTTAAGAAACAAAATGGAACATATGTGTGTATGGGCACACACACTCTCTCTGTTTTAATTTTGTTTCTTCATTGCTTAGATAATCTGTAACCTCACATTCTTCAGTGTTAATAAATATATCAGGATGCATGATCACAGTTAATCAGAAGTCTTGAATAACTTTCAAGTAAACTCCCTCCTTGAAATGAAATATTCAAAAGAACACACATTAAAATAAAAATGCGAGAGACTGCTTATGATGGAAAATGTAGCCATTACTAAAAAATCAGAAAGTAAGATGAATGTGACTATTAATTCCCCAATTTTTGAAAAAGTAGCAAGAGTACATTTTTAGAAGGCCTGTGGCCTTTTAAATTCCACAGTGCTACACAATTATGATGATGATCTCTACCTAGGGTCCACCTGTCCTGATAAGAAACAGCTTCCCCAGTGATGCACGGTCGCCTCCAGGACCTTGGGGAGGCCTCTACTTTTACATTGACGACAGGATTTGGAATGTGTAATGGGCTGGATCCTTTACTATAGTAAGTGCAAACAGTTAAACAGCACTGACTGGGTGGGTACCAGGCACTATTCTGAGGGCTTTCCTGTTATCTCAATCATCTTCTCAACCACTCCAGGAGATTAGGACATTACTAATACCATCCCCAACACTGGGGAGAGCAAACTGAGGCATGGAGAAGAGAAAAGGTTTTTTCAGGTCCCCAGAGCTAGGAAGAGGCAGAGCTGGGATTCCAACCCAGGCAGTCTGGCTTGGGGGTCCACAATCTTAACCCCTGCCTGCCTCCTAGGAAGACAGAAACACAGAACATCCTCTCAAGAATAACAGGCATCGCCTCTACAGTGGATGCTCTAGAAAGACTGAAGCCTCCCTCCAACTCTCATCCCGTTAACTCCCTCCCCTTTGCAAGCACCCTGGTTCCCTGTCAGAGTGGGGGACCCTTAAAGCAGTTGCTGATGCCAAAATGCAAAGATGCTACGGTGACAAGTCTGATTTCCAAGCAGATACCCAGTCAGTGCTTTAAATAACATATTTTGGAAAGAATCTAGCAACTCAGCAACTACTTGTGACGCATTCTTTCTAATTACCATCGCACATTTGGTTCTCTGTAGACACTTTGCTGTCACCAAAATACTGCTATTTCATGCATGAGAATTTGCTTAGCAAAAAATATTTTCAAAAAGAATAAGGACAGCTGTCAAAAATGATCATAACCTTTGCAATGTGAGGAATCCTGAAATAAGCTGTTGGGTATCTTTAGGCGTGAAATGGAAACCGGGTACAGCACTTGGATATTAACTTCAAATCTCCTAACCAGTAATACTCTTTTGCACACATCCATATGTTGCTTTATAACGTTAGCAAAACACACTTGCCTGTGTTTCTTCACATGATCTCTACGACCACCATGTAGGGTAGGTAAGTAGGTATTTCTACTTGCTCTATCTCAGTAAAGTTCTTCAAGGCTTGAACAGGTTTAAACATGAATTATGTATGACTACCCTGTGGCGAACCAGCTTCTAGACTACTGTTCTTTCCTTTACAGAATATTATCCATTCTTTGTTTCTTGATGTCTCAGTGCTAGGAAAGTTTTATTCAATGATGTGGGTATGTCTTACACATGTTTATAAGTATGTGTATATATCAGAAAATGTGTATACATATATACAGTATGCCTATATATATGTGCTTTGAATTGATTTTCTGATACCTGTATCTATGTCTATATAGCTATACCTATATTTATATCTAGATTTTCTCTCTACTGCCAGCCTTTTTTTGTGTGTGTGAAAAAATGGACTAACATAAGATATAGTAAAATAAAAAGAAATATAGATTTTGATTCATATAATTATTCTTACAATGACTGGGTTTGAATTACGGACCTCAGTGACTTTGAACCACTTGCTTATTAGGTGATTGAATCCTGACTTGCCATTTGGAAAAAAAAGGGATTTGGTTAAGGCACTGGACGACACCAGTGCCTTTCAACCTAAGGTCTGCAGAGTCCCTGAGTTTCCAGTCTTGGTGTGTCTGGGGTGCAGCGGGAGGAAGTAAGACTCTAGGCTTCACACCCATCAAGCAACTTAAAACTCCACCTCTCTGGGCTGAGTTATAGACTGGACTTCTGAGGAAGATTTCACTAGAAATTCAAGATCAAAACCTGTGTGAAAACCTCTGATCTTTAAGGCCACTTACAGTACATTTGTCATTTAATTCCTTAAAGAGACACACTAATCTTAATATTTACTGTGACCTTATATAGCATGACATCTTCACTCTCTACACATATGTGCAAAATACAGAAAAGTACAATATTGTTTTTTTTTTTTTTTTCGGTATGCAGGCCTCTCACTGTTGTGGCCTCTCCCGTTGCGGAGCACAGGCTCCGGACGCACAGGTTCAGTGGCCATGGCTCACGGGCCCAGCCGCTCCGCGGCATGTGGGATCCTCCTGGACCGGGGCATGAACCCGTGTCCCCTGCATCGGCAGGCGGACTCTCAACCACTGCGCCACCAGGGAAGCCCAGTGTTTTTTTTTTTTTAACATCTTTATTGGAGTATAATTGTTTTACAATGGTGTGTTAGTTTCTGCTTTATAACAAAGTGAATCATTTATACATATACATATGTCCCCATATCTCTTCCCTCTAATATTGCTGTTTTAATGGAGCTGACAATCTAATTGTCTAGAAGTCACTATTACCTATCTATGATGTGTGTGTATATATATATATATATATATATATATAAGCAAGACTCTGATATGAGCTGTTGCCTAAGGTTGCTTAATTTAGGTTAACCGTAAGTGCTCAACAGTAATGAAATTTCATTTAACAGAATACTAATCTTCAGAACTTATTTTATTTGAATCAATGAGGTTTTACATAATGTCTTATTTCAGAAGAGCAAACTATTAAAATTTTGAATTCAGCTTTGCTAATTTTCTCTATAAGTCTTCAGTATATGAGAAACATTAAGGTTCTGAAAAACATTAACCTAGGATAAAGGTAGATTTGTAGTTGAGAATTCAGATTTACGAACATCTGAATTATTTAAAAAAAAATTTAAATACATAACACTAAAGGAGTGCCAAATATCACAGTGATTTAAAACTTTTTATAAAAAAACAATGGTAGGATTTGTGCTTAAGGAAAAATATTTACATTTAAAGGACTGTTCATTCAGTGTCCACTCTTCAGGAATAAAAGATCTACTCATGGTTTTTAAGAATATATCAGTTTTCATAATATCCTGCCAAGCAAGATTCTAAATCTTCCAGATGATAATTAATAGTCATTGTTAACGATTAGGTGACTCCGTTAATATTTTCTGACTCGGAAGAAGATGTGTCTTTGTTGCTACGTCATCAGACATGATGAACCATTTGGCTAAAGAGAAGGTCAAGCCTTCATTGAAAGTAAACATTTTTTGAAGTTCCATTGTATCAATAGCAATTACTGCATTCATCTCATTTGCAAAAGGAAGGGTGCTTTCTGATCTATAAATGCCTATTATAACATGGTTCAACTAAGTGGGAGTGGTATTTGAAAAAGAAATGTGGACATGAAATAAATAGAAATAATTTTCAAAGAGATGCTGCCACCTTTTGGTTGTTCTTCCATGAAGCATACACTCATTTCTGAAAGCTTGTGAAGTCAGGAGAAGCCCTGAATGAAATGACTGAACATTTCAGAATCATAAGCAATTCTGTGATGTCCTCGGAATTTCTTACTTAGATGGCTCCCACTCTTCTTGACAGGTTTCAGACTCGTTGATATGAAGTAATTTTTCCAAATGTTAATATAGCAGTAGAAAAGATCCATTTTAGAAATGGAGAACGTTCCAAGTTTTTTTGAGGTCAGGCATGTTAACGCTATGCCCATCACACCATCCAACTGAGGCAACAAAAGGTAATTTTTATTCTACTGAACAGAAGACTAGGAAAGATCACATACACCTTCTGTACTCAGCATTCCATTTAGACTGCATGTCTCATGTCATCATTCATTATTTCTCATATTTGTGAGTATCTTTTTACTAATTCCATTCTCTAAATAGAGTAGGGGTCAAATTTTGCTTTTCTTGTAAGTTCTTTAAAATTCCTACGGAATTAATTTGCTTTAAGGTTGAAACAACAGATACTGCTTAGGAAATAATTTCCTACTATAGTCTAATCAATAATTATAATAAGAAGAGGCCCCATGATTTTTTTAATGACTTCATTTAACTGACTGACTTGAAATTGAAACTTTTTAGAGTCAAATGGTGATATTTATTATTTATCAAAATATTTTAACAAGTTGAAATGCTAATCATGGTATACTAAATGTCAATTATTTCACTTTAACAATTGAGCAGTTGTCTTAAGGAATATTGAGTAGCATTGCTGGTACTTACAATATTTCTTCAATTCCTTTAAAATAATTATTTATTCAAATCAATGACTCCACATGCCAAAGATTTACAGGGTTTCCAAAATGTACCTGCAGACTAAAGGAACAGTGTCCAACCACGTAAGTCATGGGCTAGTATTAAAGAACTCAAGGAAACTGAGATTTAATCCAGTTTTTTTGTTTGTTTGTTTTTTTGCGGTACGCGGGCCTCTCACCGTTGTGGCCTCTCCCATTGTGGAGCACAGGCTCCGGACGCGCAGGCTCAGCGGCCATGGCTCACGGGCCCAGCTTCTCCGCGGCACGTGGGATCCTCCCGGGCCGGGGCACAAACCCGCGTCCCTTGCATCGGCAGGTGGACTCTCAACCACTGTGCCACCAGGGAAGACCTAATCTAGTTTTTTACACTAGCGTTGACCTTGAACTGCCCTTCAGTGTACAGCCGATATTTAGGCTGAGACCGTCACTGCCCCTTGAGGTCTGGAACACAGTGCTTCGGATGTTTTCACTGCACAGTGGTAGGTGGACGCCCCAGGCCCTCGCTGGATATTGCATATTCCAAGAGTCACAGCAGAGCTTCCATCCCTGGCTCTTAAACTTCTGAGTTCCTACTGTCGCATCTCCCGACCCTTGCAGACCACGTCATGATGCTCAGCCCTTAAGTGACTTTTGCAACAGAAACTCATCCAAGTTCTAACTTCCAGCCTCCCTTACAGGGGCCTGAAGAGGGTGGGGACACACAGAACCCCAGCTCCTTCTCTGCCCCTTGCATCCCACACATCTCTTCCACAGCCCCTCAACCCAATGACCCCAAAGATGCTTCTCCCTCGAGAGGAACCATGAGGCCAACAGTGTCTGAAATAATTTCCTACGACTTTATTACCATGCCTCTCCTTTCCTCACCCTGTATCCTGCCTCACAGCTCTTCCTTTTTAATTCACTCACTCAGCATCCTTCATCACGATAATTCTGAACTGACAGCATTACATTAAACAATGCCCCAGACGCCTCCCTGTCTGTCTCTCCCTACCTGGATAAGATAGCTCCATGGCTATTCCGCCAAGGCTGAGTTTTTGTTGTTGTTGTTGTTGTTGTTGTTGTTGTTGTTGTTTTTTGTGGTACGCGGGCCTCTCACTGCCGTGGCCCCTCCCGCTGTGGAGCACAGGCTCTGGACGCGCAGGCTCAGTGGCCATGGCTCATGGGCCCAGCCACTCCGTGGCGCGCGGGATCCTCCGGACCGGCGCATGAGCCCGCGTCCCCTGCATCGTCAGGCGGATTCCCAACCACCGCGCCACCAGGGAAGCCCAAGGCTGAGTTTTAACGTTTATTTATCTGTTGTTGTAAGCCATGATAAAACAGCCTTAAAAAGTAGGGACCATGAAAGTGTGTGTGGTAACCTCAGGACCATCAGAAATGAATAGGTTTCAAACAGCCAGGCCAGGTTCAGCCGTCTTCTTTCTCCATCAGGCACGTCCTGTGCGCCCCCCTCCCTACCCCCCATCCCCGGTTACCAAACAGTGCAGGGTCAGAACTGTCACGCTGAGAGCATGTTTGGTTTTCATCCCAGCAGTGATTCAGGGCATCGGTGGTTTTATTGTCAGATTTCTTCATGGGGTTAATGCCATCAGAGCTGTTCTTCAGGCCCAGGATGCATAAAAATGGAGTTGTTCAGTGGACGCAGCTACTGGCATTCTGCATTCCATCGGAAGCTGCAGTCAGGGTTTTCAGTCCCCCACACCACCCGCCACGTTAGGAACTTGGATGAAATACTATACATCTTGACGATAAACTTGGGAGAGGTCTATGCAATCGGGGAGGACAGAGATTCCCTCATTAGTACCAGTAAAGGGAACTCACCAGAGAGAATCCTCTGTTTAAGTACCATATTCCAAAAGCCCTTTACTCAGCCAGTTGTTTTGAAGTCCAAACTCATTTGCCCATGGAAACGGTGTCACTCATGATCATTAGTTCCATGTCCCACTCATAATATTACTTTCTTTTTTCAAAACAAACAGCTTTTTATTGATGCATAACGTAGTTGATTTACAATGTTGTGTTAGTTTCAGGTGTACAGCAAAGTGATTCAGTTACACATATATTCTTTTTCAGATACTTTTCCATTACAGGTTATTACAAGCGAGTGAATATTGTTGCCTATGCCATACAGTAGGTCCTTGTTGTTTGTCTATTTTATATACAGTACTGTTCATCCCAAACTCCTAATTTATCCCTCCTCCCTTGCCCCTTTGGGAACCATATGTTTGTTTTCTATGTCTACGAGTCTATTCCTGTTTTCTAAATAAGTTCATTTGTATCATTTTTTAGATCGACAGTCTCTTGAATAAGTGGTGCTGGGAAAACTGGACAGTTACATGTGAAAGAATGAAATTAGAACACTCCCTAACACCATACACAAAAATAAACTCAAAATGGATTAAAGACCTAAACGTAAGACCAGATACTATAAAAATTCCTAGAGGAAAACACAGGCAGAACACTCTTTGACATAAATCATAGTATTCCTGGACTCAGTGTCTAAGCACACTCTTTGGACTACACTAAGCAGAGAGTATGACCAGAGCTCTAAAATGCTGGCCACAGTTTGAGATTGGGGCGGGCTTCACACTCAGGGAAGAAGAAAGACAGTAGCCCTGCACTGGATGCCTGAGTCTGACCGCCTCTAGCTCTGGGCCAAAATCTTGGCATCCACTGTATGCCTCATTACTCCTCAAACATACAATCAGAGTGTGGGAGGACAGAAGGAGTAAACACAGGCACAGAAAAGTCAAGTCACTTGGGGAAGGATGGAGGCCTAGTTAACCACTAGAGCTGGGGCTCAAACTCATGTCTGTCTATGTGTCTCCAAACTTATAAACTCTGTACATTTGAAAAGTGGAAATCCCCCCTCCCCCAGGTTCTAATTATTTTCACTCATTCATTAGAAAACCATCTTTTCTGAGTACCATGCTGAGTGCTTCCAATGCAAAGGAGAACAAAGACGTCACTTCTCCATCAATGACACTCCTCGTCTAACGTGAAAGGTCAGATCACATAAATAACTACGTAAATAGGGCTTCCCTGGTGGCGCAGTGGTTAAGAATCTGCCTGCCAATGCAGGGGACACGGGTTCGAGCCCTGGTCCAGGAAGATCCCACATGCCGCGGAGCAACTAAGCCTGTGGGCCACAACTACCGAGCCTGCGCTCTAGAGCCAGTGTGCCAAGAGCCTGTGCTCGGCAACAAGAGAAGCCACTGTAATGAGAAGCCCATGTGCACCAACAAAGACACAACACAGCCAAAAATAAATAAATAAAATTAAAAAATTAAAAAAAAAGAACTATGTAAATAGAAATTATGATGGGATATGAAGAAAGGGGTAGGGTGACCCAAACTTAATGAGGGCAATATTAGATTCAGTGGTCAGTGAAGACCACTTTGGGGGTAACATTTAAGCTCAGATAGGAAGGATAAGTAGATGTCTAGGAGGCAAAGAATTATGGGTAGAGTAGAAGGGATGGTGTGTGCAAAGGCCCTGAGGCACAAAAGAGCTTGGTGCATTTTAGGAAACTGAAAGACCTGCTGGAGGTAGAGAGGGGGGAAGAGTGGTGAGGGGAAAGTGTGCAAAAATAGGCAGGGGTGAGATCAGGAGTATCTCCAAAGGGCAGAAGAATTTTATATTAGAAAATAAAAGATAGGTGACCCATACTAGATCAGGGAGCTGTACATTTTAGACGTTGATTTGTGTGTGTAAATCACCCATAAATCTAACATTTTTATGTCAGAAACTACCTATAAATTGAACAAGAAAAATTAATGACATACTTGTGTAATATTGTAAGAAAATGGTTTTATGATAAATTAGGTTATCTTTCAGCAAAGCTGACTTCTGCCCCACCCCACTGTGCTGGACTAGGCTTCTGTGCCTTACTGACATTAGGTTGGCCAGGGGACTTGATTCAGTCATTGGGATGAAGAGTATGGGATGTGAGCCTCAGGAAGACGTGGTGACCAACCAGAAGAAGGACACGCCCATTCATCCTAGGCCCAGAATGACCACACATCAAGCTGATCTGAACCTGCCTGCAGCCGGGAGGCAAGAGCAGACAGCAACCTGCACGCATCAAGGCCGTCCAGAAACCACGCGTCACAAGTGATGTGCATAACTGTGAGTGTGTAAATAAATGCTTCGCATAACAATCTGTGGAGCTCTGGGTGGTGCACAACGTGGTTTTGTTGCAGCAATAGTTAACACAAAGCTGTAACATGAAGAACTGCCCTCAGTGTCCGCCCCCCAACACACACGCACAGGTGCACTTGCAAGCATACACGCACGCACACAGACACACACACATTTGCTCGCCTCTAGACAACAGAAGAAGAAACAGAGAAATAATGTCTAGCAGTCTAGGCAGCATGTGAAGCACTATCCTTGACTCTACCCTAAATGATGGCTAGTTAGACCGGGACTTTGTAATCGAATTAAACCAGGCTGCTACTACTGACTGCACTACTCTGGCTTCATTATAAACCCATTACACAGAATATTTCAGATCTTCTGCAAAATTATTTTACTCAAAAAAAAGGGAAGGATATCAGTAAAATGCAATGGCAAAAGAGAACTGCTTTGAGCAGCCGCACATACACCATTTCAGTTTCCAGCTTAGGGAAATCTCCGTCTTTTCTAGCACACGTCTTTACAGCCAATAAGATGCTGGCACTTAAAGCTATTACATCGCTCCCTTGTGTATAACTGGGGGATTTTTATATTGCTATAATGCTTCCCACTTCTTAAGGGTTTTTTTGAAGTAGGTCTTTTAACAGTGAGGTTTTACTGCATAGACTCCAGGATGACATTGAAAGGCACCTAAAAGAGAGAAAATTGCATTGATATATTTGGCCATTGTGTTAATCGCTGAACCAGTCTAAGATCTAGATGTGATTTTTATTTTATTTTATTTTATTTTGCGGTACGCGGGTCTCTCACCGTTGTGGCCTCTCCCGTCGCGGAGCACAGGCTCCAGACGCGCAGGCTCAGCGGCCATGGCTCACGGGCCCAGCCGCTCCGCGGCATGTGGGATCTTCCCGGACTGGGGCATGAACCCATGTTCCCTGCATCGGCAGGCGGACTCTCAGCCACTGCGCCACCAGGGAAGCCCCTGTAGATGTGATTTTTAAAAAATGTATCTGATGGCTCTTAAACATTCTCATATCCTAAGAATTTAAATATACTAAAATACAGATTTCATGAAATCTAGAGTCCTTTCCACTATGCAGAGAGTTCTTCAAATAGGACAATTAAATTTCTTGTTCTTAGATATATGAGTTTACAGAATTTTAGAGTTGAACTAGGCTTCGAAACTGCTGTAACCTAGTGTATCTCAAATTGTGTGAGTCATGAATGCCTTTCAGGATCTAGTGAAACCTAGACGCCACCCCAGAAAAAAATTCGTATCAAAACTTGGTATGTACCTACAGGGAGTTCAGACCATTCTGAAACCCATCTATGGACATCTCATGAGTTCACGGTCTCCAGAATAAGAGCTCTGATCCTGTCCACATTCTAGATGTGAATCATTTTTCCTGTTTTATCCATCTAATTCCCCATTGCCCTGCAGGCTCAGTGGTGGTTAAAAGCCTGGAGAGAGGCCAGACCACTACAGGATTACTGTTTGTCAACTTGCTTCTGGTTTATTTCAAACATTCATAAGTATTTAGAGAGAAATTTACTATGCTGTGGTGTACCTGTCGCCCAGCTCTAACTGTCAGCCTCTGGCTACCTGGTTTAATCTATTCCCCCTCCCTCACTTTTTTGGCTGAAGTATTTAAAAAACAAATCCATGGCATCCTACTATTTCATCCATGAAACCTGCAATGTGCATCTCTAGATGATGAGGATATACCATTATCCAAATTAGTAGAAATCCCTCCTATCGTCTAATCCCAACTTCATATTACAATTTCTCATCTTGGGACTTCCCTGGTGGTCCAGTGGGTAAGACTCTGCACTTCCAATGCAGGAGGCCTGGGGTTCGATCCCTGGTTGGGAAACTAGATCCCACATGCATGCTGCAACTAAGAAGTCTGCATGCCACAACTAAAGATCCTGCGTGCCACAGTGAAGATCCCGCATCCTGCAACTAAGACCTGGTGCAGCTAAATAAATAAATAACGTGACCATATAATATTTAAAAAAAATTTCTCATCTTGAAGATTTTTTAAACAGTTGGTTTGTTTAAATCAAGATTCTCCAAAATTTGCACATTTAATTTGCTTGTTAGCTCTTAACTCTTTTCTATTTAATAGTCCCTTCCTGAATGTTTTTTTTAATTGATTTGTTTTAAAATGAATTTTTAATTTTTTTTCTCAAAGCATCTCCCACGTTCCGGGTTTGGCCAATAACTTCCTTGCACTCTCATTGAATTTCTTCCTCCATCCTATGAGGCCCTAAAATCTGGGAATTAGAGACAGGTGATGTTTATTTGTGGCTTTATTCTGTTTAATCTAAAAGGGAGCAAAAGTCTATGAGAATCCTTTCACTCAGTGGAGAGTAGGATCAATGGAAGACATATTTTTACCTTTCAGTCTGAACTTCCCTCCGGTCTTTTATAATACGTGTTTTCATCATTTTACTGATTCATTACTCTTCTAAGGAACAGGCCTTTCCTGATAAAGCAACTATCTTTTTCCTGCATATGATCTGTTTGTAGAGCAGATGGGCTGTAATAAAATGTATTCCACATCTTGCCCTGGGACAGTATGCATGGAAGCACCTGGCACAGTCCCCCTAAAAATGGCCAGGTCTTCAATGTTGGCTGAAGTTGAACTGAAGGAAATCTCAATTACTCCCAATAACTCTATCTCAGTTATTAAAATAAATAATCAGCTTCTGGATTAAGGAAAACAACTCATCACAACATAAACCAAGATTCTCTGTATTGACAATGGAATAAGAATACCCCTTCCCATTCTTGGTTACACATGACGTCAACTTCTCCAGAACTGTGTGCTTATCTGGTTCCGAAAACTGATAAATCAAACAGTAAAAAAAATACCCAGTGAAAAGGCTGAATACTCAATACAACTTAGGAAGGCAAAAAAGTATTTTAGTTGGTTCACATCGTACAGTCACAGGAAAAATGAATTCTCCACATACTCATCGCCAGTCTGTCACCCCACATACCGCCCAGCTTTATCCTCCAGTAGCTACCGATACACTTTCTAACATAGACATTGAACACCAGGCTGTGAAGTATGCGATGTTAAATGCATCTCAAAGTCGGTTATGATCTTATCTGAAGAACATAAATAGAATTGATTTTTTTGTACTCTCTCAGGTAGACTTCAAATCTGCTACTCGGAGAAAACTAAGGATTATTATTAGAACTGATATAGACAAAGTCTAATGAACCCTGATGTGAGGGCTGCATTTGGAAGAACATGAGCATGTCAGCCGTCAGCTCCTCTTAATGTGCAATCACTCAGCAACTGCCTTGGAATATCTCTCTTACTGAATTTTCTTGTTGTTTAACTTTCTGTGCTTCTCGAGCGTATTTCAAAACTCCTTAAAAGCAGAGATGAGGGGCTTCCCTGGTGGCGCAGTGGTTGAGAATCTGCCTGCCAATGCAGGGGACACGGGTTCGAGCCCTGGTCCAGGAAGATCCCACATGCCGCGGAGCAACTAAGCCCGTGTGCCACAACTACTGAGCCTGCAAGCCACAACTACTGAAGCCCATGTGCCTAGAGCCTGTGCTCTGCAACAAGAGAAGCCACCCCAATGAGAAGCCTGCGCCCCGCAACAAAGAGTAGCCCCTGCTCACTGCAACTAGAGAAAGCCCGCATGCAGCAGTGAAGACCCGATGCAGCCAAAAATTAAATAAATAAATAAATTTATTAAAAAAAAAAAAAGCAGAGATGACTCTGGCTTAGTCACTGAAGGAAGGCAGGTTATCTGACTGTTCATTCTTTCATTAGACAACTTGTTAAAACACTATGCTTACAAGCTTAGCCAACATGACAGAACAGGATAAAAAGTCACAGTTGTCCTCAACAGACTTACTTCTTTGCATCCCTCTTGAACCCATTCCTGGGAACTAAGGAGAAGCCCCACAGTTTTCTGTGCTCCAAGAAGAAGGCAGGAGCCTCCATGATGGACTCTTTCCAGGTAAGAGCTCCACTGTCCCAGGAGAATGGCACTCTAGAATCTGTGCTCCTGGCCAACATAGAGTGACTGTCGGGCCTCTCACCTGACCAAGGACCATCCAAGCAGAAACTATTGAAGCCCTGCCTCTCAACACTGAAAGGGCCTTATACCACAATTTGAAAGTCACCGTTACACTCATAGGTTCAACAAATGTTTATTATGCAACTACTATGTGCTGTGCATTTTTTTAAGGTGCTGGTCATATGGTGCTGGACAAACTGACACCTTTCTTTGAAGAAAATAAACTCAAGGAGTCTTGTTGGGGGGACCAAATCCTACACAACCCGTAATACACAACTAGCTCTAGCTGACGGTTGCTCTGAGTTGGGAGATGGAAGACTGGTCAAGGGATTTAATATCAGCTGTGCTGGTTGTGGGATCTAAACAGTGGCTGGGCTAGTTACTTAGCATCTGTAGGAAGTGGTGGAGACCATACACGGCTGTGAATTACTTATAAAGCAAAAACGTATGATATAGAAATTACATGTGTATACAATGAGACTAATTTTATTTTTTTGTTTACTTTTTTATTAAAGTACAGTTGATTTACAATGTTGTGCTGTTTTCAGGTGTAGAGCACAGTGATTCAGTTATATATCCATATCTGTATCTATATCTATATCTATATATTCTTTTTCAGATTCTTTTCCCTTATAGGTTATTATAAAATATTGAGTATAGTTCCCTGTGCTATACAGTAGGTCCTTGTTGGTTATCTATTTTATATATAGTAGTGTGGGGCTTCCCTGGCGGCACAGTGGTTAAGAATCCACCTGCTAATGCAGGGAACATGGGTTCGAGCCCTGGTCCGGGAAGATCCCATATCCTGTGGAGCAACTAAGCCCATGAGCCACAACTACTGAGCCCGCACTCTAGAGCCCGCAAGCCACAACTACTGAGTCTGTGCTCTAGAGCCCGCGAGCCACAACTACTGAAGCTCACACACCTAGAGCCCGTGCTCTGCAACAAGAGAAGCCACCGCAATGAGAAGCCCACACACCGCAACGAAGAAAGTAGCCCCCACTCACCACAACTAGAGAAAGCCCACATACAGCAATGAAGAGCCAGCGCAGCCAAAAATAAAAAAATAAATATACATAGTAGTGTGTCTATGTTAACTCCAAACTCCTAATTTATCTCTCCCCTACCCCCTTTCCTCTTTGGCAAACGTAAGTTTGTTTTCTATGTCTGTGGATCTATTTCTGCTTTATAAATAAGTTCATTTGTATCATATTTTTAGATTCCACATGTAAGCAATATCATATGATATTTGTTTTTCTCTGGCTTACTTCACTCAGTATGAGAATCTCTAGGCCCATCCATATTGCTGCAAATGGCATTATTTCATTCTTCTTTTTTTTTTTTTTTTTTTTTTTTTTGCGGTATGCAGGCCTCTCACTGTTTTGGCCTCTCCTGTTGTGGAGCACAGGCTCCAGACGCGCAGGCTCAGCGGCCATGGCTCAGGCCCAGCCGCTCTGCGGCATGTGGGATCTTCCCGGACCGGGGCATGAACCCATGTCCCCTGCATCGGCAGGCGGACTCTCAACCACTGTGCCACCAGGGAAGCCCTCATTCTTTTTTATGGCTGAGTAATATTCCATTGTATATATGTACCACATCTTCTTTATCCATTCATCTGTCCATGGACATTTAGGTTGCTTCCATGTCTTGGCTACTGTGAATAGCGCTGCAAGAGACTCTTAAAAAAAATTCCTATGCCTACCCCCATTCTTATTATCCTTACATTGATTACTCAGATCATAATTTTAGAAGTCTTTTGGTCATGACTAATCATAAAAGTGAGATAATTTCAGTAATTAAAATGCTCAGTCTCTTGTAAGAGTCAAAATTCCAAAATATATATACGGTTTCATCAAGAGTCTTCCCAGGTAGGACGTGCTTCAGTTGGGAAGTCTCTGGTCGTACAGTCGAGGGTGTGGGACTTTTCACTGACCCCCTTGCCTTGCATTCCTTTTTCTTCACACCCAAGCTTGCTGGCCGGCGTTTCCCACTTCTGCAGGGGTCACCGTGGGTGGGAGTGAGTGCTGAGGACGGGAGAGTCTGATTGCAGGAGCAGGTCATGGCCCAGCCTTGATGCTCTGGAGCTGACTCTTTGTGGGAGAGACGTTCATCAGTGAACATCTGAAGGCCACTGCCTGGGCAATGGAAGTGGGCAGTAGCTCTCCACCATTCCTTTGCTAAGACCCACCCCAAGCCCTGGGTGAGCACCCGAGGGTGCCCCTGCAGCCTTCTTTCCTGAAGTTTCCTGCTCCTGGTAGGTCTCTTGAGTGGGCTTCTTTCCCAATGACCCAGCAAGGCACCCACCCCAGAGTCCATATCTGGCTTTCGCCCTACAGTCCAAAGGGCCATCTTCTCTCCCGTGGCCCTGCACTCTGCTGCTGTGGGCCACTCCAGCCAGTTTCCTGCTTGGAGGCTGGGCAGGCTTGAATCAGAGTATAAAACATTTCTATAAAAGAGAGTTGATGCATTTCTAAGAAACTTTCTATAAAAGAGAGTTGATGCTTCTAAGAAAACTAGGTTGAATGCTCTGGAAAGGCATTATCAAAAATTTTTGAATAGGGCTTCCCTGGTGGCACAGTGTTGAGAGTCCGCCTGCCGATGCAGGGGACACGGGTTTGTGCCCCGGTCCAGGAAGATCCCACATGCCGCGGAGCGGCTGGGCCCGTGAGCCATGGCCGCTGAGCCTGTGCGTCTGGAGCCTGTGCTCCGCAACGGGAGAAGTCGCAATAGTGAGAGGTCCGCGTACCGAAAAAAAAAAAAAATTATTGAATAACTTAGGAGAAAAAAATGGACAAAGAGGGAAAGAACCATAAATTTAAAAATCCGTCAAGAAGGTCTCTGTATTCAAATTGTTTCACAAGTAACTCTAGGTCTGCTTCTCTTTAAAGACACCAGAACTGGAAGGGGCAGGACTGTAGTATTAGGGGTGCAGTTTGTACAGAATGGATGGTGAGGCAATGCAAGCAGCAGGCCCCCATGCAAAGAAAAGGCCCAGTTCCTAAGCAAAAAGTTAGTGAAGAAATCCACATTTCCAAGGTTTATGTCAAAATAAAATACCCAATGTACACATGTATCACATTTATGATTCTCTGTTTGAACCAGGTTTTTCAACTGCCTGACCCTCTCCCCACCATTGCTGACTTTGTGAACACGGAGAGCTTCCATTCTGCCGTCATCTCCTTTCCTCAGGTTGTAGAATCAGGAGACAAAAGGAAAACCCCAAAAAATCTGAGGTAGAAAACAAAAGCAAAACCTCTTCTCATTTTGGTTCTCCCTTAAGTTATCCTCCCCTATCTGTTTTTTCTTTCAAGTCTCAATTCTATTAGTCTACTTATATGTCCACTTTTGCACTTCATAATCCCTCAGAAAGTCATACAGGCTGGTTTCCATGAAGGGAATTCATCACCCCCCAAAGTAAGCTCCTCAGTCTTCTTCCATCGAGTTACTTCCTGGAGCAATGACAAGGGTGCCCACCCTGGTTCCTGGGCTGTTGAGTTGGGTTTTCTTCCTCTTTCTCTGACTACTTATTTTTCCTCTTCTTCCATGGTGCCTTCATGGGCACAACCAAGGTCCTCTTGTTTCAGCTTCTTCTCTTCCCCTTGCTCACAACTCCTTGTTATTTCAACTCACGCTTCTGGGGTGTTGCCAACGGTGTCCGGGTGCCCATAGCTGAGAGCACTGCACTTTGCCACTGGCAGGGATGCAGTAAAGCCCGTGAATAAATGGGTAACTTCCACTGTCAGCCTTGACTTCTCCCCAGACTCCAAATCCACATACTCAGGGGCTATCACTGGGCAGTGGCCAACAGGGACAGTTACTCAATTAAGACTCTTTTCCTTTATCTGGGCTCCAGAAGTGGTAATAAAATATCACTGATGATAATAAAATGACAAACATTATATTATAAACAGTATGAGGCATGTCAAGGACTTACAAAGTGCTGGGAACATAGCTAGCCCTCCACAAACAGCAGCTTTGTTAACTGCTTGTTAGATAGCACCTCACATCTGTCCTCTGTGCCCTGCTTCAGTAACTGAATTAGCACAGCTTTAATCACTGAGACCAGTAATCAATTTCTGAGTCATTTTCTACTTCTTTCTCAAGCCTCACATCCAATAAATTGCCAAATCCCGCCCATTCCCCCAACCTCCCCCAAAATCTAAAAATTAAATCTTAAAGCTGAGCTGTGTTCCTCTTTATGTTCCCACAGCCACTGACCTACTTTGGGCCCTCGTCACATTTCATCTAGACCCTGCAGGAGGCCCCTCACTGGGTTACTGTACAATGGACTCCCTTGTAGAGTACTAGCCCATAATAGTTCCCCTTGGCTTCGAAAATACCCTTATACGGTTGCCAGTAATGTCCCTACGTAATACTGTCTTTAAACGGCTCAGAAACTTTCAATGGCTCTTTACCACCTGAGGAATCAATCCAGGTGATTCTAAGCAACGAATGGCCTGACCTCAACCCACCTTTCCAACTTCCTCTCCCAGGTGCAGGCAGGCAGGCACCTGTGATTCCCTGCACGTGGCACCTTCTCAGATTCCCAGTCTTCCAATCATTGTACACCCTTGTGCACAAGAAACTTTGCTTCCATTTCAGACCATAAAAGTCCTACCTGTATTTCAAAGCCCATCATTTTCCTGATGTTCTCCTAAATAAACTTTCTTTGGAATTAAAGAATTAATTCCTTCTCCATCTTTCTGTGCTACTTCCTCAAAACTGTCATAAACCATGTATTTTTCCATGTTTAATAATAATCTATACACACACATACATTATATGCAAATATATTTCGACACATACATATATGTTACAGACTAATAGACTACATGCTCATTGAAGATTTTACTTATCTTAATTTTACTAACAGAGCAGTGGATGGGTTCAAAAATGAATGAATGAATGTATGAATATATTCTATGCTATATATATCTACCTGTGAGTTATGGCATTTTGAAATGTGTTATAAAATATATGGCAGGAAACACATTTTTTTCCAGATTATATAAAATAAATCCCCAAAGTTGTTAGTCAACACTGGCTTATATATTATCTATTATAAATTTATTACAATCTAAAAAACTTTGTGGCTGAACAATGAAGATCAGACTTCAAATCAGATGGACTTAGGCTCACTTTGTGCTACATTTTTCACATATTCCTATTACAGGGGCAGAAATCCTATAAAATACCCTGGTGCCTTCTAGATCCTTCCATCTCTCTACTTTGAGCATCCACTGTCTTATGACTTCCAGTCCTATTGGGTTTCTGATAGTTTCTTCCTCTCTGTGTGAGACCTCCAGTACAGAGTCTGGGGATGACTCACCTGGCATTTTTATTTGACTATTCCTTTAAATTCCTTTAAAGATATTCCTTTAGATGTATCTGGCCCCTTGCCTCCACATGCTACACTCCTAGGACAAGCAAACTGTGCCAACCCAAACTTCCAGAGACCAAATTCTCTGCTGGAACTTGGTACCCTTTCCTTAACAGATGCCTGGAGTCTATTAAACTGATATAAGTCTCTGGTGAGAGACCCAATTCCTGGGTGTTAGGGAATGATCTCCCACTTGTATATAATAAGGGACAATTTGACAGAAAGCCCCTTTGAGAAGAAAAAAAGGCAAAAGCCCTGAAGAAAAGAAGTATCCAAAGTCTCACTGAAAAGAGATCCCTGCAGAAGAATGTAACTATAATTTGTGTCCATAGTTCAGGAAACATTCAATTACCTTATTAGATAATAGGGATATGTACAATGTTTAGATTCTCCACTTCTACTCCTTCTCTTTATGCATGCCATCGTACCATGAGGTCAGCCTGGATAACTTCTACCTTTCAACACACACTTTAGACAACAGTCTTCCAAGGGCCATCTCCTACCTTGATGTTCCTCTCAGTGTGCTTTACTTCACACCTTTATTTTAATATCTATCACCTCATTATGCATTAAACATCTGACTCCCTCCACCAGTAGGAAATCTGAGTGCTTAGAGGATAGAAACTATTTTTATTTTAATTAAATATCTTCTGCTGCTATTCAGATCCCCAACCGGAGTCATCAGCCCTTAAATGTTGGTGGAAGGAACAAACCTGAAAGAATCAAGGCTTTGACTCCATCTAAATGACAACACTCCAAGTTGGAAGATAAGTTCTTATTCTTTATCCTGACAATTGTTCCAGAACCCCCAAGTGGCGGATGCATATTTGGGGAACAAGTTAGATGCCTTTGGAAGATGCAGTCATTTTCCTGCCGTGCGGTGAAATATCCTCAGCTAATCATGATGTTCTGGTTCCACGATGATGGGGGTTCTGTTGGGGAAAAGGATCTCGGAATTTTTGAAGCTGAAATGGTGCTCCTTCAACTATTGCAGACCCTGCATTCGATAATGCCAAGTGGAATTCAGCTTTGCGGTACCGTTCTCTCTTTGGGTGGGATACTGCTTTAGGGAACCCTTTCAGGCACCCAGATGGCAGACAAATGTGAACCCAGCACGTGCTTCAGCCCGAGACTTTAAGTGCTGCTTAGTAATATAAATTGGGTGTATTTTTGGCTGGATTATGCCTATGAAGAGGAAGAAAGTACTCAGTGCCTGTGTTTGAGACATGTTCATACTTCCTCCACACAGTTCTCAGAAAATCTGGGGTAGGTTGTGGGGAGTGGGTATCAGGGCTGGTCTGATCCTCTCTTAAACTCTCGTTAAAGAAAAAACCAGGACTTCCCTGGTGGCGCAGTGGTTGAGAGTCCGCCTGCCGATGCAGGGGACGCGGGTTCGTGCCCCGGTCCGGGAAGATCCCACATGCCGCAGAGCGGCTGGGCCCGTGAGCCATGGCCGCTGAGCCTGCGCAACAGTGAGAGGCCCGCGTACAGCAAAAAAAAAAAAAAAAAAAAAAAAGAAAAAGAAAAAACCAGTGACTAGAAATCAGACAGAGTTTGGCCCCATATAACTTGGATTCTATTGTTGGAGCCTCATGCGGTTAAGATGAGGACTGCCCAGTCTTACTGCTGTGTATTGTGACCGTCTCTGCAACGGACTGAACTGTGTGTCCCCAACCTCCCCCCCTCCCCCCGCCCTGCCCCGCCCCGCCCCACCCCATATTCGTATGTTGAAATTCTAACCTTCCAGCACGATGCTCTCAGGAGATGGGGCCTTGGGAGGTGGCCAGGTCATGAGGGTGAAGCCCCAAGATGGGATCAGTCCCTTTTAGGGACCCCAGGGAGCTCTGTCACCCACTCTCTGCCATATGAGGACACAGTGAGAAAACAGCTCTGCCACCAGGAAGGAGGGGGCTCACCAGAAGCCCCTCCACGCTGGTACCCTGATCTCAGACTTCAGCCTCCGGAACTGTGAGAAAGAAATTGCTGGTTTTTTAGTAGCCTCCTAGCCTGTGAAACTTGGTTAGAGCAGCTTGAACGGAGTAAGACAGTCTTATGCAGGCTACAGGGTCCACCTTGCAGAGGTGGGCAGGGGATTCTGCTCCGAGCATCTCCATCTTCCAGGAGCTGGGCTTCTGAGTGGGGAAGGGATCCTCTTTCTCAGTGGCACGGGGTGTTGCCCCATGGGCTCACGGGTGTGGCAATGAGCTACGCAGCGTCCCCACCCCCGTCATGAGGCTGCTGAAAGCCTGTCACAGGCCCGAGGGTGGCCAGCAGCCGGGTCTGAGAGCACGTGTACACCCTTTCCTCGTGGGGTTTCCCAAGTTTTAGAATGATCGATGCTATGAGAACCGGATGATGCGGTTCCAGCCCACTACCTGGAGTTGCCCAGATCACTCTGGGCAACTCCGGATTGATGAACCGGATGATGCGCTCCTGGGCATATCAGCATCGACAGAGCCCTGGGGAACAGAGGAATCGAAGGGCAAGCGATGGAGGATGTATTCCACAGCTGTGGCACTGAGGTCCCACATGCAACGCTCTGGAATACTTAGAATAACCCTGAGTGGGCTGAGCTCCAACAAATCAGGAAAGGATGCACTGGACATACAAAGCCGTAGAATTTTACTTTGTCAGCATTAGCTGCAGATAAAGGCACGTTATTTACTCTACCTCTTTGTCTTCAGGCACTCAACTTTATGTTATGGCTGCTAGGATTTAGAATTACTTTAAGTATATGAAATAATATTCTACTATCTCTGAGGAGTTATTCTAAGAAAATAATTCAGCTACTAGAAATTGCTGGTCTCTCCTTGGCCCAGAAAAATTTCGCTTACAAACACTTCCTTTTCTTAGGGACAAAACTATTTTGTAGCCAGGGTCCTCTCTTCCACATAGCATTTTAATACAAAGCTTTAGGCTGAAGGGGATCCTGTTTTCCTTGTGTTTATGTTGATAGTTGGCTAAGCAAACAATTACTGTGTTCATCAGACTTCAGGTTGAAACAACAGATGCAGAGCTGGAGAGGAAGGGGTTTCTCTTCTGCTTCTGATATGATAATGCAACGGAGAAAATTAGTTTTCTTTAATGTAGCCCCAAACACCATCTATCGACACATTATCAAGTGAAGTCACCTCTTTTATGTTGCACTCTGAAAAATTTTTAATATTCATGTGGAAATAAGAAATGCTTAGGGTTAGAAAAAAAGAAATGTAACATAAAAAATTCCTCCAGGATGTAGCTCAATTGCCAAGTCATCATTTAAATGACAAAACAGGTAATATTGATGCTAGAACTGAAGGGAATCACTAGAAATATCATTAAGTCAGGGTGACTTTAATATGATATTAACATGATTTGACTTTAATGTAGGTAACTTATCGATATCTTTTGATTTTTTGAGAGCCAAAAACCAATCAACTGCTTTACAATGCAAGAGTACCATGAAGATCAAATAACTAAGTGTTAATAAAAAAGACTACATTTCCAGTAACTCTGAAGTCTGGCGTTTTTTTGGTTTCCCTAAGGGATTGCATCAGTGAACAGGTTTGAGTTTTATTGGCTAAAGGGAACAATTGTCTGTAAATACAGGCATTTTGACTTATAAAAGGTACTTGTAATATAGAGGGAGGATGCCAGAAATTACAGACATTGTGGAACTATAAAAAAAAAACTATTTAAAAAGGCATCCCATAGGATGTCCTACGACATTGATCTACTTGGAAACAGCTTTATATTTCCTCTGATTCTCCCATCCAGTAGTAGACTTAGGGGATGCGGGGAGGAAAAGAAAGTAAATAATGGAAAAAAGTAAGAAAAGTATGGCAGGGAGGGGTGGGGAGACTTCCCTGGTGGCGCAGTGGTTTATAATCTGCCTGCCAGTGCAGGGGACACAGGTTCGAGCCCTGGTCTGGGAAGATCCCACATGCCATGGAGCAACTGAGCCCGTGCGCCACAACTACTGAGCCCGTGTGCCACAACTACTGAGCCCATGTGCCACAACTACTGAGCCCGTGTGCCACAACTACTGAAGCCTGCATGCCTAGAGCCCGTGCTCCGCAACAAAGAGAAGCCACCGCAGTGAGAAGCCTGCACAATGCAACAAAGAGTAGCCCCCGCTCACCGCAACTAGAGAAAGCCCACGTGCAGCAACAAAGACCCAATGCAACCAAAAATAAATAAATAAATGAATAAGTAAATTAAAAAAGAAAAAAAACCACAAAAGTATGGGGGGGGAGGTAGAGAGTGAATCATGTAAGAGGGCTTGAAAGTAGGAGAATATTTATAATTATAAATATAAATTGACCAGTAGAGAAAAGGGCCACAAAGAGTTCCAAAGGAAAATAAATAAGAAATGAGTATTTGGTTTGTTTATTTTTTAAAAAAGGTACAACTCATATAAAATCTCTGAAGTAGGAAAAGTCTTGAGTCCATGTAGTAGCCCCTTTCCCTTTCTTAAGGCAAAAATGCATTTACATTATAGCACAGACATGGCTGTTCCAAACAGGGTTTACTGGGGAGTGTGTTTAAATTTCTCACCTTTTCTAGAGAGGGTTCCCCTCCTTAGGAAGACAGAAATGCTTGTTGTAAGTTTCAGGAACAGAATCAAATCTTTATAAGGTACATAAACGACAATTTTTTTTTTTAAAGTCATGCATTTTGCACTCAGACCAAAACCCCTGCTACTTAAAGTGTGGTCTTTGATCCTGGCAATATGGGAGTCAGCTAGGAACTTGTTAAAAATGCTGATTCTCAGGCTCCATCAGCAAGCTACCCTGTCTGAATCTGCATTCAGCAAGACGCTCGATTCCTATGATCAGTAGTTTCAGATGCACTAGTCTAAATAACTGTTATGAGAGATAAACTGAGTTTGTTTAGGTGGGTATCATTTATGACAACTTTACCTCGTAGTTATGTTTATATAATTTGAACGGCCCTAATTCCAACTTTTCTTTTATTAGTTATTACTAAGACTCTCTCTAATTGTACATATTTGTGAGTGGCATTAAAAATTATGTAAGAAACCGAATTCAAAGTAAATAGACTCACATTAAAATGCATTTGCACAGAAATTCTGCCTCTAGCTTTCGTCATCATTTCATGAAAGGGGAACACGTAGCAGAGTTTCTACATGGCAAACAGGAAACTCATACTGCGGTACTATGTCCAAGCATTTGAACTTTAGGATAATAAGGCCTTGCACAGTAAAAGCCCTGTGGCATTTCACGTTGTCTTGCTGAGAGCTGACTGCAGTTATTCTTTAAAGCAGAGGTCCCCAACCTTTTTGGCACCAGGGACCAATTTCGTAGAAGACAATTTTTCCACGGATGGCGAGGTGGGGGGATGCCTTGGGCGGTAATGGGGGGATGGTTCAGGAGGTAATGGGGGAGATGGTTCAGGCAGTAATGGGGGGATGGTTGAGGCGATAATAGGGGGATGGTTCAGGAGGTAATGGGGGGGATGGTTCAGAAGATAATGGGGGAGATGGTTCAGGAGGTAATGGGGGGACGGTTCAGGTGGTAATGGAGGGGATGGTTCAGGAGGTAATGGGGGGATGGTTCAGGAGATAATGGGGGAGATGGTTCAGGAGGTAACGGGGGGATGGTTCAGGAGATAATGGGGGGATGGTTCAGGAGATAATGGGATGGTTCAAGAGGTAATGGGGGGATGGTTCAGGAGGTAATGGGCGGATGGTTCAGGAGATAATGGGATGGTTCAAGAGGTAATGGGGGGATGGTTCAGGAGGTAATGGGGGGATGGTTCAGGAGGTAATGGGCGGATGGTTCAGGAGATAATGGGATGGTTCAAGAGGTAATGGGGGGATGGTTCAGGAGGTAATGGGGGGATGGTTCAGGAGGTAATGGGCGGATGGTTCAGGCAGTAATGGCAGATGGGTCTGGTGGCAATGTGAGCCATTGGAAGCGGTGGGGAGCTGCAGATGAAGCTTTGCTCGCTTGCCCACTGCTCACCTCCTGCTGTGTGGCCAGTTCCTGACAGCGGTCTGCGGCCCAGGGGTTGGGAACCCCTGGTTTAAAGGAATCATTACTCTCAGCATTTCTATCATGTTTTCTCAGAAAATGTTAAAGGCCATTTCACTTTCCTAAGAAAAAATTACCTAACATTTAATGAGTCAGAGACATATCATTTTATTTGGTTTCTGTCTGCAGTAGGCAAAGATCACAACCAAAGTTTTAACCCAGGATGTGCTGGGGAGTTAGAATAATTGATCCAGAGCCACGGTTTTGGGGAAGGTTAGAGATGGCAGGAATCCTATATTAGTGCCGAGATGGTTTCAAGGAGGAAGGTAAATGATGGAGGCAAGCTTAGAGAGTGGGGAGACCGAACTTCAAGGATTTCCCGTTCCATTTGGCTCTCCCCAAACTTAGAGGGTGATGAACAAGTCCATCTGGGAACATTCGGTAGATGGACTGTCTAATTTCGAGAAATGTAGTTGGAGAAAGTTTCCATCTTGTCTCAAATAATTATTTCCATCTTGTGGAATAATTATTATAATTATAATAATTATTTCAAATTATTTGAAATAATTCCATCTTGTCTCAAATAATTATTTCACCTTTCATTTTTCTCCTGCCCATTAATTTCCCTTTTATATGCCAAGCACTGAGCTTGAGCTGGAAACTTGAGATAAAGAGACATCCTAAGAAATTTTCCCCCATTTTGAATCCTGCTGTCCCACAGGCTTCTGTCCTTGGTCACCTTTACTCTTATTTATATAGTTTTCCTGAGGCTATCACAAACCACCTTCTAACACTCAGCTTTTGACTCAAGATTTCACATCTCTGAGGTCCAGATTCATATTTCTGATTGCCCTTGGATGTTACCAAAAATTTTTTTTGAAATCAGCTCAAAATCATCAGGATAAATCTACTTGCATTCTCATGAAGCAGATTTTCTTTCAGAATTCAGTTTTCATTTAATAGGACAATAGCACTTTCATCCATTCAAACATAAACACAGAGGTTTCTTGGATTTATCTCACCTCTCACTCATTCCCCAACCAGGGCCGGTTGCATGGGCACACGAGCTGGGCAGTCAAATAGGATCCTGCGCTCAGAAGAACTCTGTGCTTGGTTTAATGCTCTGCTGTTGCTATCTCAAAATTCTTAATAATTTTTGAACAACAAGCTCCACATTTCATTGTGAATTGGACCCTATGAATTATATGACTGGCTGTGTCCCCAAATCCTATAAATTCTGTCCCTAGTCCTGCCTCTCTATAACCTGTCCCTACACCCTGTTGTCGGAATTATTTTCATAAATCAAATCTAGGCACTTCTCACCTCCATTATTTTTGTTTTTAAAGACTAAAGTTCTGCTATCAATTTCCCAAAGAGTAAAGTTAAAACAAGTGCTTTTGGGCCTTGACTGCAATTAATTCACCAGTGTAAATTCCCAAGCATCTTTACCTCTACCTACCTACAGGGGGCATCCCGCCCTGGTGTTCATGTGTTTGTGTCAATATCACATGGACTTGAAGTCACTTCTTCCTTTCTATATTTGACAACTCTATCCATCCTTCAAGATTCAATTTTACTAATGAGGTGTATGGCTCTTCATTGCTTTTCATCACTCTCTCTGGGTAGGGCCCCTCACCTTGGGTCAACTGTACTGCACGGAAAATGATTACCAGCTGATTCACCTAGGGCTCCAGGGCAATGAGGAATGACTCTCTTCCAGTCCACGGTTTCTTCCAGCAGCGTGGCTGATGACAAGAATAGGTGAGGAAACTCGGGCAGGTAATTAATTACCTTGGCTTTGACCAAAGTCAGAGGGAGAAAAAAACATATGCTCCCAAACCACATCTTCTCTCCAGGGCATCGGTTCAAGCTAGACTTTTCATACCAATCCCAAATCCTTCCTTTCTTGACTTCATTTCTTCTCTGTGGTACAAAACTCTCCCAATGCTTCTTTCCAGATCTTCCTGAAGATGGCACTAACTCACCCGCTTGAAATCATGGCCTACGTTTCATGGCTGTTTTCCTAGCTCTGTGCATGACTTGACTCACCTCACCCCTTCCAGGCACTGCAGGACTGTCCACAGTCCAAAGTTCCCTCTCCTTCTTTTCCATTTCTCTCTGTAAGGAATAAAGGCCCTGAACTCATGCCCCTGAATGCGTGACCTCACACTATGCTTGTTCTACAAACTAGTCCTGACTAACAACGAACAGTGAAATCCTTGACAGCAAGGGCCACGTCTGAAATTTCTGGATCTTTTCACATCTATTTCATAAGATAGGCTGTAAAATGTTTAGTCAATGGGATGGAGAATGGATTAACCTTGTTAATTCTTATGTTCCTGTAAGAATAGAAACTTACCTTCACTCAACTTTTCTGTACCTCACCATTTCACTTTAAAAATTATGATTTTCACTATTACATTAAAAACCACCTCTATTAGAGAAAAAAATAGAAGATGGGTGAAAATGTATAACTGAAGATCACCAAATACATATAAATGATTGAAATTTTTTTTTGCAATTCAGTCCTATAGTTTAAAAAATCTCTTCAAGTATGTCTTAATTTCCAAAATAGCCTAACTATAAGTAGAACCATTTATTTAATAGACACTTATTAAGTCCATACTAACTATTGTGCTTAGTCAAGAAACATATAACAATAATCTAAAAAGGAAGAGGGATATATTTACAAATACATAATAAGATAATATAAGGTAGGTATAAGTATCAAATGCCCTAAAGACAAGCATGCCTTTGACCTAGCAATTCCATTTCCATGTATTTATAATAAAGAAATAATGTAAGAAGTGAACGAGTATTCAGCAATAATCATCTTGATTGATACACTAAAAGATTTGAGATAAAACCTACTACCTGGCTATACATGCAAGATAATTCAGCCTTTAAAAATGATGTTGTATAAATTTGTCTTGTTTTAGAAAGAAGTTAGCTATGTTCTTTCCCTGACGGCTGGCTGTAATCACATGATGGATATTGTGTTACTAACATGTTTAAGAGTATGAACGTAAAACAAATATTTAAAAATCGTTTTCTCTCTATATAATTGCTAACACATTTCAAGGATGACCAGCTTCAAGATTATTTTATTGTGCCCTTTAAACTCTCTACAAAATAAAATTTTTCTTGTCTTTAAATGTCAAAGTGTGACCTCAGAAAGCAACATTGCATGAATGTGCAGTGACAGTTATGCACAGGAGTTGGCATGTTAGGCATATGCACAGGAAATATTAAAACAAACCTCTAAAGTACCCATTTGCTTAGACTCTGACCTCACTTCTGCATAAGATGCAAACACGTATCCGTACATACAGGCACACACACCTCAAAAAATCATAGGCAATGATATTCCTATAGAATACATTCAAATACTTTTTGCGTTGCAGTAATGAAAAGAATGTATTCTAATGTTTGTGTCACATAATAAGAATGTCAAACCAATCAAGTTTCCTTAAAACAAGGCAAGCACACAAATAAACACACAAGCAAAAAACATGCATCCCATTAATTCACACCAACAAAATCAACTCTTTTACAAAAGAGGATGCTTTTCTTTGGTAGAGCATTGTGGTCATCACACTCTGAAAGTGTATTTTCTCAGCATGGAGAATGTTGTGTGCTTTTCCTCAAATATTAGTCCATTTCTTTTCCTCATATAATAAAAATGATACTGGAGGGTTAATGATGTGAAACCCTGCAGGCAAAATGAAGCTACTATCCTCTTTCTGCTGACAAGACCATAGTAATGCAATGTGAAAAAATTAGAAAAGAGATCAAGAGTCTCAGACGGGGGACTTCCCTGGTGCCACAGTGGTTAAGGATCCACCTGCCAATGCAGGGGACACAGGTTCGAGCCCTGGTCCGGGAAGATCCCACACGCCGCGGAGCAACTAAGCCCGTGTGCCAACTAAGCTCTGAGCCTGCCCTCTAGAGCCCGCGAGCCACAACTACTGAGCGTGTGTGCCACAGCTACTGAAGCCCATGCACCTAGAGCCCGTGCTCCGCAACAAGAGAAGCCACCGCAATAAGAAGCCCGCGCACCACAATGAAGAGTAACCTCAGCTCACTGTAACTAGAGAAAGCCTGCGCACAGCAATAAAGACCCAGCGCAGCCAAAAATAAAAATAAATAAATAATTTGCTTTAAAAAAAAAAAAAGAGTCTCAGATGGAAATTCAGTTTATGACATATTTTTACCAGAGCAGGGGCTCCACTTTACTAGATAGCATATAGACATACATATAGGTATTTAATTCATGGTTAAGAGGATTCAAGACATTATAACCAAGGGGCAAACTAGGTTGAGTTATATCATATTCTATACCAATATATCTTTGAATTCCTTTGTATTGGTAATCCCAGACATAAGTGAAACACAAATATGTGATTACACAATCTTCAAAATACAAAGTGTATTTTTATGCACATAGCACCACATTGGGCTTTAAAATAACACTCATGTTTGAATTTCAGCAGAATTGCACGTGTTAATTACAGGAAAATCTAAATATTCAAAGATACAGCTTTCTGTTAAAAAGCCCTAAAATAGCTATAGAGTCAATAATAAAAATCTTTTAGTAAATAGAAAACTTATTAATAGTTCCACTCAGGTCAAAAATATTTACTTAACTTATTAAGTACAATAATTTCATTATTATTAAACAAGAAAGAGAACAAAAGTATCTGAATTTTCAGAGTCACCACCAATACACCTCATTACAAGTTACATCTTAAAACAAACCATAACCCCTAAAACCAAGAACAAGACAAGGATGTTCACTACAGCCACTTCTACTCAACATGCCAATAGCAGTCCTGGCCAGAGTAATTAGTCAAGAAAAAGAAATAAGAGGAACTTAGATTGGAATGGAAGAAGTAAGACTATCTCTGTTCACAAATGATATGATCTTACCTAAAGAAAATCCTAAGAATCCAGAAAACAACTTTTAGAACTGATAATTAAGTTCAGCAAGGTTGCAGAACATGAGATCAATATACAAAAAGTCATTTGCTTTTCTACACAATGGGTGATCTGAAGGTAAAATTAAGAACAAAATTCCACTTACAGTAGCATCAGAAAGAAAATATCTAGGAATAAATTTAGCAAAATAAGTGCAAAACCTACACTGTGAAAAAAGTTTTTTAGTGTTGAAAGAAATCAAAGAAGATCTAAATAAATGTAAAGATATTCCACGTTCACAGATTGGAAATTATAATATTATTAAGATGGCAATACTCTCCAAATTAACCTACAGATTCAACAAAATCTCTATCAAAATCTCAGTTGTTATCTTTTTTTTCCTTGCAGAAATTAACAAGCTGGTCCTAAAATTCATATGAAGATGCAAGGGCACGGAGTAGTCAAACAAACTTAAAAAAGAAGAACAAATATGGAGAACTCATATTGCCCAGTTTCAAAACTGGGAAAGTCTATAGTAATCATGACAGTGAAATACTGACATAATGGTAGACGTGTAACTCAATGGAATAAAGTTGAGAATCCAGAAACAAATCCTTAGATTTACAGTCAACTGATTTCTTCAATGATGACAAGAAAATTTAATGGAAAAATGATAGTCTTTTCAACAAATAGATAGCCACATGCAAAAGAATGAAATTGGAGCTCTAACCTTACAACGTATACTAAAATTAACTCAAAATGGAACACAGACCTACATGTAAACATTAAAACTATAAAACTCTTAGAAGAAAATGCAGGGATAAATCTTCATGACTTAGGAGTAGGCAATGGTTTTCTTGGATATGACCAAAAAAAAGTAAGCAACAAAAAATAAAACTAGATAAATTGGACTGCATCAAAATTAAAAATATCTGTGCTTCAAAGGACACCATTAAGGATTTGAAATGAAAAACCACAGAATCTTAGGAAACATTTGAAACTCAACAATATGAAGAAAAGCCAATTTAAAAATGAGCACAGGATCTGAGCAGACATTTCTACAGAGAAGATATAAAAATGGCCAATAAGCAAATGAAAAGTTCCTCAATATTGTTAGTCATTTGGGACAATACAAATCAAAACCACAATGAGATACCACTTCACACCTACTAGGATGCTAAAATGAAATAAAAAGATAGATGGTATCACCTCACACTGGTCAGAATGGCCATCATCAAAAAGTCTACAACAATAAATGTTGGAGAGGGTGTGGAGAAAAGGGAACCCTCCTAACTGTTGATGGGAATGCAAACTGGTATAGCCACTATGGAGAACAGTATGGAGGCTCCTTAAAAAACTGAAAATAGAGCTACCATGTGATCCAGCAATCCCACTCCTGGGCATTTATACAGAGAAAACCATAAGTCGAACAGATACATGCACCCCAATGTTCATTGCAGCACTATTCACAATAGCCAGGACATGGAAGCAACCTACATGTCCATCAACAGAGAAATGTATATATGTGGTACATATATACAATGGAATATTACTCAGCCATAAAAGAGAACAAAATAATGCCATTTGCAGCAACATGGATGGACCTAGAGATTCTCACACTGAGTGAAGTAAGTCAGACACAGAAAGACAAATATGATATTGCTTATATGTGGAATCTAAAAATACGGTACAAATGAACTTATTTACAAAACCAAAATAGAGTTACAGACATAGAAAATAAACTTATGGTTACAGGAGGGTAAGGGGGGGAGGGATACATTGGAGATTGGGATTGACACATACACACTACTATATATTAAATAGGTAACTAATAAGGACCTACTACTGTATAGCACAGTGAACTCTACTCAATACTCTGTAATGGCCTATATGGGAAAAGAATCTAAAAAAGAGTGGATATATGTATCTGTATAACAGATTCACTTTGCTGTACACCTGAAACTAACACAACATTGTGAATCAATTATACCCCAATAAAAACTAAAAAAAAAAAGACAGATGTTAACAAGTATCGGCCACAATGTTGAGAAATCTGAACCCTCATTCATTTGCTGCTGGTAATGTAAAATGGTGCTCTCATTTGGGAAAACAGTCTGGCAGTTCCTCAAATTATTAAAGATGGAGGTACCATATGACCCAGCAATTCCACTCTTAGACATATACTCACAATAAATGAAAGCACACCTCCACATAAAAACTTGTACATGAATGTTCTTGTAGCATTATTATAACAGCCAAAAAGTGAAAACAAATCAAATGTCCATCACTTGAAGACTGGATAAACAATGTGTGGTATATCCATACAATGGAATATTCAGCCATAAATAGGAATGAAGTATCAATACATGTTACAAAATGAATGATCCTTGAAAACATGGTGCTAAGATAAAGAAATCAGTTACAAAAGGTCACACCCTGTATGGTTCCATTTATATGAAAGGTCTAGAAGAAGCAAATACAGAGAGAGTCGATTCATGGCTAAGCAAATACAGAGAGAGTCGATTCATGGCTAAGTCGATTCATGGCTAGAAGAAGCAAATACAGAGAGAGTCGATTCATGGCTAAGAGGGATAGGAGGAGAGGAGAATGAGGAGTGATAGATAACGGGTACCGGATTTCTTTGGGGGTTAATGAGAATGTTCTAGTATTAGATAGTGGTAATAATTGCACTACAGGGTGACTATATTAAAACTCACTGAAGTGTACATTTGAAAGTGTGGATTTCACGGCATGTGAACTTAATAAAGCTGTTATTAAAAAATCATCTTTACAGCAACAGAACCACTGCTTCTTTGGCATGGAGAATGTGCAACTATAGCTAAAATACTCATTTTCTGCTCGTTGAAAAACTGTATAAAATTGGGCCAGAGATGTTTTGGCTGCCATTAGAAAGCACTTAGAATGAAGACCAACTACTTGCACAATGGTCTGAGCTGTGTTTGATATTTTCTTGCTTGCACTGTATCAATCTAATTATGCTGACACTTCTCTAGATAAGAAAGCACTATTCTGAGAATCAGAAGGCCTTGCTTGCAATCACCTGTCTGCTACCATATGATCATACCAAGGAACTTAAGCATTTCTGTTTGGAAGAGGGATTTTCTTTCACCATTCCTACCTCAAAAAGATGTCATAAATTTAAAACAAGATCTACTTAGAGGCACTGTACTTTCATATAAATACAGTAACTGTAGTTATTAATGGTAATAACTATTACAGGTATTGATGTTTATATTGTTAACTACCATCTACAATGTATCTTGCATATGAAATACATATTTCTTGGACAGGTATATGATAATTACTTTCCAATATCAAAAGGAATTTCAATATTCCAGACACCAGGACGTCTTAGTATCTGAATAAGCATACTTGACCACTGTAAGCTCCATATAAGATCCGTGTAGCGCACGCTGCTAAATACCCGCACAAAACATACGCACATCATGTGGATTATCGTTTTATGCCTTCAATCACCAGCTTAACTTGATCTTCCATAATTTTACATCTACTTTGACTAAGATATATACTTACTAATAAATCTAAGAAGAACACACAAAAAAGGTCAAGCCTTTACATCTATCCCCACTGAAATTAAATCACTTGCACACAAAATCAAGTTCAAGTAAACCTAGTAGGCCTAAAATCGTGTATTTAAGAGAGGGAAACACTAATTTAAGTGATTATATTACTTAAGCGACTTTAAGACAATATAATTTTACCTCCAAAACATCTACTGTTTCTTCTTCTTTTTTTTCTATGCCCCTCCCTACCTCCAAACACGTATACAAATGTAAGAACGTTGAAAGAAAAAAAGAAAACATTTAGCCCTGTGTGTCTTTCCTTAATAGGCGTTATTAAAATCATTATACAGATGAAGTAACTGAAGCCCATGAAGGCTAAGTGACCAGTACATTGTAACATGGCTCACAACCACTGGAGCCAGAACTGAACTCAGTCTCATTTTATAGACCCCATACGTGATCATTATTACATTCTTAATAGCAACCATTTACTGCTTCTTTTTACTGCAAAACTTTTCAAAAGCTTCTACATCTTTGGGTACTGTTCACCTACTAAGAACATTCATGCCTACCATTTCACTGAAATTGATCTGCCAGGGTCACCCATGACTTCCATGTTAGCCAAGCCAACAGTTCCTAGTCTTGATTCATCTTCCACATCTTCTAAGCAGCACTGAAATCCTCTCTTCTTGTCAGCTATGACTTCAAGTTTCCTATACTTTGCTTTTCATTCTCTTCTGTGGGCTCTTTCCTTCTGCTCGACTGCTATATTAGGGTGGTTCAGTCCTATACCACTGGCAACTTGGCTTCTGCATCTGCATTTTCAGAGGTGGACAGAAGATACTGTTTGAAATTATCGGGATTTTATTTCCTCGTTTACTGATTTATTGTCTCCCCACACTAGTATGTAAGATCCATGAGTCATGACACATAGGAAGTATTTAGTAAGTGTTTTCTAGATCAAAGGACAGATGGATGAATGGTGGGTGGATGGATGAATGGATGGATAGATGAATGGTGGGTGGGTGGATGGATGGATGGATAGATGAATGGTGGGTGGGTGGATGGATGGATGGATAGATGAATGGTGGGTGGGTGGATGGATGGATGGATAGATGAATGGTGGGTGAGTGGATGGATGGATGGATGGATGGAAGGAGGGAAGGGAGAGAGTGTAGTGTGGGTATAATCTTTAATCTCTTCTTCCTGGAAAAACTGTGACCTGACCTGGTAAGGAGTGACCATAGAATCTCTCTACTTTAAGGGCTCTCTTTTCTGACAAAGCTTGGGTTGGCTTTATCTGAATTCCACTTCCTTGGCCAATATGCATCAGAATTGTTGATTCCGAGTATTATCCTGGCCTGCCTCTATTGAATTCTAAGATTGGAATAGATTAAAGTTGGACCAGTTCAGTTTGTGATACATGGTATGAGTATAAACTCTCCAGAAGGGAACTGTCATGCTGGATTTAACCACCCTCTCAACAAGCAGGGAAGCCAAAACTCAGAGCAGCAGAGTGAAGTCTGTACTAGGTCTAAAGTGAGTAAGCTCATAGTAGAATCCCTTTTACAAGGTGTTTCTGAGAAACCTACAGTTTAGCACCAGGCCTTGATTTCCGTCATAGCGACTTGTTGCTCACAAGACACTCGAGGCTTTATTTAATTTCCTTAAGAGTCCCGTCTGATGCTGTCTAGATTGACCTCAAAGTGTGGTCCTTCCAGTTTTGAGGGCCTGCATCCAGTGTCAACTCATCAAACATCACGCTTCCGCCTTCCCCAGTCAGATGGGCAGCCCTGATCTCCAGCTGTTCCTCGGCAGCTTTTATAGGAAGCTGTGTTATTTCATCTACCATATGCCAGAGCTCAGCACCTAGCAGTTTGCAATAAATAGACTTAATATAGTCAGGATTTCTGTTTAGGAGAAATGCTAATGATGATAATGATTTACATTTCACAAGGAAACAGGGTGATTCTCTGAACCTAAAGAAACAAATGAAAAGAAATGACTACTTTGTGCTATTTGGTTTATAGTTTACTGAATGCAATTTTCATTGTTTTCCTACTTTCTATATTTCCTATGTTAATTCACAGAGAAGTACAGGAGTCATTTGAATGCTCAAGCAGGTGATATACTTATTAACACTCAGAAATATAATAAATATTCATATCAAAGGAAAAATGACATATCAAAGGCTCTTTTCAAAATTAAGATGGTCATACATTTTTAAGGCTATTTACCTTTCAATAGTACTTTTAATTTTGTCCCCTCCTCCAGCAATGGCAAGTCAAATAAATCCTATCTTAACATCAAGGTGCCTATCAAAGGACTCATCTTTCTAATTGAGCCTTCCTTGATAACTCCTGATCAATTTATTTAATCTATCGAAGTCTCTATTTCCTCATCATCATGCCTACAAAGGAATAATAATAGCTCTGACCTTTGTTCTGAATATTGAATGAAATAATCCAGGTAGAATATTTACTGCATGCTTGGTTCATAGTAAAGGCTCAACACACGTTTGTCATCGTCGTCCTCATCACCATCACCACTCAACAAATACTTAATCAACACCTACTTTGAATGTCCTTAGCACTCTTCAAAGTAGTCTGCCACACATTATGAGGATTCTGGTCCTAAACCAGCATCTGGCAGAAATTAAGCATTTAGTAAATGTATATGGAGTGTTGTTCATGTACCATCCTCTTCTGTAGTTCTGCTGAGATAAAGGTCATGCTGCATCCCTTCCAAGGCTGGATATAGTGTTAGGAACAGCAAACTCAACAGATACTCACTGAATGAAGAGTGCACAGCCAACGTTAAACAGCCATTAGGAAATGATGCAGAGACCTATGTATTCCATTACGGTGACAAGCGACACCAGATCCACTCCCAACAAGAATAATTTATAAACTCTCCTCTCTTGCTCTTTACTGTTAACTGATTACCTGTATAAGAACATTGCTGTAACCTATAGCATCTACACAGCTGTCTGGGACCAGCTTCACGTGGTGATATTAAAGCACAGAGAAGAAAGAGATGCATCTCAAATCAAGCCGGCACACTGTGTGGTTATTGGCTATTAATTCTGGCATCAAAGAGTGTGAGAATTTAAAATATTAAATAGGTAGGTAGATGTTAAATAGAGAGTAATCCATTTAATACCGTCACTGAAACAGATTTTTGAATGTGTGTGTTGCATTTATGATTGTAAATTTTGCATGACAGACATGATGAAGGTACAATTGATTACTCAGCCTCCAGACTGGTTGATTTAGTGGAAAGAGTCCTGGACAGGAAGTCACAGGAATCCAGATGTCTAGTCTCAATTTCATGATTTTGGAAAAGTCACTTTATCTCCAGGACTGAAACCTGTCCATTCCCTTCCAGTTGTAAAACTCTAAGTTTCAAATAATAACCGCATCATCACAATCGGTGTTTTGTTAGTATCTTCCTCTGGAAGCACTGTCACGGATGACAGTCAACTCTATTTTCCACCTTAGAATTCAACATTCTATCCTGGCTCTATCTGCAGGGAGACAATATTAAATCAGCACTCACAATGAGGATTTGTTGCAGCCAGCCAACTCTTTCTCCATGTGAATGAGCATCTCACACAGTCCAAAGATACCATAAACCAATATTTCCCATTCATTCTGATCACAGCCTACTCATGACAAGATGGCAGACTGGGCCATAGCTGGTATCAGATCACATTACTCAGAACTAATTAAATCCCATCATTCCCTATAGACACAGGCACCATTCTTGGATAATAAAGGAGCAGACAGAAATGTCTGGACATTAGAAAAATTTGATACGATAAATACTGTCTCTATAAGCTACACATACACATATATTTTTGTACAGCAGCACACATACATTTTAATTACTTTAAAAATCAAGTTTCTCTGGGAAAACAAGGAAATTTTCAGCATACACTGTCTAATATTTCTGATATCAAGAAGTTATAGTAGAGTGATGTGGCATGATTATATGCAATGAGCTGGCTTGCCATGTCATTGCTACTGAATATGTTGATTTAAAAAAATTTTCTGTGGTACTAATTTCACACATAATCCACAAATACTGGCCATGTTCAGAATTCAATACAGAACAAAATGATGAAGGATAACAATTAGGTTCTCTCCAATGCTTGTTCCAGCTCTAAAGCAAATCATTTACAATATCTGCAGCAATAAGTGGATGTGTAACAGTGCTATTTTTATATCACATAAGATTACTTTTTATATTTGGTTTCTATTTTGGAGCTGTTTTTATGCCTTTGAAAATAATTTCCCAGTAGACACAAATGCACAGAGTATATGTACTGAGGCATAGTTGCATAGCCATCAATCCCTCAACAATTAATGATCTTAAACTTCAGTACGCAGACCAGGAACTTCAATCCTATATTTATATTTTACCACTCTGTACCAGGATAATCCCAGACCCACAAAGGGGCATTTCTCAGGTGCCCATAGGTTTAGAGGTTCAGGTGCAAAGTACCATAGGCTGGAGTCCACATCTCTTGAGAGAGAAATTTGGGGTGAATACAGAATACAGAATAGTGAAAATGCCAGGGCATCACCAAGTGGAATATAATGACAAGAATGGACTGGTCTATGTACTGGTGTCTAAAAGATCCAATGCATGGAGGGCTTCCTGAATCTTCTCTCTCTCTCTCTCCCTCTCTCCCCACTCTGGCTAGAATGCCTCCTCTTCACATATCCAAATCCTGTCCACCCTTTTTATTTAGGTCCAATAATCCTACTCTTCATCAATCCTCCTTGGACCCGGTCAGCACACACTGACCTCTCCTTGCTGTGCATGGCGGGGGGTGGGGGGGTGGGGGGTGGGAATGCCTGCACCTCCCATTTTCCTTTCCTCCACGATCTGTGTGGTCTCCAATCCTCCACCCATGGACCCATAGCCCTGGGTCCTGGCGCTTTATCTATGTTATTGTCACAGTGATTCTTCAGCTAATTAATCCCGATTATGCAAGTTCAGCCATGTTTCAAAAGTGATCCCAGAAATGCTTGTTTAGAAGAAAAAAAAAATCCCTTCGAGGCCAGCTCCTTTTAGAACTGTCTCTGTTGAAGGTAAGATGACAGACAGGAGGAGCCGTAAAGCCCCTGCTGGAATCTCTAATCCCTCAGCGCCCTGGCATCCCCCCACACCCCGTGTACCCCACCCTGGATCTCTGCCTTCCCACGCTCCCTCTGCCCACACACCCCTAATACCAGGCACTCAGTCACAAGTGTGCCCTTTCTCTTCCTACCAAAACAGAGTCATTTTAATGCTTTCCTTGACTTATTATACCCCAACTTCAACACAATCACACTAAAGCATTAAACCCAAAGTATTCTCGCTGTTAAGTTGCGGCATGAAAAGCTTTTGTTCTTTGGCTAACATAATTTGAAGCATCAGCAAACAGAAGAGTTTTATTGTTGTTTGGGGTCTAGAAGGACCATTGAAGCGATGCGCCAGCCCTTGCTGCTTTAATGGTGACAGTGACATGGCATGCACAGAGAAAGCTGTGTTCACACATTTCTTTCCCCAACAAAGCCCTCTCCAAAAGGATTTTAGGTACTAGGAAGATTGGTGCTAGAGACGAATGGGGGGTTCGTGGGTGGAGAATAGCTTCTGTCTGCTCCTTAGCAAATTCCTGTCTCTAAAAAAGTCCACCTTTTCTATTTTCAACAAAGCACCAACACACCTCTACACAGTTATTGCTCATAACAAAATAAATATAGTATGAATGTTCTCTGGTGGCAACATACACTGGGCCTTGCATCATATGTCCAATTATGTATGGAGAGTCAACTCATTTTGCAAAGCTTCTCTTTGTTTTCCAACATGTGAAGGAAGCAAACATTATATATAATATATATATATAAAATATATATAAATATATATAATATATATATAATCTAAAAAATAATTATATATATATATATATATATAATGGCATCCTTTTACTTGAATCCTTTAACTTGCATTCTTTATATGCTGTGTTCATTGATCCACAGCTTACAATTGTTTGTATGATATGATTTGACAAAGGAATTTCAACAGAATATTTAAGTAATTTTACCTAAGTTAGAAAGGCAGGTTGTCTAAAGAAGCTGAAAGTGGCTTTTGTGTTTATTAGAGACGGTCTTTCCGGAGACAGTGAGGAATACATCCAAGGTACTAACTTCCTCAGGAGAAATGCACCAGTGAGGACTTTAGTGCTTTTAAATATGGTCAAACATCCACGTGGGAGTTACGTATCCAAGAAGATTTTTCACCCTCAGTCCAACTCATAGCACTTAGAGCACGATTATCAACATGAAATGGTTACCGAATTATTAGTTGCCAATAACTGTTAAATTATCAACAGGAAACCACCTCTCCGGGTACACCCCCTTCACCAGGACGCTCCTAGAACACATGTGATATTTCAGAGTTAAAATTAACAGATGGTACACCAATAGGTACAGTGTCTTTTTATATTATGAATAAAATGTTCACATTAAAAACACATAATCATATTTGATTTTCCCAAAGAATTTAGGAAGGAGTTCAATTTAAACATTTTGATTTAAGATCTCAGGTTTTGCAGGTAAGGAGATCTAATTTTCTATCACCTGTTACCCGTGGGACACCAGAAACACCCAAAGCTGGAGGAACAGCAGGACTGTCACGGATGGCACGCATCTCAGAAGGACTGTCCATTACTACTGGCAGGGGCACACTGCCTTGCTAGTAAAAGCGCTGATGTTTAGACCTCATCTGCAGGTGTTCACCACGCAGGCTGCACAAGGCTGTGCTTTCAGGTAAAATCAACCAGCCGACACTTACCTATAGCTTGCTATATGCCTCTAAGCACGTCTAAACACTTCATATACATTTAATCCTCACAACAGCCTGCTCACTAGGAACTATCATTATCCCCATTTTATACTTAAGAAAACTAATGTGCAAAGTTAAAAACAGAAATACCAATTGGAACCAGCAATGTCCACTTCCAGATATATTTGCAAAAAAAAAAAAAAATGAAAGCAGGGATTCGACTTGATACTTGTATACCATGTTCAGAGTAGCATTATTCACCACAGCCAAAAGAGGAAAACAACCTGAACAGCCATCAGCAGATGAATGGATAAACATAATATGGTCTATCCATACAGTGGAATATTATTCAGCCTTAAAAAGGAATGAAATTCTGATGTAAGCTACAACATGGATGAAATGTGAAGACATGATGCTAAGTGAAATAAGGCAGACGCAGAAGAACAAATCTTGTATGATTCCATTTACATGAGGTATCGACAAGAGTCAAACTCACAGAGGTAGAAAGTAGAACAGAGGTTACTAGAGGCTGGGGAGAGGGGAGTTATTATTTAATGGACACAGAGTTTCAGTTTTGGATGACGAGAAGGTTCTAGAAACAGTGGTGATGGTTGCACAACGTCGTGTATGTACTTAATGATACTGAATTGCACACTTAAAATGGTTAAGATGATAGATTTTATGTTATTTATATTTTACCACCATGAAAGAAAAGAAAAGAAGTAAGGTACAAGTGCAATGTCATGCTCTAAATCCTTGAGCCTGTACATGGCAGGGCTTGGCCTAGAGCTTAGGGGGTCTGGCACCAGAGGCCACATGTTAGCTACGTGGCTGCCGGATTCACATACCTGCACCCACATCTGCCATCAGTGCTAGTCATGGGAACGCGCAGAGACGCTTGTGCGCAAGGCACATCGCGGCAGACTACAGCTCACACTGGTACACCTGCCAAGCTTCGACTAGACCCTGACAAGGCCGTCTGCCAGCCTGCCCACGGCTCCCACTCTCCTTCGCACACACCTCTGACCCACACTCTGCGTCTCCCAGCACCCTGCCTACCTCAGCTAACCGCCTACACCCTCTTCCCTTTATCTCCAGGTTCTCAAGATCACCTTTCCTATTTCTCAACGTCTGTTCCACCAACATCTTCTACAACATTCCAGTATACATCTCTCGGACTTTTTGTTTGTTACGCCAGTTATAGATCCTCACCAAGAATTCTGTGACCACGTAACACTCTTCTAAGCGACGATGTCACTGTATTTAACATTTCCTACAAACCTGTCTTCGGAATTTTACTGTGTCCTCTTAAAGAAGAGAGGGTGATTTTATGTTTTATTTTTCCCTCAGCACTTAACAGAGAACAGCGGACACAGAGACAAGCACTAAACATCTGCCTAACAAATGTCTTCCTAACAGACACACTAGGGGGTCATCGAGGTAATGGCCACAGTTTGTGACTTGGATAGTGAGATGCATTACAGGTGTGGAGCATTTTTTTCTAAACAGAATTAAACAGATTTCTCAAGAAAAGTAAATAACCTTGAGTAACATCATAGTAACATAATAATAGTAACAGGTTCAGTGAAAAAAAGAAAGCATGCCACGTGAGCATCCATATAGAGAGGCACATTTAAAGCTCCCAGCGGACTTATCCATCACTGTCAATTTCACAGTCCGTCTCATACAGGGTTCAGAAAGAATGAACATATTGTTACTCCCGCAATTGTACTTGGTGTCAAATGACAACGTCATCCATCAAGGAGGCATCGCGGTCAATTCAAGTGAAGCCTGCCTTGAGCCGTATGCACAGAGGCTTTTGGGAACACTGATTATTCTCAGAGCTTCAAAGCCATACTCTTAAAGAATGAATGGCCAGCTTTTCAACTGGGTTCATCAAGTAAAACACAGCAACCCGTGAAATGAAGAGTATCTTTTCCCAACGATTCACTTAAAAATGAAATATCTTACTACTAAATATATTCAGGAGTTAGCCCTCCGCCTCATTGGAGGTTTTAAGTAATTGAAGGTCATTACTTTGACCTCATTGGAGGTCAAAGTAATTGAAATGTATCAGAGGGATCAGGGCAGCCCCGACTAGGGTGGGAATCCAGGTCCCTCAGAAACCACCAAAAGGGGGGTGCAGGATCGGGGTCTGGTACCAGATTCTGAGCACGGCCAAGGTCCTAACAACTCCGTCCCAAATGGCCAGATACACACCGACGCCAAAAAACCCCGCCCAACTCAGCCTGGCCCTACCTCAGGGAAGATGACCATTCTCAGCTGGACACCTGGGGCAGAGTCTGGACCAGGCCACACAGGATGTGAGCACCCACGTGCTTGCTGGATAGAATAAGGCAGTCAGGTGTGGCAGGGCCTTTCTTTGAATTAATCCCCATCTAGCCTCATTTTAGTGGGGACACCAAGCTGCTTATCACCAGCATGGAGGTAGCCCCCATGGCCGCTGCCTGGACCAGGCAGAGCTGCCTGCGGTCGGCAGTTTATGTCAGCGGCTTCAGGGGACACACCTGAGTCTCCAGTCCACTAACAGGAGGCAGCAGGCCTATGCTGAGACCAGTGGGGTGATGAAAATATTGGGGAAGAGAAACCCCAGGCTCACACTTTGGTAAGTGAATGCTTGCAGTAAATGGCAATGAGCAGAACAGGGATGCTTGGGCAATCTGCATTACCTACTGAGAGATCTGGGGAGTAAAGGTTGGTTATCCTTGGCCAAAAGGTGAAGGAAATCAAGGCTTGACCCAAGGCAGTGCTGTTTCCATCCTACTAAGAAGTCTTCCCAAATCAAAGTGGGAATACTAATTATATATACCCTGCCCAGGGGTGGAACAATGCTTAGCTTGGATGTTCTATCAAGTATGTAAAAACAGGTTTACTGTTTGTTTGTTTTTTAAACAGAGATATCATGATGTTTGGGAATGCTAATAAACGGATTATCTAATTTCTATTAAAAAATCAAATGTGGGCTTCCCTGGTGGTGCAGTGGTTGAGTGTCCGCCTGCCGAGGCAGGGGACACGGGTTCGTGCCCCGGTCCGGGAAGATCCCACATGCCGCGGAGCGGCTGGGCCCATGAGCCATGGCTGCTGAGCCTGCGCGTCCGGAGCCTGTGCTCCACAACGGGAGAGGCCACAACGGTGAGAGGCCCGCGTACCGCAAAAAAAAAAAAAAAAAAAAAAAATCAAATGCTCTGTAAATCCAAAATCTTCTTTCAGTGAAGTACATTTTATTTGTAGATATTCAAAAAAGGCGACGAAAAAAGGGAAATTCTTCTATAGTTCATAAGTAAGAAATATACACTGTGTTTCTACATAACCTGAGCCATCTCTGATCTATTTTTAACTCTGCTTTTGTGCTCAAGAGAAACTCACAGGGAAAAAATGATTCAATAAAAAGCAATATCCCCATGGGAGCATAATCAAATAAAGCTTAGTTTGGAAATGTGTTCTGTAGTCTCCTAAATACAAAGCATGTGCTGGATTTACTAGATTTTCAGCAAAACTATGAATATGAATGGGAACTTCCAAGTAACCCAAGATTATGCAGATAGCTTAAGCTTTATTCAGAGCAAAATTTCACACAGATTTAGAAATATTTTCATAAAAAAGGGCTGTAAAGAGATTAATCGTACTTCAAACAATCTAAAATCATGGATTTAAAAGATCTTGCTTTGGTTTATTGTCTTCAAAAATTACTCAGAACAATATGCGCTTAGGTATCTAGAACAGAATTATCAAAATCCTTTGGTACTGATTACTCTACCATTCCTACATTATTTAGAAATAATAATTTACCTTGAAAATTGCATACTATATGCTATGAGATTGCTTTTTAAGCTGTATGCTTTCCAGAGCTTTAAGCTATACTGTACCCTGAAGTCAGCTTCGTTTCAGCTACCAAAATGTTTCTACCAAACGGGCACCTCAGATTTTCCTTGAGTAAAATAGTTCCTTTGGTTTTTCACTCTCTAAGTGCCCACCTCAAACTTTTCATTACCAAAGAGGTTGTTATAATTCTAGCTGAGAAGCAAGTGTGAGGTGAGGATTCCAGAAAGGTGTATAATCTCTATACACATAATGAAAACAACAGTGGGAAGATTCTTTTGGTAAATGTCAATAGAAATGGGTAGGAGAGGAATAATCCTGTCCTACCCATGTGGTTTAAAAGAATCCAGTTTTAGACCCCTTTTGGCATCATTGCCCAGTAGACACAAAAGTCACACAGACTGTATCTGTGGCTTCAGGGAGTTCCTTCCCCACTCTGCTTTTAGGCCCTGGGGCCAGCACTTTCCAGGAGAAAGCTGAAGTTCACTCCAAGATGGACACAGCAGCATTTCCATGGCCAATCTCCAATCAATCCAGGAGACAGAGTCCTCTGCAGCTGGGGAGATGTGGGACCCACAAGACTTCGGACCTCAAGCCCTGAGCACTGCACCCAAAGTTCTAGAGTGCAGGATTTTCCAGAATCTGACACCCTGTCACACAAGGGCGGCAGGGCCTTGCCAACATTTCTAACCATATATATATCTTGACCCTGTTCATCTCATCCATGACTACATGTCTCTAGCACCCCTTCTGCATTGGCAGAACCCATTGGTGTAGATCTTGGTACCCATTTTTGAAGGGCCCAGTGACCATACCTAGATTATGGACTCCTGATTGGGATTCTCAAGTGCTAATCATCCATGCCTAGGGTGAAAAATAATGTTAAATTGCAAACACACATTTTACACTGAACTATTTTCAAAATAAATTACTCTCTGGACAATGTAACACAGCCTGCAGACATAATCATCATTACAGGCTTACTCCACTGGTGGGACAGGAAGTGATGGAAAAAGTTATTACCTTCTTAGAACCACTAATTCTGAATTTACAAAAAGGGCCTAATCCAGTGTGATCAGGCTGAAGTAGATGAGACACTTGTTTCCAAAAAAGCAGGGCTGGCCAAGGAAAATAGGAATAGGGGCATGGCAACAGGTCAAGTATGGGAACAAAAGCAAACAAGAGGGGAGTATATCAACGAATCAAATCTATGCAGGTAAGGGAAGTGGACATGGAGGATGGTAGGAGACCTTGGCTCACGGGGGTGAACTCAAAAAGCTAGGGTGAGCCACTTACATGGGCGATTTTTACCACACGGTATTATTAAAGCCGGAGAACTCAGAAAAGAACAAAATAAAAACCACCCAAAAACAACACTCATCCTTTTGTTATATGATTTTCCAGGCTTCTTTTCTATGACTATTTTTACACAGTTGAAACACTGCACATAGGAATTTATTTATTTATTTATCTTTAAAAAATTTATATTGTAGTTGCTTTACAATGTTGGGTTAGTTTCTACTGTACAGCAAAGTGAATCAGCTATACATATATATCTATCCCCTCTTTTTTGGATTTTCTTCCCATTTAGGTCGTCACATAGGAATTTATATTCTGCTGTTGTCACCAAAGATTACAATTAATGTCATTTAACAATGATTTTGATCATTGATTTGCTTGCCCACTAAATCAGGTCCAGTGACATTATTACAAGACCTACTCACTGGGGTGGGTGCTATGATCAGATCCCTCCCAGGAAGGATCTATTCCCCCAGCTGCCAGAGGACCCTCAGCTGTCAGCCCCCTGGGGAGTGGCTCAGCCCAAGAATCACGCTCCCTTCCCTTCCAGAGCAGCCTACAACCCTTGACTGGTTGGGTGTGAGGATATGTAGGCCTAGCCCCCTTACCCCAGGCAAGCCCTGCAGCTCTCCTGTAGGTCAGCTGGAGCCTCTGTTGCGACTGTACCACAGCCCAACTTCTCCCTCTGTCCTGGCCAGTGTCCTGTTCCCTTCCCTTCCCTTGAGCAGTGCTGACCCCAAGAGCACCCCAATAAGCCTCCTGTATGCTATTTTTCATGTCAGAGTCAGCTTCCTGGGGACCCCGGCCTGAAAGATGCGAGCATTTATTAGGAACATAGGCTCTTTAATCTCCAACTACTTTTGAGACAGCATTCTACAAGACAATTTCAATCTCAAAATTTTAAAATACCTACTCAAAAGGATATTTAAGACCTTTGAACTAAAAAGCAAATTTTATTGAGCTATTGAGCAACAATGCAGGGTATCCACCTTGCCAGGGGCTGAAAATATTAAAACAAACATAGTCCTTGCTCTGTAGACTCTATGGAGATTACTGATATGTGTGTATGTGTGTATTGTACGTACGTATGTGAGTTGGGGTGAAGAGTCTACAGAGAACAGAACTATTGACAATATGGTATGAAACTGATGAAATTAACGGGAAATAAGAAAACCACCGTGTATAAAAATATTTCGTTCTATCATTTCAAATTATTTCTATATATTCAAAATAGAATAAAAAAGAAAAAAATCATGCTAGCTCAGGAAACAAACTTTAAGCACTACTTCATAGAGTAAATGTTGAGGATGCTGGATGAGTTGGATGCTGGCTTCCAAAGCCACCCAAGGCTTGCTTGTTGTTCTCTTATGACAGGGGAAAAAAAAAAAAAAAAGAGGGAGGGGGATAGCAAAGCATTTGAAGTAGTCATTTTGCATAAAAGGAACATGCAATTCAGAGAAAAAGAGGAAATTATGTGAGCAATTAATGCCTCTTTATGAAATGATAAGGCAGTTAGTGGAAACACCAGCCACTAGTGTTCACGGTGAAGTGCAGCCCCCGGGGGCCCAAGGAGGGGAAAGGCGGTAATGCAGGTTCATCACAAAGACACTCAGAGCTAAAAGCAGTCTAGGAGAGCTCACATCCATATGCCAAAGAGTCACTATCTTTGCTAAAAATACTGGATTGACATGAATTCTCGCATCAAATGCAAGACTTTTAATGCCTAAATGGATAAGCATTTTTAATAGGGAACAACATAATCAGCCATGCTTATATGTATATAATAGCCCTCAACAGCCCTGCAAAAATCATACTCAGGAACAGTCCCTGAAGTCTTAAGGGAACTTGACCTCAGGACTCCTTCCACCTGGGATGGGACTTGCTGGTCCACAGCTGCCAAAGGAGAACACGTTTCCAGCAGATCCACTGGGAATCACAAGCAAAAGCTGCTGGGACCTCAGGCAATCAGCACCCTTTAGCCCTGACCAAACCACAGAGGTCTAGCGGGAGCCCGGAGGCTGAGCCCTGGCTTCCAAGACAACTCCAGCTCTCCTGGGGGACCAGGAAGCTTCCCTTCTGGGCAAAGGCCTCCCCTCCCCACGTCAACATCCTCTCAAGCCCTGATGTGTATTGACATCACCCCAGAGCCTTGAGATTCTGCGTGTCTAACAAGCTCCCAAGAGATGATGTTCCTGAGCCCCCGGCACCTCACTTTGAAAGCCAAGTAACCAGTCTCCGATAAGATGGTTTTGGGGGACCCTAATCGTCCATCTTCTTGGTCTGCCGGCTCTCCCAATAAAGTCATATTCCTTGCCTCAGCACCTCCTCTCACGATTTATTGGCCTGTCTTGTGCTGAGCAGAGTCAGCTTGGACTCCTAACACAAAGCTGCTGCAAATACCTGCAACCACCATAGCTTCCCAGGCTTGGGAGGCACTAGAGTCCCATTTTCTTGGAAGGAGTTAGGAAACGATGTAGCTCACAGGGGTCGGAGGCTGAGAGACCCCAGGGCTGATTCTTTGCCAGAGTCCTGGCACCATGCTTTATTTATTTAGATGCTGGGTTTTTTGTTTTTTAAATTTTTGTTGAAATATAGTTGGTTTACAATGTTGTGTTAGTTTCAGGTGTACAGCAAAATGATTCAGTTTTATACAACCACATATACATATATCTATTTTTTTTAGATTCTTTTCCATTATAGGTTATTACAAGATATTGAGTATAGTTCCCTCTGCTACACAGGAGGTCTTTGTTGCTTATCTATTTTATATATAGTAGTGTATAAGTTTTAATTGCCAACTTACTAATTTATCCCTCCCCCCTTCTCCTTTGGTAATCATAAGTTTGTTTTCTATGTCTGTGAGTCCATTTCTGTTCCGTAAATAAGTTCATTTGTATTAATTTTTTTTTTTTTTTAGATTCTACATATAAGTGATATCATATGGTATTTGTCTTTCTCTATCTGACTTACTTCACTTAGTATGGTCATCTCTAGGTCCACCCATGTCAGTGCAAATGGCATTATTTCATTCACTTTTTAATGGCTGAGGAATATTCCATTGTGTATATCTACCACATCGACAGATGAATGGCAACATGCATTTAAAATAAGAGTCTCAGGCTCCTTGTCTGAAAATGGGAGTGATGCCTCCCTCTTTAGTAGGTTGTTAGATGTTTGTGGTCTAAATATTCTAAGAAACACATAAGCTATCTTTTCCTCAAAGACTTTTCTGACAAACCATTCTCCCTGCTCTCACTTTGGTTCTTAAACACTTAAAAAAGTAGAGATGACTACATCTACTTCTATGGTGCATTAATCTGCACTAATTTGATATACAAAAGGAATTCTAATAAAACAATTTCACTTTCTCAATCTACTTAACTATACTGCCTTGTCAAAGAAATAGGCTGCTATGGGATAAAACAGGCTTCAAAATACCCCAACTAACATACAGCAACACTCTCTTATGTATGTGTGTTAGGATTATGGTGTATTTTCTTCTCAAATGTGTTTGTTTCCTATACATAATTTTTCCCCATAGGTAGTATCATGCCGAGTGTGAAATTTCTTACCCTGTTTTCATTACTGTCCATTATAACATGAGCATTTTTTACAAGTGTAATCTTTTAAGAGGCAGCTTTTTTCGTTGTTTGTTCCTTGAGTATTTATAGATTGAAGGGAAACAAAAAGCATTACTGCATCTGTAATCTCACAGAATAGTATCAAAAAAATATGGTATTTCCATGCTTGACCCATCTCAGAACAAATGGAATTGGTGGAATATGAAAACTGTGCAGTGTGAAAATTACACAATTAGTAAAATATAGGAAAGGGTTGACCTACAAAGATCATTTTCTCCTGGTGTTACAAGCACGAACTCTGGACCTTCATTACTGGGCTTAAATCCCAGATACGCCATTTACTGCATAGGTGACTTAGAAAAGTATCTTGAACTCTATGACTTTCCATTACCCCCTCCATAAAACAGGGCTAAGACAAGAAACTCCCTCATGGGCTTGTTGTAAGAATTAAATGCAATTCTATATGCAAAGCGCTCACAAGAGCCCTCGATTCATAGTAAGTACTCAATAAATATAGTGCTAATTACATCAAAGTGCATTTCATGGGTGACAGCAGTGATTCCCAAAGTATGGTCCTCAGACCCGCAGTATCATCATCACCTGGGAACTTAGAATTACAAACTCGTGGGCCTGATCCAAGACCAACGGAATCAGAAAAGAGGGGGACAGCAATCAGTCTTTTAATAAGCCTCCTGGTCATTCCAATGCACTCTTAAGTTTGTAAACCACTGGGATAAAGGCAGAATATACCACTGACCCTTTTTATAGATATGAATTCCCAACGGTTTTCCAGTTTTCTTTTATGGATTAATTAATTTGAGGTGGTGAGGGAAAGGCTGGTTAACAGCTACAGAGCACTACCTAGAGTATAGCTGACCCAGGCATCTTTAACATTAATTAATGATCTCTGTGAATCTTAGGCATTCTAAGACAAAATCCATCCTAAGGTTAACAAACTAGATAACTAAAATATAATGTTAAAATTTTCCTTTCTGTTATAATGCCACACAAAATGAAGAGCAAATATCAGTATTAAAAACTTTATTTTAATAAAAAAAACATTACGGGATTGAATAGGACTCACACATAGCACTCATAGTTTTGAAAATCCATTCATTCTCAGATATTAAATGATTAATAAATGATACGTCAATGCTTCATGATTCTTTTGAGTTGGGCATTAGTATCCTATAGAAAGAGAGTTAATAGTTACCTTAAAAATGCCATTTCCTTTTCATTCATTGACATGGAAAAGAAAGGCAACGACCAGATGATAAAGATAGTCGCCCTTAGGGTGGGGGAATGAGAACTCTTGTAGTGGGAATACAGGATGGTACTCTCCCAAGAGCAAGAAGAAAGGTAGGATACATACTAACAGCATAATTTTTAGTAAATAAAATTATGAAAAGCATATCTTAACTTCCTACAGAAAAGTAAAGTAAAAGCAATCTGTTTAAATACATATTCATAAAACTTTTATAAATATTTCTCCATTATGTTCTCCTGGAAGATAATATTATAGCGTGTAGAATCACCAGTGCTACTGCTGAGCTCATTAATCACCAATTTAAGACTCTCTATACTCACCGACAGTATTCCTAGAATATCCTGAAGCCACTCCAGAGCCTATCTACCATTTGTGGGATTCACCCTGAACTGAATTTGAAGAAACTCTTCCTGCATGAGCACCCTTTTGGAACAGGTGATCCATGCTCATACTGGTTTATTCCAAATAGCAAAGCAGCAGTGTGTCCATAAACCAGTTCCTTCCCTGAGACTGGAAGATTGACCACAGCCTCGAATTACACCACAGTTACATAAACTCAGTTTCCAACTGTAATGGAGTTGTTTAGAAGTCAGGATATTCCTCTAACAGAAGCGTGGGGGGAAAGGAAGAAAACTGCACGCTCTTTGCAGGACACCCAGCAAAGCATACACATCTGTGCTGATTGTGTAATAATTTTCTGACACTAAGCAATGCTCATTCAAAGGAAGCCCAGCTATAACTTAAACTCATTTCAACTTTTATCAATGTAACACTTTGCTCATTTAGCCAATGCCCACTATCTTTAATAGTATTCTTAGCCTATAAAAGAATGCTGCATAAATAGGGCAAAGAGATTTATTACAATAATTGTTTTCCTGATCTTAATTTACAAGATTAATTGCTTCCATTAAGGCTGCTGCTTCTGCTATTTTCATAACACTGTCTGGATGCTAAGAAATCCAGTATCTTGGCAGTTGATCAACTTTATATATTCTATCGTTACTCAACGGCATTCTACTTGAGATATCGATGCTTAATGAAGGGAAATGTAAGTTATCTATTTCTTGGTGTCTTGTTAGTTATTTTTTGTGAAGAGCTCTTTCCTAATCAGACTGGCTGGGAACACTTAGGCCCATGCATTCTGTTTTGTAGCGCTCTCCAACAAGTCACAGGATATTACTTTTAATGACAAAGTTCTCATAAACAATTCTCAATAGTTTTCCAGTTCACTAGTAAGATTTTTCACCTGGCTGCCTATGATAAGATTTAAATGGGATCAACAAAAACCGTATTTCTTATAAAAATGATGTGTAGCGTGTACATTCAATTTTTTAAAAATCCCTAAGTTATCGTTATTAAAGTTAATTAAAATTGTTGCTTATAACATTAATTGTTGCTTCCTCAATGCGTAAGATATACTTTGAGTCAATTCAGCTTACAAGTGTGCAGTGCTCTTTGATGTCCGATGTTCAGACTTTGGGGGCAGTCCAAGGTGGAAATGTCAAGGTCACTGCTCTCCGGGTGCGCCTCACGGCAGACGTGAGACACAAGATTCATCAAACATTGAGTGCATGTGAAGACGGTTCTTTGACTTGGAAGTTGCTCTAGTTGACTACAGAGTGCACCCACACTTGAGTTCTTACTCCTTCCGGGAGGCTGGTGCTCTGGGAAAGAGCTCACCCATCTCTGAGGCCCAGGACCCAGCCAAGGGTTTGCCTTATTGGTTCAGTTCTGTTCAGTCTTGAGAGCTCTCAGCCCTAATGAAGGAAGCATTGACTCCAACTCTCTTCTGATCACCTATTTTAACTTGTCAATTACAAGGGGCTTAGTGACTTCTGAGTCACTCTGTATTGTTGCTGTTTGGGGGACCATCAGTACAGGTCTGTGGTCTAGATGAGCCAAGTGCAAGAATCTCCTGGATATAACACTGACGTAATCAGCAAGCCATGGATGACACCAATGGCCAGTGGAGATCTCAGCCTTCTCCAGCTGATGCTATCCGGTCGGCATCCACAGGGACTCTCACGGCACTGTCACTTGCTAGTCTCTCTAGTGGGATCACCCTCTCTCAGAAGCTGAACCATATGAAATTACTATGGCTGTGGGTCAAGGGGCTGGATATTAGCAATCTCATAAGTTTGACCAAATATTTCTACAAATCGACAGCACCCTGTATAACACGGCTCCAGCTTCAAATGAGCTGCGTTCAAAGTCTCTTGTCTTGCAGCTCACTTCAGCTTCAGAGGAAACCCAAAAGAATAGTCTTAAATGTTGGAATCAGTAAATACTCATAATCGATAATGAACTGGGTCAAGTTCTAACCCCTCACCCATACCATGCTGCAGAATCCTACCACCTTCTTTTGAGGGAAAGGTAAATTGATGGATAATTGTAAAATAATGACTCCACTTATCCATTATCTGAAATGTTCTCTTGATGTTCTAGATTTTTCTGCTCATTCTCTGAGTAAACTCTCAAAATGAGAATTCTAAGTATTAACTTTGTTTAGTTTTGAAATAAACAATTTGATGGCTACTGCGGCCAACATAAGTTGGGGATGTAGAGCAGCTAGTAATGCAAAATATGTTATTCCTATCCATACCAACTTTCATTTACGTTGGATTTTACCATTTAAAAATGCTTTTGCTATATTATCTTATTTAAGTAATGGAAAGGTGATGAAATGATTATGTATTTACAAATAAACTTAAGAAGGCCTATAATCCAGTCAAGTTATTATAATTATACCTTTGAAAGAAATGGCAATTTCTCAATAAACTTATGAAAATGGTGGCTTCCATTTTCATTCTTCACTCGGATCAAAACCCATGCCTTTTCTGGAAAATGACAAAGCCTTAATAATGCATCACCCTACCTCAGATTTATGTGTGTCCTGCAAAACCCACAGCACTGGGAAACAGAGGCGAAACATTTGGGATGGGGTACAGTCTGTTCCTGCCCTTTATTTCTGAATTCTAGTTTTCTCATTTATTGACACTGGATTTTTCACATCAAAATCTCAGAATAGGCAAGATACGTAATTGTCTGGCATCTGTAGAACTCGGATAAACATGTGTATACCTCATCTAACTGTGCCCTGGGGTTACAAACAGGTATCTCAAGTAAGTGAAATCCTCTTTTGCCTATGAGGCTGCTCAATCATCTGCAGTCAAATCACTGAATTCTTTTCGGGTCTAACTTTGGGTCTAACCTATTCAGGGACAGTCAAAACAGGCAGGGTCCTCTTATCATTTTCTATGTAGATTAAGTCTTCGAATATTCCAGGCTCATAATAATGCTTCTTTACATAGAAATAGAGTAGGGGTTGATCAGAAAGGTAATGAGGTATGCTCTCTGCTCAAAGTAAGTGTACTCCACATATAGAAGCATTCTGTGATGTAAGGAAGATGGGGTTTAGGGCAGAAGATACTTCTTTTAACCGAACACTTACAAATAAAAACAGCCCTACATCACTTGTAAAATTCATGTTTGCAATAACTAAATAGTTTGGAGGTTTACTGTTGTTCTGCTTTGCTTTGCTTTATTTTGTTGTGTTTTACTCATTCATTCATTCATTGATAAAAAGATGGATGATGTCAACAACTTCTGTTTAAAGCCACAAGTATGTACTGAAGCAATTAAAACAAGTATGATATGTATCATTTATCAGCTCAATCTAAACACAGAGGAGAGTCACAGGCATTACAAGATAGAAAAGTCATATATATACACTACCATGTATAAAATAGATAGCTAATGAGAACCTACTGTATAGCACAGGGAACTCTACTCAATGCTATGTGGTGACCTAAATGGGAAGGAAATCGAAAAAACAGTGGATATATGTATGACTGATTCACTTTGCTGTACAGCAAGAAACTAACACAAATTGGAAAGCAACTATACTCCAATAAAAATTAATTAAAAAAAATAGAAGTCATTACTCAATTGAGTTTAATGCCAGGTTTATACTACTTGTGATGCTCTCTCCAAATTCAGGTGAATAATTTAGTTTAAAGTGCTTTTAAGTCATCAGGGCTTTCTCATATTTGGCAGAAGAAATGACATATCTTCCTTGGAGGACCACCTTTAAACTCAGACCTCATATAATGCCCACACATAAGCTCCTAGGAACATGAACCTGCAATCAGAAATCTCAAACAGCAGAATGAGTAAGTCCCTATGAGCCATATTAATTAGAAGCAATAAGCAGAAGAATAAAATCCACAAAGATTGAAGACAGTGGAATTATCAGATTCAGAATATGAAAAAAACCCATACTTAATATGCTTAAAGATATAAAGGGGACTTTGAAATTGAAACTTAAAAGAGAGCATCCAATATGTCAAAGCAAATATGAATGAGAACAAATTGAACTTAGAGAAATGAAAAACATAATTTAAATTAGCATATTAGAAATAGCTTAATAGAACTCTCATATGCTACTCATAGGATTGGAGGTGGTACAACTGCTTTGGGAAACAGTTTGGCATTCTCTTGAAAAGTTAAACATGCGCCTGCCATATGACCCAGATATTCTGCATGTAGATATTTACCTGAATGAAAAGAAAGTATATGTCATACAAAGACTTGTGTACAAGACTTGTTCATAGCAGCTTCATCTGTAAATAGCAAAAACTATCAACAACCCAAATGTCCATCAACAGGCGAATGAACACATAAATTGTGCTACATTCATACAATGGAATACTACTCAGCATCAAAAATGAATGAGCTAGTGATATCTGTAACAATTAAAATTTAATAATTCTTTATGATAAAACACTTGGCAAACTAGGAATTAAAAGGAAAGACCTTAACTATATAAATTGAGTTTATTTTTTAAAAAACTGTTTTGATATAGCATGACCCAGAAATTCTACTTGTAGCTATACACTCAAGAGAAATGAAAACATTTGTGCACACAAAGATATGTACATGAGTGTTCACAGAAGCCCAATCATAATATCCCCCAATTGGAAACAACCTAAATGTCCAACACTTGGTTAATGGATGAAGTGTGTTATGTCCATTCAATTGAACTTTACTGGGCAATAAAAAAGAAATGACATACGGATACATGGCACAACATGGATAAACATTGAAAACACTATGCTAGATAAAAGGGCCAATCCCCAAAGACCCCATATGGCATGATTCCATTTATATGAAACGTCTAGAAAAGGCAAATCTATAGGGCTGAGAAGGGTATGAGGTTTCTTTTTGGGGTGATGAAAATGTTCTAAAACTGACTGTGGTAATGGCTGTAAAACCCTATAAATATACTAGAACCCATTAACTTTTACATTTTAATTGAATGGTATATGAATTATATATCAATAAAGTTGTTATTTAAAAACACCTGCAGCAATTCTTGTAATGATAAAGGAATTCCATTAAATAAAAGGTTGCCTAGCCTTGCCCACTTCTTATCAGTACAAAAAGAAAACAAAACGAAATGAAAATTAAAAGATTTTAAAAGAAAACAGAATATAGTAATCTTTACAGGTTACTCATATAAAAACCCTGAAGGAACCTAAAAACTAATTACAGAAATACTTAAAGAGTTTTTAGCAAGTTTGCTTGGTATCAGATCAATACATAAAAATCAATTGCATTTCTATATAAAAAGAAGCTCTTAGAAGTTGCACCTTATAAAAAGGATAACATTTCCAAGAGCAACGAAAACTCTAAGGGGCCTAAGCATGAATGAAAAAAAGAATAGTGCTAAGTCTTTAAGAAGAAACGTATAAACTTCATTGAAAGACAGTAAACAAAATGGATTGACATCAGGTTCATGAATAGGAAGACTTAAAATAACAAAGCTATAATTTCCTCCAATATCCCAGAAGTAGACCACACATATGTGAAAATCTGACATATGATAGAGATGGCATGCTAAGCTCATGGAGCAAATGACAATCTACTCAATAGCAGGTATTGGGATAATCAGTTATTTACATGAAAAAAAAAAAAACTGAATCTCTACCTTTTCCAGGCGCCCCCCTCCAAAAAAAAAAACAAAATCAAAAACCAAAACACAACCAGGAAATCAATTACAAGCGAATTAAAGACTTTAATAGGGCTTCCCTGGTGGCGCAGTGGTTGAGAGTCCGCCTGCCGATGCAGTGGACACGTGTTCGTGCCCCGGTCCGGGAAGATCCCACATGCCACGGAGTGGCTGGGCTTGTGAGTCATGGCTGCTGAGCCTGTGCGTCCGGAGCCTGTGCTCCGCAATGGGAGAGGCCACAACAGTGAGAGGCCCACGTACCCGCAAAAAAAAAAAAAAGGCTTTAATATAAGAAGCTATAGGGAGTTCTCTGGTGGCCCAGTGGCTAGGATTACGGGCTTTCACTGCTGTGGCCCAGGTTCAATCCCTGGTCAGGGAAATGAGATCCCACAAGCTGTGTGGCAGAGCCAAAAAAAACCCCAAAAAACTTAGGAAATTGTTTTAATGTTGTTTTAGTAGATATGATTTCTTAAGCAAGATTCCAAAAAGCATGAATCCTAAAGAAAACAGACTGATCAATCTAGCAAAACTAAAATAAGCCCTTCTGTTCATCAGAGGACACCATAAGAAGGTGAAAAAGCTCAAACTGGAAGAACATGGTGGTAAACACATTAAATTAACAGAAAATGAGTGTCCAAATATACTGAGAATTAAAATAACTAAGAAAAAGGAAAACCAGTAACAGAAAAATGTGTAAAAGACATCAATAGGCATTTAATGGAAAAATAAACACAAATCTCTAATAAATATGTAAAAAGTCCTGTTAGTGCAGAAGGTAGGGAGATGCCAACTTCAAAGCCACCAGATTTGCAACAAAAGGGCCAAGAAAACTTGGAAAGTAGCAAGTTTTTGCTGAGTATATGGAGCAAAGGATTAGTCATCTCTGATGGGACCGTAAATTTGTACAGTTACTTCTGAAAGCTCTTTGACTTTATAAAGGAAGCTGAAGACGTTCAAATCCTGAAAGGTTGCCAGGGCTGCCCTGTGCGTACCCAAAAGAAACACATGCACACCTACACTAGGAGTCCCACACAACCATGTCCCAAGCCATATGTTTCCAAAAAGCAAACCCTGCAAACTCTGCAAATGCTCTTCTCAGGAGAAAGGATAAATGCTTTTTGGCATAGTCAGATAATGAACTAGGAGGCATCAGTGAAAAAAAAAAATTCATGAACTACAAGCACCTATATCGACATGAATAAATCTGGAAAAGAGACGGTTGAGTGAAAAAAATGCAAGTTGCAAAGAATATGTAACATAATTATGTAAGATTCAAAAACAGGCCAACTGGACTTCCCTGGTGGCGCAGTGGTTAAGAATCCGCCTGCCAATGCAGGGGACATGGGTTCGAGCCCTGGTCCGGGAAGATCCCACATGCCGCGGAGCAACTAAGCCCATGCGCCACAACTACTGAGCATGCGCTCTACAGCCTATGAGCCACAACTACTGAGCCCGTGAGCCACAACTACTGAAGCCCGTGTGACTAGAGCCCGTGCTCCACAACAAGAGAAGCCACCGCAGTGAGAAGCCTGCACACCGCAACGAAGAGCAGCCCCTACTCGCCGCAACTAGAGAAATCCCGCGCACAGCAATAAAGACCCAATGCAGCTAAAAATAAATTAATTAATTAAAAAAACACACAAAAACAGGCCAACCAAATAATATTTTGCATATCTGGATGTTTGCATGTGGGAAAATACAAAGAAATCCAAGGGAATGAATAAACATGAAAATTCAGTTTAGTGTTTATCTCTAAGACGGTGAGGTAGGCAATTAAAGAAAGGCAGAAAAGCATCTCGAACAACCATTGGTCAAATTCTATTTCCTCAGTAGAGCTGTGGCATTTTTGAAAACATCCATGTAAACATACCACATATTTTCCATTGTATATATCATATATTTCATTATACTATATATACCACTATCTTAAAGTATAAGATTTTTCTGAGAATCATTTGTAAAGCATAATCTCAAAAAAATTCACTTCATAACTAAAGCCCTATGAATCAATGATAACATTTAAAAAATAAGCTATCAGTCCATTTTAATAGAATACTTTTATTTGGAAGTACCTTATTTTATCATTGTATTCAATTAGCATTTCAGAGTTTTATTTGGTTTTGTGCTTTTCTGACTTAACATGAAAGAATTCTCCCTGGGAATAATGATGCCAGTGAAATCTGTGAAAAATGATGAATTCAATCCCCTGGCAGAAACACTGCTGATTCCTTTATATCTTATTTCCTAAAATTCCCTTATTTTGAAGTTTTTAATATTTCTCTAAAAACTTTCAAATATCCTGCGGAGCTTTATTTCTTCATTAGTTTATTATTCCTTTGTTCTGACTCTAGAGCTGCACAGGAAACTAAGTTCGGATGAATTTTCTCCCTCTGGAATGCTAGTTCATTAGCCAAATATAAGAAGTGTTTGAAATGGCCAGGTTCAAGCTTAAAATAAACCTCTGTACCCGCACCCCAAAGGGCAGTTTAAATAGAATCGAGCTAACTTAATTCTGTCTCTTGAGTTTCGCTCTTGCATTTGCTGCGTTATCTTCATATTAAGTGGTTGATCACACACACGAAGGTTAGCTTGATAGACATCTTGCTATAGACACTAGGACAGCAGAGAAAGATCTTGCTATTATCCGAAATGACATCCCTAAGGCAGCATGAAGACTAAGCTACCTGAGGGCAGGCAATGTGCTTTTCTCATCCAGAGCTGTACTCCCAGTGCCTATTACATTGTGTGACACATAGTAGGGCCATAATTTATGTGTGTTTAACGAAGCCATGAATGAGTGGATGAATGAGATCTTGCACTCCTTCCTGTCCTAAAAGAGGACTCCACAAACCCATGTTCTTATAGACTTGTCCTTGTTTCACTGGCCCTAGCAACCCACTCACATGGCTGAGGGCAACACTTCTCTGATTTGGGAACTAGATAGGCAGACCTCAGCTTTTAGACACAAGTCCCAGAGGGATGCTGTTAGCTTCCACAGTCCCTCAAAGACCCCAAAAGGCTTTAAAACAGTGCTAACAATTCCAGTGTTTCAGTAACATTGAGGAATTTCTCTATTCCCACCTTCATCTCTTTGGTAAAATTATTTTCTAGTACCAGGTTACAAAGGCATTAAATGAGCTTATTAGTGACAGTAGGACACAGACACTCAAAATTATAGTGACTTGAGCAACTGTCCACCTGAGGCAAGTGCAATTTTTATGGTTATGAGACCATATCAAACAGTGTGATGTTTCAGTACATCGTGGCTATATGATCACATACATACTGCTCACACATTAATTCAAGAATATCACCATACTGTGGTGTCCCTAGCAGAAAATGGTGACAGTCAGAATACTCTGTCTTCAGTTAATTTGATATCATCATAATCATCCACTAAATAAAACAAAAAGAAGGAAAGGTATAAACAAATAACAGTGCTCTATGAAGATGAGGGCATTTCCTATCTACCTGTGCACGTGACAAGTGAGTCATAATTATAATATTTATAAAAATTAATTAATTCATTAAGAAGAGGACCAGCCCACATATATCAAATATTTTCTCAGTGACAAACACTATGTTATTTATTTTAAACACTTTTCCACATTTGATCCTTATAACCAACATCTCAGATAAGTACTATTCGCCCCAATTTACAGGCAGATAAATTGAGTTTCTAGAGGACTAGTATATTTCCCAATGTCACACACTTAGCAATAGGCAGAGCGAAGATTCAAAGCCAAAACTTACCGGTTCCAAACTGCATTGTCTTAAACACCACCCGGACCACCTCCTAAACATCAGAGCTTCAGTATTTCTTGGGCATTTATGATACGACAGGCAATCCCAGAATCCCGAAAGACAGAATGAACTCTTTACCTTAAATGAGGAATGTCAAAATGACAGTGAGTCTCAACAGGTGGAGACCATCATCTACACATCAGAAAGAGAAGGTTAATTGCTAGATTTGGGGTAAAGCTGGCAGTCAATTCCTTGGACAGATCTTTTCAATAAAATCTTGCTGAGAGTTACATTCTCAAATAAGTGTGTAAGACGAAGCAACAATTTGTGACAAGTTTTAAACTTCCTCAGCTCTTGAGGTACTAAACAAACAGATGTTTCCGAAGACTGGGGCTTATGAATACCACTTTACTGTCAACAAATTAGGCAACATCTTTGCTGCCTGCTGCTAACGCAGCAATCTCTTAAATTTAAAATTCTATGATAGCTTCTCCTGGATAAAAGGGAATTAGCATACATTCACATACCATGAAATAAAAAAATCAAAGGTTCCTTGTTGAAAATAGGCAATGGTTGCTCACAGTGTTGGCTTAGCCTACCCAAATGTTTAAGTTAAAAAAAAAATAGTAATTTTGCAATCCTGCTCTGTCTCCTTTGACACAAGTGAGTTTACAGACCCTCCCAACTCTAACTCTGAAACCACTGTCAAGTGCTCATGACCTTGCTTTCAGTTTTATGACCCATCTCCTGCACAGAGGCTAGCATCTTATGTGGCTGTCACCAGCCTCCATGGGCTTCAATCTATTCTCCACGCAGCTGGCAGAACCAATGCTTCCTTCCAGAATATCACTTCCTTGGGGAGAACCGTCTTCCATGTTCTATCGCCCACTCAACAAAACCCAAAGTCTCTAGCCTGACTGCTCACCAAATGGTCCTGTCTGCACCCTTAATCAACACCAGTCCATCTATGGGCTCACTATACCAACCACACTGATTCCTATCCACCCTTGTCTTTCTGACTTTGTACTTTCCTTCTGAGCAATGCCTTTATGCCAGTTCTTTCCCTGCCAATGTTTCACATCTTCGACACACAAATATCCCTCTGTGAAACCATCACTGGTATGGCCTCCTGTTCTCTTCATGGCACCAACATGTTCCAGCATGTTCTGCCTGCTTATGTCTCTCTCTCTGTATTTGACAGTAACCCCCTGGAGACCAGGAGCTTCACCACATTCACTTTTTATTTATTTATTTATTTTTGTTCTTTTGCAGTACGTGGGCCTCTCACTGCCGTGGCCTCTCCCATTGCGGAGCACAGGCTCTGGACGCGCAGGCCCAGCGGCCATGGCTCACCGGCCCAGCCGCTCCACGGCATATGAGATCTTCCTGGACCGGGGCACAAACCCGTGTCCCCTGCATTGGCAGGCGGACTCTCAACCACTGCGCCACCAGGGAAGCCCCACATTCACTTTGGAAGCCCAAGGAGTGCCTGCTAACATGTTGGGTCCATACAGTCTTTCACAAGCATCTTTTTTTAAATAAATAAAACCAGTGATTTTACTTCTTAAGAGTCCCAGTCCACGTGAGCTCCCAGTGTGAAAAGCTCTCTTCCAGCTACCTGTCTTTCACCCAGCTTTTAGCCAATGTAGAACACACCTAGACTATCTGAGGCAGTTTACAATATACTTACAAACTTCTTTTAGACTGTGTTTTCCCAAATATAAAGTCCATGCCATAACCCACCTGGAGATGTTCCCATATTGAACAAACTCCCCACATAAACGTGTAGACATCTATCTGCCTTCCTCTGAAGCACCAGATCTATTTGGTAACATCTTGCCATCCTCACGACTGAATTACTTGGCTCTATCATTCAAGTCCAAGAAAAGTCCCCATGTTAAAATATTCAGACATGACTTACTGTGTATCATGAAAGGTTTGAATGAGATGAAGGGCACAGTGACACATCTGGAACAGACTTAAGTGCTCAATGTTTCCTATTTTACAGGTGAGGAAACAGAGGCCCAGAAAACCCAAATGACTTGTCCCAAGTCACAGCTTGAGTGTTTCAGTGCCAAGACCATGATCTTCCTGCTATGCCCCGACTACCTTTCCATCTTAATAATTTGAACATACAGCGCTCATGGTGTTCATCATCCAGTCTTGACAACTGAAGTTCTTTCTTCTTAAGTGGATCAAATACTCATTGTTTTTTTGTCAGTTGAAATATCACTGGTTTCCAGTCCTCTGACATGAGCATAACAGACAAATATAAATTTAAGTAAACTTGGTAAAAGCTTTTGGACCTTCGGCATCTGAGCAAAGGCAGAATGGAGGACACACAAATACCTTCATCAACAGGTCCTTCTACTTCTCAACACACTTATAGCTTTATATAACCAGGAGACTAATGAGCGTGCATCTTTTGGTCAATGCATTCATCTCTTGCTGTTCCCTGTTTGAAACACATCTATTCAGAGAGTCACTGGCTTCTATACCTTAATTTACTATTTCCTGCTATACATATGTTATCCTTGCATTACTGCTCTCCTTTTGATGATGACACAATATCAAAAGTCCCATCTCTAGCTCTAGCAGTGGGTCCAGAGACGCATTAAGTTGCCCCAGGTGAAAGAGAAACTGATTTGGCTTTCTTCCATTTCATTGTGTCAATTTCCATGTGGTTCTCTAGTCTATATTATGAAAGAGACAAAAGTGGTGCTATCCTGATAGATCCTTTTAGTCCTAGTGAGAGGAACTATTTTATAATTTTTTGCAGAAAAATTAAGGAGACTTCAGTGAAAAACTTATCTGTATCAGGGCAAAAAACATATATGATTCACTAGTAACAGCATGCAAGATGCTGTGTGAGATGCTTTACTTACATTTCTCATTTAATCTTTACAAAATTACTGAAAAGCATTATCCCCATTTGTGTAGATGAGAAAAGTAAAATTCAGAGAAATTAGGAAAGCTAGGCCATACCATAAAAACACAATGATGGGGGCTTCCCTGGTGGCGCAGTGGTTGAGAGTCTGCCTGCCGATGCAGGGGACGCGGGTTCGTGCCCCGGTCCGGGAAGATCCCACATGCCGCGGAGCGGCTGGGCCCGTGAGCCATGGCCGCTGAGCCTGTGCGTCCGGAGCCTGTGCTCCGTGGCGGGAGAGGCCACAACAGTGAGAGGCCCGTGTACAGCAAAAAAAAAAAAAAAAACACAATGATGAAATTTAGGTCCAATTTATGGAGCCACAAACTTCACCTTTCAGATCTATGAGTTTGAAAAAAAAATGCTGTAAAGATGAAAGAAAACATGAAGCATCTTCTAGACTAACTATATTTATAAATATTTGCAGTTTTCTACCAATTGGAATATTAAATTTCAATATATATTAGAGTTAGTTTTCCTCAAAAATCTGTTTTACAGTGCAAAACCTCTAAATAAAATTTGGTATATTAATAATTTTTAGATGTAAAACTAATATTAGTTTGTTGATATCTCACTTTGGAAAGAGGACAGGCTTCAAATTTGATGCAAAAGTGTTAAGATACAATAATTGCCCTAAGACATATATCAGATAATTATAACTATTAAATATTTTTAGGACCTACATAAAATTCTCAGGACAGTTGACTATTTCTTACCCCACAGAAATCTAGAACAATGTGTTTAATTGTGCTATAGAATGAATGTTTGTGTCCCTCCAAAATTTACGTTTTATGGTGAAACCTAATCCCTAGTGTGATGGTATCTGGAGGTGAGGCCTCTGGGAGGTGAGGTCATGAGGATGGAGCCTTCATGAATGGGATTAGTGCCCTTATACAGAAGGCCCTGGAGAGCTCCCGTGTCCCTTTCACTATGTGATGACACAGCATAAAGATTATGACCCAGGAAGCAGCTTCTCACCAAACAGTGAATTTGCCTGTGCTTTTATCTTGCACTTCCCAGCCTCCAGAAATGTGAGAAATACATTTATGTTGTTTGTAAGCCACCCAATGTATAGCATTCACTTACAGCAGCCTGAACTAAGACAATGTGATAACTAGTATTTTATAGACTTAGTGTAATTTGTCCACTGGCAATTTGCAAGAGAATACTGAACAGTTACTTTGGATGCACTTAAAAGCAATGATAACCTATACTATTGACACTCTTTATGTCATTTGTATAAGAATGAAATCAGAAACATATTCAGATGAAGAACTTTGAAACTGCTATAATCATTGGAGGTGGGGGGGGCGTGGGGGAGGAGAGGGAAGAAGAAGAAAATCAGTTCAAAAACGTTTTACCTCTAGGGTGAAAATGGACTGAAGACATTTAGATGGTTATTTACAACATAATTCAAGACACCATTTAAGACACGATAATAACAGCATTCCAGCGAGGCATTTTAAATGTGTACTTGGGGAGTAAAGATACCTGGGTTCAAAAATCATGGGTTCAAAAACCAATGTCTGGTCACTAGCTGCTGGATGTTGGGAAAGCAATTTCTCACTCAGAATCTCAGTTTTCTCATCTACAAAATGAAATACAAGTAAGACTTATTAACTCATAGGGTTAACTAAGAGTAAATGGCATGACCTATATAAACCACAGTTAATATTGTGCCCAGCCTATGGAAATTGCTGCAAAAATACTACCATTATTATTGTTAAAATTATCACTACTATCATCATCTTCTTAAGATGAGAGTGAAAATATGAGAATAGGTCAACCACAGTTCCACATCACAGAGCACATCAAACCAACAGGCCTTGGATTCCAGAGTACTATTTTGGAATCTGGCAAGGTCAGAATAATATACAATATGTTATATGTAATGTATAGAGATGGAAATATGTATAGATAGTAAGACTGGTGATTTTTGCCCCCCAAAAAATAGCAATGAGAATAAGAACAGTAATGAAAGTACTGTGTACTCATTCATTTTTTATTCATTCATTCGGCATTGATTGAACTGTTATGAGCAGTATATGGCCACTGCTTTGCCATATACTCTGAGGCTCTGTCCTTGGGGAATTACTTGGAGATGAGGGGAAGAAACAAGAGGCCCAGCACCTACTTCTAGTGGCTGCGGAGGCTCACAAAGTCCCAGTGCAGGGGAGGAAGAGGCAGCAGTTTTTGTCCAGGTTTTTTAAATAAAAACTTCATTTAATGAAAAAAAAATTCTTAAAAACTAAAAATTATTCAAAAGCTCTTTTCTTTTTTTTTTTTGTTTCTTTTGTTTTTAATGGCAGAAGTATTCACTGGTGGTAAGAATCTAGAATCTTATGGTTTTGAGTGTTTTTTTGCCTTTGGCTACATGACTGTTTAGGAATGTGTGTATATGTAGAAATATCTACATAATTAAAAAAAAACTTTATTTGAAAAATTTCAAGTAATTATTTAATATGTCTGGTTTCCAAAATGAAGTATTTTGGCAAATTTCTTCCTTCTTTATTTAAAAAGAATAAATGGAAATATCTACTTGTTTCAAAATCATATCCTGCAGGATAATTAAGAAATGCACAATATGCCTTACTTTGGAAAACAATTACATTCATATATGACTTCTTAAGAAAATGCAGAAATTATGCTTTTAAATAAATACATTTCATCTGACAAAAGTTTGTGACTACTTGACATATTTCTTCACTGCTAATTTAACCAGATCAGTATTTACTCTAAAAGAAGCCTGACTTCTTTGTAGGTCTGGAAAAGATTTTTAGACTCTATTTATAAAACTGTTGGCATACTCACAGAAGCTAGTTAATAAAGAGAATGACCTTTGATAACATTTATAACATTAATTCCTTTTGTATCCCAATCTCCAAAATATGGCAGACTTTTGAAGAAACTGGTTTGTGAGAAATTCAATAATTCATCTGCTAGAAAGAAAGAGCATCTTCTAATGTGGAGCAAGCATTTTTTACACATATATTACATTTTGTAATTTTTGGCTGTGCCCCTCTGGTATGTGGGATCTTAGTTCCCCAATCAGGGATCGAACCCCTGTCTCCTGCACTGGAAGGCAGAGTCTTAACCACTGGACTGCCGGGGAAGTTCCTACATTTTGTCTTTTTAAACATATATTACTCCAGTTGGAGTCTTGGGTATCTATATTATAAAAATGGCAAGGCTAAAGATGATTGCTTTATTAGTTTTCCTTATTCTACAGTAAATAACGACTCCACTCTACATTCAAATACCTCTACTTCTTAGAATCAAAGCCATAGATTATTTTAATATGTGAATCCAAATGCATGTGCATATGCATGAAAAATTGGCAACAGAAATTAAACTTTTGAATGGAATACAGATGCTCATAGAATAAAATTTACTTTCTCTAAAAAACTTTCATAATTCAGCTTGTAATATATAATACCACCAATAGAAAAGCACTGTATTCATTTTCTATTACTGCATAACTAGTTACCACAAACTGAGCAGCTTAGAAAACATATAATTTTTTTATAGCTAACAGTTTTGTAAGTTTTGTAAAGTTTGTAAATTTCATAAGTTTTTCAGGCGTGGCATGGCTGGATTCTCTGTTCAGGGTCTTACAAGGTTCTCATCAGAGTTTCTGCTGGGCTACTTTCCTTTCTAAAGGTTCTGGGGAATAGCCTGCTTGCAAGTTCATTCAGGCTATGAGTGGAATGCAATTCCCTTTGGTCCTAAGACTGAGGTCCCCTCCTCCTTGCCGGCTGTCAGCTGGGAATCACTCTCAGGATCTAGAAGCCACATGTGTTGCTAGCCACGTCTTTAGCTCCATCTTTAAAGCCAGCAAAGGAGAATTTATCATGTGTCAAATCTCTCTAGCTTTGAATTTTCTGACATTGTCTTTGAGCTCCAGACCGACTCTTGTCAAAATCATCATCAGCATCATCATCATCAGTCTTCCAAGCATCAGGTCTCCTTTAGGAAGATTTCATAAGATAGGTCCAACTATTACTTGAATTCAAGTTCTCTCCCATTATGTTCCTGCTGCCCATGGGAATCAAGGGATATGAGTAAGGCATCTAGTCTGGTATCCTTAAATTTTCAGTAGCACTTGAGAAAATCCCCAGTGTCCTTTGACTGAAGGTTAAAACATTCTGCGGCAAGGATCTTCTAGAAAGGTCAACAGAGTCCCAGACTCCAAACTTTGTTAAGTTCTAATAACTCCCAAGGAAGGGACATCTGGCCCCAATTTGAACAGATCAGGAAGACATTCAGAAGAATGTGAGCCCTGAGCTGGGTAACTCAGGAAGAGATGACCTGGCAAAAGAAGCAGGATATTCTAGATGGAAGGGATCACATGCCTATAACCACGTGAGGTGGGAAAGAGTGGTGTATTCATGAAATTGCAGAAGCGGGAACAGGTCCTTCACAGACATGGTTCTGATCTATGTGTTTACGTAGATCAATTTCATACCACATGGAGGATGGATTTGGGCAGAATGCAGGCAAAGGGATGAGTTAGAATGCTGTTCCAGGGGTCTGTAGAGAGTATGACAAGGGCATGGGTACAGGCAGGTCCTCTGGGGCTTGCAGGAGCAACACAGGGCCCCATCTAGAAGAGGACCAGGTGGCTCCTAGGGCTGCTGGACCAAGACCTCCCTGACAGGTCTTCGCCTGAGGAATGGGTGAGAACCAAGTAGTTGCAACTGGCCAGAGGGTGGAATTGGGCTATTAGCCTATTAGCAAGAAGGATTTGGTCATGACCCTAAATAAAGGGCCTCCTCTATATAAATAACATTCCTGATTCAGATCTGGATGGTTCTGGGGAATTAGGGAGAAGCCAGGGAACCAAACTCTCTTGTTGTGGGAGGAAGGAGGATCCAAGAGCTTGGAAAGGTTTGACCTGAAACCAGTGAGGAAAGCCAAGAGAGAAAGGCGATGAGGGACATAGTGGAACTGTAGCTACAGTAAGAAGCAATAATTCTATTCCAGAAGACTGATAACACTTCAACAACCACTAATTGATCTGATTTCTGGAAGCTATGATATGAATTTGCTTAGAAAAGTCTGAGAAGAGTTTAAGAGATCACAGTGTTCTTATTTGCAGCTACTTGTACCCTAGATATGAGGATGCAGAAGTTGCTTTGTGCTGCAACAATAGCTATCTCCAGATTCTCCACTCTCCAAATTCTCGGCATTCTCATTTATGATTTGATTGACTATTACAAAGTTGGCTGTTATTAATGCATACTAATAATGTCTTTTCATTACATTTAAATTGTCAGTGTAACTACCAGGAAAGGTCTTAGGAATCAGATGGAGCAATTTCCTAACGCCAGTACAGGCAGAGGAAAACCAAACTGTATTTACCAGTCATTTTTACCACTTATATAAAAATCTGAAAAATATTTGATTCTGTTTCATTCCCTCTAACAAACCCTCTTACTCATCCCTAGTATCCCTAAGAAGATAAAACAAATCTAAACCATCACAGACTTCTTTATCTGCTCTCCTTTTTCAAAAATTGTTTACATTCTATTTTGTTTATTTTTAAACATCCCCTTTGATGTGCTAACTAGGTTAGTCTATCACCCTTAATAAAGACTTGAATTTCCAAAGGTGCATTTCTGATTTCTGAAGCTGAGCAAACAACTAGGTTGTGACAGAAAAAAAAAAAAAAAAAAAAAAAAAACAGTGGAAGGTATGTATTGGATTTTCTCCAGTGAAATATCAGTAAATTTCTTTTATTATTCAAATGCAGATTCATACATTAGACTTTTCCAAAATACAAAAATAATCAAGCTTTATGAAGACATATATATAGCTATATGGCAAGGGGAAATAATCAGGCAGAGTCATCTGCACTCAGCACTATTATTTAATATATATTTAATACAGAATTATTGATTATGTATCATGGGCTGTGATCTGGGAATACAAGAGACAGTATAAATAATCACAAGCTGTCATGGGATAATTTTTCTGCCTACTTTGGCAGTTCACTGATGTGTTCTATTCATGAAACATTAGACCTAAGAAAAGATATCAACTCAATCAAATCAAATGAGGGAGGAGGAAAGTTTTTAAGAATTTAAAAGGTAGTCTAATAGATGCAACATCTAAATGCAGCCAGTCCTAATGGGAACTAAACTGGTCTCTGACTTTCAGGAACCACAGAGTCTCTGTTGGACTACTCTATGTCACCACAGATTCTTCCACCAGCACCAAATCCTCATGGCCACCATCTCCTAGCACAAACCATTAGATGTCACAGATTTGGGGTCACTTAGTTCACATTCTCAAGAGCACAAGACTAATTTCTTGCAGGCCAGTTACTGGATTAATCACCCTTGGGTCAGATATCCATTTCTGATCCAATCAGAAGTTGGGAATTGAGACACAGGATACAACATGGTCCCCCAGGCCTGCTGCTACCAAGGGCTGGAGGGGGGTGAAACAAAATACAAGATGGAGATGGAGAGTATGCAAAGTTATCACACAGAAAGATTAGGAATACAAATTGAAAAGGTAATCTGACCAATGGTGAAACAATGGGTTTCAAAGCAAATGATGTAGATGTCAACTCAACCAGTGTTTACAGACCTAAAAAAATCTGACAGACTTAGCTTCTCAGGCAATGTTCACCATTAAAAAAGAGCTCTTCAAATATGTACAACCACATGTACTAAATCAAATACACACTTATAAATATTATTTTCCCCCATACTTTAGTCTCACTAACTTCAACCAGTCACCCTTCTGAAAACAATTTCAAGTGGACACAATTCACTTCTCCTTTTTCTTGTCCAACCTACTTTAGTCAATATGGATGTTCAGACAAGTCTGTGATGAGTTTAAGAGATTACAATGTACCTATTTGTAGCTAGTATAGCCTAGGTACTTGTGTGCCAAAGCAGATGGGCTTTAACATACCGCAATTAAGGCTTTACTATTGAAAATGATATTTCAAAGCAATTTAGTCTAACAAGAGGTGCAATGATTTCCATTTAAAGGTTATCACTGTTGGACAAAGCAAAGAACAATGTTAAAAGATTAATGGCAGGTAGCTCCAATAGGAAACATTCCAACTACAAATTAATCTTACAATGATAGAATATTCTAAGAGCAATGGATTCAAGCATGTTTTAGTTCTTTTGTGGCAGTAGTTGGTTAAGAGACCCTCAAACTCACATTCCTGCCTTTTAGGCAGAGTGGCTACAGACGCCAAGACTAGGAATCCCTGCCCCATTTCCATCTATGAGAGGGCATGTGACTGGTTCTCACCAATGGACTGTGGTTGCAGTGATGCAATTGACAATGCAATTGACCAAGAGGCCGTAGGGGATGGCAGGGCTCTCAAGAGAGAAGCCGGGTCCTTAATTACTGCGTGGAAGGGAAGCAGCCCCCTGACCAGCATCCACCACCTCTATCTGTTGCATGAGTAAGAAACAAACCGCTATTGTGTTAAGTCGCTAGAATGCTGGAGTTTATTTGCCATAGCAACTGTTGTTTCCTTAACGAATATACCTCCCTAAAAATGTAGCATGCCAAAACCACAATACAGAACAAGATGACAGGAAAGTACGATGCATTTTTGAAAAATAAAGTCACCTTACGGAGGTTTATTTATGTTTCTTTCACACACACACTCACACGCCACACTCACACACACACACACTTCTATTTTTAAATATGAACACATGGTCCTTAGGCAGATAATTTATTTTGTGGTCAAGCGACTAAGTTTGTTTTTAAATATTTCATAATCTCAAACCAACCCCTAACTGAATAAGCAATCCATTCTATCTATGGATTTGAATGCTTTCACACACAGGAATTGCATTGGTTGATGTCTGAGGAGCAATTTTATAATTTAGCATTGTATATTAGCAAACAATACAAGTTACACCAAAACCTTCTCGCCTTCATTTCCAGAACCTGCAACTCTGGATCATTTAGAAAAAAGAACCAAGCTGAGAGACTGTGACATGGCATCTCCTCATTTCCAGTAAGCTGACTAAACACAAAGCCTCCTTTTTGTGTAAAATGATGCATAATTTGCATTCAGGGCAGGCATTCATTTTATGAAGAGTTTCAAGTACAAATCAGATCAGACACCTTTTGAACATCTTAAATTGGGTTGGTTACAATTCCTTTCCAATATCTATCTGACTGAATGTTCTAATCGACCGCCAGGTTTGCAAGGAGAAGAGAAACACCACAATTTCCTTCCACTGGCAGCTCAAAGCCCAGCCCTGAGGAGCAGTGCGCACAGTACCTGACACTGCTCATGCTGCCGGTCTCGGATCCAAGCTTGCATCGCTCCAGTTGGCTGGCGACGATCTGGCGTTCTGCCTCTAGCTCTCGGGTCAGCCTTTCAAACTGTAATTCCTGAAATAAAACCATCAAAAAGATTAATGCTATCAGCTATACGGAAACTGGAAATCAGACCAAAAAGACAGTATGGTCAAAGGGAAGATTAGGATTTCTCAAGATGTTAAATTTGAGAAGCAGAGGTTGCTGATGTGGACCCGAAGAAGGATGAGGATTTCAAACAGACCTGAATTCATATCACAGTCCTGGGACCCATCAGCCGCAGGGCCTTGAATAAGCTATAGTCTTTCTAAGGATCAGTTTCGTCATCTGTAAAATGGGTTTACAATACTTACTTCATTAGGTTGAGGTGAAGATTAAATGAGACACTGACCATGAAAAATAAGCCTGTGCTATGTTTGGCAAATGTCCTGTACCCAACAGATATTAATACCCCTGTAACCAAAAGTGAAACAATAAATAAACAATTTATTTGTTATATGATTTGGAGTATCGTGTTTAGTCCCTACTGGCCATCTAGGTGCTTCTATATACTAATTGCATCTCTCATATTACTTACCTATTGCAGATTGAAGAAAATAATGCCTTAAACCTACACTTTTCCTTCTTTATATTCCAGCAGAAGGACAAGGACACTGATTCTAATTACAGAGTCTAATTACACGGTGAATTACCTTTGTGATATTTGATACATCACCTTAAAAAACAGCCAGCTGAACCAAGGAAGAATGCTTCTAAAAATCTGCCTGACACCCGCTGTTAAAAGATTAACTTTAATGAAAAATGATTCATTGAGTACGGCAAGGATTTCAGCTGTTCCAGCTACAGGACTTTTATACCATATTGTAAGCTTTATGTTTTATTTTTCCATACACTTAAGTTTTTATAAACATAATTATAGTAAATTATGTATTTTAACTAAAAAATTCTGAAAAAGTTTTCATAATGTCACAAATAACTTCTTTTAAAAAATAAATTATTGGCACAGTTGTATTTTAATGATGGGAAACCTTCTAAGAATGTGGAAAAATACTGAAAAAGAGGGTAGATGTTAACTTGGGAGAACTAAAACTCCCAGCATTACAGGGATTTGTCTTCCCAGAAAAGATGAGTTTATTTTATTTGCTACCCTGGGATGCCCTAGGGTGAGACCTTTAAAAAGTAGGGTCTGGGGGCTTCCCTGGTGGCGCAGTGGTTGAGAGTCCACCTGCCGATGCAGGGGACACGGGTTCGTGCCCCGGTCCGGGAAGATCCCACATGCCACAGAACAACTAAGCACGTGTGCCACAACTACTGAGCCTGCACTCCAGAGCCCATGAGCCACAACTACTGAGCCCACATGCCACAACTACTAAAACCCACGTGCCTAGAGCCCATGCGCCGCAACAAGAGAAGCCACTGAAGTGAGAAGCCCGTGCACCGCAATGAAGAGTAGCCCCCGCTTGCCGCAACGAGAAAGCCTGCATGCAGGCAACGAAGACCCAATGCAGCCCCCCAAAATTAATTAATTATTTTTTAAAAAATGCAGTATCTGTGAAGTGCAATAAAACGAGGTATGTCTGTATATTTTATCTTAAATGTGTCTGTATAACAGTAAACAAACTCATACTTTTGAATTGATAACACCTTAAAAACATTAACACAAAGATTATACAGAGCTCCTCATAGGTAAACAGAAATTCATTATTCGTATTATCTAAAGCACTTTAATTTGCTGCATTTTTGCATATGTTACAAGCAGTCCAATATGGCAAGACAATCTGAGTCAGGATTTACAAAACTTTTTGGGCTTCTGCTAGGACAGACACTACCCTTGGGTGTGCTTGCTGAAGGCTGTGGCCTCACTAAATGTTTTCTTCACATTAGTTTTATGGGAGGGGGGTGTTAGTAGACATTTTCTTCATGAAATCTGCCTTCCAAACTTATAGTCACAATACTCAGTGCTCTTCATCTGTGTGCAGCTATTTAATTCCATCTGACATCACTTCCTTTCTGTCTGAAAGGCTTCTTTTAATATTTCTTGTAATATGGCTCCTTCAGTAATGAATTCTTTCAGATGTATATGCCTAGTAAAGTTCTCATTTTGCCCTCATTTTTGAAAGACATTTTTGCTCCACTGTTCTCTCTTGCATTTACTGTTTCTAACCAAACAAAACTATGATATTCCTTGTCTTCATGTCTTTGAATATATTGTATCTTTTTTCTCTGCCTCCTTTTAAGATTTTCTCTTTATCATCAGTGCTGAACAACTTGATTTTAAAGTTCTCTGGGTGTAGTTTTCTTCAGGTTTCTTATGCTTGGGGTTCAGTGGGTTTCTTGGATCTGTGACTTTATAGTTTTCATCAAATCTGGAAATTTTTCAGCCATTAATTCTTCAAAATTTTTTTTTTCTTTCTCGCTATCTTCTCTCCTTTGGTGACTACAATTAAGTGTACATTAGGCCACTTGGAATTGTCTCACAGGTCATGGATTCCTTTTTCCACTTTTAAAAGTCTTTTTTTCTTTCTTTGTATTTCATTTTGTTTAATTCCTATTGGTGTCTTCAAGTTAACCAGTCTTTTCTTCTGCAGTGTCTAATCCACCATCAGTCCCATGGAGTGTATTTTTAATCTCAAACACTGATGAATCAAACATGTCTAGAAGTTTCATTTGGGTCTTTTTAAAAAAATCCTCCATGTCTCTATTTAACTTTCTAAACATATGGAATACACATATTAAAAACTGTTTCACTGTCCTGATTTGCTAATTCTAGCATCTGCATCAGGTTCCCAGCTGGTTTCCCAGCTTGGCTGGAGGGTGTAAGCACATATTCTGGGTCCTGGTGTGAACACCAGGTACTAGTTCCTCCCATCCTTCCAGGTAGTTCTTTCCCTGCCCCCTGCTGGTTTCCTTACATACATGTGCTGCTCAGTTCTCTGCTGAATAGTCCAAGGGGACCCTCTGCAGATCTCAAGGGTTCTCTTTCTGAGCAGCAATCACCTTTCTTCTATTTTGCCCTGCAAATTTCAGGCACCTTTACCTCTCTGGGTTCTCAGTACTTTCTCCCCAACTCAGGGAGTCCTCTGGGCTCTGCCTGGGTCCCCCTTCCTTTTCTCCACTGTTGTGGGGTAACTCTCTCAAGGCAGTAAGCTGGGGCAATTGTAGGGCTCACCTCATTTGCTTTATGTATCTAAAGAATCTTTTTTTTCAGTTTTATTTTTAATTGAAGTATAGTTGATTTACAATGTTGTGTTAGCTTCAGGTGTACAGCAAAGTGACTCAGCTATATATATATATATATATATATATATGTATATATGTATATAATCTATATATATAACCTGTGTGTGTGTGTGTGTGTGTGTGTGTATATATATATATGTTTTTGTAACATACACACAATGCGGTACGCGGGGCTCTCACTGTTGTGGCCTCTCCCGTTGCGGAGCACAGGCTCCGGACACGCAGGCTCAGTGGCCATGGCTCACGGACCCAGCCGCTCTGTGGCATGTGGGATCTTCCCGGACCAGGGCACGAACCCGTGTCCCCTGCATCGGCAGGCAGACTCTCAACCACTGCGCCACCAGGGAAGCCCCACACAATGCATTTTTGAGAAATAAAAGTTGTCTTACAGAGCTTTATGGTTCTTTCACACACACACACACGCACACACACACACACACACACACTCATAATCACACACAGTGCTATATATAAAATAGATAACCAACAAGGGCCTACTGTACAGCACAGGGAACTATATTCAATATTTTTTAATAACCTAAAAGGAAAAAGAATCTGAAAATATATATATATATATATATATATATATATATATGTCAACTCTACTTCAATAAAAATTAAAAAAAAAATCACTGTCCTTCATTGCCTAAAGTGTAGTGTTTTGAAAACTGGTGTTTTTGTTTTTGTTGTTGTTGTTTCAGGTGGGAAGGTATTACTCCTGGGTCACTGTTACTTTCTTAGCTGAAAGGTGAAAGATTAAGAATTAACTATTTTTCCCCCATGCTTGATTTGTAAATGTTTATTTTCCACTGTATTTAAAAATTCATACTAAATGTACTACTAAACAGCTAAGTACTGAAGTTTTTACCCGTTTAATTTTGTTCACTATTTCAGTATTAAAAATAGAAGCTCTTTTTGGGTTACTTGTATCTTTAGTTTGCATGATGACTTTTTAATTGAATTGGAATTTTCTTTATTAAGGAAACTGAATCAATGTTTTGCCTTTTAAAATGTCCATTCAATAAATGTTTACTTTGTCATGGCATATATGAAACAAGCAAGTAATTAAGTGAATTTTCCCTCTGTGTTTCTCTAAGGAGTACACAGCAATGTCAAGGTCTTCCAGGAGCAAGGCGGTTTCTCTTCTGCACCTAAAATCCTACATTTTATTAATAAAGTAACACAAAACATAATAAAAAAATTGGAGGCAAAAGTATTTATTGATCACTTACTATTGAGTGCATAATTACTAGGACAGCATATAAGGAGGAAACTTTTCCTGCTGAGTTGCCACTGTATCTGGTATCTAGGACAGTCCTGGCACATAGTAGGTGCTCAATAAATATCTTTTAAATAAATATACCGATACTAAGTGCTTTACATGCATTGCCTTATATAAACATCATAAACCTGCTATTTCTTAGGTTCTGTTTTTTTCCTTACTTTACAAAAATGTTAAGGTAATGGGATGAAAGGATTAGCCTTAGTCAGGAAAGAAATTCTTCCTTCAAAAGTAGGAAAGAGAATGAGATCAAAGATGATGTCTTAGGAGATCTGGACATAGAGAAGGGAAATGTTGAATGAACGAATTAATATTGAATGAACTAAATATTCTCAATACTGTCAATTATTTTGTTTCAGAGACCACAGCAGTCCATTACTGTAGAGACATGAGATGTCAGTGTCAACTATGAAGTTCATTAACATTCATATTTACTCATTATTTAAATAGTTTTTATTAGTATGAACTCTAGAGATTGGGTTCCAAAATGCCTTACTGCATTGTCACTTATTTTACATCCATTTTCTACCTTACCCCAACCCAAGGGCCTAAGACTTATAGGAAGGGCTGTTTTGGCCACAGCACATGGTTGGGGATGGGAACTGTCAGGACCTAAGCTAGTCCTGTATGGTTTTACACTTGGAATTAAAAACTGACCTTAGAATTGGGAACTAGCTGAGCTGCAACTGAGGTTCTCAAACTTGGATCACTCCTGTGGCGTAAAAGTATCTGTAGTATCCTCCAGGGCAACATTACAACAGTGAATGAGCTTCTATTCCATTGGGAGATACTTATGCTGTGATGTGGGTGGGAAGATGACCTTCCCCAGTTCTAACTCAGTTTAATATCTGGAGGGAGAACAGACCTCTCAGGACTGAATAATTCTTGGGTATCTTAGAGACTTTAAGATGAGAGAGCATTCAAGAGAGGGATGTTGCTAATAAGGGCTGGTGGGTACCCAAGAAATTAATGGGAAAAATAAATGTAGATATATTTAGTGAACTTTATAATACTGGTTGTAAGTGAATATGTGCTATTAAATTAATTCAGTGAAGGTGAAACTATAAAGAGAGATGAGAAGAAGGGTGAAGAAAGATCTTTGCAGGTTATCTGGATTTGGAGGGACAAGGAACAAGAGAAGTCAGCAAAATAAATACAAGAATAGGCGTAAGGCACAAGACCGCTAATATGGCTTCTCCTGGGCACTTTCAGTGGAGAAGTGGTGATATAAATCAGGCTATATAAAACATGATATGACACCAAAAACACAGGAAACAAAAGCAAAAACAGACAAGTAGGACTACATCAAACTAAAAAGCTTCCTTTTCTGTCAGCAAAGGAAACAGCCAACAGAGTGAAAAGGCCAACTATGGAATGGAAGAAAATATTTAAAGGGGTTAATTTCTAAAATAGATAAGGAATTCATACAACTCAATAGTAAAAAAACAAAACAAAACAAACCAATTAAAAAATGCATTAAGTACGTGACTAGACATTTCTCCAAAGAAGATTCAATGCAAATGGTCAACAGGTATATAAAAAAGGCACTGAACATCACTAATTATCAAGGAAATACAAATCATAACCACAATATGATATCATCTAATAACTATTAGGATGGATATATCAAAAGAACAAAGGATAACAAGTGTTATTGAGGATGTGGAGAAATTGTACAGTGTTGATGGAAATGTAAAATGGTGCAGGCACTATGTAAAACAGTATGGAGGTTTCTTAAAAAATTAGAAACAGGGGCTTCCCTGGTGGTGCAGTGGTTAAGAATCTGCCTTCCAATGCAGGGGACATGGGTTCGAGCCCTGGTCCGGGAAGATCCCACTTGCCGCAGAGCAACTAAGCCCGTGCACCACAACTACTGAGCCTGCGCTCTAGAGCCCGTGAGCCAAAACTACCTAGAGCCCATGCTCCACAACAAGAGAAGACACTGCCATGAGAAGCCCGCGCACCGCAACAGAGTACCCGCTGCTCGCCACAACTAGAGAAAGCCCACGTGCAGCAATGAAGACCCAACACAGCAAAAAATAAATAAAGAAAGAAATTTATTTTTTTAAAAAATTAGGAACAGAACTACCATATGATCTGGCAATCCCACTCCTGGGTATATATATCCAAAAGAAGTGAAATCAGGATCTAAAGGAGATACCTGCACCCCCATGTTCACCACAGCATTATTCACAGCAGCCAAGATATGTAACAACTTAAATGTCCAACAGACAAATAGATAAGGAAAATGCGGTATATACATATAATGCAACATTATTCAGCCTTTGAAAAGAAGAAAATTGTACTATTTGCGACAACATGGATGGACCTGGAAGACACGCTAAGTGAAATAAGTCAGTTACAGAAAGACAAAAATTTTATGATTCCACTTACATAGGTATCTAAAAGAGTCCAACTTACAACAGAAGCAGAAAATAGAATGGTGGTTGCCAGGGGCTAGGGAGTGAGGTGAATGGGGAGTTGCTGTTCAAGGGTATAAAGTTTCAGTTATACAAGATGAATAAGTCTTGAGATCTCCTATATTTAACAACAGTGTTAAAATTGTTAACTTAAAATTTTGTCAAGAGAGTATATCTCATTTTTAGTGTTTCTATAGCACCCCCCTCAAAAAAAAGGAAAGGGACACAAGGAAACATTTGGAGGTGATGGGTATGTTTACATATTTATTTCCTTGATTGTGGTGATGGTATCCTGGGTGTATGTATATGTCCAAACTCATCAAACTGTATACATTAAATATAGGCGGCGGGGTGAGGGGTGGAGGTTGTATATCAATTATACTAAATAAAATTGTTAAAAAAATACCCCCAAAATGTGGACTTAGAAACTGTCTAGAGAATGGGATTTCATGGGAATTAAGACTAGTGGGTGAATCATAGCAGCACTATTTACAATAGTCAAGACATGGAAGCATCATAAATGTCCGTCGGCAGATGAATGGATAAAGATGTGGTACAATTTAATCCTACTCAGCCACAAAAAAGAATGATATGATGCCATCTGCAGAAACATGGATGGACCTAGAGGGAAGTCAGACAGAGAAAGACAAATACTATATGTTATCACTTATATGTGGCATCTAAAAAATGACACAAATGAACTTATTTACAAAACAGCAACAGACTCACAGACATAGACATCAAACTTATGGTTATCAAAGAGGAAGTGGTGGGAGGGATAAATTAGGAGTTTGAGACTAGCAGATACCCGTTATTATGTAATAAGGTCATACTGTATAGCACAGGGAACTATATTCAATATCTTGTAATAACCTATAATGGAAAAAAATCTGAAAAAGAACCTATATATATATATATATATATATATGCAATTGAATCACTTTGTTGTACACCTGAAACTAATACAACATTGTAAATCAACTGTGTGCCAATTAAAAAGAAAAAAGAAGTGGGTGGATTAGAGAGGGCATCCTACAGTAAAGGAGTTTTTTATTTGTTTTTTGTTTGTTTGTTTTTTGCGGTACGCGGGCCTCTCACTGTTGTGGCCTCTCCCGATGCGGAGCACAGGCTCCGGACGCGCAGGCTCAGCGGCCATGGCTCACGGGCCCAGCCGCTCCGCGACATGTGGAATCTTTCCGGACCGGGGCACGAACCTGCGTTCCCTGCATCGGCAGGCGGACTCTCAACCACTGCGCCACCAGGGAAGCCCAAAAGACCTCCTCTTGTTTGCTAACGGAATGGTGGCGGGCAAGAGGGCGGAGGGCAGAAAGGGGCATGGGCTCTGTCGGGTTCAACCTCCACAGTGGAGGCCCCAGGGTTCTCTTCAATGAGCCCTCAAGAAAACTTGCCCCTCGTGCTGAATCAAGTTAGATGAGGAAGGAAAACCTATTAATGAGCCACAGAAGGTACTGGTCTTGTTCAAGGTGCTAGTCCTGTGAGGAAAATTGAAAGACTCAGTCAACTTTCCTACTGTGTCCTCTATTTCTTCCATTTGGTCCACACCTCGTTTTAATTTTGAGTAAATCCCTGGGTCGGTAATAAAGATAGCAATCATGCTCTAGGCCTGGGGCCTTTATAGGAGCATCTTGTTAAGGAATCAACCTTCTTGGGGACTGATGCCCTTTCTCTATATTCCATTTCTGTGCCTGCTGCTGGCTTCATTCGATGGTCCCTTGGCCTGTCCAATGAGCCCTTCACCCAACAGATAACTCTGCTTTCCCCTGACCTCTTCCATCCTCCCGTCTAAGGCTGCCCGTTGCCTAATATCTCCCTGCCTCTTGCTGGAGACTCAGCACATTGTCTATTTCGCCCAGACGCTCACTACACCCTCTCTATTTCAGTGCCGCCCATGTCTTGCCATCTTTTCTGCAGATCAGATCTAGTTTTTAGAAGCACCAATATCAACACAATCACTTTAATTTTATGTCAAAGGAGAGAAGTGGAAGATCATTGCTAGTTCTTTTCAGGCTCTAAGATGCAATGATTTTAGGGAATCTTGACTTAGTGACTCTGCTTGCAATAGTGGAGCAAAATGACTGCTCAAATGTTTTGAAATATTTTATTAGAGAGTGAATTATAGTCATTATCATCGTATAAATGTTGTCCTCAGATGTTTTTCCACCTGGGAGAGAATCAGGGTCTAGGAACTGTTCTCTGTCCTCTGGCTTGAATCTCTGCAGGAAAGATGAAAGACTAGTTTTCCACTGTGTAGATGAGTTCTTGCCCCCTGATTCCCTCATCTCTGCACCCATCAAGGATTTGTATCATCAAGTGATCCTGGGAGACCTTTATTCTCACATCACTTTTAATTCTCCTTTCATATGAACGAGTTGACTCCATAGCCACAAATTCTGGGCAACGTTAATTTCATCCCATGGAGACATGTTCTGAAGCCAAATCTGAAGGGAAGGTGGCACAGATGACAGGGTAATAATAGGAGGCTTACAGCAAAACATTCAACAAGTTTGGAAAGAACAAGCCCAGATGTCGAGATGGAATGGAACAAATCAATGTCAACTGTAAAGCTATGTAAACCTCATCGATGAGTCAAAAACTATGGCAAAGAACTGTCCGTGAAAGTTACCAAAACTGACAGATTAATGTTTTAAACAATCACGCTGTCATCCTGGGTCACCTAGCAAGACAGCGGATGACAGGAATCAGCGCCCCAAAGCGGAATCATAACGCACCTTTCCAGAACAGTTTCAATAAAATAAAATATAACAAATACCTCTTTCTGACCAACTCCTTCAATCTGTAAGATTCCATCTGCTTTGTTCTAGCCAATGCCTTGATATCCAAATAAAGCTTGTTTATCAAAATTTACTTAATTCCACTAAAAGGCAGGGCTCCACAAAATAAAGGAGGCCACATTTCTCGGGCGTTTTAGACCATGTAAGAATCCACTAGGTTGCATACAAAGTTTAGTGATGCTACTATAAGGGTGACCCTTTACCTACATCATGATAATATCTGGAACTGTTTTTTAACGCCTGGTGCATAACTCAGAGCTACAAAATAAAATTTTCTTGGTAATGGGGCCCTCATGTACATCTTGAAAATTTTCTACTAGTGATTTTTATGCCCTTAACTACTTGGGAATAACTTTTATTTACGACACAGCCCACAATAATCGCAATCAATATTTTACGTATTTACTTATCGCGTATCATGCTCAACTAAATGCTTTACATGCATTAACTTATTTATTCCTCACATTGACCCAAAAAGGGAGGCATTTTATTTTCTAAGACCTTGCAAATTTAAGGATGTTAACTAGCTTCCCCAAAGATTAGCTGGCACTTGGACTAGAAGTCTATCTCAAATTAACTGTTCAGAACCCCACTGCCTCAAAGCTCTTGAGTATTTGTTTGCATTGTTTTAATGGAAGCTATAGAACTAGGAACAACACAGCCAACATAATAACACAACTCTCCTTAATGAGGAATGACTACAGCTCAGTCATCTTAGTTTTTCTTCCCTTTCTAGATATAAAATATTGGAATTACTATGTCCAATCATAGGAAGAATTATGCTCACTGTACCATTTAAGTCCACACCACCACTGAAATATTTTCTCCAAATAAAGGCCCTTGACTTTTAAGAGGGCCACTGCCAAACTCAGATATACCCCATGAAGGCAATGAGGATGCTGAGGGGTTATACTTCAGTGTCCTTGTCTATATTTAGCCCGTAATGGAGAAACCAGCCTTCCAATATTTAAAGGGTGAAAGAAGAAGTACCAGACCCCAGGCTCAGCCAAGAACCATGACTTGCAGTCCCCCAAATTAACTCTGAACGGTCTCACTTTGTACCCATTGCTCTGAATATCCACTTCCTCTTCCCCACTCTTTGCTTGATTCTAAGTCTAGGGAAAATGCCTTTGCCTTCAATTTTTATGGTGCCAATCTCAGCATTGACTCATTTAATTCCATCTGTTCTATACAAGTACATTCATGACCTGCCCCTCACTCCTTACACAAGACAACAAATGACCATGACATTCACAGCACCAACAGCTGTATCGAATTCACTTAACTACATACTCATCTTCTTTCTTAGAACATACATGTCTTGTTGTCAGAGACCATGCCTTTGCATTATCACCTTCTTCTCATCAAGCATAGAGTGCATTCAGTAAATGGATGGATGGATGGATGGATGGATGGACGATGGATGGATGATTTAATGTATGACCCAAATATATTATATTGGGTCAATATAAGAAACTGTGCAATAGTGTGTATGCATAGAACAAACTTACTAATGCATCTGATAAAATGCAGAAGTTGAAGTTAAATTACTTTTGTGGCACTTCCAATGCAAAATTTCTATAATCTTTTCCATGAATTTCTCTCTCTCTCTTTCTCTTTCATTATATGACTTTTGTATAACTAACTTGAATTATGGGATAAGAACTATAAGAATAATTCTATTCAAAAAATAAACAAATGGCACCTAATGAAACTTAAAAGCTTTTGCACAGCAAAGGAAACCATAAACAAGACGAAAAGACATCCCTCAAAATGGGAGAAAATATTTGCAAATGAAGAAACTGACAAAGGATTAATCTCCAAAATATACAAGCAGCTCATGCAGCTCAATATCAAAAAAACAAACAACTCAATCCAAAAATGGGTGGAAGACCTAAATAGACATTTCTCCAAAGAAGATATACAGATTGCCAACAAACACATGAAAGAATGCTCATCATCATTAATCACTAGAGAAATGCAAATCAAAACTACAATGAGGTATCACCTCACACCAGTCAGAATGGCCATCATCAAAATATCTACAAACAATAAATGCTGGAGAGGGTGTGGAGGAAAGGGAGCCCTCTTGCACTGTTGGTGGGAATGTAAATTGATACAGCTGCTATGGAGAACAGTATGGAGGTTCCTTAAAAAACTAAACATAGAACTACCATACGACCCAGCAACCCCACTACTGGGCATATACCCTGAGAAAACCATAATTCAAAAAGAGTTATGTACCACAATGTTCATTGTAGCTCTATTTACAATAGCCAGGACATGGAAGCAACCTAAGTGTCCATCAACAGATGAATGGATAAAGAAGATGTGGCACATATATACAATGGAATATTACTCAGCCATAAAAAGAAATGAAATTGAGCTATTTGTAGTGAGGTGGATGGACCTAGAGTCTGTCATACAGAGTGAAATAAGTCAGAAAGAGAAAAACAAATACCATATGCTAACACATATATATGGAATCTAAAAAAAAAAGGTTCAGAAGGACCTAGGGGCAGGACAGGAATAAAGATACAGATGTAGAGAATGGACTTGAGGACACGGGCAGGGGGAAGGGTAAGCTGGGACAAAGTGAGAGAGTCGCATGGACATATATATACTACCAAATGTAAAATAGCTAGTGGGAAGCAGCCTCATAGCACAGGGAGATCAGCTCTATGCTCTGTGACCACCCAGAGGGGTGGGAATAGTGAGGGTGGGAGGGAGATGCAAGAGGGAGGAGATAGGTGGATATATGTATATGTATAGCTGATTCACTTTGTTATAAAGCAGAAACTAACACACCATTGTCAAGCAAGTATACTCCCATAAAGACGTTAAAAAAAAATTCTATTCAGAACAGAAATGTTTGAGTGACAAAAGGCCAATATTTATCCTTTCTCACTCACTGCTCTTTGTTGAAATTTAAATAGCTAAATATTCATACCAGTAGAATAATTATATATGCTCTCATAACTAAACCACATCAGTATTTTACTTGACCTACAGTTAGCATTTAATTCGTTGGCCTCTCCTTCCTTCCTGGAGCAAAGTCGTCATATGGTTTTCAATACACCCCTCCCCTGCTTTCCTTCCCACCTCTCTGGCTGACCTGATTCTCAGTGAATGTCTCTCTCTTAAGCAACCGTTCTCCCTGGAATTCTTTTAAATTTCTATTTTCTTAAACTTCCTCTGAATAATCTCATCCATTTCCACAGCTTCAATAACCAGTAATGGTGTATATCCCACTGTCCACTGACATCTATTCTGGAAAACCCAGAGGTTCTGTCCAAAGCTGAAATCACAGCCAGCCTATAAACCTGCCATCACTCCTTTGTTTTCCTGTTTCAGAAAATGGCACCTTCATTTACCCAAGTTGCCTAATCCCCAAATTTGTGTATCATTCTGGACTTTGTCCTCTCCAAATATACGTAACAAATCATTAAGTACCACTGTGATATTGTGATTTATAAGAAGAAGTATACCTTTGGTCTTCATCCCCATTTCTATCACAGAAACCCTTGGAATTTCCCAAGTGAGAAGAGTGTGACAAAGGTGTCTTGTTATGTTAATGAGGTGACTTTTGGACCACAGGTAAGGATGGGGGCTGGTTGCTAGGAGAAGCAACAAGGTAATTAAAAGGTTGAAACTTTCAGTCCCAGCCCCTGGACCTCCAGGAAGGGGGAGGGAGCTGGAGATTGAGTTCAAGTGCCAATGGCCAATGATTTAATCAACCATGCCAATGTAATGAGGCCTCCATAAAATCCCAAAAGGATGTGGTTCAGAGATCCTCTGGGTTGGTGAACACGTGGTGATTTGTGGAGAGTGGCCTGCTCTGAGAGATTTCTGGGCCCTTTCCCCATACCCTGCCCTATACCTCTCGTCCATTTGTTTCTGAATTACATCCTTTTATAAAAAAACAGTAATCTAGTAAGTAAAATGTTTCTCTGAGTTCTGTGAGCCAGTCTAGCCAATTAACTGAACCTGCAAAGGAGGTTGTCAGTTGGTTAGAAGAACAAGTGCCAACTTGGACTTTCCATTGGCATCTTAAGTGTATGTCAGGGTGGTGGCTGTCAGGGGAGGATCTTGTAGGACTGAGCCTTTAGCCTATGAGATCTGATGTTGGCATCTCCAGATAGATAGTGTCAGAATGGAGTTGAACTGTAGGACACCCAGCAGGTACCAGAGAATTACTTCTGTAGGGGAAAACCCCAAGCTGAAATTGACAGCAGAATTATAACTCTCTAATCTGTCCACTATCCCCAGTGACACCACTCTCGTTCTGGCCACCAGCATCTCTTGCCCAGAAACCTAAACTCATTATCCTAATTAGAGTGTCTGCCTCTCGTTCATACCTGCTTTCAATCTCTCCTCCATGATACAGCCAAAAATCATCTTTAAAAAAATAAACAAATGTGATTCCATTATTCATCTACCTAGAACCTTTCAATGACTCCTTATTTCCTAAAGATAAAAATTAATAGTTCTTAACATTTAATCCTCCAATGGCGGAGCGCTTTATAACAGTAAAGGAAATATTCCTGACCACAAGCGTCATGATGTCTCTCTTAAGTCTATATATTAATTGGAGGACTTGAACGTGTTAAACAAGTCTGACTGGTTGTCCCTATTCATATTTTTCTTTTGTTTACACAAAGACAGATTTTTGCAAGTTAATATAGTTATTAATTTGAAATTATAGACGTAACCTAAAATAATTAACTGAAACTTAATCCTGTCATCACATTTTCTTCCAAACTTTACTACTGTTTAATTACAATCAAACAATTTTTGTGGTAATTACAACTCAGTTACTCCCGTGTTCAAACATATTCTTCCTTTGGCCACCAGGAAGTGTATGTCATAATTTTCGGAGCAAGAAAGAACACATCTTTTTTTTTTTTTTTTTTTTTTTTGCGATACGCGGGCCTCTCACTGTTGTGGCCTCTCCCGTTGCGGAGCACAGGCTCCGGACACGCAGGCTCAGCGGCCATGGCTCACGGGCCCAGTCGCTCCACGGCATGCGGGATCCTCCCGGACCGGGGCACGAACCCGTGTCCCCTACATCGGCAGGCGGACTCTCAACCACTGCGCCACCAGGGAAGCCCAGAACACATCTTTGATTTTGAGAAAAGCATCAGGAAGTACTTGCTTTCTAGTGACCTAGCCTCCAAAGTTCTCTTGAGAGATTGTGAAATCTGTATTTAAAAAAAAGTCTCAACTGTAAAACTGACATTGTCAGTTACTCTTATGCTATAGCATTTGTGTGGCAGAATAGTCAATTTTCCCATGATTTACCATCTTCTTAGCACAAAATTCTCTAATGAAATTTACTGGTAGCTCTCTGAAGTTTACTGAGCACCTGTCATTATTTCAGAACTAGGAGATGTGTCCAGTGTCTTCAGTGGCTCCAAAATTCCTAGAGAGTTCTCTCATTAGATCCCTATAAATCAAAATTTGTCTCCAGTAATCTGGTGATTTTGCTGCTTAATTTCTCAGGTTCCTCTGGCACACAAATGACATGCAAAAGTAATACTTCTCACTAACGGCAACCTAAGGAGGGGACTGAGCCATCAACACTTACTTGCCTGGTAGCAAACCACAAGTTCCAATTATTTTAGAGTGATTATTCTTATGATTGATTCCAAGGCAAGAACAATACTACATTTTCCTTCAAATCTCTAGTATCTGCTAAACAGTAGATGCCAAATAAACATTGATGGAATGAATAAGTAAAAAAAAAAAGCAGGGCAACAGATATTTACATGCAAAGAATTCTGCAAGCTGCTGAATGACACAAATAGGAAAGGCATGGGTACAAAATTAGTTCATGTACGGATCCTGTGATGGTTAATTTTATGTGTCAACTTGACAGGGCTAAGGGCTGGCCAGACAGCTGGTAAAACATTATTTCTTGGTATATCTCTGAGAGTGCTTCTGGAAGAGTTTGACATTTGAAACAGGAGACTAAGTACAGAAGACCACTCTCACCAATGCAGGCGGGCATCATTCAAGATGGTGTTAATTACAATGTTAAAAACAAGGACACGCTTATATTAACTTGTTTAATACAGATGAACAACAGAGTCTGATTTTATTTTTCATATCTTATCATTCTACACAGTTGATTTAAAAAAATACGCTCTTTATACTAAAGTAGCTTTGTGACTTAAATGTTTCATTGTGCTCCTTTCTAATACAGATCCTGTTGATTTACGTCTAGCAAAATTGTTGAAATCTTTCTCAATTCTTTGAAAGTACATCATCAGCTAGAGTACAAAGTAAAATACTAAATTGTGATGAGAGATTTAAATGAATTTCAAAGACAACATCCACTTGGGGAAGATGGAAGGGCGTGGGGAGAATGAAGAAATCAAGGACAATGGCACAAGCAGAAGGTGGCACCTGAGATGGACAGGGAGAGGTTACTATTTGAGCACGTGAAAGGGTAGCGGAAAAGCATTACAGATGGAACAGCATGAATTAAGGCACAGAAGTAGGCAAATACTGAACGTGCGCTTATGTGTTTCAGGGAATAATTGGAGTTCAGTTTGATTGAAGCATATAGAGCAAGACTGAATACTAGGCAAATTAGCTTGGAAGTTTAGACAGAAGTAAAAGGTTATATTCAACAATGATCCTGATTTTCCTTATTCATTGACTGTGATGCACCATATCTCATCTATTTCCATACTCCAAGTAAAGAGTCCCTTGAAATTTTATTGAGCTCATCTGTTTCCTTGTTAAGAAAATACCTAATAAAATTTAACCTTTTTTTTTTAACATCTGAAGGTCAGTAGTGTTACATAGATCCTGTACTACATTATAAGGATATTGCACTGCAAGGATGTTAGTTTGCCTGTCCTGAAATGTCCCTGTCAACTGTAGAGTTTTTTCATAATTAGCTGGACACAGTCAAGTCCTCTGGGGTTGTGGACACAGACAGCTATCGGCTTTTACAACCAAAGAAATGGTCTCATTTCTCTTCTGCTACATTTATATTATTGACATTTCTTTCTGGTGACTTTCGTGTGTATCCTTCAGAACTCCTGTTCTTCATTGCCTCCAGAGTGTTTTTTTTTGTTTGTTTGTTTGTTTTGTGGTACGCGGGCCTCTCACTGCTGTGGCCTCTCCCGTTGTGGAGAACAGGCTCCAGACACCTAGGCTCAGCAGCTGTGGCTCACGGGCCCAGCCGCTCCGCGGCACGTGGGATCTTCCCGGACCGGGGTATGAACCCGCATCCCCTGCATTGGCAGGCGGACTCTCAACCACTGTGCCACCAGGGAAGCCCCCAGAGTGGTTTTTAATTGCTACTGTTACATATGCTGTTGATTGAGGGACCCGAGGTTAGTACTCGGCTGACATCAGGTAAGAGGGAGTTATTAGTATACGTTAATTGTACCCTGACATAATAGTATAATGGTTTCACTCTTTGTATAACAACGGCTGTACTGTTACTCTAATTATTTTGACTTCAAATGACCCAGTGAATGATTTAGGATATGAAATACAATCCATTTGTGTAAAGAGGAAGGAACTGGCCATCAGAGAGGTTAAGTGAATAATTCAAGATTACCCAGTTAGTGGTGTCGCAGAGACAATAACACAGTGACAGCCAGCCCAGCAGTCTTTCCTGTTCTTGACCAGGTATGTAATATGCATATCAACTCTTTTGTTTCATCTGTGAAATATATTTCCCCATTGCTTAGGTAGTAATACATTCAAAACATGAACATTCTTATATTAACTTGTTTAAATACAAATAGAACAACAGGAGTTGAGTCCACTTTTCGTTCCTTATCATACTACACAGATGATTTAAAAAATACCCTCTTTACTACAGTAGCTTCATGGTTTGAGTAGCTACATCTCATTGTGATCCTTTCTCTAATCAACTTCCAAAGGCTGAATTTAAACCTATCTTCAAGCTATGAAAGTTTTAGTTTCTTTTCCTTTTATTTTTTTTTCCTTTTCAAAATTTCTCTATTGGAAATGAATTAAGTGGACTATATCAAGGAATATATCCATATTTGCATCCTGAAATTCACACAAGAACTTGTAGGAATGCAGTGTGGATGACTGTACCACCGTTGAGAAGCAAAATGAACTGTGACCAATAATCCCTTCCCTAGTCGTCATCCTTCCACATCTCCCCAATTTGGGGAAGTGTCTTAACGGATGCGCATTACCAAGTTTGCAGACTTATTTTCAGTCATAAAGAAGGGTGTACCAGATGCTCCTGGTACACTGAATTGGTCACAGTGTAGACAAGCTAATCTGATTATGAGAGACCACAGGGGAAAAAAGAAAAGATTCACATTTAGTCCATATTAACTACCAGAAGACCCATCAAGGTAGCTGGGCTAGCTCATGATACAGCAACTTCTAGCAAATTAGCAGCCCATAACAACTTCGTTATAATGGGCTGCAAGATCTTACAACATAAGCTCCACGCTATTAAAGGGAATTCAAGTACATGAATCCATGTACAGAGTATAACCTTAACATCTGTCTGTGCTTAGCCAATATTTTGTTTATCCCTTTTTAGGAACAGCCAAATTATCCTCGTGTCCCCTGAAACTAGGGACTGTAATTTCCATCAACTGCAGTTTTTAACTGCTAGAGAGGGTAGAGCTGATCAACGTCAGCCTCCCCGGCCACAGAGCTGGGCAGCAAGTTGCTCGTGATTCTGGCAGCTGTTCTGCACACATTAGGCCAATTTTCTCCCAAACCATTTCCTCTTGCTATTCAAGTGGGAAAAGCAATAGTCTAGTCATAAATTAGTCAACAAGACGTGCCTATCTATAAAACTTATACTTTTTTAAGCAAAATGACTTAAACCATATCCTACTAAACTCAGCATGAAGAACCCTCCTATTTTAATTAATTTAGGCCATTGCCATTGTTTTCCCTAATAAAGCAATGTGCCCCTCCTCTTCCCATAGTGGAGTGAATATCCTGTAGGGATTCAGGAAATAATAACAATAATTATAATAATAATAGTAATAATATCACTATTATAATAATTATTATTTCTGTTTTATAGATGAGGCAACAGTGCAATAGATTATCCAAAGTTAACTGGTTGCTAAGCTAAGGGAACAGACACTTAATATATAGTTTAAGGTATTTTCATAGAGTTTTATGTCTAGAATGAATAAATACTTACATGAAAAGTATAACTTCCCTATTTTTCTTCTTTCTTAAAAACAGTGGGTGTGCCTGAATCACTTGGGCAGTGTTTTCAAAATTCATATCCTTCCTCCTAACTCCAAAAACCTTAGCATGTAGAAAAATGGGTGCTGCAAATATCCATATGAGTTTTCTAGATTTTTGTCAAAATCTAGATGCACTCAGCCTACATCTAGTTCTAATCAACCTACATATAATGTCTTAAACATCTCACAGGATTTCATAAGTGGATGGGACCTAGAGGGTCATTTACCTCATCATCCATCCTTCTTGATGAGTCAGCCCCTCAAACAGTCGCTGGCTGAAAAGCTACCATGGACAGCAGCTCAACCTTAGATGCATGCCATTCCACGGAAGGACAGCTCCGGGTGTCAAAACCATAATATGCCTTCTAGTAAAAATCTAGTAATTGATTCTGATTCTGGCTTCTGTTCTAGTTCTGTCTTCTGATTCACCAAAGCATCACACTGACTTTTTCACTGATACGACAGACCAACCCATATTTGAAAACTCACCTTCTCTTCTGTGATTTACAAAGGGGCAGTTCAGAAGTCTCGTCATCGTATTTAGAGATCTCATCATTCTCTACCCACTTCTGTATTGTCTCTCTAGTTTGTAGATTCCCCCAACCCTTAATTCTTAATACCCAACATTTCACACACTATTCCAAATATAGTCTGAAAAGTGCCAAGTACCTAAGCATCATTTGCCTTGTAGCATTGAAATTGAACTTCCGTTGATGTAACCTAAGATTGCATTAGTTTTCTTCACCTTGTCAAATAGTTGCCTTATATGAAATTTGAATTCAACTAAACCTCTAGTACTTTTTTCCCTAAACTGCTGCCAAGTTAGGTTTCCATACAGGATGTACGTCTGCAGTTGATACCTTTCAAGCTATAGACAAGGCTGGACATATATCCCAAATTTTCAACTTCTTGTTTTTATCTCAAATTTTTTCAGCATTTTAGGTTCTTCTTGAAATCTAATGCATGCGTATTTGCATCAAATGTATGCATATTTTCTTAGCCTTGTATAATCTACAAATTTTATAAGCTTGCTTTGAAGACATTAGCTCCATTCTTTGATTATAGTTTTGAATAGAACACACATAGCTCAATGCTTCTCTAATGCAGGCTCTATTTCAAGTTCTTAACAATCTACTAAATGGTGTATCCAAAGGGATATATAAAAACATGTTTAATACATGCCATCAGCATACAAAGCACAGCATAAGCCTTGGATTCCTTTCTAGTCCCTAGATGGAGTACACTGTGGTGTCCACACTGCCTCACTGGCCCCTCACCTGCAGAATGCCTGTTGGTTATTATGCACTCATTTGCAAATGATGGATGATCATTCACAGCTATATGATCTTCTTCATCAAATTTAGTTATAGTCAAGGCAGAGGGTCTTAAAGGGACAAATGGCTGAGCTTTACAAGTATACCTATTTCTCATATCTCGGGTTTTGAATTTGATTGTTAATTTCCCAACACTGCTGAGCTGTTCAGCTCAGATGTGGCAGCAACTGTGTCTAAAGTGGGATGCACCAGACAACTCATTGGAGTTGGGAAAGCAAAGGTTTGCTATATTTTGAATTACTGTTCTTCTTATTTTTTCAATGAGATTTTTATATTTTCTAACATGGAAGTTGTGATACAGTAGTGTATATATATATATATCATGTATAAATAAATAAGCACATAATGGATATTCTTGCCCAAAAGACTTTTACTAATCAAGGAGTGAAACTGACAAAGGCTGGAGACCCCTCGATGAGAGACACACACAGGTTGGGCCAGGGACCCAGGTAAGACTTGACCTTGTAAGCAGCTCTTTGCAGGAAGCAGCTCTTTGCAGGAGGCCCTTTGTCTTGTCAGTTTAGCAAAGCTAAACTTTAACTAACCTTTACACCAGGTGCCCCCATGCCCCATGCTTAACTAACCTCCAGCCCAAGCACACCTTTCAAATCTTTTGATCACAAAATACCTTGCCTAACCTGTTGATTCTTTTCTTAGATTAAAGAAGTAGAAATGAAGAATAAGTAATTAACAGACGACTATATCTTTCCCCCAGCTTCCCCTTCAATAATCCAATTGAACAAACTGTGTGAACAAGATGGTATCTAAAGAAAGATTACACAGAGTCAGCAGGTCTGCATACAGTGAAAAATGAAGAGGACTCTGAACCCCTCCCCAACTGATTAACTGCGACTAGCTTCTCCTTTTTCCTTTTAAGAACCTTCATGACCGAGGAGCATCTTTGGAATAGGTTTTTGGACGCGAATCCACCTTCTCCCAGGTTGCTGGGCTCCTGAATAAAGCAACCTTTCCTTTCCAACCAACACTTGCCTCTCGAGTACTGGCTTTAGAGTCGTGAGCAGGCAAACCCGAGTATGGTACCAGCCTCAGCCAATCTGCTCTGCTCCACAGCTAAACGGTGACAACTCAGCACTGGGAGGCCCCTGTACGAGAGATAATAAAATCCTGTTCATTTGGAAGGGATCACAAAATTGAAGCTTTTAATTTTGCAGGTACAAAAACTGAGGTACAGAGGGATTTAGTGACTAGATTGAGAGCCTCAGAGCCCTTTGGGGACATACCAGGGAGAAGAAAACGAAATGAAATAAGGTGAACACCAGAGCTAGACCTGATCCCACTCTATTGCTCTTACCCCAAATATGTTACCCCCATAAGGAAGTAAACAAACAAACCAAAAGCCATAAACAACAACAAAGAAAGAAAAGAAATAGAAGGGATTGGAGGGAGATAGTCACTTAACTACATCTTTCGGCATCTTTCAGCTCATCCCTCAGTGAGCAGAGTCGTCTTCTAACTTTGAACCCCTTTAGAATGCTATCTTCAAAAGTTGTGAACATACACACTGTTCTAAGATGAATAATACACTGCCACAAAATAAATCAAGATTACAGTAGGGGAACCTTGATCCAGTAAAATGTTCCTGTGCAGATGGAAAAGGAAGTTACCATATACTTTATAAAAGCCATCACCTTGCACCTGAGCACGATAAGAAGAATGTCACTATTCCTACGGAGAAAAAGTTGTGTACACAGTATGTCCACATTTTCTTAAAATCCTACAATTGGAGTGTACCAAGGCCTGCATATAAAACTAAGCCTCTGAAAAAAAAATTAAACAAACAAGAAACTAAGCCTCTGACCTCCAGGCCCATGTTTTTTCCTACTACACCCCAGATAAGGGTGAAAAGCTACCATGAAAAGCTACTTCATACCTGGTTAAATACACTACAAACTTTGTCTCCAATGAAAACACACATTCTTGAATTTTCCACAAAATATCAATGTTACCTAGAAATAAGGACGGTACAAAAAGTTGCCCTGGCTTCCTTTTAAAAATGGAAGTTAAGAGTAAGGTCTTACAGAACACTGACAGTGATAAACCTGTTGGGTCTCATTAGGAGGGGCGTAGCCTCTGTGTCACCATAACACACTCTACTCCTAGATCGTGGTGCTTTGGAAAGGAGGAGTGATAGTAACAGTAGTCATTGATTTATCTTCCGGTCCCTACTAGGATGACAGCTCCACGATGGCAGTGGCTTGGCATCTCTTTATTCCTAACTTTTAGAAGAGGGAAGGGCAAGTAGTAGAAGCTTAGTAAAGAGGGTTGTAAAAACAACTGCACGATGTATGCCATTTCATTTAAACATCCTTGTGAGATGCTTTAGAAATACTGAGATCTGTAGACTTATTAAATGGAGTGAAAATGAAGTGGACTGAGAAATGGGGACAACCTCCTAAGATCAGGCCTGGACCCACGTGTACAGCATCCACCCTCTTAGCACTGAGTGGCCCAGCTGGTATCCAGGCAAACAGAACTTGCCCACCCCCCCACCCCCCACCCCCCACCGTCTGATTGCCTCCCTCTCTGTGTCTATGTGTGCATGCACAAATACAGCACGGCACAGAGAGGGTCTGGAAAAATACAAGATTGAGACTAATCAGCTGCCGGTGACCCCTCCAATCTCCTATCACCTTGAACCTGTCACCTGCATGAGTCTCCAAGGTGGCAGATAGGACTGTTCCAATCTCTACCCTGCTCCCTATTCTCTGCAGAGAACTGTCAGATCGCCCTTGAACTTGACCCTCCACCTCCTGTACAGCCAATTTCTCCATATGTAGAAACAGAGAGGTGGTTCTCAAGTAGTCATGGATCTAGCAGTTTTCTAGAGAAAACTATTAAAAATGCAGATGTCCAAGCCCAGCCTTTGAGACACTGAGTCAGGAAGCTGCATTTATAACGGTTGCTGATTCTGATACGGGAGGGCTTTCCGGAGCACACCGTTACCCATCCCTGAGCTCTGGGCCCCGCAGGATTCCAGATAGGAACATGCCGATTAGTGGGTAAAACCATTTACAGTAAAAGGGAGAGTGGACTGGAGCCCCTGGGCTGGAGGTGACTAGTAAAAAAAAAAAACACAAAAAAACAACAAAAAAACAGAGGGAGTGACATGAAATGGGGGGGATGGGTGGGGAGTGGATATCAGTGAAAAGGCAAAACTCAACAAAGGTTTTCCAAAATCTAAGTGAGACAGTTAAAGTGAGCAGTGCCATTGGATGGAAGGCTGAAGAAGAGTGAGTTGCAGAGTTAAGCAGACACGGATTTTAAATCTTACATTAATTTATCTCTGTGGTCTTGGACATACCACAGAACAAAATAATTACTCACCTTACTGTTTCTCATCCATAGCATAGGGATAATATCTAACATATATAAGGCCTCTGTGAGGATTTAATGAGATACGGTAAGTAAACACATAATCAGGATCAATGGATGGGCTCAGTAAGTGTATCACTTATAATTTCAGAGCAATAATAAAAGGAAGGCTCAAGTTAATCATTTTTTAAATGAAGAAATGCTAAGTTCCTGTTTAAGTCCATATGCCTAGAGAATAAATAAGTCCCTAAAGGGGAAATGTACGATATTTGACAAATATACCTGTGTACTTTGTTTGCCAAATACAATACAAATTCTGCAAAGTAATATCAGATACAAGGCAGGACTGCACTCCAGCACAGCTCCCTGGGCTGCAAACAGCTGGGGAGCAGCGAGGCCACACGGCCCAGCCACCCAGGGGCCTGTGATTTCGTAGACACAGGCGACAGCCCACTCAAAGTTTCCCTCATTAAGTCTTTTCACCTTCACCTCTGCATTGATGTTTTTTTTTAATTTTTGGCAGAAGTTCTCTGTGACAATGTCGGTGCAGTTAATCCCCAAACGTGGCACCTAAATTTAATTGCCTTTCACATTTCCATGTCAAATATAGTATCTCCTGCAGAAACTCTATTAATGCTGACGAAAATGATCAGAAATTGGTTCAGAAGAGCATGAGGGCTTGAAATGAACTGAAGCAGCTGAAATTCATGAAGAGGGGCCATGTGACCAATGGGGAGGCCATGCAATAAATAATCACATTCCGAGTTCCTCTCGTTGGAGGGACACGCATACAAACATTACACTCTCTGTGCAAATAGCTGAGGCTTATGGCATACAGAAAGGTCCAATAATCTATCTGCCTCATACTGAAACAGACAGTTGACCGTCATGGAAAATTAGTTTTTCTTCTTCAAAAGTGAGCTAGTACCACTGGAATCTACAGACAAAGTCAACAGTTTTATTCCTAGAGGAAGTAACCTTCACATCTTTGAAAAATATTGAGACGCTAGAGAAGGTCACTATGAAATTAGCCACACTGTAGTGTTTATTAAATTCCTAGAGCTTGCAGAGTTTATTTTTAAAACCACAAGTACTGGGTTTAATTAAACTTGTCAAATGTACAATGAACTTGATGAGACAGAGGCAGGTGATCTGATCCACAAATAACAAAATATACCCAATGTTATTATGTTTTCTAGGTGAGCCAGCATGAGACATGGCCAAACGATTCAAGATATCACTACGGACACGATTAATATTGATTGGTCATTCTTAAGATCCCAAGAATGTATTGTGCTTTTTGAGTAGCATTTTATTTAACCCAGCTGCTGGCTGAACATGATCACATAAATAATTCAGGCCGTTGACTCTTTTTCTCATGTCAATGGACATTAGAAACATCAAGAAATACATGATTTAACATTTTAGAGATTTTACATACTTCTTTATGTGTTTCTTATAAAAAATACTTTGGAGAGCATGCAGATAAATGACAGAACCTTAGGGAGAGCTGGACTATTACAGTGACAAACACACCTTTTATGGTGAGAAGCAACCTAAGGCTATAGAAACTAACTGAAGGCATTGGTCAAGTTTCCACAGCTGGAGGGTGGGACGAGGGGAGAAGAAGCTGGGTTTTTTCACTAAGAGTCCATCTGATGTCACAGACCATGCCACAGAAGGGAAATTCCCAACTCCTATTCTGTAATAACATAGGAGACTTGGCTTGGAATGTTCATGCACGAGCAATCATGAATCTGCTTCTTGTTATCTGACTGCTTTCACATTTAAGCTACAATAATAGGTTGCAAGTGATAACTTTCAACATCCTCTACTTTATTTTTAAAAATCTGAAACAACAATAAAGTAGAACGCTATATATTTGGTGTCATCCCTCAGTATCCTTGAGGAATTGGTCCCGGAACACCCAGTGGATATCAAAATCCACAGAGGTTCAAGTTCCTTATATAAAAAGTAGTCCCATATAACCTGTGTATATTCTCCTACACACATTCAACCATCTCTAGATAACGTATAATACCTAATACAATGTAAATGCTGTGTAACAATAAATAGTTGTGAATACAATGTAAATTCTTTGTAAATAGTTGCCAGGGCACAGCAAATTTGTTTTGCTTTTTGGAACTTTCTGGAATTACTTTTTCCCAACTATTTCGATCTGCAGTTGGTTGAACTGTGGATGTGGGACCCATCAATACAAAGAGGCAACTACATTCAGATCTTCATTTGTTCATTCAGTAAAAACAAGGCAGCCATGGGTCTAGGTGCTAGGAAAGCATCAATGAAAAAATCAGACAAAAATCCCTGTCTTTGTGGAGCGTACAATCTAGTGGAGAAAATGAACATTGAACAAAACGGACAGGTGGATTACATAGAGCCCCATCTTTGGTAAAGGCGATGGAGAATAACAATTCAGGAAGAGATGGGGAGGGAATTTAAGTAGTTATCAAGAATGAACTCATTGACAAGGTGACAGCTGAGCAAAGATCTGAAAGAGCTGATGGAGTGAGGCAACGTGTCTACCTGGGCTGGATTTGGGGCGGAGGGAGGCTGCTGTCAGGTTTTAAGCAGAGGTAAAGGGCAAATGCACAGGCCCTGTGCTGTGGGCGCCCTCCAGGAGAAGCAAGGAGTTTTGTACGAGGGAGCCAAGTAAACAAGAGGCAAGACTCCGAGGAGATGCAGGGGAGACAGGGGCAGCTGGCAGCAGACCACAGAGGGGCTTGCCCACCACTGCGTGGCCTTTGACTTCTACTCTACATAGAGTAGTAACATGATAGGATTTACATTTTCATAGGATATCTCTGACTGCTATACAGAAATGATCTTTATAGTCATTCATTTACAGTCATTTTCTACAAGTCACTTAACCTTTTTTCATCTCAGGTTGGGAGGATCAAATAAACATATTTTAACGTGCTGTATAAACCTGAGTGACGTTTCATGGTCTCCTTGGCCACACCTCCATGAGAGCAATGAGTCTACTGCATGACAGTTACTAGTTCTCACATCTGCATCCCCACCAGATTTTTCAGTTCTTGGAACCTCGAAAATACCTCTTTCCATTTTTGTACCTGGCATCTGATGCAATGTTTAGCACCTAAAAGGGACTCAACAAAGATTTGGTGAGTAGAAGGTATTGTGAAATACAAGAATTATAAAAGAGCTATAAAGCAGAATTCTAAATCAGAATTCACATGTTAATAAGCTACTTGTAGAAACACAAACCCAAATCTTTGTTCCAAAGCCATTCCAACAGGAACTGTTGGTCAGATTTATTCACTGTAATTCTGCAACTTGACAATATAATCAGCTGAGTTGGACCGAATCTGGAATCGCCTGGGTAAATGTGAAAATATTTTTCTTAATTGTGTGCATAAAACTTAAGAGTGAAATAGCCCAGAAAGGATTTTGCCATTTGGCATTTGGAAATCATCAGAATGCCTATTTTTTTTAAATCATATTTTGTTTGACTCTCTGCTTATGTTTCAGAATGTCACCTAAAGGACCTATTTAAGTGTGTTTTCAGATATATCCACATGATATAAATACCTGGATTTTAAAAAGAAGTTACTTAAAAATAGTTTAAATGTCCTTCCCATAAAAATATTTATACTTGGCAATGTGGGATAATAGCATCTCTGCATGTCAGTTAACTTTTTGTTTTTTTAAAAACTATTTGGGGCTTCCCTGGTGGCGCAGTGGTTGAGAGTCCGCCTGCCGATGCAGGGGACACGGGTTTGTGCCCCGGTCTGGGAGGATCCCATATGTCGCGGAGCGGCTGGGCCCGTGAGCCATGGTCGCTGAGCCTGCGCGTCCGGAGCCTGAGCTCCGAAACGGGAGAGGCCACAACAGTGAGAGGCCCGCGTACCGCAAACAAAAAAAAAAAAAAAAAAAAAGAAACTATTTGGATAAAATGCATATACTGTGCTCTGTGGTTTAAAGATTTAATGTCATTTGTACCCATTAGACTGATGTTACCCAAAGTGAGTACCTAGGCACTATATTCCTGAAGTGAAGCTTAACAGTCATTTACCTTTATATATAGGCAGTATTATTAAATAAGTCAATATATGGAAAATCTTTCAAAGATCAAAGTTTTTTTAAGACACTATCCTCAATCTATACCATTGAGGTTTATTTCCATTCCTTAAAAATGAAAAGATTTCTTAGCCTTAATATGATTAACATATACTTTTAACTTTAATTAAATGAAATATTTATTAAGAGGTACCCCCAGAGTATATGCAAGCCTTCCTTTGTTAGCTTCTTTAAAATAAAATTTATCCATGCTAGGCAATTAAAATACTAAAACATGTAACAATAGGTATCTGATAAAAATAAATCATTCCTTTATGTCAACATGGTCATTATTTGTACTTAGTATTTGAGTTACAAAGTCATTCAAGTTTCAAATAATACTAATCATGTAGAATTGTTAATTTGTGATTGTCATAAGCTGAGAGTCATTCTCTGTTGCTATTATCATCCATTTGGAAACGCTCTAAAGATAAAAACCTAAAGACTTTATGAGGCATTCCATCTTACTATACTCACAATTCTACAATGTACATCTCTCCTACAAATATACAGTCTGATATACAACACCCACAGACAGTCATCTTGTTAAATTGCCAGCATTCTGAAATTGTTTCTTTAATCCCTTGAGTATCACAAATATTCTAACTCTAGCAGCAACACAGGTAAAATCTATGAAGTCATTGTAAATTTGGTCAATGATTCTCTCAATGAGTTATCTGGATAAAAGCAATCTGGAAACATTTCTATGCTAAAGGTTTTCTATAATTATGGGATGACTGCACCCCATTTACACCTGCACCATTTAGAATGATCAAAACATGTAATTATTGTATTCTAGTTCCAATATAAGCTCATCATTGAGAACTAAATTATCCCTATAAGAAAGGGATCAAATTACCTCTATAAGAAAGGGTATGCAATGCAACAAGTTAGCTGCCCAGTATACTGAATTTTTAGTTACCTTATATAGTGTCAGTGTTTGGGTGATTTTTATGCCTTTACTCTCTATGAATAATTTCTTTCCGGGTGAGGTTATTCATTTAATTCTGTACCGAAAGGGAAAAAGGAAAGACCCATAATTTCCAAATTAGCTTTTAATTACTAGATAATTTGCACTTAATTATACATGGCTACTTACACGGACAACCCGTAACTTTCATAAAATCTAAAGTATGTATCTACGGCACACCAAGTTTTACTAAAAACGATTATTAAACAGTTACAATGGTTAGTTGAAAGGGAAACGGCACATCGATCCTTACAACTGCTTTCTGTTTAATCTGGTATTTGGTAATTTGGTATTTAATTTTATTTTACAATTTCAACATTAATACTCTGAACACACTGACAACTGTGAAGCCCGAAATAAATTCTAACCATGTTTTCTACACAGAACTCTCAACCTGCAGTTTTAAAACTTTAGTTAAAACCATCACAAAAACAACATTCACAATGAAAGCATTCAAAAAACAAATACGTTTACTTTCCATTTTTTCTCTGTTACCTTTAGAAATAAATGGTCCTTAAATACCTCAAAACCGTAGTCTAGGCAAACAAGTCCAGTAGCCACAAAGATGCGGGCTTACTTTTCCCTCCTTCCCAAGCAACGAGGCAGGCGGTTCCCTCCTCTCCTCCCGTCCCGCACCACGGCTACAAGGAACCCCAGAGGAGCTCAAAAATCACGAACGGCGTGGAAAAACAGCCTCAAAAAAGTCAGGACGTCAAATTATCAGAGTTTAATTTCTGCTTTCACTTGCAAATGGTTGAAGAGAAAGCAAAGCAAGAAGCATCAGAGATACCACAAGCTTAGTGGTTGCAGTCTTAAAAGAGAAAAGAATTGAGTTCAGCCAGGCACAAAGGTCTCCATGGCAACAGTGAATTTAGACCCCCATCGGCATTATTTATGCAACATTTCATCACAAAAGGACCCTCCCACTAGCCTGCCTAGCAAATTCTAGTTTTCTAATCTGCCATTGCTTTGCCCTGAATTTGTATCTGGATCCCTACCTGCATCTCAACATTGAAAAAAAAATTCCCCACAGAATCATAAAATTATTCTCAAACTGAATCTAGACTTTGTTTCCGTGGTGAATTCAAAGGCAGGAGATAGATTCAAGATTGTTTAGAGTTCACATTCAAAGCCAGTCTAGTTATATTTCAAAGATGGGCACTGCAACCAACACAAGTTTATTCAAAATTTTTTTATTTTTTGAAATGAGATTGTAATTCAAAAGAAATAAAAAATACGGCAAAGTGTAAGCAACCCAAAAGGCTCACAGAAAAGAGAACTTGTCTAGATGCTGACTTTGAAACTAAACTTTATATACTGATATCCACCCCCAGCTATTATAATACCTCAAACACTCCTTTGAATCTTTTATCCGATTTTCCCCATTTTAGCCATGACTTACAAACACACAAATTGAACAACGTATTTTAAACATTTTTTATTGAACAGTGTACGGAAGGGACTCAGGTCACATTTTATAATTATACAAACTGGGGCAAGTTATTTAAAACAGAGATGACAGCTCAATGTAATTAGGTAACTGAGAGTATTAACAAGGTGATAACTTATTGACGAAATACTGTCTTGAATTCTAAAAGTTTATACAACTATAATTGTCAGGATAATACTTGATGATGTTGAAAGGAAGTACTACTAGACCTCATTTGAAAAGGACTGTATTTAGTATTAGCTCAGATAAGAACCAAACAGGGTGACTTTTTTATGGTTTATTACAACTGAAAAAAACTTTTTGTGGTTTTATTTTTTTTTAATTTTTTAATTGAAGTACAGTTGATTTACAATGTTGTGTTAGTTTCAGGTATACAGCAAAGTGACGCAGTTATATATATATATATACATATATATTTATATATATATGTATATATATTGTTTTTCAGATTCTTTTCTCTTATAGGTTATTACAAAATATTGAGTATAGTTCCCTGTGCTATACAGTAGGTCCTTTTGTTGGTTATCTATTTTATATACAGTAGAAACAGTGACTTTTTAAAATTAAGTTTTGATTTTTTTTAAACAATACAAGCTTACTATTAAAAATTCAAAGAGCACATACTTTTATAAAGTAAAGGGTATTTCTCATTCCACACACCAACACCAATCCCACTCTCCCTTAATACAGTTGTATGTCCAGGCCTAAATCATGCACCTTGATCTAGGTCTTGATTGACTATGTCGTCCCTAAGACAGTTTTGCAAGAATGCTTCATGGGTGCCTGTGTTTCCTGCCAGTGCAGATTTGATAAGATTTTCTGTCACCTGCAAGATTGGTAAATATCCCTGTCCCATAAGGCCAGGAGGCTTTATTCACCTAGAATGGGGTGTTCCTGGTGCCTCCAGAGCTCAGCTCACCTCCATTTCTGTGAAGATACCCCTGAAGTCGGGCAAATCATGGCCCTACTTAGCGGTTCTCCAATGTGTGTGAATAAGTCATTCAGGTCTCTTCTGACATTGAAAACTGAAGAAGGCAATACTGGCTGAGGCTGATATTCTCAGGCTGACAGTCTCTCTTTTAAGAAAATTACTCTCCCAGGTGAGAATGATGACCACTCATACATTAGTTCCCAGCTCTCTCTCTTCCATATCTATTGCCTTCTTTTTTGTTGCTTTTATGTGTTTTTTTCTCTTTGTTTTATTTCCCCACACCAGTCCTCTTTATTTCTGCACTCTCTATTCTTGAGGCTTCAAATGTGGTTTCATTTCAGGAAATGGCTTTATTTTTTCCTATCTTTCCATGAGCGTCACCAGCTCACTGTTACTCCTTTCATGTCTTTTTTGTCTTATCATCATCTCTTTGATCTCATTTTTCCCCCATGATTTTAAATGTCTTCAGGCTATAAAAAAGAATATGGCTAACTTTCTCTTAAGTTTCCTGGGGGTAATTTTATTTTCTGGAGTTATACTTTCTCTGCCTTTTGTATATTATTGTGTTACTTTCTTCTCTTTCTGATTTTTTACTTTTTTTGATAGTGTTAACCCACTGTCTTTATTTAAACTCTTCGGTTTATTACTTATTTTTGAATTATGGTGACCTTATCTTGGCCTGACTTTTGCTTAAAAACAGATTGAGGAAGAGAGGGGTGCTGAGTATGAAGGAAATGAAAACTAAAAATGCAGTTCTTGTAACACCCCCTCAAGATTATTCTCTCTTGTTGGAGCTTGTCCTCCTTGGGGCCTTTTGTCACTCCCATGTTCCCCCACATCTTCAGGGCTCCATGTTCCTATGAAGAATGCTGAGTCATGACCCTCCTTCCTTCCATCCATCCATCGTTCCCTCCTTCCTTCTTTTGAAATGAAATTTGCATACCGAATGAAATCTGAAAAGCGGTTTCTAAACTCTGCGTACCTTCTTTATATGAGTTTGTGGCTGATTCTGTTCCCAGCATTGTTGTAAGTGGAATCATATTTCTAATTTTTTGTATTCTTGGTTGATCTTAGTGTTTCCCGGAAAGAAGCAGAATGAGCCGAACATTGTGGAATATTCATAATAATGGTTTAAAACTATATCCTAAAAAAGCATAAATACTTGTTTTTCACAAAATTTAACCGTCATTTGTAATTTAAAATACTATCTTTGCAAACTAGGCATGGAGAGGAGTCCCCTCCATTTGATAATGAAAAAATTACAATCAGAGTTAAATACTGAAAACATCTCCTTAAATATGAATGAAATGTCATTCACTGCTATCACCACACTTCTTAACACCATACTGGAGGTCTTAGGCAATAGAGTAAAACCAAAAAGGAAATGTAAAAATACATCAATTTTCTTTAATGTACATTAGCAATAAAGAAATTAAAACAATAATCATATATATAAATATCATAGAAAAACATCCAGTGACTAGGAACATATCTGTGAAAGTGGTATAAGACCTCCACACTAAACACTACACAATGTAAGCAGCTCCTCTGCCCCTTTTCTGTTTGTTCATCCCTGTTTTCCTCAGACCTTCATCATAAAGATGAGATCACTAGGCTAGCTCCTGATTCTTGCTTTACTGAATGTACACAATGCCTTGCCTAACCTGTTGATTCCTTCCCTGGATTAGAGGAGTGAATGAAGAATTAAGTAGTTAAAGAATGTCTGACTCTACACTCCCAGCTTCCCCTTTAGTAGATCTGCAGGCAGACCATGCAGGCAAGAAAGCATCCAAAGGAAGATCAGGAGAAGTCAGCAGGTCTGCATGCAATGGAAAGATGATGAAGAATCCGACCTCCTACCTTAATGATTAACTGAGATTGTCACCCCTTTTTCCCTTTAAAAATTGTCATGGCTGAGCACAATCTTCAGAGTTGGTTTCTGGACATGAGTCCACCTTCTCCCCAGATTGCCGGCTTTTCTGAATACAGCATCTTTCCTTTCTACTGACATTTGCCCCTCGATTATTGGCTTTTGAGCAGCAAGCTGCCTAACCTGAGTGTGGTAACAACAACACTGTTGAAATTAAAGCAGACCCAAATCATTGGAGGGAAATACCATGTTTATGGATTGACAGATTCAATACTGTAAAGATTTCAATCTCCTTGGGTTAACTGATAGATTTAACACAATTCCAATACAAACCTCAGCCTGTGTTTTTCAGCCTCTCCTTTCAGGGAGAGGCTGAGGTAATGGATAGTGGATTCTAACATGTACATGAAAATGCAAGTTGCCAAGAAGAGCAAGTAGTCTTGAAGAAAAGAAACAAATCCGGAAGGCTGAACCTAGCAGATAAGAAGGCACATTACAAAGCTGTGGCAATTAGTACCATGTGGTGTCCACGTAAGGAGAGACAGAATAGTGGAACAAGAGAGAATGTGGACACCAAGCCACACATATTCCTAATTTATGAGGCTGATGACACTGCCATGCAGTGGAAAAGATGGTGCTTTCATCTGGATATCTGTATGGTGAAAAAATGCACCTTGATTCCCATCTCAAAAATATGCAAAAATCAATTCCATGAAAAGTGCTGGTCTAGATATGAAAGATTAAACAATAAAGCTTTGAAAGTGAAATACAGAATACATGTATGACCTTACAGTAGCCAAGGCTTTCTTACACAGGACACAAAAATTGCTAACCATAAAAAGAATAAAAAAGGTATAAGTTGGGCCATATTAATTGGAGAAATCAGTTTGTCAAAGACTCCACTGAAAAAGTGAAGAAGCAGTAATGGAAGAAAACATTGTATTCTGTGTATGTGTGCATGTGCGTGTGTATGTATATACAAGTGTATGTGTGTGTGTGTGTGTGTGTGTGTGTGTGTGTACACACACACACACATATATTTCAAAATACTTGGACAAGCACTTTATAAAACAGGATATCCACATAGCCAATAAACAAATGAAAAGATGAACAACTTCATTACTCACAAGGGATATGAAATTTAAACTTTCATGGGATGTCAATACCTACCCATCAGAAGGGTTAAAATAAAAAAGAGAGAGGAAAGGAAATGCCAAATATTGGCAAATATTGGGTGTTATCAGAACTTTCATAGACTGTGAGTGGGAATATAAGATGGTAACAGAAATTCGATGTCTCTCTATCTCTTTTAAAGCTCTTTTATGCATATTCTGTGTCCCAGAAATTCTTTCAGGTATACACTCAACAGAAATGTTCTTAAGTGCATCAGAAGACACCACCTAGGATGCTCATATCAGCAATATTAATATCAGCCCCCACTGGACACTACTGAAACGCCCAGTTACAAGAATGGATATAGTATGCTATATGTGCACAGTGAAATGCTATTTAGCAAAGAAAATAAGCCAATAACCAAATGCAGTACTGTGGTCGAGTGTTACACACATCATCTTGAGCAAGCTATACCTGATGGCATATGCTCTTTTTTGTATGTATGTTATACTTAAGAAATAAAACCCTAAGTTATCTTCAATCCCAGATATTTGGACATTATAATAGGCATGCATGAAAACAGGAATATTATTTACCTTCTAACGTCCTCGATTTTTTTAAAATACCATTTTAACCTTATAGTTTTCCAGCAATATCCTTACCAATTTTGTTTTAAAAGAAAATAAAAGATTTTTTAAGTCTTACAAAATAAAAGTAGAACCAAAGAATGAAGGACTCACTATTTGGTGTACTATCATCCGTTTTAAAATAATTCACTATGTTGTGGTTCTTTTGGGCAAATAATCCAATTTCTCAGACCAAATAAAAAGAAAGAAACTGCATTTTAACATCCTGGCTATTTTTATCTACTAATACTGACAGCAGGGTAAGAAGAACAAGTAGCAATAATACAGGAATGCTTTAACATAAATAAGTGACAGACTTCGTGGTGATTTTAAATAAGTTTACTATGAATAGTTTATTGATTTATTTTGATAAAACCAGATCTCTTGAAGAGACGTTGTAAAGGCTCTTCTGGAAATTCTGGCTTTTCATTTTCTAACAATCAGCATTCCAATGGAAAACGCTAATTCTATTTATTATCCCTCCAGACTCTAAGATATAAAATTACAAATGACTGACAGCCAAATTACTGAGTAGGCCTTCTGAGGGGCATGGTGAAGCTCTAGCACAAAGATTCTTTTGCAATTAAACAGTTGCAAGAAGTCATATTTTTAGAGCCAGTTCAGCTTTTCATTTGTAGTCTGCAGTTATCTCTGCTGTCCATGGCCAGAATGGATGGCAGGACGTGGGCGAGGAAAGAAGGGGAGGAAAGGAAGAGGAAGGAAGTCAAACAAACAACGCTGGCCTTTTGCCCAGGGCGCTGGTAGTGACAACGACTCAAATAAAACCGAAACTGCCATGGCGCCTGCTGCAGCTAAACCCTGGTGACCTGGTGTGGGACACACTCAGAAGTAGGACTCTCCGTACTCAGAGGCTGGAAATACATACCTTCACACACCAGCTCATATTCGTGAATCGGTGTAAATTTGAACCCTCTAACTAGGAGTGTAGGATCTTTATACTAAATCCCATTAACAAAACATACTTTGGTTCTCATTTGCCCTATTGGGGTAAAAACCTCTTATGTGTGACCTTTTACACTGAGCAAGACACTTGCCTTCCTTCACTCTTTGCCTAAAATTAAAGCTCATACAATGATGGACTAAGACAGAAGGATTTCAGGGCTCTCCTCCGGTATGAAATTAAGTTCACTGTATTCAAAGCACTCTTGGTTTCTCACATAGAATGTGTACTGACCATCCGGTTATAGTTCAGCAAACCCCTGGCATCCCTGATGTTGTACACTGTCAATCCATGAAATTCATATAAATTTATATTTTAGGCATAAACAAAGCCTGAACACAGGAATCTCCAGTTACTGAATACATGCTTGCAAAGACTGCAAGAGAATGAATTTAGAACACAATCTTTTTCATGCATTAATTAATTAGAGGTAGAAACACATCTGCTCTATAGACTACTCCTAAAACGCCACAATGCAACCGTTTTACAATGAGTATATATGCTTTCCAAAGACTAGTAATAACAAAAGCAGAATTCCTCATTTTTAAAGTTCTCTCTCTCTCTGTCTCTCACACAAGCCTGCGCATAGACACACACACACACACACACACACACACACACAAACATACTCCTTGGCAGAATGATGCAACATTTTAAATTTCCTTATGGCAGAACTCAGATGGAAAATGTCTATCTTATTTTACCCTTTTTCATATCTCAAGCATATATCTGAGGCACTATCTCCTAAGAAATAACTCAATTTCCCTGACTACTAAAGATTATTGGGTCTTCATCTCCCAGTATTAAAAGCTTTTGTTTTGATTTTTTGCATAATTAGCTCATGTCTTTATGTGATATTCTTTAACATTTCTGTAAAGTGGTGATCATGAATAATACTCTCTCAAAACACAGTGAGCCCTGTCCCTTTGGCCAAAGTTAGGTATGATGTCACTGCCCTAGGCCGAGGCACCTCAGGAATACCAATAAGAAAACGCACATGACTAAGCATTTTAAGTTCTTCCCACAATGTGTCTGGCTAAGACACAAGCCAAAGGGAATACTTTAAAAATAGTTCTTTGCAAAAAAAAACCACTAGAGTTCAAAGAAATCAGAAGGATGTGTTTTTAAAAAAATGAGGAAATTCTTGAAAACATACATTTCAATACATCAAGTCATAACTCTAAGTATTTTGTTATAATTATTCCCTGTAGAAGATATTCATCCTCCTTGGGTATTAGCACGATTTTTTACATTTAGCCTGGAACATTCTGTCCTCTCACTTCTAAGATTTAACTGTGTGGGAAGTTAAGATACAGAGGACAGTGGCTACTGGGACTTCTGTCATGGAGATGCAGATTACACATGGATGAACAGGCTCAATATGGCTGGTGTTCCTTTAACTTTAGGACTCTAGTGTCCTTTTTGTGCTTTTCATTTGTTTCTCTGCAGTTTTTTTTTTTTTTAACTGAGAGCAATATTTAAATATTTCCTCAGCAATCTTTCACTATAATCTGAATTATAGTGTATTTGTTCCATTTCTTCTTGGATGCCTGAGAACACTCTGTAAGTTCATTCTTTGCCCTATGGTGGGCTTGGATGTGTGTGGGGCAGGGTAGGGAGCTCGCCTACACAAGTCCAAACTGATCTTTTGTTTTTTTTTTTTTTGCGGTACGCGGGAGCAACAGGCTCCGGACGCGCAGGCTCAGCAGCGATAGCTCACGGGCCCAGCCGCTCGCGGCATGTGGGATCTTCCCGGACGGGGGCACGAACCCATGTCCCCTGCATCGGCAGGCGGACTCTCAACCACTGCGCCACCAGGGAAGCCCATGTGCTTCCCTTAATTCATAATCGAGCACTCTGGACTGGGGCATATTTAAAAAAATAATGAAGATGAGAAAAGCTGGCCTTTTATTGGGTAGGTAACTCACCACTGGACAATAAGGAGGGCTCGCTTCCCACAGCCCTGTAACTGCCTCAGTCCATATCCTCGTGGGGTAAGGAAGAGTTGTCTTTTTTGTTGTAATAAGAAGCCATTTAAGCACAGAGTGGAATTTTACCATTGTTTCTGCACACGTTTAAACGGAACAAGTTAAATCTCATTTTATCGATGAAAAAAGAGATTCAGAAAGATTAAAAAATTTGCCCCAAATCACACAGATTTTAAGTAATGAAACCTGTGTATAAACTTGAGCAGTTTGACTTCAGAACTGGTGTTATTAACCACGACGATACCTATCACTATTTGCAAAGGTTTAAGTTTGTCTCCTAGAGTATTGCCCCAAAACCACAACAGCATCATGTTCTTATGGGGTTTGCACAGCAATGAAGAATTGGATTATCCATCTCCCTACCCCCTACCAAGGAAGAAGGCTCTGATGAGGAGAAATTCCAGCCCCCAAGAATCAGCCACATTCCTGAGGGAGCTACCCCCCATCCAGTCTACCTACTAAGTAATCCTTCACCAACGAGGGTTTTGCGGACCATTTCAAAGGTCATTAAGATCAATATTGTATACAGAAATTTAAATATCTCTTATTCTCTTACATTTGAATGACTTAGCTGTACTTCTTTAAGTGAAAGGAAACACATTTCAATTTCTCCTTTATTAGCCTCCAGGGGATGGTTTAAAGATAAGGAGAGAGAAGAAGTGTCTATTACTTATAGCCTTTTCATATATAGATTGAAGACCAAGAGCTGAAAAAAACATATCTTCACTCACCATGAAAATTTATGAGAAGTACAGGACTTAACCAAAACATTTTATCAATAAAGGCAAGTGTAAAAATGTTAATATTCATTAAAGTTAATATTCACTAAGGACTGGCTTATAAATATCAAAGGTAAGTATAGTGCCTGCAATAACAACTAAAATGTGCACGGAAATCTGCTTTAGTAGATCATGAAACCACAGGGGTATTTTCTGGAAAACTGAAAGAAACAGTGTTAAACGAGAAAAGTTACTTATCATGGCAAGTTTTATCTCAAACAGGTATTTTATTTCTAACAGATTTTTTTTGGAAGCTTGTGTCTTCTAGAACTTTTTTGTAGGTATCAACATATCTGAGTACTTATTTAATGACATTTTTGCAATTTGTTTTCATTCTCCCCAATCATGAATGGAATCTTGAACTTGCCAACAACAGTTTTTACCAGATACAGTGTTTTTCCCCAAAGTGTGATATCCATGGCTGTCAAAGGATTTTTTGCTTTTTGTTTTATTTTTGCTAGTTCCTAAAACCCAAAAAGGCTGGAAGCCCTACTTACCTATGAGGTTGGTGTGGATCAAATGTGAGAATTATGCCTGGGAGTACAATTCAGTGACGAATCAGAGCAACTGAAAAGGGTTTAATGAAATATAATTTAGCCTTTCTATTGAGGTTCATAAAGCCACGAGGTTTATTGTTTTGATGAGAAATGGCACGTGGATATGACTACCCAGTCTCTTAAGGGTCTTATTATATATATGCATGGGAGTCTCAAAGGAATCTCAAAGAGTTTCTTCTGACATGCTGATGGCATTCTCTTGCAATTGAATGGATACTTGAGTTACGTGCAGAGGATTCCAAAGTTAGAAGTGGCTCAAAAATGCAGACCTCCTAGAGAACGGACTTGAGGTTATGGGGAGGGGGAGGGGTGAGCTGTGAAGGGGCGAGAGAGAGTCATGGACATATACACACTAACAAACGTAGTAAGGTAGATAGCTAGTGGGAAGCAGCCGCATGGCACAGGGATATTGGCTCGGTGCTTTGTGACAGCCTGGAGGGGTGGGATAGGGAGGGTGGGAGGGAGGGAGACGCAAGAGGGAAGAGATATGGGAACATATGTATATGTATAACTGATTCACTTTGTTATAAAGCAGAAACTAACACACCATTGTAAAGCAATTATACCCCAATAAAGATGTTAAAAAAAAAAAAAAGGCATCAACTTACTACTTCCTTCCTACTTTCAGGAAATCCCAAATATTGGGACCATAAATGTTCATTATCCAATACTGACACACGGATATAAATATGAATCCGAGGGTAAATGACTCATGATTAAAATATGTGACTCAGGGGTTTCCCTGGTGGCGCAGTGGTTGAGAGTCCGCCTGCCGATGCAGGGGACATGGGTTTGTGCCCTGGTCCAGGAAGATCCCACATGCCGCGGAGTAGCTAGGCCTGTGAGCCATGGCCGCTGAGCCTGCACGTCCGGAGCCTGTGCTCCGCATCGGAAGAGGCCACAACAGTGAGAGGCCCTTGTACAGCAAAAAAAAAAAAAAAAAAAAAAAAAAAAAAGAGGCCACCTACTCTTGCAATATGAAAGTTGTCAATTCTAGTTTTAAAATAGATTCAAAGAATACAAATTTACCATGAACCATACCATGTAACAAACATAATTAGTTATCCCCATTATAACTGTAAATGTCACAGCTGCAGCAGCTGATGGTTTTCAACTTTGCTACCCCTTGCTGGTATTACTGTTAGGACTTCATGTGCTGCCTTAGGACTCCTGAAAAACCTTGCCTGATCTTAAGTTACCAAGATTACCTGCCAGTACCTGCTTTGAAATAGACTGGATTCCCAAAGGAATCCATGGTTAATGGCTAATTACAGAGGTCCTGCATTCCACTTCATAATCATACGATTTTATTTTATTTTCTTCTTTTATTATTATTTTCTTATTGAACTATGGTTGATTTACATAATCACATGATTTTAATGTAAAATATAAAATCCAGGAAGATTATTTTCCCTAAAAATAAAAGCCAATGTAGACGGAGGTTGAGTTTACGACAGATGACAAGTATTGTAGAGAAGTCTATTACATAGCTCAATAAAGTTGAGAAATCGCTCAATTTGAGAAGGCTCTTGTTTTGATTTTCATTCATTTATTCGTTCATTCATTCATTCATTCAACAAATAGTTATTAAACATCTGTTTTGCTCCAGGCACTATTCTGAAGGGTGGTAAAATACACAAAGTGGCTCCACCCTCACACAGCTTACAGTTCACCTTTTCTTTTTTTTTTTTCTTTTGCGGTACGCGGGCCTCTCACTGTTGTGGCCCCTCCCATTGCGGAGCACAGGCACCGGATGCGCAGGCTCAGCGGCCATGGCTCACGGGCCCAGCCGCTCCGCGGCACGTGGGATCTTCCCGGACCGGGGCACGAACCCGCGTCCCCTGCATCGGCAGGCGGACTCTCAACCACTGCGCCACCAGGGAAGCCCAAGCTACAAGTTTTGGGGGGTCAAGGACTTGCCTAACACATACAGTGTCTAAGGGGAACTCCTCATCAGGAAAAGGAGAGGGCACCCAGCACTGCAACGGCCTCACATGCTATGGAATGAAGGTACACATAAGAAAGCAACCTAAATTCTACAGGGAAACAAACGTGTGGAACAATCCCAATGTCCGTGTGCTGTAGGAGCTGAAGATTTGGCACTAAGGAAACAGATCAGGTTCTCACATTCTAACAGAGAATCACAGACAATTCACACCCACCATATATGACAAAGATGGCTTCTTGCAGGGATAAGAAAGTAGTCTGGTGAAGTGACCAAGACTTCACAGGAGTAAACAGGGCCTTGTAGAGCATTTTAAGGTTTGGATCTTACGCTAAAGGGAGCCATTGGAGGGATCTAAGTGACATGATGTGACAGGCATTGTTTTACTTTTTTGTTTTGCTTTAATTTTTATTGGCGTATAGTTGATTTACAATGTTGTGTTAGTTTCAGGTGTACAGCAAAGTGAATCAGTTATACGTATACATATATCCACTCATTTTTTAGATTCTTTTCCCATATAGGCAGTTACAGAGTATTGAGTAGAGTTCCCTGTGCTCTACCATAGGTCCTTGTTGGTTATCTAGGCATTGTTTTTAAAAAGATCGACTTACTATATTAAGTTAATGTGAAACCACCTGGTATAATACAAGTTATGAAGAAAGAGTCCTGTTTGGATCTGATAAACCATGATTCATAGAAATCACGTAGGGTGACCAGTGCGGAGGATATGATGATAATCCAGAAAAAGTAACGGTGGTTGGGAATATGGTTACTGTGATGAAAGGAGAAAAGCAAAACTGTCCTGAAATGGAGCAAACAGGACATGGGAGCTGTAAAAAGGAGAATTCTAAAGGTGTCCCTCTCCCCGCAAGATGCCTGTGCTCTGGTTATTGAAACAGTCATTGAAATTCCACCAAGGAGCGCCTTTGAAGATAAACTTAAAGTTACACATGAGTTGACCTAAAAATATGGAGATTATCCTGGATCCAGGTTGGTCCAATTTAATCACATGAGCGACTAAAAGTCTAGAATTTTCTCCAGCTAGAGCCAGAGAGATAAAATAGAGGAGGCAAGAGATGAGGCAGAGAACAGGTCAGAGAGATTCAAAGCCACTGCTGCTGGCTCTGAAGATGAAGAAAGGGAGTCACGAGCCATGGAATACAGGTGGGCTCTAGAAGCAGAGAATGGCTCTCGGCCACCAGCGAGCAGAGAAATGGAAACCTCAATGCTAGGACTGCATGCAAGTGAATTTGACCAACAACTTGCATAAACTTAGAAGCAGTTTATTCTTCCCAGTACCTCCAGAAAGGAATGCAACACCGCTGACACCTTAATTTTAGCCCAGTGAGACACATGGTGGACTACAACAGTGGGATAAACGTGTATCCTTTTCAGCCACTAAGTTGTGGTAATTTGATACAGCAGCAGTATGAAATTACTACAGCAATGGAATAGATATAAGAAAGGAATAAGGAAAAGAGACATGTCAGGATGACTTAGCTCTTTGGGCAGAATTTAGGGGAATAGAAGAATCATTTACTGAGGTGGAAAAGAATGATGGAAGAACATTAGAGGATAGGGATAGAAAACAAAAATTTGTTTTGAACATGTTAAGCTGGAAATGTCTACCATTCATCCAGTTGGAGGTGATAAGAAAGCAGGCAGAACTACACATTTGGAGCGTAGAGAAGTGGTCAGGGCAGGAGATGTACACTGGCTTCACAAATGTGTTATAAACATATAAATGGGGCTACGTGTGTGTTCCTAGGGATATACGTATATAGATAAAATTAGAAAATCCTCAAGATTTTTCACTAAAAATGTCTAAGGAAAATAACCAATGTTAGGGAGGAAAGGAGATTACATACCTTTACGTGTTGAATTGTGTCTCTCCCAAAAAAACATATTGGCATCCTAGTGCCCAGAACATGTGGATGTGATCATAACTGGTTTTAGCATCTTTAAAGATAAAATCAAGTTAAAATGAAGTCATTAGGGTGGCCCCTAATCCAAAATGACTTGTGTCCTTATGAAAAGGGGAAATTTGGACAGAGACATGCACAGAGGGGAAACATCATTGAAGATAAAGGCAGATACCAGGGTGATGCTTCCTCAAGGCAAGGGACACCAAAGATGGCCAGCAAACCACCAGAAGTCTGGGAAGATCATGGACCAGATTCCCTCTTCCAGCCTCAGAAGGAAGCAACACCTTGACCTTAGGTCTTTAGTCTACAGAATACAGAGACAATAAATTTCTGTTGTTTAAGCCACCGAGTTGGTGGGACCTTGTTACAGCAGCCCTAACTAACTAAATCACACACTTAATATTGCAAAGTTGACCCCTGAGGTAGCTGCGTAGATATATTTTGAGATGTATTTTGAGTACAGTCTCTATATATAAAATTGGCATATATAAAATTATCACCCATTTTAAAATAAATAAAATCATTGAAAACATGGCAAGGAAAAATGATCTATTAAAATAATTCTAGCAGTAATCACACAATTTTAAGTATTTAATTTTTTAAGAAACAGCAAACACATATTAATTATAATGCATAAATTCACTTAGAAGTTTAACTGTCTTTTATTAGATGATATTCAAATCAACTGCAATTCAATTGATATAAATTACTATTATTTGACTATTAAGCCTGTGAAAAATTACGGAAAGAAAGGTGCCCAACAGTCTCAGTTATGAATCTATTTCGCCACAATACTCCTTGTGTTCATTCAAATACTGTTTTATTTAATTCAGACCTGTTAAACATGTCAAACTGTCAATATCCCAAGTAGAAGAAACTCAAAACTTGGGCTGAATGTCTATGAACACAGCAGGTATCAACCCTCCTCCAATTTTAAAAGGAACATACCTTCTGCTATAAGCAGAAATTTATACATAATTAGGTCCCATTCAAGGAAATGTGCTTAAAGTTGACACTATGCATTATAAAAAATTCTCAAGCTCATTAACAACCATAAGAAAAGAACCCAGGGCACTGTTATAAAATAGAGCACTTGTGAATTTTATCAACAATTTGCAACAAACCTGGAAGTAGAAGCTGCAAACTTAATGTATTATGCTAAATGTAATGTGAACCTACCCAGAGCAATGGAAGCTATGAAGAGTCCTGTTAAATTCCGAAAAACTATGATTCATAGAAACCCAGAAAACAAATGACTGGAAGGAGAAATTTCATACAGTTATCTTGTCCAGGCCCAAGGCATTAAACATCATCTATATGCTGATGATTCCCAATGCTTTCATCCTCGGCTCTGCCCTCCCCACTGACTCTAGACCAGTCTAGTCAACTACCTTCTGCCCATTTCCACTGGGTATTTGTTTACCAGAATTCTCATAAGTTCACACACCAGAATAGAATTTTTTATTTCTCCCAACCTTTCCTCATCTCTGTAAAATTGGATCACCATCAATCCAGTCCTCGGGGACAAAAACAGAAGAGATTCGGGACCAGATTCTTTTCCTTATACCCTACAAAAATACATCAGCAAATGTGTTTGCTCTCCTCTCCTGCAAACTATATCTTGATCTCCTCCACCTCACATCATCCCTACTGATGCCAACTAGTCCATCATCTCTATTCTGCTTTTCTGCAACAGCATCTTACTTGGTTTCCCTCTTTCCCTTCTTGTCCCATTCCCCTCTGCCTCTAGAGTCTTATTTTCCACAGAGCAGTCAGAGAGCTTTATCCAAATTTTAATCACATCATTTCACTCCTTTGCTTGTAATGTTCAAATGGCTTCCCATGATCATCATCATCATCATCAACATCAGCATCATTATCATCATCAGCAGCAGCAGCAGCAGCATCATCTCATTCACAGAGCACCTGGATTTGGTCCCTGCCTACTTCTCTGACTTTATTTTCTTCCAGTGTCCCCTCTTTTCGCTAAGCTCCAAACATGGCATTTTCTTCCTTAGACCCCTGAAGCAATTCCTTTACCTGGATCATTCTTTCTCACCTGGCTTCTCCTGCTCTTTCTCTGAGTTTTAGCACACATGTTGCTTATCCAAAGAAGTCTTCCCCCACCTAATCTTGCCCAACTCTCCCCCATTTAAGCTCAATTTCATTGCCCCATGTATTTCATTTTCTTCATACCACTGACCACTACCTGAAAGTATATGTACTGCTTATTTATTTTTCATCTTTGATTGTTGTTTTTACGTATACTTTTATTGTCTCCCCCAGTAAATCAATATGGTTTAGTTTCTATTTACTTACAAAACAGGAAGTTTTTTTTTTCTTGTTGATGAATTATGAATTGTTGACCTAAGGTTGCAGCTATTTCTTTTCCTACTGAACACAGAATATGTGCGCTCTTCAAGAGTATAAATTTTCCTTCCAAGTCAGTGGATCTCAGGGCTTCTCTGGTGGCGCAGTGGTTGAGAGTCCGCCTGCTGATGCAGGGCACACGGGTTCGTGCCCCAGTCTGGGAAGATCCCACATGCCGTGGAGCGGCTAGGCCCGTGAGCCACAACTACTGAGTCTGTGCGTCTGGAGCCTGTGCTCCGCAATGGGAGAGGCCACAACAGTGAGAGGCCCACATACCGCAGAAACAAACAAAAAACAAACAAATCAGTGGATCTCAGTTGACCCTCTGTTACTATGATAGTCTTAACTGAGGGAGAATTATTAATCACTGACACCCTAATGCGAGAATGACATTCTTGAACCTCTGGGAGAACAATAGTCTATTTCATAATACTGATGATGGACACAATTTTGAAACTTATTTTTTGGTCCAGTAGAGATTAATAATGCCCAACACTGACCAGTGAGATAACAGAAGGGAACACCTTGTCTGAAGGTCTGACTGTGTTCTAGTCCTGGAAAGATGTGTCTAGACAAAGCCTGGTCTGGACTCAGGAGTCCTTAGGTTTGAAGCCAATTGCCAAGGGCTGGCCTGAACCTGAGGGCCCTCCTCACCCCACCCCAAAGGTTGGGATCTTGACCTCACAACATGGTGATAATAAAGTTCTTCCACTTGGCCAGACTCTATTAGCCTTTTATCATTTTAGTTTCCTCCCAACAAAATCACATTGAGAATCTTTTAACCTACACAGTGACCTCCTTTAAACATGAGGAGAAATTTAGAACTGATTTATTTGACAGCAATTTGGTTTGAGTCCTAGTATCTGTTATGTTGATTTACGATAACAATATAAGTGCTCATGACAAAGAGTTTTATGACTGGTTCCTGACCCAAAGTTCGACTATCATTCCCCATACACTGAGTTCCCTCTAAAGGCACAGACTAAAGTCTCCAGGCCAGAGCTGACTAAGGCCCAGCCACCCCAAGGAAAGTCGTGACTTTCATAAATGATCCTAAGCAAAAGCCCAGCGCCTTGTGTAGTTTGGGAAGGACAAACATTTGGTTTGTACCATCAAGGAAATGACATTCAAAAGCTACATCTTGTTTGTATATTGTATCTCAAAATACTAACGATTTCAAACTCTCTAGTTGAAAAGATCTTGAAGAATGTATTTATAAGAATAGCTGAACAGGACTCCCCTGGTGGCACAGTGGTTAAGAATCCACCTGCCAATGCAGGGGACACGGGTTCGAGCCCTGTCCGGGAAGATCCCACATGTCGTGGAGCAACTAAGCCCGTGCACCCCAACTATGGAGCCTGCGCTCTAAAGCCCGCAAGCCACAAGTACTGAAGCCCATGTGCCACAACTATTGAAGCCCGTGTGCCTAGAGCCCGTGCTCCACAACAAGAGAAGCCACTGCAATGAGAAGTCCGTGCACCGCAACGAAGAGTAGCCCCCTCGCGCTGCAACTAGAGAAAGCCTGCGTGCAGCAACAAAGACCCAATAAAGCCAAAAAAAAGAAGAATAGCTGAACATTCTAAAATACTTTAAAAAGATAAACCTGTGATAACCGATGTGATATTCACCACAACCCAATAAAGCATGAGAAAGAGTATTCCCCCTTCAGGGTGAGAAACTTTGGTCTAGAGGAGTGAAGTGTGTTACCCAGGTTCATAAATCACTACATTTTAATGCCAGAGGGCTGTCTGGAGTTTTCCTCTCAGTCAAGGGCACCCACCTTCCATTAAGCCACTTTCCTTCCTCTGCTTATGAAAACAAACCCTTAGGGTTCTAGCTGATGGTCTGTAACTTTTAAGCAATAGAATATTATTATCATGAATGTTGCCTAAATCAATCCTAGGGGAAAAATGTTGATTCAAAAATATCATCCAGAGTTCTATTTATCTCAAAGAAGTGCAATAAATTCATATTTCTAATAGAAATGACATATTATAGATCTGGCTACATGGATGCCTTATTGAACTTTAGCTGCATGTACGTTTAGGTGGAAAAAATGCTACTGCAAGCTATCAAAGGAAGCTCTTGTCTGCTGAAAGGAGACACTTTACCTAAAGCAATTAGATTAGAGGTAGACTGCAATTTCGAGCCAAGAGTTAGGATGAAAACCTAGGGTCTAAGTCAGTAGAAAGAGTCTCTCTAACAGCAAAATCTATCAACTCTAAAACCTTCAAAATTGCACTTTAAGCAAGATTTAGGACCACCCTTGTTAGTCTACACTTAATCATGGAGTCTATGTATTTTCACTTTATACTCTGTTGATCAGGATGCAATGATAAAGGTCTTCTTGAACCCAGAACAGATGAGGTGGACGCCTTGACCAGGTCTCCTCTTCCTGTGCTCTGCTCAGCATGCAGGCCCTGGGTACCCTAGGTGTCTCTATGATGATAGACAGCATCACTGGAGTGAACACTCAGCCCTGCTTCACAAGCCTTTGCAGGTTCGGTTCCTTCTACAGGAATCCCTTAGCAATCACCACTCCAGTCCGGTAAACATTAGCTCGTGCCTAGTTGAAGGGTCAACTGCCATACACAGCTTTCCTCCTCCCCCCAAGGAGAGGGACCACCACATGCTCAAAACACCAGGCAGATGTGTTATCCCAACTCTCAGTCCAGTGTATGATAAACATTTGTCTCTCACCACCAGGCCTCTCTAAACTCGGAGCTCTTTGAAGGCAAGGACTGTATGTAATTCCTACTTGTGTTCACAGTACAAATAAGCAGTCAAGGAACATTTGACACTAAGAACAAAATATCACATCCTTTTCATGTCTATTGACATAAGTCCCAATTCTAGGTATTCACCAAGCCTAGACTGTAGTCACAAAATGTAGAAATATAGAGCTTTAAACCTAATATTGCATAGATATATATGAGCATTTCTGATAGGAAACCCCAAATATTAGAGGGTGGGCACTCTGTTCTATCACTTAAACGGTGTTGACTTTGGGCAAAAGGAACGTATGAAAGTGCGATTTTTTGTTTGATTTTAATCTCTATCTTTCAGTATACCACTTCTCATACCTTCTGAGTTGGAAGTTTTGTCTTTATAGAAACCACAATATTTCAGAAGGAATCATCTTCAAAAAATAATATTAAACAATTCAGTATTCCTGAAATATATTTAAATTACTAATGACCTAAAGAAGCAGATTTATGCCACAATACACTGAATACCAGCTATGCATCTTCCTATGCTTTCATGGTACACGTTACATGGTAAATTTGAATATAAAGAAAAACTGTTCATAGAAAGCATGGCTTTAAGATTATATTGCTTAATAAGACTAGGTTCTTCCTATCTCTAAAAACAAAAACAGAAAAAAACTTTCAGTGTTTTCTAAGGGTCAATTAACAACACCTTACGATAGAGTCACAGGTTTTCTGTCCTGGGTATGACATCAGTCTCTTGAGCCCACCTTTTCCCTTTTGTTGTTGTTTATTTTTGTTTTTGGTTTTTGGCCTCACTGCATGGCATGTGGGATCTTAGTTCCCTGACCAGGGATCGAACCTGCGCCCCCTGCAGTGGAGGTGCGGAGTCTTAACCCCAGGACTGCCAGGTAATTCCCCCATCTTTTCCCCTTTGAACAGAATGATGCTGTTGATGGTCTACGGCTGTGGAGTACGGTACCAACCTACTTCTTGTGTGACATTTTCTAATAATTGTTTGCCAATGTCAAGATTTCTTAATCAAAATCCATTTTGCTTTGGAGTTGTCTTTAATGTCAAGATGGCATTCATATAGCAATTATCCTGTTTAAAGTAGCTTGTATAAGTAATGAAATTACAGATTAACTTGTTTCTTTCCCACAATTGTGTAGACATATGCATGTGTGTGTATGTCTATGTCATTTGTTGAAGCTTAAATTAATCTTTTTAAAAGTCCTTCTTATTAAAATTGCCTATGACATTTATGAAAGACAAAAGCAAACCCTGATGCTTCCTTCAAAATGATAAGAGGGGCTTCCCTGGTGGCGCAGTAGTTGAGAGATGGCCTGCTGATGCAGGGGACGTGGGTTCGTGCCCCGGTCCGGGAGGATCCCACATGCCGCGGAGCGGCTGGGCCCGTGAGCCATGGCCGCTGAGCCTGCGCGTCCGGAGCGTGTGCTCCGCAACGGGAGAGGCCACAACAGTGAGAGGCCCGCGTACCGCAAAAAAAAAAAAAGATAAGAAAATATCACCAAGACCACCATGGTATACAGAATCCAGAAGATAAACCACTGCTAGGAGCTAAGTAGCTAACCAAACCTGAGGTCCAATCAGGGCATTCAAAGGTATCATAATTGACCTGCTCAGAATTTAATTTTTATACAAAAATTTGCTCTTTCTGCTACAGGCAATTTATTGCTTCAGGATTGAATTAAATACTGCATGCACACTCCTCCCAGAGACAACCATATGTAAGTAGCCCAAGGAATTAGGCTTTGTTGCCCATGGAAGTCTCAGTTCCTGTGTCACCTCTTTCCTACCTGCTCCCCTACTTTCCACAGCCTGGTTAGGGCTGGAATTAGGATTAGACCTTAGTCTGTGTTTTCGTAATAGTTAGTGCATATCTGTAGCTCAATAACAACTGATCTGGGTATTTTAACTTTGCTACCCCTCCTCTTCCTCTGACTCACCAACCAAATCCCCATTTCCATTTTATTAGATTTATCAACTCCTTTCAATCTTGTTCATCTTTGCATCCACAGTGACAAATCAGACCGTATATAAAATATACATGTATTTATGTACAGAAAGACAAAATGGATGCCGATTTTAAAAGTTTTATTATTTTGATACAAAATTCAATTCCTTGCTTGATAATATGCCTTTTTTTCTATACTTTTGTTTTAAATTCCTTTGAAGGTACAATTATACTTCCAATTACTTACACATCATTCACATTTTTAGCAAATTTATACTGACTGCCTGTTATGTAGTGACTATGTTTAACTGAGTAATAAAATATCTTTCATTTACAAAAGTACATAATAATGTTCAGAAAGGTTAAAAATTGCGCCTGAGGTATGACTTCTGATAAGTCTGAAGAAACAAGATTTCAAACACAGAAAGTTCTGTCGCCTCTAAAGCTGTCTTTTGCCTCTGTATCAAATACCGACTTCCTTTTTACCACCTGATGGATTATTTTTTCCACTTCAGTCTACCAAGATTAAGAAATGCAAGTGATGTAGAGAAATGTGAAGCAACAGAATCTCTTCTATTGCTGATAGGAATGTAGTTTATATAACTACTTTGGGAAATAATTTATATTAACTTATTAAGATGAACTTTGACTCCTGGGTATATAATGAAGAGAAACTCTTGGAAACTATAAATTAAGCCAGGGGTATGTACAAGACCGTTCATGACAGTACTGTTCATAATAGCAAAACCTCAGAAACAACGCAAAGGGTCATAAAGGGTGAATGGACAAATTGTGGCACTGTCACATGATTGAATATCCCAGAGCAGTGAACTCAGTGAACTATAGCTGGGCACAGCATGCAGGCATCTAAATCTGTGTTTCACCATTTTGTGGGAGTGGGTAGCATGGGGTTGAGAGTCCAGATGAAGGAGCCAGACCAGCTCTGGCACTAATATCAGTGTGACCTTGGGAAATTCTGTAACCTCTTTTTTTCTCAGTTTCCTCATCTCGAGAGTGAGAATAATGGTACCCATCTCACAGTGCCTTCGTGAGAATTAATGAGTACATATACAGACACAGCACCTAGAAGGGGTAATGGCCCTACATATGCGTTTGTTCTTACTATTTGAATATATTTTACTAGAATATAGGATTTGAGTAAAATTCAAATATATTTAATGTTCATATTTATTAAGTACATGTAGAAGAGATCCATTCTACTTCTTATAGCGTAACTATATTTGTTATATTTAACATATGAAAAAGTTCGGATATATTTAACTGGAATTATAGCAGTTATTAAACATGGAAGGATAGTAGTTATTGTTCATCCGCAGTTACTTAAGGAAACATGTAGACACTCAATATAAAGTATTTCCCAATCCTAATTGGGTTTATATTTAAAATACTCTCTATTCTTAAAAATAATGTAAGGCCACCTACTAAATGAGCACTTTAGCATGACTATACATTCTTCAATTAAAAGCCGAAATTAGAAATGATGGAGATAGTTCTTAGAAACAGAAAAAAATTCCAAATTGGAGTAAATCTTTGAAATCATGTATTCACAGCCCTTGATTTTTCAAACGGGGAAGACTGAGACCCCAAAATCCAAAAACAATTACATGAGTTGGGGACAGGAGAATAACTGGAAACCATACGTATGGACTGCTAGCAAGTTTGCTCTCTAGTACATCATATAAATGCATTAAAAAGAATATAACAGATAACACAAGAGTTGAGCTGACTTTCTGAACTGCACTGTTGATGGTGGGATGTAGCAACGTCTTCTAGGAGGAAGTTAGCCTTGTGGATACATCCGAGAGGAACTTCTTAGGCAGTAAGCCCAGCTTCCCAAAGACCCTGAGGGGAGAATGACAGTTTTGAGGAGCCCCTGTTGTTGTCTCCCTGAGGCCTAACGACCTCTCCAGCCTCCACGCCCTCCGATCTTACCTCTACTTTCAACAGACGCTCAACTCCCAGCAGCAACTTCTTACTTCCCTGTACTTTAAAATCCATCTGGGTCTTCAGGAGGCCTCCCCTTCTTTGTTCCTGCAGCCAAGATTCTTCTCCTCCCTCTGCTTGGGCTCCTCCAGGGCTGGGATGCTCAATTAACCCCTAACTTTGCTTTCATATTTAATCTCATTTTCTTTCTTTTTTTTTTTTTTTTTTTGTGGTACATGGGCCTCTCACTGTTGTGGCCTCTCCTGTTGCGGAGCACAGGCTCCGGACACACAGGCTCAGCGGCCATGGCTCACGGGCCCAGCCACTCCACGACATGTGGGATCCTCCTGGACCGGGGCATGAACCCATGTCCCCTGCATCGGCAGGAGGACTTTCAACCACTGCGCCACCAGGGAAGCCCTAATCTCATTTTCTTCGTTGGGTCACTCTCACTACAAAAATGCTCACTTTGTAGTTTCCTTCAACCTTTTTGGTTAAGACACTTTCTACTGTGACTTTTTGTCAAGCATCGCAAGATATTTCGTTCGATTCTTTCCATCTGTCCACATCTTAGTCCACTGCAAGAGTTTCTATCATTGTCACTCCACAGAAACTCTTTGTCAAACACGGCCAATGGTTTCCTCATTCTAAAGGGTGACTGCCTTCCCGAGAGACTTCATCTCATGTCTGTAGTATCTGACTGTTGATGACCCACCCTTCTTGACACAGTTTATGTACCTTGGCCGTGATGTTCATACAAGCCTAATTTCTATCTCTACACCATTTATTTTTGCCCATCTTTTTGTCCCCTCTTGCTTCCTTCTAAACATAGCCATTCTCTTACGTTCTGCCTCCAAGGATTGATTCTTCTCCATACATTTCTTCCATTATTTTGTCTGCCCCCAAAGCATCATCCATCATAACTACGTGTTTCACCCTTCCAGCCATCTCTTGCCTCAGAAGTCCCAGGAATATATTTCTAACTGTCCATTACCTCCATGGATGAGCCAAGGGTTACTGAAAATCACGATCACAACAGTATTTTTCTCCCTTATACAAATGCTCCTATTTCTAGCTTCCCTATCTTGGTTTATAACAATACATTCTTCCTGCCCCCCAGGCTCAAAGCCATGATGTTAGCTTTGACTCTTCTTGTTCATTTGCTTCCTATATTTATTTCCAAGTTCATGAGTATCTGTCAAATATGACCCTTCATTTACCTCTAGTGAGACCATCTTTATTATTTCTCACTCCTGGAGAGAAATTCCTGGGCATTTCTCACTAGCTGGACCCCTGGTACCATTTCATTCTCATCTCATCTAACACCCACAAGGCACTTGATGTCATAATCTCTCAACTTGATTCAGGTTGTGCCTTCCATGCTGTGATTTTTTTAGTTCATCCACACCATTCATTCATCATTCATGGAGTATGGATAATGTAATGTGTACTTGGATAAGAGTTATTTTTCATGTGATCACTCGACAAACATTTACTGAGCAGCTATTCTAGGCTCTTTGTTAGGTCAAGAACACATTAATATGAATAGGAGTAAAATAAGGCTCTTGACCTCCATTCCTGTGTAATACTGGTATGCTGAGGAATATGGGCCATTTTCCCAAATGCCTTCTAGGGAACAATATTTTCGTAAATGTTATGGGGAAATAATTCTGGCACATTGTATTAACTAATATGATAATAATACATCGTATTAGTTCAGGTCAGGTTTAGACTCAAAAGGCAAAAAGCTTTTGGTCACTTGTCTCCTTAAGACCTTGCTGACAATATACTGCTAATTAGTCCCAGGAAACATCTTCACAACCCAATATTCACCACACACACACACACACACACACACACACCCCTCTCACAGATTTTGGAGTTAAATGATAATAGCTGTCATTTGGTAAAATTACTACTTAATACATTAGATTGATAATAACAAGAAATAATTCTCATTCAGTGGTACAATTTACAATAAATAATTTTTTTATAATCAAATAATTATAGCCTATTCTAGTTACAAGAAACACTATGATTACCACCCAAGCAATCTCTCAGGAATTAGATGAGCCTCTACATATATTTGGCATCGTTTGCATCCTTACTTTATCCGTACATTATTTTATCTCTCAAATGTTTATTTCATTTTGCGAAAAATAAAATTCTACTAAACATATTACCAATTAACCAGAAACTACGTTGCCCTCCAATTTTTTTGTAAGTTATGTAATTTTAGGAGATGAATCCAAATAAGAATTTTGTAAAAATTAATAGACAATCATTTTAAAAAGCCATTATCTCCTTTCTGGGTTTTTTTCTGGTGGTGTATGGCTTTCATTTATAGGCACTACAAACTTAATCTTAAACACCCTAATCTAAATCTGAAATGATTCAAAATATATTTTCAATATTTTCCCCTTCCTTTGCCCTGCCCTGTGTGTGGTCTGAAAGTACAGGGGCTTTGTGATCCAGTGGGTTATTCATTATTTAGTCTTTTTTCATTCCCATGTGTGAGACTCTCTGCTGATCAGAACCTGTCTGTACTTTTAAAGTGGGTCATAATTAATATATTTTAAATTTCTGAACTTGCTTCCATGACGGTAGAGTTTAAACACTCCAAACAGAAGGCATAAGTATTTTTGGTTTAGCTGAGTATACAAAAATGACATTATCAAAATATCCCAGTTTCTCAAATGTTGCACAAGGAACTGAGACTCTCTAATTCCCTCACTTATCTCAGAGTCATAACCCTTCACCATTAACGACTGTTGCCATCTGTTGGTACTTAGGGAATGAGCACCCAAACTGGAAGGTATATGGATATTTCACTGAGGAAACATCACGAGTCATCTTATTATTTGAATTCTGAAGTTATCATCATAGTATATGCCTCCATTTTTCACATGGCTCTATTGCCTTACAAGGCAGGAAGCATCTCTGGTGGGTGCCCTCTACTTGGTGTCACAGCTCATTTCCAGTTATACTGATTTGAACTTGCGACCAAACATTGAGCTTTACGTTTGTTTTTAAATAGGCTTTCAAGAAATATTTAAAATAATGTGTCAAATGCATTTTAATATTAACAAAAAGAAATTCGTAATCAATGATGTTTCGCATTTCTAGATTTTAAAAATCTCCAACATCTTGAATAAAAACTTGGAAAATAGCAGCTGTATCGTTATTGCTGTGATTCTTCCCCAGAGTATTCTGTATCATAGGCGTATGAATCATGCCCTTTTACTTTCTGTAATTCTGATGCTTTGACGCCTCTGGAGAGACTGCCCCTCCCAGGCATAGTAAATGACCCTCCCAAGGAGCGGGCCTTTCATATGCAAATGAGCCAGTCCAGAGCCCAGGCTCCCCACTGCATCCTCCATTACGCTCTCACTCTCAGGGTCAATATTCTCTTGCCTTCATCACCCCCAGGGCCAGGAAATAGACAAGCTGGGGCATCCCCTACACCTCCCCCCCGCCCCCGAGCCCCCTGATATTATTCTGGAAGCTAGTCAATCCTAAACCTGCTTGCCCTGCCTCACCTGTTCCTTCCCATGGAAAACACGACACAGATTCTTGCCCACATTTACCCCCTTACTCCCTCTGCCTCCTGACTGACCCTGGCCTTTCCCGGTAAGGCCCCTCACCATGTGGCACATCCTTGCCTCTCTGGATCTGTGACTTTTCAATGGCAACCATCTCCTGATCTGCTGGCCTCACCATACCTGAATACTAATAAAACTTACATTTTATTTATTTATTTTATTTTTTTGCGGTACGCGGGCCTCTCACTGCTGTGGCCTCTCCCGTTGCGGAGCACAGGCTCCGGACGCGCAGGCTCAGCAGCCATGGCTCACAGGCCCAGCCGCTCCGCGGCATGTGGGATCCTCCCAGACCGGGGCACGAACCCGTGTCCCCTGCATCGGCAGGCGGATCTCAACCACTGCACCACCAGGGAAGCCCTAAAACTTACATTTTAAAACAATAGGTCACTGAGTCCAGGTCTTAATATCTGCTTGTAAGTTTCCATGTTTGTCAACTATGAATCCCCGCCCCTCTATCTGGGTTCCTAGTTCTAGGCACAAGTGTCAGATGACACTCAACCCAGTGGCTCTGATATGACTCCCAGCGTTTCCTAATGCAAATGCCTGAATGACTCTTCTGGTGCTCAGGGCATACCAGCCCCAGTACGGCCCTGATGAGCTGTTTATGGCTACAGAAAATACAATCTGTTAGCCAACATTTGGTCTGCCTGACACTGTCTCGTGCCAGAGATCCTGGTCAGCTCCAAGTCCTGGCTCATTGCTATTTATCCAGCATTCCCAGGAGTTCCGTGGATGAGTGCTTGCATGCATCTCATACGTACACACGTTCATATACACACGCGTACACTTGCATATATCTTTCTTAAAGTATTCTACTGTATGTAAACATGTAAAATCAATATCAAGGAAACTATGGAAAATCAATATCAGATTTTGGACTACCATATTTGTATATATTAGAAGATAATTTTAAAATATATGTTTGTGTACACACACACCCTCATTGGCAGATAACAACAGTAATTATATTTTGGCAAAGGAAAAAATCTGTTAAATACAAATTTCATGTTGATTACATTAATCATTACATTTTGCTTGAACTATAAGACAAATGTAAATATTTCACTTTTCCAGTAGCCTACGAGCTGATTTCACAATTGAGAATTAATGTGGTGTTCGTTCCAGAAGTTTCATTTATATTTTTAGAGATTTTGTTAGATAACAGATTTCCTTGAATGTGGAATTCCTATTTTTTATTGAGAAAAAACTGTAAATAGCACACATGTACAGTTTACATAAATATGCTTAAATAATGTAAAAACATGATAACATATCTTTCAAACAAATGTGGCATGGCTTATTTTATTTAGCTGTGTATACATGAGGTATCAACCCACCCCAGTTTCCTTCATGCAACAAAAGAGAACATGGTAAAAAGTCTGACTCAAAAGGGAAAGAGCTGTAGCACTAATGTTATGGAAAGATTCTACTAAAATTGTTCTGTGATACTTCCCATCCCCCAGGGATCCAGGCTATGTCCTATATTAAGGATTGCTTCATTAAATATATGAAAGTTTGCCTGCTGGAGTTAACTTGTTCTTTAAGCTGTCTTTAATCACCTTTCCTTCCCTTATCCCAAAGCCTCTGTGGCCTGCACATATAATCTACAAATGAAAATATACTATTTTAAAAATGAAATATTCATCATCGTTTCAAAATAAAACTAAATTCAAATTCCTCAAATGGATTCTTTAAAATTCAACAGTCTGTAAATATGACTAAACCCAAATACTGGGTTTAATTCATAATGCTTACTTAGAGAAATGAACAACACTTGTGTCTTCTTGCAGATTTACCAATAATTACCTAACATAAAATTCTGTTAAGGAATCATGTAACTCGTTCCTCTAGCTCTCAATATACTTTAAAATGATGATTGTATATAGGAATTTACACTGAATAGATTCTATTTCCCAAGTGAAGATTTACATTAAATGACCAAAAATTAGATGAACTTATTTTCTTACCAACATAAAACGTAATGAATATACTATTGATTGGAGATATAAGACTAGCCAGCTTAATATCAAACATCAATAGAAAGCAAATACAGCTAATGAATTTTGCAGTAAACACAGTAATAATAAAAGGTAGTTTTGACTATTTTCTTGAAAAGAGTCCTTGTCAATAAATAGAGATCTCAGTGGTATTCCTATCGGCTGGTGGACTGAACAGTTTCCATTGATTTGGTTTCATTCCAACCATCCTAGATGGCAAAACTGTTTGGACTGACCATGCAGTTAAAATGGCTAAATGACAACATTGACTATGGCTCTGTCCAGTGTTTTCTAGAAAAACATGGCCTCCATGTTTTGAGGCAAACTTGTCACCACAAAAGCATGGTTCTGAAAGCTTCCCCACACTCATACAACCATATCTTCTTAAGCATTTATGTATAGCCTGTCTACTTCAAAATGGACTTGAGACAATTATATCAAAGAGAAAAAAAACCTAGAAAGAAAGAAAAAGCAAACTAGCAAATAACTTTTGTATCTTTCACATTAAACTTCAGAATGATTGAAACGGCATGCTGCTCCAAAACATGCATGATTTCCACTATTTTCAGTCTCCAATGACTATGTCCTTCAAAGTCACATTAACAGAATGACAGGTTTCTTTCTGGCAGCATAAGGAGAATATTTACCGGCAAACTGCTCCCACGGAACGAGAAACTTAAATTACCCAGTTGTTCTTTGAAAATTTTCCAGTGGAAATATTCCTTCCTTCATACATGTATGAGACTTTTAACCTCCAGGCAGACTGCTCTTCATTTTAGAGGGAAAAATACCAAGTCAGGAGAAGAATGCATTGATAAATTTGCACTGGATTATATTTATTTCTTTATAGGCTGGTAAAGAAGTGAAATTAGGACCACACTTCATGCATTGAGTACTTACTATGTGCTAGATTCAGTGCCAAAGGCTTTAAGATAAGATCTCATTGGATCCCCAGAGAGGATCTATTATTCTGTTTTTACAGACAAAGATTTTTTTGGAGAGCAAAAGTTTGCACTTTTGATGAATTCCAATATATGCATGTTTTTATTGTGTAGTTCATTTATGTCATTTTAAAGAAATCTTTGCCTAAACCATGCTCACAACAATTTTCTCGTACTATTCTCTACAAGTTTTAGGTTCCATATTTAAGTCTATGGTTCATTTAATTAATTTTTAATGGCATGATATAAGGGTAGGATAGAGATTGATTATTTTTCCTTTTTCATTTTTGCATATCGTTTAATTGTTCCAACACCGTTTGTTGAAACATTATCCTTTCCCCATTGAATTGGAGGGACCCTTTGTTGAAAATCAATTGACTGTGTATATGTGGTCTTCTATTACAAGTTTTAGACAAAATGACCCCCCATGCCAATCATCCTAAAAAAAAAAAATTGGTGGAAAGAATTTTTGAGGATAAAGTCCCTTTCCTGTGACGACTAGAAGTTTAGCACAAGTCTGTGGTGGGGATATAAACCCAGAAAGACAGAAATGGTCCCTCCCTGCCTTCCATTTTATTGGAAGAGACAGAGAATAACAATTAAATACAGTTTTAAAATTACACATTTGAGTAACTGCATGGAGAAATTCATTAAGTCACTGTGACCTAGAATAACAAGAGGATCTTTTAAAGAGTTAGAATTTAAGCTCAGATTTAAAAGAGAAGAGGGAACTATATTGTTCAATTCCCACCAGTTTAGAACTGGATGAGTTCTCTTGGTGCAAAATTGTGTTTACTCCTGTGTGTGTGTGTGTGTGTGTGTGTGTGTGTGTGTGTAGGAATAATATGGATGAAAATGTAATATTAATTGGGTTCAGGAATGAATTCAAACAAACAAAAAACCCTTGGCAGTCAGGAAAGTGAAAGAAAATATAACAAGGAGTAACAAAAAGAGTATATATTTGGGAAAAAATCTTATGCAAATTAGGTAGGAATGGTATGGAGAATACTATATTAGCAATTTATAGGATAAGGAAAAAGATCATGTCTTGATGAAGACTGAACACTCAGAAATATGAGAACTCTCAAGCCATCTCCTTTAACTAAAGAAATAGCTCACATCAACTGGCTTGTTAAGAGGAAAGAGGCACAAATGTGAAATCTATCTCTAGGGATGAATAAAAATATCGAACTACTGTTTTCATTTACATAAGGAATTCTTTTTAATACTTAGTGACAACTGTGACATTTTAGTCATTGACAAAATATACTGTGTAGGCTGTATTTTGTTAAAGAGATTTAATTTCAGATGCAATTTTGTTAAACAGATGTAATTTCAAATATAAAATTAAAAGGAGACTTGAAAAAATGGAGCAAGAATATTCAGAAAAATTTATATTTATTAAGAGTAATTTTTTAAGTGGTTTTTGTGATTTTGGTTCAGAAGATGTTAGAAAAGGAAAATAAAACAAAATGATTTTTCTCCAGTTAAGGAAAATTAACAGGAGGAACTTCGCAATGATAGATCTTTTCTCTCCCCGAAATTTGCAGGTGTTCCAAATTTTGACAAAAAAAAATTCCAAAATAAAATTCAAAGATATAACTACCATTGATAAACCTGGATCTATCAATTGTGCATTCATTCAACTGACATCTTTTTAGAGTCTACTGAATGCCAGGTGTGTACTTAAAGTGCATGTAATCTACTACTTTTATCTCTATTTTTAGAAGCAAAGCCAAACAAAAAATCCAGAAATACTAACAGCAACAACAAAACACAAAACTACAATTAACTTCAATAACATGCATTGGAAACAGCATGCAGAGAAATGACCACGTGGCTGAAATTGCTAGAGCATAAAAAAATTAATCAATGACATTTACAAAATAGCTACGAATCAGTATGTCCTTTGTTTCTTACTTCTCATCTTCATAGGAAAGGGACTTTATCCTGAAAAATTCTTTCCACCAAATTTTTTTTTAGGATGATTGGTGGGGGGTGCATTTTGTCTAAAACTTGTAATGAAAGACCACATATACACAGTCAATTGATTTTCAACAAAGGGTCCCTCCAATTCAATGGGGAAAGGATAATGTTTTCAACAAACTGTGTTGGAACAATTAAGAAATGATATGCAAAAATAAAAAAAGGAAAAACAATCAATCTCTATCCTACCGTTATATCATGCCATTAAAAATTAATTAAATGAACCATAGACTTAAATATGGAACCTAAAACTATAAAACTTGTAGAGAATAGTACGAGAAAATTGTTGTGAGCATGGTTTAGGCAAAGATTTCTTTAAAATAACATACACAAATGAACTACACAATAAAAACATGCACATATCGGAATTCATCAAAAGTGCAAACTTTTGCTCTCCAAAAAACATTTAAAAAAATGAAAAAGTAATTACAGACTGAAATCACATATCTGCAGGACACACATCTGACACAGGACTTGTCACCAGAGTGTATGAAGAACTCTTATGACTCAATCATAGCAATATTACAAACAACTCAATTAAAAAGATGAACAAATGATTTGACTGAGCATTTAAAACAAGAAGATATATGGGTGATAAATATGCATATGAAAAGATGCACAACATAGTTAGTCACTGGAGAATGCAGATTAAAACCACAATGAGATACTACAACAAACTCTAGATTTGCTAAAATGAAAACAATTGATAATACTGTGTGTGGATGCAGTGCAATGGAAGCTCCCAAACTACTGATGGAAAAGCAAAAGGGGAGGGCCACTCGAAAAAGAGTTTGGTGGTTTCCTTAAAAAATAAATACACTTAACATATGATTCAGCAATTCGACCTCTATGCATCTATCCAAGATGATGAAAACAAGTCCATATTAAGACTTGTACTTGAACGTTCATAACAGCTTTATTCACAATCACAAAAAAATGGAAATAACTGGTGATTGGATAAACAAATACAGTAAAATACTATTCAAAAATAAAAGGGAACATATCACTGACACACTCAATAACATGGATGAATCTTCAAAGTATTTTGCTAATTAAAAGAAATCATACACCAAAGACTAAGTACTCTGAGTCTATCTACATGAACTTCCAGAAAAGACACAAATACAGTGTCTGAAAATAGATCAATGGTTGCCAGGGGTCAGAGGGAGGGGAAGGAGGGGACTGATGACAAAGCGGCACAAGAGGACTTTTCAGGGTGATGGGGAGGTTTCCAGTCATGCTTGTGGTGGTGGCTACATGACCGAATACATTTGCCAAAACTCATCAAACTACATCCTTAAAATTGTTCAGTTTTATGATTTAGTAAATTATACTTCAATAAGTCTAACAAAAAAATTTAATAGTACAGGTGTTTGCTGCAGAGTTTAGACACTGATTTAATTTTTCAGATGATAATTCAGGTACAGAATTACTTTTTTTTTTTTTTTTTTTTTCCGGTACGCAGGCCTCTCACTGTTGTGGCCTCCCCCGTTGCGGAGCACAGGCTCTGGACGCATAGGCTCAGCGGCCATGGCTCACGGGCCCAGCCGCTCCGCGGCATGTGGGATCTTCCCGCACCAGGGCACGAACCCGTGTCCCCTGCATCGGCAGGTGGACTCTCAACCACTGAGCCACTAGGGAAGCCCCAGAATTACTTGTTTAACTTTAAAATTACAAGCATATTATTTTCACCCCAAATATATATTCCAGAGGAATAGAGCTTAATACATTCTGAGGAAAATGCTGTCATTTGTGGAAACATAAGCATGATCATCTCTACTGTCCTAGGATATTTCCTTTGTTGATATATCTTCTAGTCAGGCAGCTACTGCCAAAGAAAGGAAGGGAATATAAAAGTTAACGCAGCTTCTTTCAGCAATATAGAATACAGGGGGGAAAACATTAGCAAGAGTAGGAGTCAGTTCCCTTGAAGTAACGTGGCTCAGATTTATAGTGCAGCTTTAGCACAGGAGGAGGTGGATATGAATACACTGACCACCCAGGATCCAGTCAGACTCACCCCCAGGCAGGGGGAAGGTCAGCAGCAGGGTCACAGGTGAGGACATGAAAGGTGGTACAGGATTCTGTGATGATGTGGGAAGATGAGGACCAATAACAAGGATGGTGAGAAGACTGGTGAGATAACTTCAGGAATGAGATTTAAACAAACAAACAAACAAGAACTTTGCAACGGGAACTTAACAGTCTCTTCAACTAATATCACTGGTGTCCAACTCTTGATGGGTCTGTTCAAAGACCTGGCGTCTCTCGGTTTCTATCTTTAGAGTTCAAGTTCTTGCTCATGACGTCGTGAAAGAAAGAACTATCCTCATCTATGTTAGGGAGAGTCAATCTATCTTTCTCCACCTCTTTGTTTGAGGGGATTCCACTGTGGAAAGCAACCAGCCACCCCAAGAAACTTATGAAATAAGATAGACCAATCCTATCTGAGGATTTTGCTACTAGCCCACTGCCTTGAGAATTTTATCTGAATCACACTCAGAATCCTAGATACAATACAAAAGTGCTAGACAGTCAAAATGGACCTCACAATAATCCAATCATGAATCATTAGTAGCCCTTAGACCACTCCCTGGCATCCCCTCTCCACCACAGACATTGTTTTTTGTTATAGACACAATTCCGAGAAGGTCAGTCATCTCTGACCAGGGCTGCAAATGACCAGGGGCTTAGAGTCATTGACACTTAGAGCAAGAAGCATTGGGTAATATCAAGAAGTGAGAAAATGTATGAGTACACAGCAAAAATCTAGTAATACAGTTGAAGACAAAGAACATCCAGATACTCTAAAACATATATTTTTTAATATTCTGCTGACCAGTATAGAATGGTATTATCATTTTAATACCTCTTTAAAAGACTGAATACAAAGTACTAGGTATATCAGATACCTCATGTGAAATAAACTTTGAGGCCCTAATGGAAACGAAACCCAACTAAAATCTAAGAAAGCATTGGTTAGAAAGTTTCCCCATTGCAAGCACAGAAAAAGGACACGTTTCTTCCACCCAAGCCTTTTGTTCCCCCAAACACTCAGTAATGTTTACCTCTTATTCCATTTGACTGCATATTTCAGGCTGATTGCTTGTCGTGGCCTCCTTATTACCTCGCTTAAACTTTTTTTTTTTTTTTTTGCAGTACACAGGCATCTCACTGTTATGGCCTCTCCCGTTGCGGAGCACCGGCTCCGGACGTGCAGGCTCAGTGGCCATGGCTCACGGGCCCAGCCGCTCCGCAGCATGTGGGATCTTCCCAGACCGGGGCACGAACCCGTGTCCCCTGCATCGGCAGGCGGACTCTCAACCACTGCGCCACCTGGGAAGCCCTCGCTTAAAGTTTTTAATTGCATTGTCTTAAAAGTGAACACTATAGCATGTGTGATATTGAGTAATTAGGTAAAAACTAAAATATAAGCTTACAGGTAAGACATTTACATAATTCACTGAGATTGTATAAAACACTATCATATTAGGAATGTACACATTGCTAATTACAAAATTATATTCCATCAACGACCACAAATTGAAGAGTCAGGGTATTTAAGCCACTTAACAAGCTGTTAAGTAATTGGGTCTTGGAATGTGTTTGCTAGACACGTTGACTTTGTCTCTGGTGGCTGCCACTGTGTAATTAATGTTCTCTTTTTAGAAAAGCAAAGACAGCAAGATTAGCACTACCTTTGATAGAAGAAGCCATGACACCCATAGCCACCCACAAAAATACAGTCATTTGTGCTTTTTATAAAATGAAATACTTGCTCTAGACTATGCAATAAGTTTTATATGTAAATAGGAAAGTAAAAACATAAGAAGAGTTTTACACACATACACAAATTACCCATTGGTGTTTTAATCTAAAAGTCATGCAAAATTGTTCTTCTTTCTCTTTACTTGGTGTGCTGGAGGATCTTTCACTATTTCTGCTAAGCCAGGAACCTTTTTCATCTATTTTTAGCTGCCAGGTAGAGAATAGATGGTGAATAAAATTTGAGTTAATTTGCAGAGGTGTTTGGAAAGCATTTGAAAAATTACTGGTGATCTCTAGGCTCCAAAATTGGGTCATAAAGCACAAGTCCCCTAATACAGACCTTTTGTCTTTCTGATAGATGTATGAGCACTGGAAGAACTAGCGAATTCTGTGAAAACAATGTTTCTGGACTTTAGTCAAGCATCTGAGAAGTCTGTTCATAGTATCCCGGAATGCCCTTCTAACTCTCATCATTCCTGGTCATTCTTTAAGACCTATCCAGATGTGGCCAACTCTGCAAAGCAGACCTTAGTTAATCCAGGTAGAGTCACCAGAAGCTGTTCACTAGTTCCTTAGAACAGATGTTCTCTATGATGTCATTTTATCAGGTGTGCATCACAGTGCTTTTAATAATTTGTTTTAACACCAGCCTCCTCTACTAGAATATGACTCTTAATGTAATATAATGCTTGGCCTGCATTAAGGTTTCAAAAATATTTGTAGACAGCTGTAGCTGAAGTCCTTCAGACAACATCTTAAAAATTTACTAGAGTAACACTAGATATAGATTGATACTTAATGACAACATGGAAACAGTATCTACTATTTCAAATGACAGAGAGTTATCTTATAGTATCCGAATGACTTTTTTATTAACTTGTGATTTGGCTAAGGATAGCTATTACTTGGAAGACAGAAAGAATTCGATGAATTTTCACGATGCTGGAACACTGGGTTAAAGATTAAAAGGTAGAATTTAATCAGGATAAATGAAAAAGTCCTAATCTCAAGTTAAAATATTTTATGGTCCAGGATCAAGACACTGAAGCTTAATACCATAACATGCATAGAAGACTACAAATTAGTGGCGAATAGTCCTAGAGCACCTCTTCTTCATCAGTTTAAGTGCTAAGCATTTTACAGGTATCACTCAGCTCAATACTCTAACATTACAAGGTAGTAATATCAGAATCTGTAAGTAAAAGATGAGGCAGCTGAAACTGGGAGGACGGCTTAGGTAACCTACCTATGGCCACACAAACAGTGTGTGACACAACACAGAGTGAGATCCTTGGTTCTCCAGGTCCAAAGCCTTGATCCACATGCTACACTGATTCTCAATGAAGTCTAAGTGTGACTTGGCCCCTTAAAATATTACAACTTTAAGCCATGCTAACAGATGTATTATGTCCAGACTAAGAAGGGTGACTGTTCTTCACCACTTTTTGTACATTATAAAATTATGGTTGTCCAAATTACAGCATTTCCAGGATGGTAAAGTATCCAAAAACACAAAAAATGGTTACAACTTTTGAGAAGACTTGGAAGGACATGACCGTCATCTTGAAATATCTGAAGGACTGTCCTTTGCAAATTGGACTTTTCCTTTTTGGCCTGACTCCAGAAGGTGGGACAAGAGCCAACTGGAAAAACTACTTAGCAATTACAAGTGCCCCCAAAGAGAACAGGCTAATTTGTGAAATGGGAAATTCCTCTACATAGGAGAGTGCTCATTTGGAAGGTGCATGACGCAAGTTCGGGAGCTGAACCAGGCCAGCCGATTTGACCAGGTGACCCCAGAGGTGCCTCGCCACCCTAAGTATCTGTAATTCTATATTCACCAATGACCTAGTTAGCAGAACCGATGAAAATGTTAATTATGATTCAAAAACTAAGTTCCGAGTCAGTATTTTTGAAAAATGCATATCAAGTATTTCTTTGAATTACTGAACATGGCTATACTCTCATTGCCTAACCCAGAAAAGGGGGGGAAATTCATAAGAGTCAATAAGCCTGAAGCCAATAAAGATACAGAAGGAGATGGGACAGATGTGTGTGGTGCACATTGTAACAGCTGTTCTCCACAGGCGGTATAGGGACTCCAGGCATCTCTTTAAAATTCTCCAGGATGCTCACATCACTAAGAGTGATAACAGTATTTATGTGGAAATAATATTTCTACCTCTAAAACAGAACAGTTTGAACCTAAAAAAAAAAAAACAACAAAATAACTAGCAGCCGTTAAGGGAGATCATGACATAGTGACCAAGAACTGAGTAACACCACTGGCTTTTTTTGCCCATTTACAGTGTTATCCATTTTCTGTTTTATTTGAAGGCACATGTTGTTTATATCTGAACACTTGCTCAATTTCTTTTTAAATGTAGAGTCAGTCCCCAAATCAAACATGCTATGATATGTCCTACTTTAATGGTTGAAAAAACAAAGCTAATTAAATTAATGGAAAGTTAAACTACCTTATTTTTTACAGAAGAAAATATAGAAATGTATCTGCATATTTTCCCCCAGGTTAAACACTTATTGTTGGTCTATGAAAGGTCACTCTATGTTTTTTGTATGTTTGTTCCTGTGTTTGTATGTGTTTGCTTTGATCATCCTCTTCTTCATCTTCTATCCTCAATGCAATCCCTATTCCCTCATACTAACTCACCCAAGTTGATTTACCATACATTCTTCTAATTCATTCTCCATATGGTTATCTATTTATATGTGTATCTTTGAAAAAGACACATTGTGTCTTTTAGCTCCGTTTGCCTTTTTTTTCACCTAACATTATGCTTCTGAGCCCTTGTGCCTGTATAGGGACAACTCATTACTTGAGGTCGATGCTGAGTTCTCCATGCACTGTTTTTTCATTCCTTGAGGCATCTCTCTTGCCCTTTGCTACCCAAAATGTTGTGATGGGTGCCTGCAATGCATGGCTCCTTGTGAGCTAGGAGAATGTTTCTGGTAACATCCGCCAGGGTGGACAGGACACTGGACAACACACAGACCGAATTTCACCCAGTTCAATCGCACTGGCTTCTGGAGGGCTGATCAGCACACACGCCGACCAGGACAGCAGGTGGGATTCCGTTTTCCCTATTCTCGACAGCACTTGATATCATCTGCCTTTTTCCAAACTGACTGGTATAAGGAGATAATCTTTTTATTAAATTGCATTCACAAATTACTAAGAAGAGGTTTTGGTTTCTTCTTTGGCAACCTGTCCAGCTAAATGCTTTTGCCCATTTTTCCACTAGGATAACCTCTCCTTTTTAAAATGTATTTCTATTGCTTCCTTAGATATTATAGGTATTAATTCTCTGCTGGTAAATAAACATGTCTTCTCCCAAACTCTCAGATGTAAGAGATTTCATACATCTCTTAAATTACTTCTCCATGTTCTCTTCCACTGAATAGAAATACTAATTCTAATATAGTCTTATAATATCAATTGTTTTCCCTTATGACTTTTGCTTTTTAGGGGGAAAAAAAAGGCTGTTCAAGAAAGCTTTTCTTATCCTGATGTCATTAAAACATTCTCCAAAAAAAGAAAAACATTCTCCACATTTTATTCTACACATTTTATAAGATTTACCTTTCACATTTAGGTATTTATTTATTTATTTATTATTTTTATTTACTTATTTTTTTGGCCACACCGTGCAGCTTATGGGATTTTAGCTCCCCGACCAGGGATCACATTTAGGTCTCTAAAAGATCAGAAGTTTTATACTCTCTTCCCATCGTAAGAGAAGTCTCCTCGCAAGCTATACTACTTTTACCTTGTATCAAGTTTGCATATATTCATGAGTGTCCCTTCTGGACTCCTCGGAAGCAAAGATCTGTTTTTCTTTTCCTGAACAAGCATACACAGACTTTATTACTATGAAACTGTTCTTATTACATGGTAAACAAAAGGCCTTAGTATTTTAATATACTGAAGATAAGATACTTAATTTTAAAAAGTTCCATTCAATATTCTACAATATTGAATAAAAACATTAAGTTCTTGATAATATTCATACTAGATTAAGGGATACACTGTTAAGTTATCACAAAGACATCCATATATTTTCATTGATAAGGACTCTGTTCACCATATTTCCTGTGAAGTATAAACATTTAGTTTTAATATAAGGGAAAGTTTTATAAGGTTTAAGGTTTCTTTACAACTAAAATCTGATGGCAAGACGTGGTTTTCACATTTCTAAAATAAAATGAATGGACATGATGATGTTGAAGGTCTGTTTAAGCTCTAAATTTTTTATGAGCCTATAAAAATCAGCCAAATAGGGCTTCCCTGGTGGCGCAGTGGTTGAGAATCTGCCTGCTAATGCAGGGGCCATGGGTTCGAGCCCTGGTCTGGGAGGATCCCACATGCCGCGGAGCAACTAGGCCCATGAGCCACAACTACTGAGCCTGCGCGTCTGGAGCCTGTGCTCCGCAACAAGAGAGGCCGTGATAGTGAGAGGCCCGCGCAACGCAATGAAGAGTGACCCCCGCTTGCCACAACTAGAGAAAGCTCTTGCGTGGAAATGAAGACCCAACACAGCAAAAATAAATTAATAAATTAATAAACTCCTACCCCCAACATCTTCTTTTAAAAAAACAAAAAATAAGCCAAATAGAAATTTCAGTGAAAAAGGTAATCTATCTCTATTTCTGGAAAAGTTTCCTAGAAGGTAGGATTTCTCAGGCATTCACCTTCATGCCTTGTCTCAAACATAAGATCATATCTAGACCAACTGAGGGTACAGAAACTTCCTTTGTTACAAAGTAGGTTGATTAAAAATTAAATAGTGAAAACAACACAGAACTACGAAAATTTATGTTAAATTAATACTTACTAATGTAACATGCTTCAGGACTGAAGACGAACAATTTAATAAAACAAGAGATAAAAGGATTAGACATACCTCATCAAACCAAATCTGTATTTCTAAAATGGTATTGTACAAATGCGTTCTTATGAATCAAATTTACGTAGAGACAAAAAGGCACCCTTCTATGTCTAAACATTATAGAATATTTATTGAAATATTTCTTTGTGAGATCTCAGGGGGAAATAGTACATCATTTTTAATACATATCATTATTTCAAAAATATGATATGTAATATCACTTAATACTGGTAACTTATAATTACGCCAGTTTTCCCCTCAGACAAAACTGAGTTTCTTCAGGTATTTTAGAGGAAATCTATAGTAACTTTCAAAAATGTAAGAAGTTTTACTTAGGGGCATTAAAATAACTATTTCATTATCACAATTTTAAAATGAGGCAACATTACACACTCTCCAGGTTGGCTGAAATAAAGACAGATAATCACAAATGCTGCCTGGGATGTGGAAAAACTATAATATTCATACATGGCTGGTGGGAACGTAAAATGATACAGCCACTTTGAAAAAGTGTGGCAGTTTCTTAAAAGTTAAACATAAACTCATCATACCCAGAAATTATACTCCTAAGGATACATCCACGAAAAATGAAAATGTATGTCCTCATAAAGACTTGGATGTAAATGTTCATAGAAGGATTATTCCCAATGGCCCAACACTGGAAACAATACCAAAGTCCACCAACTGGGAAATGGGTAAACAAAATGTGGAATATCAACACAATGGAATACTACTCAGCAGTTAACAGGAATGAACTACTGATGCATGCTAAGACGTGCATGACTCTCAAAACCATTATGAAAAATGAAAGAAGCCAGAGGCACAAGATGATATATTTAGGATGTCATTTTAATATGAAATGTTTACACAAGGCAAAGCCGTAGAGTCAGAAAGCAGATTAGTAGTTGCCTGAAGCTGAGATTGGGAACAGGGATTAACTGGAAAAGGACATAAAAGTTTTCAGGGTAAGGGAGATTCTAAAACTGGACTGTGGTAGGGAAGCCCTTCCAAGAATGGGGGTGTGACAAACATCAGGAACCCTTTCTCCAATGAAACAAACTGGTAAGAATGATTTTTTTTTAAAAAAACAAGCAATCATTTAAAATCTCTGGATATTATCTTAAGGTCATGTAACAAAGGCAGAAATTTTTACATAAGACAGTCAACTAAATCTTGGTATGAAGAGAACCTGTGGCATTGGAACCATCGCAGACTCCCCTCCTTGCCCTTCAATGGAATGGAAGCTCTACTCTGGGTGGCTAGGCCAAGAAGACAGGGCTCCCCCTCTCACCACCTCCGAGTCTAGGACTGTAGTTTCTTCTCAGGAAGGGCAAACTACCAGCATTACTTATCTATCCCCTGCAGCTCCATCTCGCAGAAGCTCTGTTTCAGGCAATGTGACCGAGAGGTCTGGGGCACTCTTTCTCCACCCAGCCCAATGTGTATGAGGAAAGCTCTATCCCAGCTGCAGCAAGCTGGCTCTGATTGGTCTCACCCCATCTTGCTTGTAAGGAGATGGTTCCGTGCTGGGAGAGGAAAGCTGAGACCAGAAATTATCATCCCAGCTCAGCGCTCTGCTCATAGAGCAGGAGTGTCACTCCAAAGAAGTGGGCCACTGTCCTGGTCCCAACTCCAGAGCAGTGGGGCAGATGTTCTGCAGAAAGGGAGATGCAAGAAAGAACAGAGAGGGCTTCGCTGGTGGCGCAGTGGTTGAGAGTCCGCCTGCCGATGCAGGGGACACAGGTTTGTGCCCCGGTCCGGGAAGATCCCACATGCCGCGGAGCGGCTGGGCCCGTGAGCCATGGCCGCTGAGCCTGCGCGTCCGGAGCCTGTGCTCTGCAACGGGAGAGGCCACAACAGTGAGAGGCCCGCCTACTGCAAAAAAAAAAAAAGAAAGAAAGAAAGAACAGAGAGCACCAGTCCGCTCCCTGATGGGATTGAATGTATTAGAAACAGAGCACGGGGAAGTTCAAGCCTAAGGGTATACTGAAAACAAAGATCATCTTGGTGATAGGCATTTAAGAGAAAGCTGGCAGCTCCACGATAGCAATAAATGAAGTGGCAGACCAGCTAGAAGTTTACCAGAGAAAATCCAGGAAACAGACAGCTATGCAGACAACTCCTGGGGATGGAGCAAATCTCAAAGATTCAGGAGATCAAGGAAAGAGACAGGGAAAGACAGCCTGGCTAAACCAAAGTCAACCATGGAGTGAAGGAAGGCAGTAAGGGAGACTGTGTGTATGCCTAAGGGTGCACCCTCTGAGGAGCAACATCAGGTGATGACCAGGGAAAACAGATCTCACTGAACTAGTCCACCAAAGTCACTAAAAATTTAAGGAAGCAAACAATGGAAACAAGCCCAGGCATGCGTGTCAGAGGAGGAATCGAATCAGTATTTAGAATTGCTGCAATGTATTAATACTATCTATATTATCTAAAATGTCAAGGTTTCAACCAAAATGTGATGAGACGTACAAAGAAGTAGGAAAGCAGGACCCATAAAAAGGACAACAAAAGGAGACATATGAAACTGTTGTTGAAAGGGGCACAGGTGGTAGATTTAGCAGACAAAGATTTCCAAGCAGCTGTTGCAAACATGTCCACAGAACTAAAGGAAACCAGACGAGACCTGCAAGATGGCGGAGGAGTAAGATGTGGAGATCACCTTCCTCCCCACAAATACATCAATACATCTACATATGGAACTGTGCCTACAGGACACCTACTGAATGCTAGTAGGGGACCTTAGACTTCCAAAAAGGTGAGAAAATCCCCACATAACTGGGTAGGGGAAAAGAAAAAGAAAAAACAGAGACAAAGGAATCAGGATGGGACCTGCCCCTCTAGGAGGGAGCTGTGAAGGAGGAAAAGTTTCCACACAGTAGGAAGCCCCTTCACTGGCGGAGACGGGGCGGGGGAGCTTCGGAGCCGCAGAGGAGAGCGCAGCAACAGGGGTGCAGAGGGCAAAGCGGAGAGATTCCCGCACAGAGGATCGGTACTGACCGGCACTCACCAGCCCGAGAGGCTTGTCTGCTCACTGGCTGGGGCAGGCGGGGCTGGGAGCTGAGGCTCGGGCTTCGGTCGGAGCACAGGGAGAGGTCTGGGGTTGGCTGTGTGAACACAGCCTGAAGGGGGCTAGTGCGCCACAGCTAGCTGGGAGGGAGTCTGGGAAAAAACCTGGGCCCGCCAGAGAGGCAGGAGAGCTTTGTTGCAGGATGCACAAGGACAGGCGTGGGCATGCCATAAGAGCTTCCCGCTCCACGCACTCACAGACGGCAGGGCAATGCCTACGTGAACACGAGCACGAGATGCGGCTGTGATCTTGGACCCCAGAGGCTGCCACTGCTCTCGCCAAGGGTCCTGTGTGGAAGGCAGGTCCCTGCCCACACCTTCCCAGCAGCCCACGCAGCCAGCCACGGCCAAGGGTCCCACGCACCAGGGCCAACTTTCCGGAGAGAACTCACGATGCACCTCGGGCTCTTGCAACTTCACGCCGGCCTCTGCCCTGAGCAGGCACTCCCCGCACATCCCAATTATGACTGCCGTTTCCTTCCCTCCCCCCAGGTCTGAGGGAGCCAGTGAGCCCTAATCAGCCACTGCTCTCGCCCCCTCTTGCCTGGGCAGGGAACAGACGCCTGAGGGTGGCCCACACGCACAGGCAGGGCAGAAACCAAAGCTGAACCCCAGGGGAAATGCGAACAAAGAAGAGAAAGATAAATATCCCTGTGTAACTGCAGGAGCATTGGATTGATCGCCCTCAATTGGCTGGGTAAACCCCGCACCTGTGGAACACCTGAATAGAAAACAAGTATGCCCACAATTGAGGGTGGGGACGCTGGGGGCAACTATGGGCTTTGGGGGCCAGGACACGCAGGACTAAGGCCAGGTCAGAGTCTGAGCTGCCCCACAGAGCCCACAGCAGGTGCAGGGACCTACCCAGAAGGACTGGAGGGCTTCCTGGGGAGGCAGCAACTGCCTGTGGCTCACTGTGGGGGCCAGGACACTGAGAGCTGAGGCCACAGGATGACATCGCTCCATTTTTTTTTTTGGTTCTGTTGTTCTTTTTTAGTATTATTATTTTACTTTTACTTTTTTATTTACTTTTCATTCTTTTATTTTTAATATATATTTTATTTTATTTACTTTCCTAATTCTACTGCACTTTTTCATTATATTGTGATTTTTCCTGGTGTTTGATTTTTTCCCTTGTTTTTCTCTGTTTTCACTTTATTTTTAACTATATTTTATACTTTTTTATTTTTACCTTTCTTAATTTTTTTCCTTTTGTTTTCATCTTTCTTTTGTCATCACATTTTTCTTTGATCATTTTTGTGTATTAGTTTTATGCTTTCATTGCCTTTTTTAGTTTGCTTTCTGCATTTGATTTGTTTCTGGTTTTATTTTTTGTTACTTTAGTTTTTAGTGTTTGTTTTCGTTTTTGGATTTGTTTATTGGTTTGGTTGCTCTCTTCTTTGTTTTCTCTTTTTCTTCTTTTTGTAAGTGCATGTATTTATGTTTCTTTGTGTGATTCTGTCTGTTTAGTTTTGCTTTAACCATTTCTGTTGGGGTTTTATCTGTTTGTTTGTTTGGGTTCTTTTTTTGTTCTGTTTTGTTTTATTTTTTCTTATTACTTTTCCTCCATGCCGTGTGGCTTGCAGGGTCTTGGTGCTCTGGCCCAGGGTCAGGCCTGAGCCTCTGAGGTGGGAGAGGAGAGTCCAGGATGTCAGACCACCAGAGAACTCCTGACCCCATGCAATATTAATCAGTGAGAGATCTCCCAAAGGTCACCGTTGCAACACTAACACCCGGTTCCACCAATGGCCAACAAGCTGTAGTGCTGGACGCCTCATGCCAAACAACTAGCAAGAAAGGAACACAACCCCACCTGTTAGCATACAGGCTACCTAAAGTCATACTAAGCTCACAGTCACCCCAAAATACACCACTGGATTCAGCCCTGCCCATCAGAGGAACAAGATCCAGCTCTACCCACCAGAACACAGGCTCCAGTCCCCTCCACCAGGAAGCCTACACAAGCCACTGGACAAACCTCACCCAATGGGGACCTAAAACAGAAGTAAGAGGAACTATGACCCTGCAGCCTGCAGAAAGGACCCCAAACACAGTAAGTTAAACAAAATGAGAAGACAGAGAAATATGCAGCAGATGAAGGAGCGAGGTAAAACCCAACAAGACCAACAAATGAAGAGGAGACAGTCAGTTTACCTGAAACAGAATTCAGAGTAATGATAGTAAAGATGATCCAAAATCTCAGAAATAGAATGGAGAAAATACAAGAAACGCTTAAAAAGGAACTAGAAGAACTAAAGAGCAAACAAACAGTGATGGACAACACAATAACTGAAATTAAAAATACTCTAGAAGGAATCAATAGCAGAATAACTGAGGCAGAAGAATGGATAAGTGAGCTGGAATATAGAATGTTGGAAGTAACTGCCATGGAGCAGGATAAAGAAAAAAGAATGAAAAGAATTGAGGACAGTCTCAGAGACCTCTGGGACAACATTAAACGCACCAACATTCGAATTATAGGGGTCCCAGAAGAAGAGAGAAAGTCTGAGAAAATATTTGAAGGGATTATAGTGGAAAACTTCCCTAACATGGGAAAGGAAATGGTCAATCAAGTCCAGGAGGCACAGAAAGTCCCATACAGGATAAATCCAAGGAGAAACACACCGAGACACATATTAATCAAACTATTAAAAGTTAAATACAAAGAAAAAATATTAAAAGCAGCAAGGGAAAAGTAACAAATAACATACAAGGAAATTCCCATAAGGTTATCAGCTGATTTTTCAGCAGAAACTCTGCAAGCCAGAAGTGAGTGTAAATATTTATGCACCCAACATAGGAGCACCTCAATACATAAGTCAAATGCTAACAGCCATAAAAGGGGAAATCAACAGTAATACAATAACAGTAGGGGACTTTAACACCCCACTTACACCAATGGACAGATTACCCAAAATGAAAATAAATAAGGAAACACAAGCTTTAAATGACACATTAAACCAGATGGACTTAATTGACATTTGTAGGACTTTCCATCCAAAAACAACAGAAAACACTTTCTTCTCAAGTGCACACGGAACATTCTCCAGGATAGAACACAGCCTGAGTCACAAATTATGCCTAGGTAAATTTAAGAAAATTGAAATCATATCAAGCACCTTTTCTGACCACACGATATGAGAGTAGATATCAATTACAGGGGGAAAAAACTGTAAAAATTACGAACACATGGAGGCTAAACAACACACTACTAAATAACCAAGAGATCACTGAAGAAATAAAAGAGGAAATCAAAAAATACCTAGATATCTTTGTCTGGTTTTGGCACCACTATTTACAACAGCCAGAACATGGAAGCAACCTAAATGTCCATCAACAGATGAATGGATAAAGAAGATGTGGCACATATATACAATGGAATATTACTCAGCCATAAAAAGAAACGAAATTGAGCTATTTGTAGTGAGGTGTATGGACCTAGAGTCTGTCACACAGAATGAAGTAAGTCAGAAAGAGAAAAACAAATACCATATGCTAACACATAAATATGGAATCTAGAAAAATGGTACTGATGAACCTAGTGGTAGGGCAGGAATAAAGATGCAGGTGTTGAGAATGGACTTGAGGACACAGCGGGGAAGAGGAGGCTGGGACATAGTGAGAGAGTAACATTGACATACATACATTACCAAATGTAAAATGGATGGCTGGTTGGAAGCTGCTGCATAGCACAGGGATATCAGTTCGGTGCTTTGTGACCATCTAGAGGGGTGGGAGGGAGGTTCAAGAGGGAGGGGATATGGGGATATGTGTGTGAATACAGCTGATTCACTCTGTTGTACAGCAGAAACTAACACAACATTGTGAAGTAATTATATTCCAGTAAAGATGTATAAAGAAAGAAAAGAACTAAAGAAAATATTTAAAGAATACAAGGAATGTATGAACAATGACTAATCAAACACAGAATATCAATAAGAACCAAGTTGAAATTCTGGAGTTGAAAAGTACAATAACTGAAATGAAAAATTCACTACAGGGGATCCATGGTAGATCTGAGCTGGCAATAGAAAGATGCAGAAAACTCGAAGATGGACCAACAGAAAATATGCAACCTGAAGATCAGAGAAAAAAGAACAAAATTGAACATAGCTCAGAGAAATGTGGAACACTATTATGTATTCTATGATACATGTAAAAGGAGTACCAGAAGGACAAGAGAGATAGAAACAGAAAAACTCATATAAATAATAATTGTAAACGTCCTAAATTCAATGGAAAACATTAATCTATACACCCAAGAAGCCCAATAAACTTCAAGTAGAATAAACACAGAGATTCACATCCAGACACACCATGGTTAAAATGTTAAAAAAGTCAATGAGAAATCTTGAAAGCAGCAAAAGAAAAATGACTCCTCATTTCAAGGGAATACCAATAAAATTCACAGTTGACTTCTCACCTGAAACAATGGATATAAGAAAGCAGTGGGATGAAATATTCAAAGTACTGAAAGGAAAATAAACTGTCAGCCAAGAATCTTATATTCAGCAAAACCATCTTTCAAAAATGAAGGTGAGATAAATAAATTCTTAAATAAACAAAAATAAGAGATTATTGCTAGCACACCCATCTTATGGGAAGTACTAGGGAAAGTTCTTCAGGCTGAAAGTATATGACACCAGACATTAATTCAAATCAACGTGAAGAAACAAAGAGCACCATTCAAGGTAATTACGTATTTAGTGTAAATGTTTATTTCTTCCCCTTTCTTCTCTTAACTGATTTTAAAAACAACTGCATAAAATAATACGTGTATATCATTATACTATTGCTCCTGTCATATATATAAATGTATTTGACAAAAATGGCACAAAGGAAATAAATGGGAAGAAAGCATCATTAGAGTAAGGAATGACACCAGATGATAAATAGAATATGCAGAAACAAATGAAGAGAATTATTTTTTTTTTTGCGGTACACGGGCCTCTCACTGTTGTGGCCTCTCCCGTTGCGGAGCACAGACTCCGGATGCGCAGGCTCAGTGGCCATGGCTCACAGGCCTAGCCATTCCGTGGCATGTGGGATCTTCCTGGACCGGGGCATGAACCCGTGTCCCCTGCATCGGCAGGCAGACTCTCATCCACTGCACCACCAGGGAAGCCCAAGAATTATTTTTTTAAAATTCTGTAAATACATTCTTGCTCTCTTTTCCTGTCTCAGTTTCTTTTAAAAACATAAAGTTTTACAATGAATAATTATAACAATACGTTTTTGGTTTTGTAATGGAACACAGGTATTTCTCATAATATAACAATAAAAGCACAAAAAAAGTGGGAAGAAGAAAATAAGCTATATGAGGATAACTTTTCCATAGCTCCCTGGAATTAATTTAGTATAAATCTGGTAAGTTAATATGCATATTTAGGCCCTAAAGCAACCACAGTTGGCCCTCCGTATCCATGGATTCCACATCAGTAGATTCAACCAACCGGATTGAAAATATTCAGGAAAAAAATTCCAGAAAGTTCCCAAAGCAAAACTTGAATTTGCTGTGCACTGGTAACCATTTACATAGTATTTACATTGTATAAGGTATTGTAAGTAACCTAGAGATGACAAAGTGTATGGGAGGATGTTCATAGGCTATATGCAAGTCCCATTTTACATGAGGGACTTGAACATCTGAGAATTTTGGTATCCTGGAACCAATCCCTTGTGGAACAACTGCACAAGAAAATTACTAAAAACACGTAGTAAAAAATGTATTAAAAGATTTAAAATATTATACTAGAAAATATTCACTCAATGCAAGAGAAAACAAGAAAGAGGAACAAAAAAGACATGAGACATATAGAAAACAAAAAGAATGACAGATATAAATTCAATTATTGCAAATATTAAATGTATATGAATTAAATAATCCAATCAAAAGCATAGATCATCATACTGAAACAAACAAACAAAAAGCACAAAAAACACAAGATCAAAGTATATGCTATCCAGGAGACACCCTTTAGATTCAAAGATATAAACAGATTAAAAACAAATGGATGGGAAAAGACACTGTACAAATAGAAGAAAAAAAAGGGGGAGAGAGAGAAAACTGGAATGGCTATCCTCATACTAGACAAAATAAACTTTAAACAAACATGTCAGTACAGATAAAGAGGGACATTTTTAATAATAAAAGGGTCAGTCCATCCAAAAGATATAAAATTTCTGTACATACAATGCAATAAACTATTGAGCCCCAAAATACACAAAGTAAAAACTGATAGATTTAAAGGGAGACAAAGAAAAGTCAACACTATTAGTTGGAGATTTAAGTATTCCATTTATAGTAATGAATAGAAAAACGTGATAGAAATATAGATCAGTGGAATAGAATTGAAAGTCTAGAAATAAACTTGTACCCTTATGGTTAGCACTGGAATTCTTCCCCTTTGTGTTGGGTACAGACTTTCTTAAAACATTTCAGTCTGAGCCCATAACTTTCTAGTTATATTAGGTTATTGAAAACAGTGTCTTTCAGATTAAGACTTGATTCTATCCATTTGCGTAAAACCTTCACTTGGAATGAAATATCTTCCTTCTTCCAATGAGGTCTAGACTTGAGGCTTTTAGTGATTTTGAGTGGATAGGAGTTAAGTCCATCTTCTTATACCTGATCTTTCTCCTTGGGTATTAACCAGGGATAGGGAAAGAGAAGGTGTTGGTTTATGAAGCTGTCTTTGAAAGTGGGTAATTATTTGTAAACACAATGAAATCCAGTTCTCCTAAAGCCAAGTTCTCTGCTGAGTTTATAATTAACCTCTGTATCCAAAACTTTATTCCCTTTCTTGTCCCTCACCTGTTTTCTCTCAAGATTGAGGAGTATCAAAGAAAACAGAGGATTGAAACCAAGCAGGTCCCTGTAGGGCCCTCCCAGGTACAAAAGCCTTTCTGTGTCCCTCATTTCTTGTTTGCAGACCTTCCCTAAGTTCTAAAGGGCAAATTCAAACAGTTACTAATCAGGGAAGTGAGGGAACACAGAAACAAAAGAAAAGCAGTCAAGAAACAATAATGCAACATAAAGCAGAGGCCAGTTCCTCCACAGGGGATAAACATTAACAATCTGAAACGTATCTCTCAGTTCTTCTGCAGGAACCAAGGCCCCCACCCAGGTGGAGGATGGTAACTTCAGGCTGAGCACAAGCATGTGGACCTCAGACTGGTTGGAACAAGAAGGCTGATGATTGAGATTCCTCGAGCACCACCCTGTTACCTCACCACCAACCAATCAGAAGAAAGGCACACACCCTGCAGCCCTCCCCCCAAAATTTGCCTTTAAAAACTCTTGCCTGAAAACCATTGGAGAGTTCAGGTCTTTTGAGCATGAGCCGCCCATAGTCCTTGCTCAGCCCTCGCAATAAACCTTTCTCTGCACAAGACTCCAAGGTGTCAGTTTGTTTGGCCTCACTGTGTGTCAGCCACACGAACTTGGGTTTGACAACAAGAAGAACAATTCTACCACGGAATTCCAATCATAGTGAAAAGATGGATATCCCCCTTGTGCTGGTTATCATGGCACACTCAGCAACTTGAGAAATATCGTTGTGAGAGCTGGTGGAGGCTGAGAAAGCATAAGGGACATGGTGCCAGGCAGCACCCCCTGGGAATGACTTGTGAAACCCAGGTACCTTGTTAGTCCAATATCCGGCCGACAGAATCAGGCTCATGCTTCTGCTGCACACAACTCTGTCTTATGCTGTCTTATGCCCCCAATCTCATCTATCTTCCTTTCCCAACTCTTAGGCCTTTGGCTACAATGGGATCAATCTTCTCTACCTTCAAGGAACTATACCCTCACCAGAAAAAGAGAACTTATCCTTTCTTTATCTGGTTGTACCTAGTACCATATTTTTCCAATTTTTTTTAGCCCCAGTGGAACCAGAGCAGCACCACAGGCTCACAGTTACAGAGCCATGAGCAGGGCAGCTCTTCTTGAAAGTACTCATAAACTTCCCAATGGATTCTCTGGACAATTCACATCTTGGGACTTTGGGCAGCAGGAAATAGATAAGCACTTTTCCCTTCCACTTCATGGGGATGTAAAATGCATGGATAGTCTCCTTTTTTCTTCTTAGTCCCAATCCTGTGTACCATCTCTGCAGTCCTCCTGCTACTCTGGAAGAGGAGAGGTGACAAACCAGGATTCTCTCCCAAGAGAGGCTAAGTTCTCAATGGTTGCAGTTTCTGTGCACTCTATGCACTGAAGTTTGAAAGACAGGTCAGGAAAGTTAAATATTTTACTGTTTTAAGTAGGTGGTAGTTGAAGAGAAGGTAAGATGAAATGACCCAGGAAGTACGTGAATAGTGGCAAGAGGATCAGGGTAGAATTACGGGCATTGTAATATTTAAGGGAAAGATGGAAGAAAATGAACCAGTGCTTGAAATGAGAAGAATTTTCAAGAAAATTCAGGATGAAAACAGTTTCCTAAATGTGCAGCCCACAGTATTAGATGCTGTGAACATGTCAATAGGTTAAGAAACAAAAAGAGGCTATTATTTGGGCAGCCTGGAGATCATGAGCCTTTAGAGCAGTTTTAATGTCATATTGTGGGCAGAAGATTGAGCCAAGAGGTTGAAAGATCAATAGGAAATGAGGAATTAGAGGCAAAGAGTGTACAGCACCCTTTCAAGACATTTGGTGGTAACAGCAAGGGAAAGATAGCTTGAAAAGAAAAAATCAAAGATTTTTTTCCCCTATAAATATAGGATGGAGGCAATGATTTGGGCACGTTTTTAGGCAAAGAATATGGAGCAATAGAAAGAGTATTATTAAAAATTTGAGGAAGAATAAGTTATGAAGCAAGATTCAGAAGAATATGGACAGGAAAGAGTGTGGAGGAGTGTGATTAAATGTTATCTTTAAAAAGGAGAAGGGACCACCCCTGAGAAAGGGATAATGACTGGATAGAAGATAAGAAATTGGAGTCTTAAGGTCACCTCCTAAGCAGGAAGGAAACAAGAGAGCAGGAAGCTTGGGGGAGGGAGGAGATGCAGGGGCAGAAATGGAGCTCACCAGGGCCTTGTTTATTATGTACTGAAATAATTCCACAGGCGCTTTAAGAGTTGAGACTGGGAGGATGGAACTTTCATTATTTCTGAAGGGATGTCAGGGATAATACATCTCTATTATTAACATCTACAGTTCTCCAAATTCTTTTTCAGAATCACCACAATTCAGCCACATCTCAACACGGTTAATATGCTCATCTTATTTCTAACATTCATTTCTTTTCCTGTTTCTATGACTGTACTTTAGTAAATCAGCTCTTGACATTCCTCACAGGAAAGAGCTTGCTTTCTCTTCTTATAAGGTAGATAGGCTATTTTTTTAACCCCTTGTTTTCAGGTCCCTTTTCGGTCTTGCCTTGCAGATCTCCTGTCCGGGACCTGGAGCCTCTCTGGGTTCTGCCAGCAGATCAGCAGATCAGCTCCCAGTTTCCAGCCCTCCCTCATCCTGGATGCCAGCTTTTCTGCAAGCATTCTAAATTTCTCTGTCCTCTACTTGATGTCATAAATCAAAGCTCTTCTGCTAATTTGCGGTCTTCTAGAACTGTGTTCAAATTCTTCATGTTCTGAGGACATGAAGAACACAGCATCACTAGTTTAATCCCCATTCATTCATGTTTCTACTATCACCTTAATGGAGTTTAAAGGAGATGAAAGAAAAATGAGAAAAACCTGCCCCTTCAATGAACACTACAAACGATCCTTTGATACATAATCAATTTAGCATGTATATTACACTTCCAATGGAAATTACACACACACACACACACACACACACACACACACAAACACAACTCTTTATAAGTTGGCTATAGACTCTTTTATAGCTGTAACTACTGCCAATCTCAAATCTACTCTTGCCCCAGGATCATTCTACAGGAAATATCAGCTTTGCCTTCCCCTTCTTCCCATTCTGGGATGAAATATCTATTAAAGTAGGAAGTAATTTTTGTGAAGGGGCATACTGCTTTGCTATCTCCATCTAGATAGCGGTTATAGCAGAGATTTCCTGTCCTCAGTAATTATGGAGACAAAACTTTTACTAGAAAGGGAATATAGACTTGGGGTGGAGGAAGCTGTGCCAATGACTAATATCCACTAATAAGAGGCAGTGATGACAGCGCAGGCAACCGTCAGTGAGAATTTCTACCCCCTCTTGATTATATCCCACCCTCCAGTACAACTTGGCAAGCCACCTCTACTGCCTGAAAAAGTGGAACTCTCTTAAAGAAAATCAGGTCCAATGTTCGAGTTTGGAAGATACTTCTGAAACATTATAAAGTGTGTCATCTTAGCAACCAGCTGGAGTGCATCCACTTGGAACAAATCTATTTATCAATCCACGCAGAGAGCAAGCTGAAGACTTGCACCCTGGTGCTGAATGGAGCATGAAGAAAGAGCAGTGGAGACCGCATAAACAGTAAGCAATGACCTTCCGCTTAGAAGTTGGAGGCAATTCCTCACATGGACTTTTATGAATTTAGAATTTATTTCTCGGAGTTCCAAGGTGCAGGCGGACTGTGCTAGGAATAAATAGTATCATGATCTAGAAAACCATGGGGAAAAAAAGGGATACCAACAGAAAAAGGAGTCACTACCTCAAACAGATGGGAATCAGAATAAAAAGACAGCCATTTAATTTCGTAGCTGTAAAGTTTATAGGGAAGGACATTGGGGCCCCGAGAAGAAATACATAGAAGGATATAGGCTAATCTGCTTGAGAAAAGTAGTACCTGAGAACAAGGCATCAGTAAAATCTAATGTAAAGAACTGGTCTCCAGAGTCTTTGATTTTAATGAGAAAAGATAATAGCCTCTCTAGCTCTCTCTCTCTCTCTCTCTCTTTTAATTCAAATGAATTCACTTCAGACTTTTTAAAGTTTTGTGAATGTATTCTGAGAACTTTAGATTAGATGAGGGGGTAGCGTTTGCCCCCTCCTGGAGATTAATGGCTACAGCACACTAATGTCCAGGTCTGGCTACAGCACATCTCTTCTCTATGGCTCTGTAAAGAACATGCACACAGTTCTTTAAAAAACTAAACATAGAGCTACCATATGATCCAGCAATGCGACTCCTGGGCATATACCCAGAAAAGATGGAAACTCTAATTCGAAAAGGTATTTGCATCCCAATATTCATAGCAGCACTATTCACAATAGCCAAGACATAGAAGCAACCTAAACGTCCATTGACAGATGAATGGATAAAGATGTGGTACATATATACAATATTACTCAGCCATAAAAAAGAATGAAATAATGCCATTTGCAGCAACAGGGATGGACCTAGAGATGATCATACTAAGTGAAGTAAGTCAGAGGAAGACAAATATGATATGATACCACTTATATGTGGAATCTAAAATATAGTATAAATGAACGTATTTACAAAACAGAAATTGACTTACAGTTATAGAAAACAAACTTATGGTTACCAAAAAGGAAAGGGGGGAGGGATAAATTGGGAGTATAGGATTAACAGATGCACACTACTGTATATAAAATAGATAAACAACAGGATTTACTGTATAGCACAGGGAACTATAATATCTTATAATAAACTATAATGGAAAATAATTGAAAAAAAAGAATATAGATATATACATATATATGTATAACCAAACCACTTTGCTGTATACCTGAAACTAACACAATATTTTAAATCAACTATACTTCAGTAAAAAAAAAAAATAATAGTAAAAAAAAAACTTTTAAAAAAGGATGCCTCCAGACTGAATGATCCATTCCCAAAAGTTCTGCCAAGGACTCTCTCACTAGAGAATCCAGTTCCTCGGAAAGCTGTCAACACTAATTTTTGGCATTTTATATTATGTTTCCTAATCTTTTCTTTTTGCCTCAATTCTACTGTCACTTTAAAAATCAGCAAGAAGCCCTAGCATTAGTCTAAGGTATAACTGGTATTCTAGCAATACACTGGATGCCTTCATTCTCTTCGTTAGCTCTGCGTACGTCCTTAAATTTGCTGAATTCCCGTTTAGTTCTCCAGTTCTACAAAGTCCATTTGAATTATAAACATGTTCCCTGGAAAAAAGTCGTTAACTGCACACCAACCATCCCTATAACTGAACAGAACATGGGGGCCGACTACTCTCTTTCCAGTCACCCCAATTTTGCAAAAGGTTACTTTCTTATTGCTTTTTAAGAAGAAAACACTTCCATGATCTATGACAATTTAAATATCCTGGTTTTGGCCAATCATTTCCACTGGAACTGAAAAGAAAGATGTGAGAAATCAGAGACAGCACATCATCTCAGTACAAACTATCGTAATCAGTGGCTTTCAAAAAGGGCGATTCTTCCTCCAAGGAGTATCTGGCAATGTCTGTAGACGTTTTTGACTGTCAAAACTGAGTGAGGGGCTTCCCTCGTGGCACAGTGGTTGAGAGTCCGCCCGCCGATGCAGGGGACGTGGGTTCGTGCCCCGGTCCGGGAGGATCCCACATGCCCTGGAGCGGCTGGGCCCGTGAGGCATGGCCGCTGAGCCTGCGCGTCCGGAGCCTGTGTTCCGCAATGGGAGAGGCCACAACAGTGAGAGGCCCACGTACCGCAAAAAAAAAAAAAAAAAAAAAAAAAACTGAGTGAGGAGGTGCTACATAGTCATCTAGTGGATTGAGGCCAGCGACGGGACTACACATCCTACTATGTACAGGACACCACACACGACAGTGATGCCCAAATTGCCAGTTGTGCCAGGGGTGACAGCCTTGATCTGAATTCTTGCTACTCCGAGTACTGTCCTCATACCAGCAGCTTTGAGCTCTTCTAGAAGCTTCTCAGAAACTTGAGTCCCACCACAAGACCTACTCAATCAATCTACATTTAGAAACTTGAGTCCCACCACAAGACCTACTCAATCAATCTACATTAGCAAGATCACCAGGTGATTCACATGGACTGTCAAGTTTGAGAAGCACTGATTATACAACACTTAGTCAATCCTTAAGTGTTATAAAAGATCAGCTGTCTCACAGCCCAAAAGAATACCCTTAACTTAAATAATAGGCTCACTGCTACAGCATCTTGTCTTTAATACAATATTACCCTTATTACCACTAGTTCCACTGGATATCAGTCATTGTTACATACACAAAAAAAATCCATTGCTCAATAATATGGAAAATTCTATGTAGAGCAAACTTAAATGTATTGAAATCTCTAATAGGCTAATGCACCTTAATAATCTCCAAGAGAGAGCTATCATATGTACTATTTCCCCAAATTACTTAACCATAGGATCTATTTTTCCTCAGAGCATTTAAGAGGCTTAAGGTTTCACAGAACACATTTTCCTTTTCTCAGCATGGAAACTAAAGAGAAACTGATTAAAGTTCAGATCTCTCTCAATAGAGTCTTGAATGGGTTATTACCTATGATACTACATGTTGCTTCAACAAAAGACAAAACCCAAGGCCTGCCTTGAGAGTGAAGAATCTCCTGGGTACCACTGCATATTGAAAGGAAAAACAAACTTTAGGCCTGAAGATGAAATCTCCTTGTTCAGAAATCATATTAAAAAGATACACGCTTTCCTCATACTATCTGACTGCTCTAGTGATATAACACTTTCTTCAGAATGTCACAGTAAAACAAAACCAAAATCATTTCATAAGCAATTCTTTGGAACAAATTGCAAAATAGAAGGGAAAAGACATAAGTAATTCAAGGCCAATGGTGACTTTATTATGCACATAAATTATGTGTAGTCACAGACTGTCTCTTTTCATCACTAATTATACTAAGGGTTATATAAGATTCACTTAATGAATGGAATTGCCACAGCTTTGCAAAAATCATGGACATTTCCTTAGCAATTAACAATGCCTTAGGGATGCTACATACTAAGTTTGAATCCCTGGCACTTAATGGACTTATTTATAAATAGATACAGTGTTACACTACAAGAAAAAAAAAGCATACCTTTATATCAGTGAATAATGGCTACAAGACCAGAACATGGAGTCACACATGTTTGGGTTCAAACCTCAACAGCCCCGCCTTATTAAGGCCTGAATTCCCCATACACGGCACCCCCAGCCATATAAAAGAAAGCACTATACCTTCCTCACCAAACACCTGTACCAACATGGCATGAGAGATCTGAGCTATAAGAGCAGGGATCTTGTACGTAATAAGGCAGTGTGGTACCAGCAATTACTATCATTTTATTTTAAATTTATATTTTTAAGGCTTCCTAGCTACTGAGATATTACCTAGCTACTGAGACATCATTGGGTGAACACCAGTCATTTCAGTTTATCAAAGTCATTCTCTTGGACAGAGTTCCCATAAGGAAAAATGAGCCCAATCACCTGTGACAATCAATGGTGTGATAAAGGGATAATGAACCACATCAATTCTGCTGATCAATGGAGTGATAAATGCCAGAGCCACACAGCATTAAGAGTAAACCTTGAAAGTACTTAACTTTTACTGAGTGTAGCATTTATATTTTTAAAAAATCAAGTGTTTACTATGAGATGCGGGATTGAGTTCAAGGCATTGGGCAGAGGTTTTTCTAAAGGTAACCATGAATGGATTCAAGCCCACTCTGAGTACAAGGTACAGGATTTTGGAAAAGGCGAGCCATCCTCCCCTTTTATGATTCCATGTGAAATTACTGAACAGTTTGATTCTTTAACAGTATAGATTCATCAGCTAGGTACCTCTTAATTCTCTCAGACATTTTGCCCTACTGTGTGCAATGTGAGGGTTAAAAGCATACACTGGAAACATCACTGGTCCAGGAACAAGATAAACTCTACTCCGCTCTCACTTCTGCTATGACTGTCCATGTCCTATCAGAAAAGTCGTTCAATCTCTTTTGGCATCTATTTCCTTCTCAGAACAAGAATAAAGGAAAAAAAAATTTTTCCCCTCACTCACAAGGTTATTCAAAGAATTCATTCAGGTATCATAAAATAACATATGTTTAAAATGATAAAGCTATTCATTGATCCCATTATCTTCCCAATAGCCTCTTCTTTATGGGGCATGATACAATCACATCCTTCTCTCATAAGGCTTAATGTAATTGTTGTTTGCTGTCCTCAGTGGATATTAAATTGCACAAGATTGACATGTAAGATCAGGGAAATTTTTTCTTAAAAGTGAAAAAAAGACACAAGGCTTTGAAAACAACTTTGTACCCCAGTTACACATAGTAAAAATCAAGGGGTAGCTATTCAACAAATACTGATTGAGTACCGTTATGTATCAGATATTGCCCAGATGTTTGGACAACTTCAGTGATGAAAACACACAAAAATGCCTGTCCTCATGGAACTTAGATACTAGCAGCTGGAGGCAGAAAATAAATAATGATTATTATAACAAATTATATAGTCTGCTGGAAATGCTAATCAAGTATTTTTAAAAAGAATAGTAGATGAGCTTTCCAGGCAGAGGAAGGAGCAATGCAAAGGCCCTGAGGTTAAACCAAACTGGCATGCACAAGGCCTGCAGGGGAGCTAGGCAAGGTGGGCAGGTGAGGGCCAAGAGGTGATAGAGGGCCTGCCAGGTCTTAAAAGAAGAGGAAGCAGGGCTCCCCTGAGTGGGACATTGGAGAGAGAGTACCTAGGTACAGGCAATAAAGATACACTTTGTGGAGAATTTAATGATAATAACAAACCAACTGGTAATGGAAAATAATCTGAAAAAGAATAAACAAACAAATGAATAAATACATGTATATGTATAACTGAATCACTTTGCTGATAACTGAAACTAACACAACACAGTAAATCAACTATACTTCAATTAAAAAACATTTTTTAATTTAAAAAAACCCAACTGGAATCACTATACTTTTCTTTTACATCACGTGCCAGTAACTCTAAGCAATGTCACAGATAAAATACTTCTCAACCCCTAAATCTTCTGTTGGTCTAAGTTCTAAATGATTGCTGTGGTTACTGTGAAATTTTAATTGTATGTAAGATATACAGTATAACTTCCTGCTATCAGTCAACCCCTAAAAGCTGCCGACTCAGCCACAGGTATTCATTGCAGGAGAAAGTCTGTAATGATCCAGATTGCCTGGATTTGCTCTGGATTCAGTTTGTGTCTCCAATCCTTGTGGTACTACAGGATTGCGGATCTACTGCCTTTAGATTCAAAGTCAGGACAGGATAGTGATTATAACGGCAAAGAAGTAGATCTTGAGTTATAGTCTATGTAAGCTCTTGGCATTTTACTTGTGTTTCAAATTGAAAACAGCAAAACAGATTGCAAACTGTAAGGTGTAATTGTGTGTGTGTGTGTGTGCAAATTTTAGTTCATACAAGTAATATTTTACTTGTTTTCAACTGCAACTTTAGAAAATTATTTTTAAATTGTTATTCATCTTATATCATAACTTATTAAACTGCAGTATTATTTAATTTTTACTGAAATATAGTTGATTAAACTGTAATATTACCTATTACTGTGTGACACCAAAAAGCAATATGTTTCTTTTCTATTTTTTTCCTCAAAAATGCACTAATGTAACTAAGAAATATGAAACAATTACATATTTCCTTTTTACCATTATATTTGTTTGTTTTTTACCAGCCTGAATATACATAAAAGTACAATCAAAGAAATTTTCAATTTCACCTTTTCTCTGGTCATAACTATTATTCATCTGATTTCATAATTATTATTGGAAATAACTTTTTGTCTAGAGGAGGGAATGTTAAAAAATGACCCACTCCAGTTGTCAAATACACAAGATAGGCCGATGATGGGAAGCAGCCCCTCAATTTTGTTTCTTAAATATTCAGTGTACGAAGTACAAGAAAATCACTTAGTCTACAGTTCAACTTTGTTACTTTGGCCATCTTCTCCACAGTGGGAAAAGGTTCATTAATAGTTGAATCAATAAATGGATCAATAGGAAAAAGTGAAAACAACCTAGATAATAGAATCTGAAAGGCTGATAGGAACACGTCATGCCAGATAGAGAACACAGATACCAAAGTGTCACTTTGTGTAATATGTACGGCAATACATTAACTTATTTTATGGCTGTAAATATCTGGAACATGTTTTAGGTAAACAACTGTAATTGTTACTTCTAACTACAGCAACACTTAAATTGTGTGAATGATACCCCATAATGTATTTTTTTAAACTATGCTGGTTTTATAAATACATAATGACAGAGGACATCAGTCATGACTGTCTATCATTGTATTGGCCCTTCATGCATGAAATTAGACAATTGATACTTGTCACCTATAAATCAACCTGAGGTTAAATATTAAAATAAACTCAATGGGTACGTTTTTCAAGTAGAGATATGACAGAAGTAATTTAGTTTGATGGCAGAAACCTGGTAGATGTGTTATAAAACCATCAAGAAGCAAACTATTAATTTTCTCTGATATACAAACTCCAAGCTATAATGATTCCTTCCATATATTTATTATACTATGACCCAGCAGAATATGAAACAGGTATATATAACATAACATTATACCCAGAAATTTTGCTCTTCATAGCATTTTTTTAAAAGAAGAGATATTAAAATCATTTCCTATAGTTATTTGTGCTAAATTAAACCATATATGAACAATTCTTTATTGAGATATTTGAATATGTCAATGATAATCATTACAGTCTTTCAATAGATTGGGACTCTCTTCTGGTGCAGTAATTAAGAAAAAGTCTGTAGCACTTCCAGACACATTTTCTGTATTACTCACTCACTTGTAGTAGTTTCCTTTTTAGAAACAGGAAAATAAAAATTTTCGTGTGCTTACTGATCATCTAAGTATTACCTCCTTACCATAAAATATTCAGAAAACTAAACAATATTAAGAAGAAAATAATCATCACACCACCTATGAAAATAATACAAAAAAACTACATCTGTATAAATACTTATTTTATAAAAATTAACCATGTTCAAATTTTTAAAAAATGGGATCATGCTATTTATCTAGTTTCATAATCTGCTTTTGTAAAACTAAAAAATCTGTTTCCCACAATTGTTCTTGTCAATATGCATAAATATATAATATAGTATTCATCTTCTCAATACACTGTATTTTATTTCACCAGTAGGCTGTGAATGATTTCTTCTCTTCCCTTTTCTTTTTCTCAGTTCTCTCCTCTCCCTCTGTTTTCTTTTTTTCTTCTTTTTTTAGCATGATTAAAATAAACTGAGGACTTACCATGTGATATCTCAGCTTCTGTGTTCAGGGTTTTATATGTGTCATCATAGTGTCCCTCAAAACTTTCTAAGTAGTCAGTACTAATGCACCCATTTTACTGATAATGAAAAGTGAGAATTAGAGAGACAGAGGAATTGCCCAAGGTCATCAAGAATAGTAGGCGGCAAAGCTGAGATCCAAATCCAGGAGGGTCAGTTTTCTATAACCCTCCCTTAACCATTTCACTGAAACAGACCTTGAAACCCAAATTGCCAGAACGTTTTTCTCAGAATAAATTTCCTGCAGTGGAATTACTCATGCCCTAATTTAAAACTTGTGACATGTATTTTCAAATGATCTTCAATTCACATTTTGCCAAACATGTGTGGAAATTCTTGGCTGTCCACTTCTTGGGATCCAATTTTCTTTATTCAATATTTAATAATATTTTTGTTCAATTTGTCTTTTTGTTCTGATCTGCTGAGGTAGGAGTCTTCTCCGCAGTCTCATACCTCCTGAGCTCACCAGAGGAATAAGCCTACTGACCCAGACTTCCTGAGGATGTCCAAGGATAACGCTGCCTGACCTCCTAATGCAGTCAAACCCTTAGATGCCAAAGGTGCATCCTGGTCCCAGGTGCTGTCCCTCCATGCTCACAGAGCTGTTGACACTTGGGGTCTGGTCTCTTTAGTCCCCGTGCACACTGGGCACTCTCCTCCTTAGAACTGACCGTCTCTCCCGACACCCCCTCACAATGTCTCCAGGATGCCAAAGCAGCGTGTGCCCAGGTCGCAAAGTCCAGGGGAGCCTCATAAAAACAGCCTTCTCTTTTTCTGTCGTCTAGTCCACTTCAGGCTTCTATTCTTCCAGCACCTCCAATCCGTTAGGTCTGGTAAAATCATTCCTGTGCTCATGGGCGACTCGACCCGTGACGACTGGCCTGTCCCATCACCGTTTCTGCCTATCCAGCATCTCTAGTGCTCTTCACTCCCGTCATTCCATAGCTGAACTCCCCGCTGTATTAAAACCCTCAGCCAGCTTTCCTCAAGGACCTCTAAATCCCTTGTCCATTTCCTTTCATTACTAGTCTGGCAAAACATCCAATTAGGCTGTCTGCCTTCTCCATGTCTGAGTTCCAACTATTTGATTTCCGTTGGAAAAATAGCCCAGATGCACAGACTGCTGTTCCTGAGAACCCATGCTGCGGGGAATCCAACCCCAGCTCTCCCTACAGTACTTCTAGGTCCCCAGTCACCTGGCCCCTCCTCTCCATCCATCACTCTGACCACTGTGGTCTGGCTTCCTCGTGAACTCCTCTGCGGACTGAGCTCTCACACCAACCTTCTGCTCATCAGTGATGATCTCACGTCACCTCTCCTGTAAGTTTGAAATCCTCTTCCGCTGGTTTCCAGGACACCTCACTCTCCTAGTGTTTTTCTATATGATTTTTCCCCTTTCCCACTATACTTTCTGGGTTTCTCTGTCTGTCCCAGAACTGGTGGTGACTCGGGATGCTGCTTTAGGACCTGTGCTAACTCTACACTCTGTCCCTTGACAATCTCTTCTCACGTGTTTTCCATCACTAGCAGCTGGCTTGATGAGGCCTGCGTTCTACACATCCATCCAATCTTGCTCCTGATTTGGAGCCTATATATCTGGTTATTTGCCTATTTCCTTAGAAGTCCAGGTTTCTGCCTTTGCCACCTGGATAAAATATGGTTGTGTTCACAAATAGGCATAGGAAAAGGGGCAGGCATGCTTGGCTACATCTTACTTAACTTTGAGATCTTAGCCTAGATATTGTTTTCTCTGGGAAGCCTTCTATAAGTGCCAAATCTGGATTAAGTGCCCTTCTTATTCAAAACAGCCTGAACTTCTATCACAGCACTTAACACACTGTATTATAATTTCTTACACAATTTTTTCATCTCTCTCAGTTGACTGTAAACTGGCCCCATGAGGACAGAGAAAGTGCTGATTTTTTTCCACACTGTATTTGCAACATTACACAGGGCACACAGAAGGTGCTCATGTTACTGAGATGAACTGAACTGGATGGAATTAGATTCTTCCTGGGTTTTCTCTCCATACAGAGGCCACCAAGGCCAGGCAGTTTTGTCCTGCCCTGTTAATCCCCATGCCTCAGCTCTCATTTTTTAGGGATGGTTGCACAGACATCTGCTTCAAAAGCCCCTTTCTCCAAGCTTATCGACTCTTGCTAACTGATGCCAATGAAGACCCATCCATTTCTCAACGAGGAATCAACAGACCCATCTGGGTTCAGCTTTACACCTTGCTACACTTTGGAAAGTCCTTCCCATGATGATTTCTTCCAAGTTTATTTAGATTTACTTAGCATGCTCAAATCTTTAATCAATTTGGGATGTAAGGCGATATATATATTTCTTTTTCCAGTTGGTTAGTTATCCTAGCACTATTTATCAAACTCTTTAAATATTCTCCCGTGATCTAACGTTTCAGCTCTACCAAACAGTAAAATCTCCTAGGGCGTGGAGAAGAGTGTGGACTCTAGGGCCAGCTTCTCAGATCCAACCCCACAATGACACTCACTAGTCCTCCGGCAGGTCACTTAACCTCCCTGTGCCTCTGTAATTTGGGGGTAACAACAATAGTATCTTTCAGTGTTGTGATTAATTTACATGTAAACTGCTCAAAAGAGTACTGATACAGAGCAGATCTTTAATTCCTCCTGTAGATTACTACTGTCATCTGTTTAGATACTTCATCTTCAGCTCTGTTCACCTGCTCATCTTTGAGCCTGTGCCGCACTGTTCTAACTGCTGTAGAAAGAGAACGCAGTTCCCTGTCTAGAATAATCTCCCTGAGTCATTGCCCCTTTCCCTCCTTCCCTTATTTAAAAAAAAAAATCACTTTTCTACTCTTGTACAATTATTTCTTTAGTAAAACACTTTTCCCCCCAAATATTAATAACAGTCAACTTTTACTTGCAAATTGCTTTCCATGGGTCAGGCACTGGGTCAAAGGCTTTATTGATATGAATCATCAAATTTAATTTTATGAGATATACTTTATCATTATATTGACTTTACAGATTAGGAGAACAATCATTGGAACCATTAAGGAAGGAACCCAAGCTGTCTGATTCTAGAACTTGTGCCGTTGTATGACTACAGGGCATCACTTCCATTATAAAAACTCTTGTTGAGACTGGGCTCAGATTTGGATGAAATCTCTAGATTTATTTGGGAAGGACTGACAGTGTTGAATGCTAAGTCTTCCTATTCAGTATTATGATTATTTTTTATCCAATTACTTATTTATGTTCTTCAGTAAAGTTTTATATTGTCAATAGAAGTAATATTTACAGAGTACTGACCACACTGTAGACATTGTTTAAATGCTTTGCAAATATTAACTACTTTAATTCTCACCGTGACCCTATGGTGTTGGCCTTGTTATTATTTCCATTTCACAGATAGGGAACCGAAGCACAGAGATGGCTCTTCACATTAAATGACTTCGTATCACATAGCCAGTGAGTGACAAAGCCGGTATTTTTATTACACTCTCTTGGCTCCAGAACCCATGACTTTGGCTACTAAGCTCTCAGATTTACCTCTCAAATCATGGGTAAAGTACTATATTTCTATCTGTTCATATATTATTGATATTTACCAGTGAAACTTTTCTCAATCTATTTTTATCTTGTTATTGCTAGTCTACAGGAAAGCATTGTTTTTTGTATATTTTCTTGCTAACCTGTTGAAGCTATAAATTCCAACGATTACCAGTTGATTATCTTGGGTTATTCAGGGAAGTCATCCAAATAAAGCTAGGTTTTGTTCCTCAATATGCAAAATGCATCCTTTTCTATGCTTTTAAAAAACTGTTTGGGTTAGCACCTTCCCCAAATTTTAAATGAATAATTTTGCATTAGACATCCTATTCCACTTTAGGGGTAAGGCCTCTAGTTTTCCTCTAGTAAAAGAACTTCTGAGGGACGGACGCAACCTTGGGTGTCCCAGCCTTCGCTCGAAGGCCAGCGCATCGGCCTCGATGCCCGGGCTCCGGCGACCGCGGCTTTCGGCCACCGGCTGTCTGGCAGCGCTCTGTGGGATGAGCGCGGCTCACACCACCACCCTGGCCGCGAGCGCGACTACACTCGCGGCTTTACCGACTATCGCCAGCACAGCCTCGGCGCCGCCGCCGCCGCCGCTCCCGCCGGGCACCACTCCAGCCCCAGAAATCTGTGAGAGCCACAGCACGGTGTTTCCTGTTTTGATGCTAACGCTACCCGTTTGGGGTCAGAATGCAAAGGTAAAAGATACTGTTCAGATAATCCCACAGTTCGTGATGGCAAGGGGGTGAACAGCACAGAATTCTGTCCTGGGCTCCCTCCCACACCACTGCCAACCAATTCTGCAGCGAAAACCACAACTCTGCCTTCCCCGTCTACAGCCTGCACCACGGCTACTACATCAGGTACAACGGATACCACTTCAACTCCGGCATCACAACCTGTACGCAAGTCTACCTTTGGGGCAGCCAGTTTCGTTGAAGGAACTGTCCTTGTCTTGGGTGTGCAGGCTGTAATTTTCTTTCCCTATAAATTCTGCAAATCGAAAGATTGAAACTACCGCACTCTGTAAACAGACCCGCTAAATTAACACGGACCGGTGTGTAACTCACTGAAACCAAAATATTCTCTTCCAAGATGTGCCACATGGGAGACGCTATTATAGGATCTTTAATTTTTCAGAGGATGCATATAGGAGGATCGCCCTTGAAGAGAAACCAGTTAAATCTATTTGCTCAACGGGAATATTTAAAATATTCTGCATGAATGCTTGTGGCTGTCTTCTTTTATTTTAAATGGCTGCTGCTGTGTGATTAAGTTCTCTCTTCTTGACATGCCAAATGTAACTCTATAAGTGATGTAAAACATTGTCCTGCGCAGACGACCTTATGACTCTTTTAGCAATTCAAATGTAGTCATTTTAAAGCCTGAAAGCTGCATTTTTTCATGCTAACTTGGAATGTAGTGATGAGAATTGAGAAAAATGTGCCAAATGAGCAGCAATCAGGTGGATTTGGGGCTATAATTGCAAAAAGTGGAATAAATTTATAAATTTAGTATCCTTAGAGTGGAATTTTGTGCTTGATAAGTTATTTTTTCTACATTAGAAAAAAGATGCCACACAAGGAATTACATTCCAGATTTAAAGAAATGAAGGGAAAGTATACAAAACATTAAAGTGTAGCAGGTTATTGTTGATACTTGTAAAGCACCTTATATTGTTGAGAAAATAAAGAACAGTGACTTAAAAGACAGACTGAAAGGTAGACTGTAACTTAAAATGTTGGTGATTTGTTCTTTCACATTAATGAAGGGAAAGGTTGGACTGAGGATGTAACTGTTGATGTGAGCAGTAGTAAACCTGCTTTTAGATACCATAATGTTACTATTTAATTGAAAACTTACCTACTTTATTTCAAGCCTGAGTAACTTAAAGGATGTTACACAAAGTCAAAAGCCTTGATCTACTGAACCTCCCAACATTTTGCTTATGGCTGTTAAAAAGTATAAAGTTGATTTAATTATATTTTCCTTTGTACTTCAAAAACTTATCCTAACACTGTTGTACCTTAAAAGGATTTCCACCAAGCTTTCTGGAAAAGTAACTTCTATAAGGCAAGAAAGAAAGAAGTTGTTTTAGAATCATTTATTCTCTTTAAATAAGACAATCGTTTTAAGATAGCAAATGTGAGCAGTGTAATTTCAGAAAAAATTTTAGTTGATCGGATTACTGTAGATTTTTAATGATGATTGCCCTGGATAAATAGATTGTACTTTTTCTTTCTCCTTTTCCACCCTTCCTTCTTCTTAGTTTCAATTCCTGTAGTATGATAAGCATGCATACTTTTATTTTTTTAGTTTCCTTATGAAGCACTAGTTTTTTCAGGTTTAGAGGGATACTTCTTCCCTGCCTTTGACACACTGCATTAGTTCAGAGGCTTAAATCAGTTTAAAATGAGCTTTTGCTTTTCTAGGTCATTAAGGTTTTTTGTTTTAGTTTCTCTAGCCTATAGCGGCTGTGTTTAGCACTTGGTTTTCAGTATTTTATAGTAAGAAATGACAAGTTGCTTTGGTCCATTTCTGAAGCCAAAATTCCTTACATTTAGATAATAAAAGGTTCTTAAAATGAAGATTTACTGTTTCTTCTTTACTTGCTGGTACAGCTAAAGTTTGTTTTACTTGCACACTGGTATATATACCTAATGTTTTCAAGTGCCTTAATTGTTTAAAATCTCTGGCTTCAAAGGTTTTTGGGGAAAGGTAGGCTTACCTCACATTTTTGTTTCCCTCAGTAGTAATATTTTTGGTACTGCACAACAAATTTTATTATAGTGCCATGGCTATTAGTTTTTAGTGGGTGCTTTAAGATACAAGATTCAGTTGAAAATATACACAATTTCCATTCTCCCAAAGTGGTAAAAATTAGCTACAATGTTATAATTGTCATTTACCTAGACAGGAATACCTTGCCACACATTAATGTTAACACTATAGCTATTTTTGTGAAAATATAGCTGATGAAGCCTCTCATCTTCTGTAATTTTGAATACTGCTCTAACAGAATGATAATATGGAATTAGATTTTACAAAAAGAGCTCTTACAACAGAACTCACAGCCTTTTCCCCTCTTCCTTTAGCTGTTTAGTATCTTGAGCCATTAATAATTTGGGGGTTCTTTTTAATCCCGAAGGTATATAGAAACCTTTGCAGATTTTTCATCTGATTTGTTCAGGTAGACTGTAGTTCTATTAAAATCCCTTATTTTACCTTACAGATATTTGTTGCACAGACACTGCTGTATTTAGAAATTTCTATTTCAGTTCATTAAAAACTCCAAAGCCAATCTGTACCATGTACCAAACTGATTTAAAGTAAACGTACATGTTTTTTGGATTAAAAAATAAAAAAGAACTTCTACTATTTTTTTTTAAGACAGGTACTGTCTAACCTATTAAAAAAAAACAATAACATTGAGATTCTTACATTCAGTCAGTGACTATCATTTCCTGGATTTTCCATTACTATAGGGTACCAAAGCTCTCCCACATCCTACAAAATAGGGCTATATATTCGATGGAAAAGAAAGCTATGTATCACCCAGGAGACCTCTGATTTCCATAATATGGATAGATAACAACTGGCATTTGTAAATACAGAGAAAAGGCAAGAGGAGAAATTTATTCCTCATTCTTGTCGTGATTAATCCGTCTGAGTTAATTTAAAATCATTCTATAATAAATTATATTTAGAGGTAATTTTTAAGGAAGGCATTCATTGTTCGGCCCAAGGTTATGTGTTTTTGATTGAAAGAAATCACAATCCAAATGGCAGAAGCCTTTGCCTATACTGAATGATTATTTTCACTCAGGGCTTAGGAATCAAATGAGATCAATCCAAATGCACTAGAAGCAGCCGGAAGCAGCTCTCACACATTTCATATATGGTTTCCTGGGAAGTAAACACTACACACACTTGTGGTTTCAGTCATTGAAACGGTTACAGAACTTAGAGAGAGTTCCACAAAATGTGAACACCTATAAATTGGCACAAGACTGAACTGCAGCCAAAGAAAACTGGCAGGTGAAGCAAGACAAATCTGAACTTTTAAAATCTATATTTATATTCTTTTCCTGTTTTAATCCATATGCACCTCACGCAGAAATATAACCAAGAAGTGGTTTTACCTCTCTGCTCTTTCCTTAATTCTGTTTGCAATGTCACCCTTTGCAGTGGTCGTACAAAACTCAACTAAGTAAGAGCAGTGTGGGTCTTAGGAGATTTTCCTTCGAAGCTTGCTTTATAAAACCTCTACCTCTGATTAACCCCACGTCTCTGCTTCTATCCTTTCTGCTGAATGTTGCCAGAGAAAAGTGCCATACTAACATGGACTAGAGCCACTGTACAACCCCATTTTCGTCCTCAGAGCATCTGTTAAAGGTTCTTTGTGTTCTGGATTCTCTGTCCCAGTCACCACAGAGGTTACCTCAAACCTGTATCATGCTGTCTCCCCCAATGAACTCACCAGCTCTCCATCTCAAGAGGTAACTTTTGTTCTTACTGACCTATGAGCCACAGAAACCTACAGATAGGAAAGCCTTTAACCTGTCCTACACAGATGAGCTTTAAAGCAGAGCCCCATAAGATAGACATTTAACACCTTTTAATTTAACTATACCAACTCAATAAGAGTGACAAAAAGAAGCGAATGATAAAATTATTGCATTCCAACAATTCTAACATGCACAATTTTCATATCTTAACATCTCTGAAATCAGAATGCATCTTCCAGCCAGTAGTTTCTTACAATCACTTTCAGCCAGATGGTGGTCATGACACTGTTCTCAAGTCCTGCCACAGGTGGGAACTTGGGCCTGCTGTGTTTCATTCAAAAACCACTTGAAGGACTTTGAGGAAGAAATATCAGTTCTGACTATTATCGGAAAACCTTCCAGGAACATATTCTGGTGAGATCAAGAAAAGAAAACTTGCAGGATGTGCCACAACAGCTGGATAGACAATCACAGAGGCAACCGTGAAACCCTTCTTAAAAAGGTTCTGTACCCTCACCACTTTTAGTGTCACTGAGGATGGCTGTGCATGGAAAACTAAGATGCTGATGACAGAGCATCAAAAGTGAATCATAAGAGAGACTGTGGAAAAGTTTTGGGAATACTTCACCAACTTATGGAGCTTGTACTTCCATTTTTAAGAATGTACAATAATATATGATAACAAAAAATCTATATCTAGATGAATCTAAAAGAGCTTTTCCAATAGGAATGAAACAAAATTTTAAGTAAAAAAAAAAACCCTTGTGTCCCAGTTTGCATCCTAATTTTCTTTCTCTTTCTCTCCTTCTCCTTCCTTCCTTCCTTTCTTCCTTCCTCCCTCCCGCCCTTCCTTCTCTCTCTCTCTCCCTTTCCTCCTCCCCCCTCCCCTTCCTTTACTCTGCTGTTTCTTTTTTTCTTCCCTCCTTTTCTTCCTTTCTTCCCTTTTCCTTTCTCTCTTAGTTGTATATAAAATAATGGTGCATATTTAAAGTGTCTCAGATTTTATGAAATTTGGCAATAATTTAAATAGTGCTAGTGATTCTGACAATTAGTCACACAATTAGTGACAATGAATCTGAAGACTGATAATACAAAAAGCAATTTTCCAATTAATATGTTTTTATAAGTACATTTTAAATGGCATACTAATCAAAATATATTTTTAAAGTATTTCTGATAATCCTATTGAACTTAAAATTCAAATACTCACCAAGTTAATGCTTTATATTTTATTTTATTTATTATTATTATTTTTTGCGGTACACGGGTCCCTCAGTGTTGTGGCCTCTCCCGTTGCAGAGCACAGGCTCCGGCCGCGCAGGCTCAGCGGCCATGGCTCACGGTCCCAGCCGCTGTGGGATCTTCCCGGACCGGGGCAGGAACCTGTGTCCCCTGCATCAGCAGGTGGACTCTCAACCACTGCGCCACCAGGGAAGCCTCAATGCTTTATATTTTAAATGACATAAATACCTGGGTTGTTTCTTATTCACTCCATGACTTTTGCCATATAGATGTTTATAATCTTCAAAGTAGCTGAAAATCTTCTTCTCCAAACCATCGTCCAAGAGAATGTTATTTTATTATTCAAGTAATTTTTTTCTTTTTTAAAAAATTACTGCATTCATCTTTTTTATTTGCTAGTTAACATAACAAACATATTCTGAATGTCCATATCCACAAGTTACAATAAACTTTCAAGTTTTATAAAGAAGGTGAAACTGGCATTATTATATCTTTGTCACCAAATGAGAATAACACATATTTCCTGAAAATAACTTGTATGTATGAGTGTTCATATTGACACACGAGCTTTGTTCAACAAACCCTTCACAGATAACAAGGAATATAATCACTGCAGAGGTCAAGAACAAGAGCAAAAAGAAGAAAGAAAGAAACATGCATTAAGGAAAGCCTGTCTGAACATCAGGTATTTTACAGTAGCTTGATGGCGGTGGTGCATTCTGAGTTCATCGGCTGTTCTGGAGTGGATCAGGAGTGAAGTCAAATTACTGACAACCAACAAATAAACAGAATCCATTACCAGAAAGCTCTTACTTCCTGTCTCCCTGTGCTATGCTGAATTGCTGTATTCAGTGGGAAACTCACTAAACCGAAAAAACCTGACATCCCTCATCGTTGTCAAGGCCCTAAAAACATTACAGTCAACATCTTGAAGTCACTTAAGCCCTCTGGCTCTGTGCACTCTGCTCTCAAGCTCTCCATAAATGACGGTTGCTTCCTAATGGGAGGAAGTGACACATTAGTGAATTACAAGTTTACACTGTGCTATATGAATACATTTCCTGAGAATGAGCATTATTGGCTGCTAAGATGTGTTTTGAAAAGAGGTACAGAATTTAGAATTTTCTAAATTGAAGTCCTTCAATTGTAGTAAAATTGTAATAAAAATTACAATAATTTTTAATAAAAAGAAGTCACATTTTTATCTAGTTTACAAAGAATAAGTGAAAAGAAGGTATAGATCTACAATGATTTCAATATTATCATTACATGGTGAGTATAACTAGATAGCATTTTAGAATCATTTCACATTTTCATAAAAAGTTAAAAAATTCATTTTGGTAGGTTGTACACAATTGGTAGGCTATTTTCTCGCAAAGGTTCTTAATGTAGTATATGCTCTTCGAATGAGTCACTAAGTCCTATAGAGGAGTAAGTGGAGACTCTAGACTTCCAGGCATCATTCTTCTAGTTGTCTAGTGCATCACAGCTTCCGAGTCTCAGCAGGTCCATTAAAGCAGGAGCACCAGCTCATAAATGTCTCTACAGATAGAATTGGAACAGGGACCATGGGAATAAGGACTCATGATACCTGTTCAGTGGGTTCTCTCTACGCAGCTGTAACGAACCTTCCAGAACATCAAGCTTAGGAGATGTGATGGCCAAATGCATCACTTCCTGAATTCAGGCTTGATGTTTTTGTGCTTTTTTTCCTCTCTCTCTCTGATGTTTGTTTCTTCTCATTGCCATTCTGAAATAATGGCTGCCTCACTCTATAATTTTGACATTGTGCTGCAGTTTCAACTCTCACCCTAGGGTTTGGTCTTACTAGAACTGAACTAAATTGTTCAGTTCCTTGAATGCATCATACTTTGTTTTCTTTGGGGGCCTTTCCCCAGGTCCTCTTGCTAGAAACAGTGCTCTTGTAGGTATTAGCTTGAGTCATATGGATTTGCCATTTCTGTAGGTCAAAAGTAGCGGAATCTCAGCAATACTGCAAGGTTGTAAGGTTTACCCTAATATTCTCTCTTCAAGTTTCAATTTAAAAGTCCTTCCCTCCAGGGCATTTCCCCAGTCTGCTTCTTTTAACCTTATGTAAGCATTTGGCACAGGTCTAAATTTTTGTAATTCCTTATTCAATTGTTTGACTTGAACATTAACTGTGAGATCTTTGAAGTCATGAGCCATATTCTATTAGACATCACTGTTATCCTTAATGCCTGGGAACATTTTATTGAATATGGTAGGTAATACTTTGTGTAAAATAAATGTTGAGGAATAAATGCTATTAATAGATCCATTTAGTGAACAAATTCATTCAAAACAAAAGGAGCCTTGAAGCCCAAGACAGTACCTTTTCTTAGATTTGACAACACTCAGCCCAATGTCCAGTTCAATTATTTTTTCTTGAATGAACAGGTGAATTATTTGCCTTAAGCAGTGTACATTTATGTTTGCTGATATATCATTTATACAAACAGTTGTGAGGCAAGATCATTTCTGATAGTTGCTCTATGAATGCACCCATCTATATCTAGCGTAATTCCTAGAATTTAGTGTAATTCCCATCTGAAATGGGCTTGGAAGCCTGGTAGGATTCAAATGAGAGGAAATAAATTAGAAAATTTTAAAAGTCAGACAAGGGGGCATTCAAAAGTATTTTTCTCATTTCTTTGTTTTTTCCAGGTCAAACTCAATTTCTTAAAGTAGTTATTTATCTTCTTGAAAATATGAGATAACATATGCCTAAAGTGAAATGCACAGATCTTAAGTATATAATTTGATAAGTTGCTAAATACATACAACCAGATAATTCACACTTGAGTCAAGACACAGAACATTTCTATCACATCTAAAAGTACCTTCATGTTCTTTTTATTCATGCCTCAGCCACTATGTGATTTCTGTCACCAGAGAGTAGTTTTGCTTGTTCTTGAACTTTATATAAACAGAATCATAAATAAATTGTGTTCAGGGTCTTTTGCTCAGCAAAATGATTTTTTGGGGTTTCATCCATGTTGTTGTATGTTTCAGAAGTGTGTATACATACATATACATACATACATGCATATATCATTGATGAGCAATATTCCATTCTATGGCTCTACCACAATATGCTTATCATCACAGACATTTGGGTTGTTTTCACCTTGGGGCTATTATTAATAAAGCTACCATGACATTCTGGTACAAATCTCTTTTCAGACAAATGTTTCCATTTCTCTTGGGTAAATATCTAGAAGTAGAATGCTGTGTCATATGGTTGATGTATGATTAAATTTATAACAAACTACCAGAATTTTCTCCAGAATGGTTATATCACTTTATACTCCCACTAGTAATATATGAAAAATCCAGTTGCTGTATTATCCTTGTTATAAGGGAATATTTTTACAATCTTGACCTAGGGAAGAATATTTTAGAGAGACTAGGAAAGCTCTAAATATAAACTTTTAAAAGGTCAATTTAGATTTCATTAATTTAAAAAAATCTGCACACAGGAAACCGCAAAGATATTGCAAGTTTTGTCCAGACCACTGCAATAAAGCAAATATCGTAATAAAGTGAGTCACACAAATTTATTTGGTTTCCCAGTGCATATAATAGTTACATTTATACTGTACTGTGGTCTATTAAGTGTGCTATAGCATTATGTCTAAAAAATGCACATCTCTTAATTAAAAATACTTTATTGCTAAAACATGCTAACCATCATCTGAGCCTTTAGTGAATCATAATATTTTTGCAATAGTAACATCAAAACTCACTGATCACAGATCACCATAACAAATATAATAATGATGAAAAAGTTTGAAGTATTGCAGAAATTACCAAAATGTGACAGAAAGACATGAAGTGTGTCAATGCTGTTGGAAAAACGGCACCAACAGACCTGCTCAATGCAAGGTTGCCACAAACCTTCAATTTGTAAAAAATTCATTATCTGCAAAGTGCAATAAAAAGAAGCACAATGAAACAATTTATGCCTGTATAATTTTTAAGTTATTTTCAGAATATCTGTGACCTTACGCTTCAAGTGTAACTCTTGTAGACAGATTTGAGTCTTCTTTTTACACAATATGACAATTTCTACCCTTAAAATGGAATGTTTAGTCCATTTATATTTATTGTAATTTTTAATAAGGTTGAATTTAATCTACCATATTTCTACACTTTTCTATTTGTTAATGATTCATTGCAGGGAGTGTAGATTACACTGTTCCCCCTATAAAGTGTGCTAACTTTTTCTCTAACAGATAGTTGAGCTACAAGTGGAACATCTGGATTCTCTCAGTGTGGTATAACAGGAAATATGTATTTGTTTTTTTGTTCCAGGCTCCTGGCACACAGCTCCTAAAACCCTTGGAATTCCCTGAGTGATAAGGGTGATTGATAGGCATGCCTCTTTTTTCTAATTAGGCAACCCTTGGCCAGCTCCTAGACAGCTTCAGGATGGAGACTGGTTGTAAGAAAGACCAAGCCTTGGTTAGAAGCTTGGAACTTTAACCCCAGCCCCCAAATTTGGTGGGGGGGTGTATGGAGAGGTGCCAGAGATTGAGTTAATAATCACCAGTAGCCAATGATTTACTAAATCATGCCTATGCAATGAAACCTCCATAACCCTCCTCTGCAAGCCCCTAAATGTCGGGGTTCAGAAAGCTTCTGGCTTGTTGAACACACTGGTTGCTGGGAGGCTGGTGCACCCAGAGAGGGCATGGAAACTCTGTATGCCACAAGACGTAACTTGCCCTGTGCATCTCTTCCATGTGGCTGTTCCTGAGCTGTATCCTCTACAATAAATGAGTCACAGTAAAGTGTTTTCCTGATTTCTGTGAGTTGTTCTAGCAAATTAGACCTGAGGAGAGGGTTGTGGGAACCCCCGATTTATAGCTGGTTGATCAGAAGTAGAGGTGACTCCGGGACTTGCAGTAGGCACCTGAAATGAGGAGCAGTCTTGCAGCCCTGAGCCCGTAAGCTGTGGGATCTATCATAACTCTGGGTAGTTACTGTCAGAATTTACTTGTTGAGCACCTGGTTGGTATCCAGAGAATCGGAAAACTGGTTATTAGGGTTCGAAAACACCCCAGAGTCAGGCTTGATTTCATGCACGATAGTGTCAGTGTATTCTGTTTTTCTCCCTAGTACTAAGACATCACTTTTACTCTTGGCTGTGGTTACTTCCAAAATGTGGCTTTTCTGGGATCTCAACTGAATGTCCACTGTGCTCAGCTAGGCTGATTCATTCTGGAGAGACCAGAACTCCAACATCACTCAGCACCACATGACCTCTGATTGTGGAGTTGAATCTCCATTCAACTCTTAGTTCCACAGCAGCTGTCCTATCTGAAGCCTTTGGGAGTCTTTTCCTGTGCATGTGCACTCAGCCCTCAGGTGCACTCAGATGGACCTGAGGGACTATCCTATGCAGATCTTACATTTTCCTCTTCTCTGATATCTGCTCCTTCCCTCACAAAGCTCCACTTTCTCTCCTTGGGTCAGTGCTGGGAAACCACACCTAGGCTGAAAGCTGAGACAAATATGAGACACCTCATGTGCTTCTTTTCTCTCAAGAATCAAGTCCTGCACAACCTGTTGGCCAAAGCCTGAAAATGACTGCATCATATCCAATATTTGTTCAGTGTTTACATTTGCTTATGCCATAAGTTCCCATCTTCTACTAATTGTTTCTTTATGACCAGAAGCAGAATTCCAGTCAAATACACGTGAAGAAGAATTGTTACTATTGTAGTAATAGTATTTAACTAACATAATGAACATTTTCAGGTGACCAGTAAACACTAAAACAGGTTAGAATATTAGGTCCACTTACTGAAATAGTAGAAAGATAGACGGAATCAGATTTTGGACTATTTTTTTGTTTTACGTGTAAATATTTTTATTTGTGGAGTAATTATTGAAGAAAGAAAATAGAATACATAATTTACAAACTAGCAAGGAAAAGAATAATAATAATAACAATAAATCCAAAAGAAGGAAATAAAAGAGAACAAAAAGGAGAACAGATTTCTTTTCCCCATTGGTCCATCCTATTTTATTCTTTAAAATTTTATTTTTTATTTTTATTGGAGTATAGTTGCTTTATAATATTGTGTTAGTTTCTACTGTACAGCAAAGTGAATCAGCTATACGTACACATATATTCCCTCTTTTATGGATTTCCTTCTCATTTAGGTCACCACAGAGCACTGAGTAGAGTTCCCTGAGATATACAGTAGGTTCTCATTCGTCATCTATTTTATACATAGTGTCAGTAGTGTATATATGTCAATCCCAACCTCCCATTTCATCCCACTCCCCCCCTTCTCCCTTGGGATCCATATGCTTGTTCTCTACATCTGTGTCTCTACTTCTGCTTTGTAAATAAGATCGTCCATACCAATTTTTTCAGAATCCACAATATGCATTTTCTAATATGCGCTATTTGTTCTTCTCTTTCTGACTTAGTTCACTCTGTATGACAGTCTCTAGGTCCATCCATGTCTCTACAAATGACCCAATTTCATTCCTTTTTATGGCTGAGTCATATTCCATTGAATACACTGGACTTCTTTAGCTGCCAATAAAGAGTTTTTACTCCATTAGATTGGCAAAGCGGCAGCTTTGAAGAATCCTGAGCCCATAGCATGAGATCAACAGTTTGTGCTTGAGGGAGTTTAATCCAGCTGAGCTTTAGCAGAGACCAGAAAAGGGATGAGATCTGCATAGACAGAGAGACCAGTGAAGATGCTGCTACCTGAGGTGGTACGGCCACAAACAAGGATGGGGACAGTGAGGAATTTAATGCAAGGATAGTAGTACACTCCATTTTGAAGGACTACAGCTAGATTAGTGTGGTGCAAGAAAAGTACAAGCCAAAGGTTTTGAGTCTGCCTGATCTGGGGGAGGGGGAAAGTACAGTCACTAGAAATGAGGAATTTGGGGAAAGTAGCTGATTTCTTTCTTTTTTTTTTTTCTTTTTTTGGCCACCATGCAGCTTGTGGGATCTTAATAACCCAACCAGGGACTGACTGAACCAGCCCCCTCAGCAGTGAAAACATGGAGTCCTAACCACTGGACTGCCAGGGAATTCCCGACAGTAGCTGATTTCAAAAACAACTCTATCATTTTGAGTGGGAGGGCTGGTAGGATAGCAAACATTGAAAAATGAGGTACTAAGATGGAAAGGACCAACAGACAGCTGATAATATTGGTCTAGAGTCTCCTGATAGAACTGAATTCAAGACATTAATTTGAGAATATTTGTTTATATGTAGGAGATGGGTGAGTTACATAAGGAGAGACAATGAATCATTAGCATAAGATAGAATTTGGGGAAAAACCCAAACTGGGAAAGGGAAGATGGCAATACCTACATGGTCTCAATTATTCATACTTTGGGACCATTAGAAGTCTTTGCATTTAAAGTATTAATCTAGGTTGCGTGTGTGTGTGTCTGTGTGTGTCTGTGTGTGTCTGTGTGTGTCTGTGTTTCCCAAGTTGACATATTAAACCTTAAAACGGTTATCATTGTAATGACACAGTATTATCCAGGTGATAATAAAGTAAAACACAGTTAAAGCACACAAAGCTATGTAGTATCATTAAAAGCAAAATTTAATTTTAAAATCTTGAGAAAAAATAATAAATGGAAAACTGTAAAGAAGAATATTAGTGGCATTTGAAAATGTGCCTGAATTTCTGAAACATGTGTAGTTGATTCCTGGATTAAAGAATTATTCAAGTAATATTTATTTACTAACCATGATAACTTTCCCCGTGAAATATATAAAATAAGAAAACATAAAAAGTCAGTCTATTATATCTGAAAAATAAAGTCTTAGGGATATAAATATAAGTGTATGAGGATTGTTCTTTTCTTCCTACTAAACCCAAAGAAAGCAGTTGTTACAAAAGTTACCAGGAAATCCATTAATTTTTAAAAAATTGATTATAATTATAATAAGGAGTGAGAGTGAGCAAAAAGCCTCTAGACTTGAAAAGAGTACTAGACAAAAGCAAGAATACTCTCTATTTTGCCACATAGATCCCATGACGTTACTTGGAAGACATCTTAGAGATCGCTCTTTCTAGAGAAGAAAATCTGAGGTTCAGAAAGGTGAGAAGAATTTGCAAAAGTTTACACTGAAAAAAGCAGCAAAATTGGAACTACATTTCTAACTTTTTACTGACTCTTCAGACCCTTTAGAAACTTAGTTCCTGATCTCTTAAACTAAGGCACTGATTCTTATGGAATCCATCACCTGTCTCTTGAAATGCCAACTTTTTTGAGTCTTGTGACTTTCTTCAGTGTGATCTCTTCAGTGGTTTATATTTCACAAAATTAATTTTCCCTAAACATGATTAAATCATCTCAAAATTACTTTAATATATTGTTAAAATCATCTCAAAATTACTTTAATATATTGTTAAAATATACAGATGAGATAATTTTATAAAAGTATATTTCTAAAGTTGCTGCAAATTTTACCTTTACTGGGCCATTGAGAAAGCCACTCATGGAACTGAAAATGGAAAGAGAGCCATGTCCTCCCTCTTTAGAAAGTAATTACTTCTTTCTGATTGGAAAGACCAAATAAGAAAGAATTTTAGATTTCTATTTCAGAGATGGATATTTTTTCTTTTCTTATTACCTTTTGGAGACAGAAATAAGTTCCGAGTGAAGAGTAAGTCCTTCTAATTGGTGTAAATAATAAGGAAAGCAAATTAAGGCTTTTACTTTAATTCATTCTATGAGCCTAACATGATTACTAGACAACTGCTTAGACAAAAGCCACCAGTGAACAAATACGGTAGCCAAAATTCTCCAGTCTCTACTTGCTTGAGAAAGAAAGTACCAGAGAGGATTGTATTAAGTCATCAGTTAAATGGGTTTTGGGAGTCAGGAAGAAACCAAAGGGTTCCTAGTTATTTTTAAGATTTTCATTTTAAAGAAATGCCTCTAATATGTGTCTTAATGAAGGCAAGACTCAAACACAGCACCCACCAAGTCACTGCAGATGACTTTCCATGAATCTGGACTTTCTGGAGAAAAAGTGACCATGGCATTGAAGAAAACCATGTCTGCATAACTGATGTGAAATATAAACTTGAAATAAAAATTAGACTATCTTGGGCTTCCCTGGTGGCACAGTGGTTGAGAGTCCACCTAACGATGCAGGGGATGCGGGTTCGTGCCCCGGTCTGGGAAGATCCCACATGCCGCGGAGCGGCTGGGCCCGTGAGCCATGGCGGCTGAGCCTGCGTGCCTGAAGGCTGTGCTCTGCAACGGGAGAGGCCGCAGCGGTGAGAGGCCCGCGTACCGCAAAAAAAAAAAAAAAAAGATTATCTTAATGTTCTCCACTATCCTAATGTTCTCTGTCCATAGGTTGATCTATAATTAAAAGAGAATCATATTTTCCCACTAAAGAGGAAACACTCAACGATGAACTTGAATTTCCATTCCTATCTGCAAGTGACATTGTAATATATACAGCCTATGTATCCAACGGAAAATAGAGTCAAGTTAACTATTAAGGTGCTTAATGAGTAGGATGGAGATATTGCTGGAAGAAAAGATATCTATTCCTGGAAAATCAAATGGTTTTTTTCTTTATGAAAATAACCAGAAAGACCGCTGAAGTATGATGTGCTCCTAAGACCATGAATTAGTATTACATGTGTGTATGTACAGAATGTATCTGTTTGCAATTAACAGAGGATAAACATTCTTCTTAATTACCCTTCTAAAAGACTATATTCTAGTACAGTATTTATAAATGGGAGATGATGAAGCCAAAGTTTAAACGCTCATGAAGTCTTCAAACATGAACATTCAGTTCAAAGACCCTGAATAATCAAGGATTATGTCTAATAAAATAATCCAGAGAGGAGTCAGAATTTCACTCAGGAAGAATAAGAAAATAAGTATAAGATATTAGATAGGTAAAATAATAATATTTAAAGATATTCTTTATTTCACCATTGCATTCATGCCTGATAGCATTAAGTAACTCTAAGTTATGTCATTGAATTATGTTAGTTTGTGAAATTAATTTTAATGATGGTAGAAGGGACTTGATTGGCAATGTTCCACATTAGCACTTCCTAGTGAGCCAAGAAGGTAGAAACCATTTAAAACCAGATGGCTATTCCATCTTCAAATTCCATTAGTTGCCAACATATCTCAAAGCTACAGAGAAGTTAATTAAAAAAAGGTTTAGTCTTGAAATTCATTCAGATCTCAATGCCTCAGCTGAAGCTGCTAATGAAAATGCTATTCCATACTAATAGAAATTGGTTGCTAACATTGATATCTTTATTCAAAATATCGTATGTCTATCAAATACTTACGCACATACAATATCATTGTCAAAAGAGCATTTGAAAAAGAAAAAGATCACTGCTGGGTCATTCTTTGAGAAAAAATTTTTTTAAAAAAATTTTAAATGTAAAACCATAATTCAGAAAGAGTCATGTACCACAATGTTCATTGCAGCTCTATTTACAATAGCCAGGACATGGAAGCAACCTAAGTGTCCATCGACAGATGAATGGATAAAGAAGATGTGGCACATATATACAATGGGATATTATCCAGCCATAAAAAGAAACAAAATTGAGTTATTTGTAGTGAGGTAGATGGACCTAGAGCCTGTCATACAGAGTGAAGTAAGTCAGAAAGAGAGAAATACCATATGCTGACACATATATATGGAATCTAAAAAAAAAAAAAAATGGTTCTGAAGAACCTAGGGGCAGAACAGGAATAAAGACGCAGACATAGAGAATGGACTTGAGGACACAGGGAGGGGGAAGGGTAACCTGGGACAAAGCGAGAGAGTGGCATGGACATATATCCACTACCAGATGTAAAATAGACAGCTAGTGGGAAGCAGCCACAGAGCAAGGGGAGATCAGCTCGGTGCTTTGTGACCACCTAGAGGGGTGGGATGGGGAGGGTGGGAGGGAGACACAAGAGGGAGGAGATATGGGGATATATGTATACATATAGCTGATTCACTTTGTTGTACAGCAGAAACTAACACAACATTGTAAAGCAATTATACTCCAATAACGATGTTAAAATAAATAAATAAATAAACATAAATAGTGAAAAAATACAATTTCAGGACAAATTGTATTAAGGAGACTTTAAAAAATTAAAATAGATATCTTAATCTCATAACATAAACTCATGAACAAATTAAAATATCACAGAAAAACATGTGTTCATTGCCTGAGTCTCAGATGGCTGAGATCATTTTCATCCAAATTATCAGCTCTAATTCATCTGCCTTGCTACTTCCCCCCACGGATACTTATGGGGAAAGCTGGAATTGACAACTTAGTTTTCAATTCTCCACAAAATGAATTGCTCCATTAGCTCTTGTTCAGAGAATGAAGTATGAAGTTGCTCTTCACTGCAGGATTAAGTATGTAATTGTAGAACGAAGACAAATTAATTGCATTGTGAAATCACTGCTTTGAAGAAAGAACCCCAGCTAAAGGAATGGCTCCTCTGAATGGGAAATCGCTGAGATGTTTATATTTGGTGTCTTCTGGTTTCCTAGTATTCAAGGTGCTGGCCCTCGTTAAACAATGAGCGCGAGGGTGAAATGGAAGTTAATTTCCCCAACCAGATTTCCGCTGAATAACTAACTAAAGTCATGATTGAGTTTACAGGTAACTGGGCTAATATTTGGAATTGGCACACAGTATGTATCAATAATGAAATTATGTAGCTCACAGATATGGTGATGAGTACAAAGACTCCCTGGGAACTGAGCCCGTGAATCTCAGTCCCACTACTTAGCGATGAGATAGTGAACAAGTTAAGCTGAGTTGCTTCGTCACTAGAATTGGGATAATAACATTTATATTTAAGAATTGTTGTACAGGTTGATATAAATTGCAAAGTATCTAGTTGTAGCATACAGCAGGCTACATAATACAAACAGAACTCCTGAGACCTGTGTATAATTCTTAACCATATTTTCACAGACAGAAAGTTACTGTCGTAAGGGATTTAGCTTGAAAAGAAAACAGACTACGTGATATAAGGGTTTTCTCCTTTTCAGGTGTTGTAATTTGTTTTATATTTTAACGTTATAGCAGATATTACATCAAGCATGGCTATTTTCTTGGATAGTTTTAACATTCTAAAATGGTAGCTTTACATAATTGCACATATATTAAATAAAATGTATCAACTTCTATCTTAAAATGTTGGTGCAGAATTGAGAACTGAGTAAGATGTGTCTTCAGAGACCAGCTCAGTGACAAGAAAGGACTCACTGCAGTCAATCCCCTCAGGCTTACCTGCCTCACCTTGCCTGAATCCCTCTGCTTTGTACTTCCAAATGGACCAGTTACCCTCCTGCTTCACAAATACAGTGTCATGTTTAAGATGTACAGCTGAAATGTGTCAGAGGAGAAGAAAATACAGCATATTTTTAAGCTAAACATCACTTAGGAATCATATGCATTATGAGCAAAGAAATTTCCAAATAAACAATTTCCAAAGATCTGAACTCTTCACCAGACCTGGATGCAGTGAGCAAACAATTATTAAATTTACTTCACACAAACTGGATTTGTACTATAGAAGGATGGAGAAGAAAGATGAGATGATCCTGAAACCAAAGGTTAAGGGGGATAAAGGCATTTACACAAACTGCAACCTGACATAACATCATGGCCCCCATGTCCAGTTGCACAGTTTGTGCACTGCCCAAAAAGTTGTTGAAGGAATAAGTAACTAGAGGCTGAAATCATTACACTGGCTGAGTTATGCACCCTTTTCCAGAGCTGTCTTCCTAGAATGAACATCCCAAGTCAATAGGCTTGCATACCAGAGGGGAAACCAAACCTTAGAGACTCAGAAGAAAACAAGTACCTTAAGAAAAGGACAAAGAACAAGGAAAGAATGCTTTTGCCTAGAAAGATCCACACACCCTTCAGAGAGGAAGTTTTAAAGAAGACTTTTCATAGATGGAATGATCTCAATAGTCAGAACTGACAAAATAAAAAAAAGTTTCCCCACATTAAGTTGGAGGAATACGTTTGGGTAAAAATAAAAGTGCACTGTAATAAGACTGTAAAACGACACTAGTTGTGCCTCATCGTTGCACATTGTTCTCTTTCTGCATCTGAGTAGTAGACACAGAGCTTGTTGCCTGGCCCATTTCTGTATAAATAAAAGAAAGAACATGCTGGAGCGTCTTAATCACTCTCTCGTAACGTGAAGTGAATGAATTCTTTTGCATTTAAAGTTGAGAGAATCAGATTTCTATGAAACTGATATGAAGGCCACAAATTTGGGATACAAATCGGCAAATCACTTATCATGTTTTAGTTGATCGTTTCAATATTCACAGGTTATACAATCAGGAAATCCAAGACCTCCATTTTGGAAACACACCACTCCTGAATTTTCCAGAAAGTCTGGAACTTATGCAGCGTTAGGTGGGATTAATCTGATTTCCCCACACAAGTAGGGAGCAGCAGGGGGGCCGTACTTCTTGCTTTTGCCTTTACTGCCTGTACTCTCGTTATATTTATCTTTCCATCTATTTATAGATATAGCTCTCACTATGTATATAGATAGATATGGATATAAATGCCACTGTAGAAAGGGATGTTTGTGGTTTTACAGTATTTTTTTTTTAAAAGCTGCTTCCAACACTGAGCAAAGACTTGTTTCAAATTGCAGTAAGTAATTATGCAGATGCTTTGGTTTTTATGAGTTAAAATTAACTTGGGATGTTGTGGCTTTACATTTGGGAATTCAGTCTAATCTTTTTCTCGTATTTTAAAATCTTATTCCGAAGGCTGTGTTTTATTGTTCTGGAAGTTTTACAATGGCCTCTGGCCAAAAGCACTAAGGTTTCGAGTTGATGTTAGCATGCTGGTACTTATTCAATATCAGGAATAACTGATTTTTACATTAAAATTAAAGTGGTGTTTCAGGAAGGACTTTATTCATAACTTCAAATAAGAGAATGGGATACAAAACTGAACACACACACACACACACACACACACACACACACACACACACACATCTATATACCGATGTTAGTTGGAGGCTCTCTCATTGATCAACAAGTCCTACATCAGAACCACAGAAAGGAAGAGGAAAGGTTCCCAGGTGTTGGCTCCTGGCAAGGTTTCTGATTTGTGCATCTCCCCTAGACCATAATTATGACTTGATAAGTTCAAGATCTAAGGAAGATCAATTCAGTTTAAACCATGTTGACCAGACCTGGGCACACTCATCTCCTTAAAAAAAGAAGTGAAGCCACATATATTCACAGAGATTTGAGAAATAGATCTAAGTATCTAATTACAAGAAAAAGTCATCCATAAATTCAAATGAGTAAATGTGATGACTTTTTGGACCCCAAACAAGTATACAATATGGTCAGTCTACGTGCTGAACCTTTGAATGTCTTTTGAATGCCAAACATAAGGTACACCAGCGGATTTTAAAGTAAAATAGTATCTAGAGCTTTTTTGCTTAATGAAATAATCCACTGACTTTCAAAAAGAGAGTTTTAATGAGTCTGGTTTGATAACATGTGTCAAGTTTCATTAAGAGCTTTATAACCTACTTAAGGAAGGCAGAATTTTTGCGTTGATTCAAATATTCAAAGTAAGATTGCAGATGGAACTATTCTGAAAGGCACTGAACTAAAGAAAGTACAGCATTTACCAAAAACAGAAATAATAACAACAAAAAGCACTTGATATGCCATACACGTACTTGAAATGGGGAATAAACCAATCAGTGCAGCAGGTAGAAACTTGTCTTCCATACCACCTACTCCAACCCCTGTTTCAATTCTGTCATCTCATTTTTGAAACATCCATTGGCATAGCCAACGGAGACTTATCTAAATAGAACCTGTGGTCTGCCAGGCGAGTACAGACATTTCGAATCCAAGTGGGATGGTGGCCTCTGGTCAGGAAATGCAGTGGGACAGAAGGGAGGGAAACACAAGCGGTTACAGAGACCCCGAAGCAACTGGAAAGGGCTGGTCTTGCTCCTCCCAGGACCCCATTTTCTCTCACCACCTCTGTGTAACCTGAGCCCTCCCCAATTTTTCTTTTTCTTTGTTTCTTCCTTTCTCTCCTGCATTTTCTGTTGTCAGTCTTTCAAATCATAGGTGACCCCAAAGAGATTTTTAATGTAGCAACAATCAAAAATTTTCCCTGTGAATGAAACATCCATAAATTCAGTAAATATGAATTTTTTTTTTTTTTTTTTTTTTTTTGCGGTACGTGGGCCTCTCACTGTCGTGGCCTCTCCCGTTGCAGAGCACAGACTCCGAACGCTCAAGCTCAGTGGCCATGGCTCACGGGCCTAGCTGCTCCGCGGCACGTGGGATCTTCCCGGACCGGGGTACGAACCCGTGTCCCCTGAATTGGCAGGCGGACTCTCAACCACTGTGCCACCAGGGAAGCCCCCTGAATTTTTTTTAAAGAACACAAGTCTTACCTATGCATAACATTTTTCAATGGCTTACATAAATTTCCCTTTTTTCTCTATCACCTTTCAGGTATAAAGACAGCTTTCTCTAGCAGCTTACTTTCTAAAGAGGCCTTATTAGATGTGGTAAGAAAATCTACATCATAGCTGAATATTGTCACGATTGCTGTGTCACTCTCAACAGGGTTACAATTACTGAGAAAAGAGGTGGGAAATTCTTAGAGAGTCATAAAATATGGAAGTGAAATAGATGTTTCACACATCTTCAGTATTGTCAATCCCGGGCCTGATTTATGGGGCAAGGAGTCAGAAAGGAGAAGAGTGGGGTGAAATTCAGTGATTAAATACATTAAGGAGAAGCTCGCAGATTGGAAATGAATGAGTATTTATGAGTGATGTAAATCTCCAAAGTTTTAGGGTAGCAATCAGAATATTAAACTTAGTCTAAATAATCTTTGGATGGTCACAAAAGTTAAAAGAAACAAGATGTACATCTTTCAAATCCCTTGGAGTTATTTTTTCAATACCTGAAAAAACTCTTTTACCCCTAAATCTGTGCCACATGTTATCATTCCTTCACAGGGTTTTTCTCTCAAGGGTAGAAGGGACTTGAGACATTCCTCATTGGTGTAGATAAATTGTATTTTAAGTTTACCAAGGTTTTCTGCTATTCTGCTTGACTTCAAATTCTTTTTAAAACTAATTTATTTTTATTGAAGTACAGTTGCAGTGTTGTGTTTGCTTCAGGTGTACAGCAAAGTGATTCAGTTACACATATATATGTATATTCTTTTTCAGATTTTCTCCCATATAGGTTATTACAAAATATTGTGTATAGTTCCCTGTGCTGTACAGCAGGTCCTTGTTGTTTATCTATTTTATATATAGTAGCATTTATATGTTATTCCCAAATTCCTACTTTATCCCTCCCCCGACCTTTTCCCTTTGGTAACCATAAGTTTGTTTCCTATGTCTATGAGTCTGTTTCTGTTTTGTAAATAAGTTCATCTGTAGCATTTTTTTAGATGCCACATATCTGACTGCAAATTCTTAAGCCCAGGACTTTTCCTATGAAATATACTACTCCAATTAATACTGAATCTGTTTCCCTTTTGTGTAAGTTAATATATTACCAGTAAATGGTATAAAGTTTACCAAACATTCCATTTTTTCAAAATTCTCTAAAAGGATGGTTCTCAATTGGTTGCTTCCACTGTAAACGAATCTTTTCATTTTCTCCTGGCTTGCTTAATTGATTCTCTGCTGACCTTTTTGTTTCTAAGTGGCTCTCCAGTAAAGTGACACCAGACAGATTATTATAGTGATGGCCATTCCTAGAAACAGAGGTTAATACGAAGAAATATTAAGAGGTGGAAAAGGCTTCCAGCAGAAACATTTAAAACTATGAGGTATAATAATATATTTAAGAAATGTGAGCAATTAAAAAGTATATATACAGTCTTAGGCAAACCCATGCATTCAAGTCGTTGTTTTTATCCAATCACAGTTGTTCAAAAATGTGAAAATGAACATTTTCTGAGTAAATTCTATTTTGATCATAAGTATGTATCATTTCCTCACCAAATACCTAGATTTTGTCAGTGCTTATCCAAGACATTTCTAACAAGAAGTCCAGATTTGTGGCAAAGGTCAGGTTAACCTGATTCGGGAGGTTTCAAGCGGAACACTTCAGGGGTCCTATTTATGTTGGAAATGTTTCTTTTTCCTTATTTTCTACCCTTTCAGAATACTATTCTGGCCCAACATTCCATAAATGGATAGTGTACTACAAAGAGAGAGAAAGGATTCCTTCATCAAATCAGAAGAAACATCCACTCCATCATAAATCATTGATGAGCAGGAAATTGACCAAAACTTTGACAATAAACAGTTAAAAATAACTTGGCATTGACAATGAAGCAAATATGGAATGTCAGAATTCCCTTCACTGTCAGGAAAATAATCTGAGTAGGTATTTTCGTATCAGATCAATCCTCTGTATGCCAACTTGGAGTTACCTCCTCTTCTGATAGAAATGTGCTTTCATTTACTATTCAAATAGCTGCAACTTAACAACTCCAATATCTATTGGGGGGAGCCTAGGTTTCCTGAGTGATGACTTCAGAATTTCAGGACTGTATTTTACCTGAATAGAATTGTCTAGAGCTATGGGCCTCTACTGAGTCCAGAGTGATAATAAAACCCAGTATTCCTTCATCTGGACAGGTCAAGAGGCCACAATGCACACAGCAGAGTCTATGAAAGATCTCAAACGAAATAAGAAGGATTAGTTAATGCTATAACAACCATGGGGCTTGGTTAGGAAATTAAATATTAAGGCACAGCACTCTAGCACTACTGGATATTGATACAAGCAGTGAATTAAGTCTAACATGAGGTTCTGCATCCTTTGATCCACCCTGCAAATTAATCTGGTTAAATTAACGTAAACCAGGCAGATCATGGAAAGAGTTAAGGTTGTTCTTCCTTCAGTAAAAAGTAACAAATACTATTCTAATGCACTGTGTTAATAAGACTGTGGCAAATTATAGCTTAGTTTAAAAAAAAAATTTTTTTTCTGGCTCCTATAAATGAGAAGTCCAGGTACCTGAGTTTCTGGCATAGCTGGTTCCAGGAACCAAGAAGAGATGTCTGTTTGATCCTTTTCTCATTACCATTTCTTTTCTTTACTGGCCTGTGCTTGGTCCCATTAACAGATATACATATTCCACATGGTGTCAAGATAGATACCGATGGTTCTAGGGTTACAACATTCTGGAAGTTTGAGATACCAGAGGGAGAAAGAGTATCTTCATCTGTTCAGGATGCTATAACAAAACACCACAGACTGGGTGACTTATAAATAACAGAAATTCATCTCCCAGAGTTCTGGAGGCTGGGAATTCTAAGACCAGCAGATTCAGTGTCAGTGAGACCTGTTTCCTGGTTCATAGATGGCAGTCTTCTCACTGTGTCCTCACATGGCAGAAGGGACAAGGAAGGTCTCTGGGGTCTTTGTTATATGGGCACTAATCCCCTTCATGAGAGCTCCACCCTCATGGCCTAACTACCTTCCAAAGGCCCTGTCTCCAAATACTATCTCGTTGAGGATTAGATTTCAACATATGAATTTGTGGGGGACACAAACATACAGTTTCTCAGCATCCTTATAACTATATTCCATGGAGGGACTCTGACTAACCCTTCATGGGGTGATGTCCATCCAGAAACCAATCACTGTGATCAAGGAGATGAAGTCCTTCACTGGCCAGACATGAGTCACATCCCTATCCTTGGTACTGCTGAACAGTTTCTTGAAACTCTCCTTTCTTGTCTTTTTTTGAGGAACCAGTGTCTTCGAATTATTCTTAACTGACTTTTCTTTCCATTCTTGCTTGACTTGTTCCTCGTCCTCCCTGCCTTTCCTAAACATCACCATGAGCAGACACTATTGGACGCCTACCAAACACTGATCCCTCCCCAGGACAAGGATTTGGTCAGGAGTTTACTCTTCCTCCACACGGTCAGTGTGTGTTGAAGGAGGTAGTCAGAAACATGAAGCGGGGAGATCAGGAAGCGTCTACCAAGCAAATCATGGTCATCCCGGTCACTTTGACAGTGCCTGGTTCAGGGATGTACCAGTTTGAAACTGGCAGGCAGACATGTGAGGGTTGGGTGATGCTTCTGTGATATGCTGTCTTGCTACTAAGAAAGAGACCTTGGAAGAGCTAGCCTCCTCTCTGTCTGGAAATTGTCATGTCTATGTGTACTACAGCCTGCTTCCCACCTGCCTGAGTACTGAGTCTATGAGCAGAGGACAGCAAGACTGAAAGAATAGTGGAGCAGCAAGACTTAAGATCCAACCTATCTCTATACACCCTGCTTTGGGGAAAAACACACTATCTTGTGGTTTAAGCTAGTCTGAGATGAGATTTTTCTGTTTCTTGCAGCCTAAAGCATCCTGTAATTTCCCCTAAACCCTCACGGCTGCTCCTTTTCACAGGCCCCACCTTCTAGGCAATCTCACCCACCTTCCAGCGTTTCACTTACTGACTCTCTGGATGGAGGATCTCCAGCTTGTGCCTCTCTGAACAGGAGCTGCCCTTTCTGCACGTCCCATGCATGAGCCAAATTCATTCAGTACTCACCATCATAACCCCAAACTAGCTCGTTCCTCTGACACCCTCAATTCTCAGATGGAAATCCCTATTTGGTGACAACATCAATTTTTTTGTTCTCCTGACCTTTCATTACATTGTTATGGCTCCCACTTCCAAAATATCTCTCCAGATGTTCCTTTGGTTTTTATTCCCTCTGTTACCACCCTTAGTCAAGGTCTAGTTATCTCTAACCTCGGCTGATAAGACATCTACTTTGTTTTTCTGTCTCCAGTCTCTCTCTAACCAAGCACATGTTATACAATGCACCAAGGCTTGCTTTCTAAAGCAGAGCTCTATCATCTCATGCCCTGGTCAAAAACTTCAGTGATTTCTCATGGGCTACCGAACAATGTGACCAACTGGATAGCTGTCAGTCAAGATCCTCTGTCATCTGTCCCAGCCTACCTTACTGAGCAAACTCATGCTGTTGAGTTCATTTCAGTTAATTTCAAGGCATTCTACACTCAAGATAAATTAGACCTTTTTCCCCAATGTATTTCATAATTTCCATCCTTCCCTCCAGCAAGCTGTTTCTACTGCCTGAACTTTCCTCACATTATCTCTGTGCATCCAAACACCATGTGTCCTTTAGACCCCCTCAAATTGCAAATGTTCTAATAAGCCTCTCCTGATCTTTCTCACAGGATATTGCCAATCTTTCCTTTGCACCAGAACAGCATATTCTTTGTACCTCAATTATAACCCATTTATCTTGTCCTATAATTATGTGTATTTTTAAACTTAGATTATAAAGTCTTTGATGCCAAAAACTATCTTCTCTCCATAGATTCTCTCACCACTAGAACTTTGCCTTGATGTATTAGTTGCTATTGCTGCTATAATAAGTTACCACAGACTTAGTGGCTTAACGCACTATAGGTTCTGGAGGTCTTAATTCAGTTTCACTTAGTGAAAGATCAGTTTCACTAAGGTAATATCAAAGTATCAGCAGGGCTGTTTCCTTCCAGAGGTTCTAGGGGAGACTTTATTTAACTGCCTTCTCTTGTTTCTGAAGGTTGCCTTCATTCCTTGGCCCATGGCCCCTTCCTCTGTCTTTAAAGCCAGCAATGTCACCTCTTCCTTCCATCATCCTATTGCCTTCTTCTGTAGTCAAATCCCCCCTTCTGCCTCCCTCCTATAAGGATGGTTTGTGAAAAATCCAGATAATCCAGGACAATCTCTCAAGATCTTTAACTGAATCACACCTGTAAAATTTCTTCTGCCACATAAGGTAATATTCATGGCTGTTGTAACTGTGAGGATGGGGGTGCTACTGACATCTAGTGGGTAGAGACCAGGGATGATGCTAAATCATACAATACAGAGGACAGCACCACAACAAAGAGTTGTCTGGCCTGAATGTCAACAGTGCTGAGGTTAAGAAACCCTGCCTTAGAACAATGGGAAGCCCTAGAAAGGTTTTAGGCAGAGAAGTACTAAGTTAAAATGTGCACAAAATGTACTTCACACAAACAAAAAACTGAAGCTCCTACTAGGAAAACCAGTAGGAGAGCAACAGTAGATGTGGGGCGGACAAAGGGGGAATTGCTCCAGGAGGACAGAACAGAAATGATGGCACAGACAGGTGTGGCTGTAGAGGGGAAAAGTATGAGCATATTCAAGAAATGTCATGAAGCAAAGCCCAAGGGGCTTGTTTGTAATCAGCCATGGTGGGGGGGGAACATGGGAAGAGAAGGTTCCAAGAATGACTCCTATGGTTTTAGTTTTTGCAACTGGGCAGGTAGAGATACCATTCACCAACAAAGGGAAGGCTCCAGGAAGACCAGCTTTTGGAGAGAAAAAAATACACATTCAGTTTGGATGTTTTGAGTTTGAGGTGCCTCTGAAGCAGTGAAGTGGAGATTTAGAGGAAGTAGGGAAGGTGGGGCTGTTATTAATTACAGATGTCAGTGATGGACATGAATGAGCTCATCTAGGAAGACCAGGATGAGATGCACAGAAAGGCTCCAGCAGAGCCTCGTGGAATTCTATTCCACATTTAAAAGGTGGGAAGGAACCTACACTGTTGGTGGGAATGTAAGTTGGTGCAGCCACTATGTAAAACAGTATGGAGGGTCCTCAAAAAATTAAAAACAGAGTTACCATATGATCCAGCAATCCTACTCCTAGGCATATATCCAGACAAAACTACAATTCAAAAAGATACCTGCAACCCTCTGTTCATACCAGCACTACTCACTATAGCCAAGACATGGAAGCAACCTACATATCCATTGACAGATGAATGGACAAAGAAGATGTGGTACATATATATACAGTGGAATACTACTCAGCCATAAAAAGAATGAAATAATGCCATTTGCAGCAACATGGATGGACCTAGAGATGATTCTCATACTAAGTGAAGTAAGTCAGAGAAAGACAAATATCATATGATATCACTTACATGTGGAACATGAAACCTAACACAAATGAATCGATCTATGAAACAGAAACAGATTCACAGACATGGAGAACAGACTTGTGGTTGCCAAGGGGAAGAGGGGGTGGGGAAGGGATGGATTGGGAGTTTGGGGTCAGCAGATGCACACTATTATATATAGAATGGATAAACAACAAGGTCCTACTGTATAGCAAAGGGAACTGTATTCAATATCCTGTGATAAACCATAATAAAAAAAGAATTTTTAAAAGAATGTATATATATATATATAATATATATGTGTATGTACAACTGAATTGCTTTGCTGCACAGCAGAAATTAACACAACATTGTAAATCACACTATTATATATAGAAAATACTTAAAAAAAAAAAAGACGGGAAGAATAAGGTGGCAAAGGAAATGAAAGGAACAGCCAGAGGGTAAACCCAGAGAAGAAGAATATTTTGTACTCAGCAGCCAAAAGAGTATTTCAAGAAGGATGGAGCCTTCAACACTATAGCATGGAGTCTGGAGATGAAGTAAAATAAGAACAGAACCATGTTCACAGCTGACACTCAAGAAATATTCAAATGAATGAATCTAAGTGATCCCAAATTAAAGACTTTGGAACTTAATAAAAACTTTACTTTTTTAAAGTCAAAAGCATGTGTCTGCACTGATGTATGAGTCCTGCCTTTTCAGATTACCTTTTACTTTCTTAGTTTGGCTTTTCCCCTTCCCTGGCTTTACCGAGATATAATTGACTTACAACAATGCATAAGTTTCAGGGGGTCTGTGTTTATTTGATACATTCGTGTACTGCAAAAGGATTACCACCAGAGTGTTAGCTATCTGCATCACATCACAAACTACAGAGGATCCCTGACTTATGATGGCTTAACTTACGATTTTTTGACCTTACGATGGTGTGAAAGGGATATGCATCCTGTGAAAAGCATACGTTGAATTCTGAATTTTGATCTTTTCCAGGGCTACCAACATGTGGTGGATACTCTCTCGTGGCAGTGGCAGCGAGCCTCAGCTCCCAGCCAGCCGTGCGATCAGGAGGGTCAACAATCAACACACCTACAAGCATTCTGTACCCAGACAACCATTCTGCTTTTCACTTTCAGTACAGAATTCAACAAATTACATGAGACATTCAACACTTTATTATAAAATAGGCTTTGTGTTAGGTGATGTTGCCCCACTGTAGGTTACCATAAGTGTTCTGACCACACTTTAAGGCAGAATAGGCTAAGCTATGATGTTCTGTAGGTTAGGTGTATTAAATGTATTTTCAACTTAGGATATTTACAGCGGGTTTATTGGGATGTAGCCCCGTTGTAAATCAAGGAAGATGTGTACCATTTCTTTTTTGGTGGTGACAGCATTTAAGATCTACTCTCTTAACATCTTTCTAGTACGGTGTTATTAGCTATGGTCACGATGTTTGTACATTAGATCCCCAGAATATATTCATCTTATAGTTGGAAGTTAGTACTCTTTGGCCTACATCTTCCGTTATTCCTCACTCCCACCCCAGCCCCTGGTAACCCTCATTCTGGTCTCTGTTGCTATGCACGGGGCTTTTTTAAATTCCACAGTTGAGTGATATCATACAGTACTGGTTTGGTTTCTTTAGCAAACCTGATCTTGCTACCTATTCCGCAGTGCCTCTACTGTGCACTACCTAAAAGACTCTCAGCAATCCTGGTTCCTGAGTAAACAAACCATTCTCCTTCTCTTTCCAACAGGGTAAGTTAATGAAGGGAGGAGAAATGCAACAGAAAAGTATAAAGACTCATTTATTTGTACAAGCCAACACTTTTTATTACTACACAGTAATCTTAATTATAAAGTCATTTATCACAAGGTAATTACTACTGACCATTCCAGGATACGTGTTACAAGTTTATGCAAAATTCCTTTAAAAAATCGGCTCACACCCCTCAGAAAGGCAGATCTTGCCAGCTACCTGCAAGTTTACTAATTACCTGTTATGAGAATCTCCTGACATGTCAGGAAAGGGTTACTTTTTCTCAGCAGCCTTCCCCTGGCCACCTTTTGAAGTAATTATCACCATATAGCAGGAAACAGACAAGCTGTCTACATAGAAATGACTGAAACAGCTTGCTGTCCTTCTGTGCAGGTAAATGCGCTGCATGTTCTTCCCCCGGGCACCTGGGAACAGCACACTGGCCTCTCTGTAGCTCCCCGCCATTGAATCACAGCACAAAGTCATGTAGCATCTGAATTCTCTCTGGCTTTTAGGGAGAAGACATGCAGAGGCAGCGCCGTGGTTTAATGTATGGCAGCCTTACATCCTCTTCTGAGATAAGCAGATCTTTGTATTAAAGTGATTCTCTGTACCTGAAGCCCAGGGCACTTCTACTGGGCTGGTTTCAATATTTACTGGCAACCAACAGTTGGAAGCAGGATGACAAGATAGGGCCAGGTGTTGAAGACCGCCCTTGCGCCCTAACACACAATATTCCATAGATGATCCAAACACAATTTACTCAGGACCATTTGCACGTTATACCAGTGACATCTGGATACACTTATAAAATGTGAGCATGTGTAGATGGTGAATGTGTTCAAAAGCAAAGAATTCCACTGAATGTATATGGGAAGGACATTTCCTTGAGTAAATCTGGAGGAGAAAAACAAGGGTCCACCTTTATTTTCCTTCTTACTTATTTTGCTATATTTATAAAGGTCAACAAACTTGGTGCAATGTATATCCAAACACATTTCACGATAAACGGAAGGTGAACAGTAGAAGGAGACACATACTGTCTCATTCCCAGTTCCTGGTATATTGCAGGTATTCAGTGATTCAGTGCAGGTAATACTAAGGGTCCTTAGTCTTGGAGAGAAAGGCAACAAATAATCAGACCAAGAACCTAAATACGTTGGCACGTATTCTGCTGTTCAGAATAGGATTCGACAACAGCAACAAAACAAATATCACAGAAATAAACACATATGAATGAGGAAGAAAAGAAAGGGAGAATTAAAATTTACAAACTAAAAGTGGAAAATGTAATAATTTAATACAGATAATCATTAATTTTCTCAGAATAGAACAGGTATCACCACAACATAATTTAAATCCCATTTTTCCCCATCATATATCTGCCAATCAATCATGCATCGATTTATAAATTCACCTCTATTTTCTTAAGGTTCAGTCTGCACTGCTACTAACCATGTTCTTATCGGTTACCTGACTAGTTTCTGACATATCTTACTTATCCTTCTCTGTACATCACTTAGAAATTCACAGACACGTAGTGGAGACTCAAGACATTTAAATATTCTTTTAAATGCAGTGCATTAACCAGAATATTAAGCTTCCATGTCAGAATGTAAACTCCAAAGAGGTGATAAAAATTTCACTGCAACAATTTAAAGTATTCTCAGCGTTGCACAAACTACGTGTTAAACAGCAGTAGAAAGTGAGCAAGTTTCATTTGCTTCTAACATTTACTTTCTCCTAAGTCACATATTTAAACCTTGATTTATAATCCATGATAAAATTACCAGTAGGATACTCATAATCCAGTATAAAGACGATGATTTCCCCCCCAAAACCCGTATTTATCTTTTTTAATGGTTCATAGACAACCTAACTTAATGATCCCATAATTGCTGAAAGCCTCCTGTGCATTTACATGGTACTCTGCTGATAATTAGCATTCTTTGTTTCTTTTCTACAAGACTGCTCTCTATAAAGTGCTCAAAGAGAAAAGGAATGCATATCTTCTTAGACTTTTAAGTGAAGGCAAATACGCTCTGGGAAGTGGAAATGCCACGGCTAAAATGGTCCAAGGGACAGATCACCCCGATCAGACGCAGTGAGTTTCCAATCTCGCGCCTTTAAAATGCCACTTGAAATCACACAGGGTAAACTAGAAATCTCTGCTGAAACCCCATGGAGAAACAACATACAGAGCTCCAGCCAGGATGACAGTGTATTTCCATCATGATGATTGAGTGACAGCCTCCAGGTCAAAGCTCCAAATCACTGTGTCCTGCCCACGTCCCCACTTCCTCATGTGTAACATGAAGGGTTTGGAGGAAATAAACTGAGCTCTGAACAGTTCTAAAGCGTTATGACGGTAAAAGTGCCAGGGTCGCATGATTTCCGGGACGACAGTGACACATTTTTAAAAGGTTTCTGCAGCTGTGCCACATCTGGGGAAGAGTATAGGCAAAAAAATCCTGCCTTTGTGTGTCTGTCTGATTTTCATGTTGACCAGTGTTCAACACACTATCGAGTATATCCCAGGGGATGATGATAGGCTTTTCGTGGCAATTTCGCTTTCAGAGAGAAGCTGTGATCTTACAGTCTGTGCTTGATGCCAACAGAACTTTACTTCTTAGACAGATAGGAGTATTCCTCCCACCCCCAGCCCCGGAAGGTCCTTCCTTTCTAATTATAAATGTCAACATGGCTTTTAAAACCAGTTATGTTTATTTATATTAACAACTTTTTTACATGTTGACAGTTTTTGATTTTTCTACAAAAGGACAGAAGATTGGAGGAGAACCCCTAGTAAAGAACCAAAAACTTCACAAAGACTAAAAAGAAGGAAGAACACATTAGGCTTATTATAATATTCACTAAAAGCACATCAAGGTGGGTGATCAAAAGGCTTGATGTTGCAGAGTATACGGTACCTGCAGTACTTTGTTACTATAGTACTCTCATGTGATCCACTGAATACTCCTGTGATTACTATGTGCTTGGACAAACACTTTGGTGAGGCATCTCACCTGTACGTCTCAAGATGTGTATGTGAATCATCTCCTTACTTAACTGCTTTAAGGACAAGAAGAGTTTCCCCATTTCTGAAACTCCTTGACCTTCCTTCCTTAGAATCCTTCCTACTATTATAGTCAAACAAGTAGGATCCACTGTCTTTCCTCTTCTCTGTTAAATGATCATCTACTTGTTACCCTCATGAAACTAGCATTAGACTGAAGCTTTGCAGCTTATTACCTTCGTCTTATTAGTGACAGAACCAAATAAAAGTGCCATTTTATGGGTCTAAAACAGTCTAGTATCAGCAATTCCATGTAGTTCAGCATAAGTGGATTGTTACTTTCAGAAAAGTAGATGATTACAAAACCCAGATAGCATTCAGGAATATCAAGACGATGCTGACCGCTAAGACATTTTTCTTCACTAGACCTGAGGTCACACATTCAAAAGAGGGGCAGCAGGTGAAGTGTATGTATGAAGTTGATGATCATAAAAACTAAGGGAGTCATGAGGACCAAAGTGACCCAAAGAACGCATGTTCTGCCAAAACTGGTTCAATCTCTTTAAAAATGAAATAAAAATGGCAGCCATCATCATAAACACAGGGACAGTTCACAATCTCATCTTTCATGAATTTCTTACAAAAAATTTGAGTTTTCTGGTTATTCAAGTGCCAGGTTGTACTCAAATTTATGTAAACAATCAGACTAGTATTACATGACCTACCAGTTGCTTCAAGAGAGATTTGGGGATTTAGGTGTAAGAATTAATTTAAATAAAGCAATTTCTTCTAACTACAACTTACTTTACCAAACAAAATTATTGTCTTAAACTCAACCTTTTACTTATTAATAAAGACACTCAAGACAGCAAGCTTTGCATGTAAACACTGGAAGGTTTTTCTAGGTTAAATTAAATCAATAAATAATGCAATAATCATTTTAATGATAATACCAATCTTATTACTCCTAACTGCCATTTGACGAACACTTGTAATTTTATTGATCTCTGTTCCGAGAAACTCTACAAACATTATCTCATGTAATTCCTACACACCACACCTACGTGGGAGTTATTTTCCCTAGTGTAGAGATGAGGCAATGAAGATCGGAAGTGTTTATCATTAACCCCTCACAATCCCTAAAAAGAAGTCCCCTTAACATTCACATATATTATCAATACAAGCTTAACAATTAAAAAAGAAAACTCATAGGAAACACTGCACTTTGGAAAATTCTGCTGTAGTGCAAAAGATAAAGGGATAAAGAGACTGTGGATAACTTTGCCAGGCATGGCAGAAGAACCCGCCAACAGCAGACCGCTGCATTGGTTACAGTCAGCAGCAGCCCACCTTTGTATTCAGTAAACCTTCTTTTCCAGGCAGTTAGGGAAGCAACCTTTTGGAGGTGAGCTGTTAGTTGACGGGGGTGGAGGGGGGAGGATGTGCTATTAAATTACATCATCATCATCATAATGATAATACTATTACTAATGAATAAACTATACTTATTTTTTTATTTTTGCCATATTCAAAGGGCTCTCACAGGAGCATCTGTGAGCTCCCGACAGGGGTTACCAGAGCTAGTATCCCTGACCCCTCATGAAATAGCTCTTGCTGCTGAATGTGCGAGGGTGATACATCCCTAAATGTTAGCACGTTAAAAAAAAACCTCACCAAAAACTTTTTTTAAAAAATTGATAAAATTCTCATTAAAAAATCTCACAACATGGTTTGTTAGTGGAAGTCATATATAATATTTAATACTGAATAATAGTATATTATATATAATCATTATATAAACTATAGAGTAATATATTTTTAATATAGAGGAAAGTAGAAAACATAGTCAAGAAGGTAAGAAAATGGAAACTTTCATCTCCCATCCCTCCGAGAAATGTGTCACCCAAGACTCTCTCTCACATGCTCTGTGTATCTACTTTTACTAAAATTCAGTCCATTTTGCCTTCAAAAGTCTTTTGAATTCACCCTCTCTATTTCCACTGCCATTCACCGGGTTCAATTCTTTGTCCATTTTTTTGCCGGGGCTACTCTGATAACCCCCTAACTGGCTTCCAAAACAAACTGGCTTTCCAATTTATTCATACTTTAGCTGGAATGATCTTCCTGAAACCCATGTCTGATCACATCACCCCCTGCTCAGCATCCTACAATAACTGTCATGTATAGAAAACGAACTGCACCACGAAGCCAGCAGACAGCCTCCATCACGGCCTCCTGCTGGCCTCCTCACTGCCTCCATTTCTGGCACTCCTGACCCACAGCCATCACACTGATCACTGTAAGTATTCCCAGTGCCCCCGATACATGGGGTTCTCTTTCCTGTCTAGACTCAAGGGTAAAGATTCAGCGTGTGGGCTCTAGCAACATCTACCAGGATTGAAAACCTGCTTCGATACCTCACTAGCACAGGCCTGGGGAAGCTGCTATACCTCTTGAAGCCGTGGTTTCTGCTGTAATAGGAAGGACCTAATCGGACCTAACTCAGGGCTTAGCTGTAAGGATCAAAGGAGATAATGCACGGAAAGCTTTCCATACAGTGCTTGGCTCACGCACTGGTAATCCTTGCAGGGCCCTATTCTAAGAGCTAAAAATGCATTACACTTAACAGAACAGGCAGGGGAAACCCCAGCCCTCATAGAACACGTATTCCAGTGGAGACAGACAATTTAAAAAATTGATGAATATTTTATATAGTATGCTGGAAGTTAAAAACTCCTATGAAGAACACTAATGCAGGATTAGCAGAAGTGTCACTTTAAGTATGGCAGGCAGGGAAGACCTTGAGAAAGTGGCATTCGATCAAAGATGTGAAGAAGGTGAGTAGGTGAGCAGCTGCGTGGACATCTGGGGAAAAAGATTCAGGCAGAGGAAAGGACAGGGTAAAGACCCTGCAGAGGGAATGTGCCTGGTGGATTTCAGGATGGCAGGGAGACCTGTGAGGCTGACTGCCTCACAGTTGCCGAGGTGACCGTGAGAATAAAATCAGAAAAGCCATAGTAGAACTTCCCTAATGGTCCAGGGGTTAAGACTCTGAGCTTCCACTGCAGGGGGCACAGGTTCGATTCCCTGCTCAGGAACTAAGATCCCACATGCAGTGCAGCTTGGCCAAACAAAACAACACAAAACAAAACAAAAAACCATGGCGAAGCAGATTGTTTTGTGATTTGGGAGCCATTGTAAGGATGTTGGGTCTTACTCCACTGCTGGTTATTCGCACTTATTCATCTTTGTGGGAAATTTTACCCAAATCTTCCAAGCTGGGTAAGAAACCCTCTGTCTCTGCTCCCATAGGGTACCTAGTACCTTCATCATGGCATTTATTACAGAAGCCTTTGCAAATCTCCGACTCAACAAGGTTCTGTCATTCATCTCAGTACCAGCGATTTTCTGGGTGCTCAGCATGCAGGAATGGTTCGATAAAGAACGAATGAATAAATGGTGAATAAACAAATGAACAATAAGCGACACACTTTCAGAAGGCCAACAAAAAGTGTCCATGCCACAGTGAGCTAAGGAAATATCATATGATATCGCTTATATGTGGAATCTAAAAAAAGGGTACAAATGAACTTATCTACAAAACAGAAATAGAGTCACAGATGTAGAAAACAAACTTACGGTTACCAGGGGGTTGGGGGGGAAGGGATAAACTGGGAGACTGGGATTGATATATACACACTACTATATATAAAATAGATAACTAATAAGGGCCTACTGTAGAGCACAGGGAACTCTACTCAATACTCTGTAATGATCTATATGGGAACAGAATATAAAAAAGAGTGGGTATATGTATATGTATAACCGAATCACTTTGCTGTACACCTGAAACTAACACAACATTGTAAATCAACTATACTCCAATAAAAATTATTTTTTAAAAAAGATTCTAAAAACGGTGATAGAAAATAAGCATATGTCTCCCACTGACATCATGTTTGGATTTTCAGCAATCAGGTTCAGAGACACTAGACTACTTTGCGAAAATTATTTTTATAATTTTCAAAATTCTTGCATGTGTTCTCTAAATCTGTCTCAAAAATAACGCTGTGCTTTTCAGACTGAAGTATCTCAGTTCTCCAAGTAACAAAATTGAGGCCTGAAATAACAAGTGACTAGAGGCAGACGCAGTCCTAGAACTCAGGAACCCACGTCCTGTGAGAAGGGGCTGGCTGCTTGTACTGAACAGCTCTACACTTTACAGCACAGAGAGCACAGAAGAACACCCACATCAGAGCAGACCGGCTGCAGCAGAGGGAGCTGGGATGGGGCAGAAAAATTCTAACAACCATCTGAGACAGTGAAGCAAATTTTGAGAGTGAGGGGGTAGCACATAAGCAGGAAAGAATTTCATTCTGCACCTACTAATCACAGATGGCGTCACCCTTTTGATGAATGAGGCAGTGGGGACCACAAAACTAGAGGCGCTGACAAGAACTGCCAAGGTGACTTGATCCAACAGTATTTACGCCCAAACTACTCCCGATAGTGTCTATTCTCCATAGTGCTGTTTTATTATATTGTATTTTTGTCTAGTCTAATGCTGATGTAGTAGTATAATCTGTAATATATAATGCAGAGCAGCTGTAGTGCCAATCAAAGACTAATGAACACTGTGCTCGGACTCAGGAGAGACTCTGCATTTAACTACCTAGGAGATCTTTGACATGCTTCTTTATTTTAATCCTGGTACTCAGTTTTCCAATCTGTAAAATGGGGGTGACAATATCTCTTTTAAAGGTTTATTACAGGACGAATAATACGGTAGGTTATTAAAAATGATGATGTGTAGTCTGAAGGTAAGAGACAATGAAAATCTCTCTCTCCATATATATTTGTGGAGTAATTGTGTTGCCTTAAAATTACATGATATTATGCTAAGGATTTATTTTATTATAATTATAAAATATATATGAAAGAATTTTTCTACCATCTAGATAACTAGCAGAACCTAAAACCAGCATTACACTCCACTCTCTTTCATAACTTTTGAGTAAATAAATCAATTTGTGAGTGTCACTGCAGAAAATGTTGAGACATACTATTTTTTTTTCACACAGAATGTGCCACATTTTCATACAGTTAATAATCACTGAATTGAAGAAATTGTCTAATAGGTCTGTTATTCAGCAAGACCACTTCTACATTTTATTATGGTGATATTGTGACATTTGACAAGGGGTAGCTATAAAAGCTTGTGACCATAAAGAAATAAAGAATGAGTTACATCAAATTACCTGGAAAGCTAAAGTAAGGAAATTTATTTCCTCCAACTTAATATGAGGATCCTACCATCTCTTTCCAACAGTATATCCTGTCATATAGTAAAAGTGACTTTGTCACAGCAGTATTACAATCCCTGGCCTCCAGGCAGGATAGCAAATGTACTGCATGAGTGAATCGCCATTCTTCTTCCCTCCTACACAAAATTGTGAAGAATATGTAGCACCAGTCAAACATCAGGGAGAAATCTGTCTTGCTCTTTGAGAAAGAATAACCTGAGTATAAGTTTTAAAAGATAATCATTCCAAGTTTGGCAATTTTCAAATTGCCGCAATTGTAAAATGACTTGAAAGTGACAAAGTCAAAGAAAATTGCACTTTGATGGGGAAATAAAGTCAGCGCCAGGAGTGAGCTGGAAGAGAATGCAATCCAAAGTATCAGGCCACTGGCATATCACAAGATTATGTAACCGTTGACAAATCCTTACTCAGCAACACAGCAGCTTAAATGCACAACTAAACGTTTAAAAAAAATCTGTCAAACAATGTTACAAATGAATAAGAAAGTGTATTTGTTGAAGACCACATGGTCCTCAAATGCTGCTTCATTTTTAGAATTATAGGAGAAGTGAAACAAAGTAAAAATGCACAAATGACGCCACAGCTCTCTTACTCATTCAAGGTTGCAGGAGCTCTGACTTAAGAAATCTGTGCTCTCAACAAAATACTGTTTCCAAAATAATTAAGTCTTACTATTTATAATTATGATATAAAACACTACTGTTTACTATGGGTTAACATGAAATTAATAACTCCACACAGGAGGATCGTAGCATACTAACCTGAAAACACACTGAAAAGAAAAAGTAAACCTTTAGTTAACAAAACATAATGATTCTGACCATGTCAACAGCCGCATTGTTTTGATGCTTTTTAAAAAAAATCCATCAGACACGGAGTCTCCACAAGATAAAGACAAAGGAATGTGAATGAAGTAAATATCTTGACAGAAATGATATGTTTGGTTAATAGATCACAGAATGTGGTATTCAGGGTGAGTTTCGAAAATTATAGGTTCCCCAAACACACAAGTACTCAACAAAAGCATCAATGCTTTGAAAAGTGACTTTCATCTTAAAGATACAAAGTTCAATACAATTTTTTATGTTTTTGAAGGAAAATTTAAGTATAAAGAAAATAAAGAAATATTCTGGTTCTCAATTATGCAACTATATTTTTTAAATGTGCTCAGTGCCTTTTTCCACACAAAATGTTAACATTTTCTTTGAAGTGGTTCTCTAAAATCTAAAGGTTATGTAGCTAATAATTTTAAAGTATACAATTGAAACTTTAGTTTAAAAAAGTTTACTCAACCTAATATCTCAAAACATCACAAATATATTTTTGAATGATGATGCTATCATTAAAACCTTGTGTTTTAGCAGATGAATATTTAATAATTTGGAAACATGGCTGCAATATATTTTTTAATTTTAACCTTGGAAAACACTGAGCATATAATTGCTGGAGATTTTAATTTTCTCCCTTTTGCTCTTTTTTCTAAACTCTCCAGCAAAACAAAAACAAAAAAACCAAACAAAATAATAACAACAAAAAAAAAACCCTATTTTTAAAATAAGGAAATATGAATCCTAAGCCATCTTAAAAAATATAAAACTTGAATTGGAAAAATATCAGAAAAAGAACAAGGTATTAAAACGAAACTAACCAGAGGCATAATGAGCCTGCTGCCACAGATACAGCTTTGGTAAAATCTCAGTGTCTGGACTTTGTCTTACTGGGTAGCCAAGAAATGTTGACAAGAGGACATAAAGACTGAGGAGGGTCCTGAGGATGAGGAATAGCTCAAGAGGAGGCTGGAGGCATATGAGACAGAAAAGACAATGACGCTGAGACGATAAATGCCACAGTGAAATTTAGAAAATGATGCAGACATAGATTAAAAATTTTTAGAAGTTTAACCGTGAGATGGTTGATAAAAATCTCTTCTTCCTGTGGCCCCAAAACTTTAGAAAAAAATCTCCATCCCTCTTCAAAGTTTAAACCTAAAAATGTCTGGGTTATCTATCTTCACATATTGCTACACATAAACTCACAATCCAGAAACCAAGAACAGTTTTAAAAGGTAACTCCAATTTCCAAAGAACAAGATGAAAAAGATCTACCAAAGACAAAGCAAAATTAGTACCATGATGTAATAGTCATCTAAATTACTGAAGCTGAAGAAATGCTACTCTGTAGCATTTAATATATGAAACAAATATTCAGTAGTCATGTGGATTTTCTATGACTATATTCTCAGCATGTTGTTTTCGGTAATTTAAAAATAAATGGTGACATAATAGCATAGTACTTAAGAGCACAGACTTTAGATCAAGTCATCTCGAGTTTGAAACTCAATCCTGGAAGATACTCTGTTTTATCTTGGACAACTTATTTATTTGAATTACAGCTTGCTTTCTTTAAGATGGGATTAAAAATATCTGCTTCATGGTACTGTTGAGGGGATTATGTGATATACATGAAGTGATGGGCACAGCTCCTAGAAATCAAAAAATCTTAGCTGTGATGGAAGCACAACAAAGGCAGGAATGTTCATCTTCTGATCACTGCAGTTCACCTAGCACACAGAAATGCTCAATAACTATTTGTTGAATGAATAACTACTGTTATTATCAATAATTATTCTAAGAATTTTCCCTAAAAGTAGGTACCAACCTAAACATAATACAGTAGATTCTCTTATGTTTTACAAGGTCAATGTGAACACTGAATTAGTGATAAAGGAACCACTGTTCATAGAGGAGATAAAGGGTTAGGTTCCTGCGAGGCTCTGGGTCACAACGTTTTCAACAACCTATCAATATATCACCTTGTTTTATGTGAGTTTCTGTTTAAAGACACCTTATTCAGAATATATTGTTGATTCGTTAACCTTGAACTCATGGCCAACAGCACTATAACTCATGCCCGAATGAAGTTTACCTAATATACGTATTTTCTCTATAAGGCACGTCACAGCTTTCTCACACTTAGGAACACTAGACAGCACGTAAGCACTATGCCTGAGACCCATTTGAAACAGCAAAATAAATACAAAACAAGCACAGAAGTTGAAACAAGGGCACTAAGTAGACTGCAAAAAGGACACTTGTTTATAGTATGAGAGCTGGGGAAAAAAAGGTAGCGTGTCACCTCTTTTGACCTCAGTTCTGAAAGTGCATGCCAGGTGACTAAAAGTTTTCCCCACCCTGTGCAAGTCTTGTGAATGACTGCAAAAGAAACACCAATATTGATTTGGGGGTTACGGATAACTGTTAGCAAGTAGGCAAATTTCACAAATACAAAATTTGCAAACAATGAGGACTGACTGTATATCTAATAGGGAATATAAGAGACTCCAATAAGGATCACACTTGCTAATTTTATATACCTTTCTCCTCTCCCCTTCTCTCTGTTCAACAGTATCTTGAATACTGCTTTTCAAGCAGTAAACACCCAATCAGCGCTTGCTAAATAGGAAAATGAGCACGTTTGGGAGATTTTTAAGGCCAATGGAAACAACATATACAACAGGACTAAGAATCTCACAACTCTGCTTGTCATCTTAAATATTTACAGTAGAGTTGCCATCCAAAAAATATTATATACAGCAGGTTATTTTGAAAGATGTTACCAACAGAGGTACGGCCTTAAACAAACATTGCTGGGCTGTGGAACAGTTAGAAGAAATGGAAATGTGTTACATGGGGTTGAGTAAAGAGGAAGCTGATAGAGAAAATCACTAGCTTCAATCAAGGACTATAGAAAGTTACAATCACAAAAGGTCAGATCAGGAAGAGGCAGCCTGGAAGAAGAGACATCACACAAAGGAGGAAGTGGGTTTAAATAGTACATTATTAAAAATGCTGATTCTGTCACATCCTGTCACATCCCTTATTGTTCAGGACAAAGTCTAGCAACTGGCTTTAGAGGAAATTAATACCCTATCATAATCTATCCAAGCCATTGCTCCTGGCAAGCAGTGAGGGGAAAAGATATTTTGTCTTAACAGCTCTGTGTTTTGTGCATTGGTTTAGAGTTTCTGACCCCACTAATGCTCTAGAGTAGAATTATTCTCTAGAGAATCATTAAGCACTACAGAGAGAGCACCCACCATCTCTCCTTCCTCTTTTATAATACGATGGACAAATAACAAGCAATTCAGAGGTGTTTTCCTGCTTATATCTTATAACAATGCTTTCCTATCTCTTGTGAATAAATGAAATATTTTTATTCCCTAATGATGCCACATTCATGTTTACTTCATTTGTAAAAAAAGACTATGCAAACTTCCTTTTTCTTTGCTTTGGCATGAGTTTGACGTTTTATATTATTATGGAGTATTGTTATTTTAAAGCTGATGAGGCTTATGTACAATAAATATAGGTTTATTTAAGCAATAAATACAGAAAAGTAAAATCCATAATCCCTTAATATGCCCGCTTTCTTTTTCATTATAAATGTACATATGTTAATATTAAAATTGTGATCTCAATATATATGTATTTTAAACATTTAATACATAATGAGCATTGTCCAGTGTCACTAAACAGTCTTCCAAAAGAGTTCACAGTACCTGTGGCTCAATGTTCACCCCGGTGACACTTCCCTGTTACCTCACCATCAACCAATCAGAGAATTGTGCAAGAGCTGATCACACAACCTAAAAGTTGAGAGTTATGTTTTATTCGGTGGACAAACCTGAGGACTTAAGCCTGGGACCCAGCATCTCAGATAACTGGGAGATGGCTCTGAAGATGCAAGGGGGTTGGAGCCAGGATACATAAGAGTTTCTGTAACAAAGACCAGGTGGTCAGAACACCAAAAGATGACTGTTAATTAAAGAAAACCAGACATCTCAAGTTAAGGAATTTAGCGTTTTTCTGTGTATGGGATAATGCAAAGTCTGGGCTCACTGAAATCATTCCTTTGATATGCACCTCAGCTCTCTGGGGCCAGTATCCTCCATTTTCTCATCCCGAGTTTCCTCAGGGTGCACCGTCCCAGGGCAGATCTACTGGCTGATGGCTGCAACATCCTTTGTTTACTGATACGGCAGGTGACAGTCTTAGTTCACACCTGTATTGCCTGAGCTATTTAAACACTAGCCACATTTATTATAAGTATTTGTACACTTTTTACAAATATCTATAATTTGCTTTAAAATACTGAGCACAGATAGCGTGATATTTCCCCTGTGTTAGTTTAAGCCAGGATCAACAAACTCTTTCTGTAAAGGTGTGACCAAGCAGGACCCTATGGGGCCTTCTCGGGATAGACCCCTCCCCCCATCCTCCCTGCCTGCCTCTTGTTTATAGAAAAGCTATAGTCTCTCAGGCCTCCCCTGAGTCACAAAAGCCTGGCTGAAGAATTAGTGATCCAAAGCATGCTAACAGGTAGTAACAAAAGTAACAACCAGACCAGGAGAACTGGTAAGAATTTAAACAGTAAATCAGCCATATGGCAGTCACAGAATCTTTAGCTCTTTTCTGAAGTACCTAGATAACAGTATCTCATGCACATGGCCTCAGTTATTTTGCAGATGCTAAAACCACCACTAAATGGAAGAAATTAACTACTTGATGACCATGAGCATGTAGCCCCCAGACTTACTGGAGCCTGAGGACTGATAACGTTAACCCCGGTGACACTGCCCTGTTACCTCACCATCAAGCAGAGAATTGTGCACGAGCTGATCACACACCCCGCAACCACCCTCCCTCACCTGGCCTTTAAAAATGCTTCCCTGGGACTTCCCTGGCGGTCCAGTGGTTAAGACTTCGCCTTCCAATGCAGGGGATGTGGGTTCGATCCCTGGTGGGGGAGCTAAGATCCCACATGCCTCGGGGCCAAAAAGCCAAAACATAAAACAGAAGCAATATTGTAAGAAAAATTCAGTGAAGACTTTATAAATGGTTGACATCAAAAAAAAAAAAAATTAAAAAAAAGTTTTCCTGAAACCCATCAGGGAGTTCAGGGTTTTTGAGCATTAGCTGCCCCAGACACCTTGTCTGGCACCTTACAATAAACACTGAACTCTCCTTCACTGCAACCCCACATCAGTAAACTGGCTTTACTGTGTACAGGTGTGTGTGCAGGTGAGAGGACCCAAGTTTGGTTCAGCAACAAAGGTACCAAGTAAATATTTTTGGATTTCTGGGTCACAAGGTCTCTGTCCCAATTACTCATCTCAGTCATAGTAATGCCAAATTGTGATACACGGTACATAAACAATGTGTTCCAATAAAACCTTGTTTATAGATGCTGAAATTGGACTTTTACATCATTTTCACATGTCACAGAATATATTCTTCTTCTGATTTTTTCCCACCTATTTACAAATATGAAAAATCATTCTTAGCTCATAGGCCACAGAGAAACCAGCAGCAGGCTGGATCTGGCCCTCAGGCTGCAGCTGGCAGATCTCCAGTTTAAGCAGCTATTTTTTAAAATTTATACCAGAATGAGTTGTCAGTGGTGAAACTGGGGGCTTGTTAGCATAACAGATATTAGAAATGAGCTCTCACTGTTGAAATTAGTGATATTCAGTGCCAGATTTTAACCCTTTCTTACTCATTCAGAGCTCCTACAGATTTTAAGGGAGGTCAGAGGAACTCCGGGAACTGCCAGGAATTATATACCACCTAGCACGAACAGCTAGCATTTAACAACCAATTTAGTGGGGCCAGGGCACAGTAGCTGAAATCAGCCCTGCCTGAAGGGACTCTCTGATCTCACATACAGGCGGATGCACTCTTTTCCTGCCTGCTTGAGAATCAGTTTGTCTTACTAATGTCTGTAGGCATGGCAGAATTGCTTTTGAGAACTGCTTCCACTTTTAGCTGTTTAAAAAAAAAAAAAAAAAAAAGGTTGTGCCTCAGCAGTATGGTTTGATTTCATTTACGAAAACCTCAATTCACAGATCTTCAGTAAAATATTGGCTGAGGTTCTCCTATGTGCCAGGAATGACTGGGGAAATAGTGGTAGAAAAAAGAAGATATGGTCCCTGCCGTGACATTGTTATTATAAAAGAGGGAATTAAAAAGTAAGCAAACAAAATGTATTAAACATTCTTTTCTATGTTATAAGATAATAACAGGGTAGCATAGTAATCACTATAATCACACAATTTCTATTATAATAGAAATCACAGTAGGGATTTCTATGTGCCAAGCACTGGCCTCATGCACTGAGGCCATGACACATATTCAAAACCCCAAATTATCAAATAAGTTATCCCTAATGTTATTATCCCTATCTTTCAGATGAGGAAGCTGAAGGACATCCTCAGGGATTAAGGAATCTCTTGACATCATAAAACCTTAAGATGGTGGTTTTGGATTGTAACCTGAGCTGCTGGAGGCTGAGTCTGTGCTCTTAACCTCTGCACTTCCAGGTGGAGGAACTTTGGGGTGGCAGGGTTGCTTAGGAGGGCCTTCAGGGAAAGCCTATCTTAGCAGGGATAATTTAAACTGAAGCCTAAAGTATGGGAAAGAATCATCCATGGAAAAAGGCAACCATTCCAATCGGCGCATCTCAGACCCTGAATCTGGAAGATTTCTCTGTTCCTGGAACAGAAAGGAAGCTGATATGCCTGGAAAACCAGAAGCCGTGGTTAGGAGCTAGGCTTTCGTGTTAAGGCAGCAGAAAGTCAATGCAGGGTTGAAAGTAGGAGAGTCACAGATCAGATTTAATTTTAAAAATCACTCTGGTGACTGAGTAGAAACTGGGTAAGGGGAGTTGGGGACAAGAATGTATAAGGTGACACAGGCTAGTGGTTGTTGAAGACCAGAAACAATAGCAGCTTAGACCTGGGTAAACGCTGTAGAGAGAGAAACTGCCAGAGCCCATTTAAGAAACAGTTCAAAAGCTTCTAAACAATGATCCCCAACCTAACTCTCCATGAAATCAACTTGATGCTGAGGATAAATCACTGTATTTCTCATATTAAAGGAATACATTATCTTACACTAAATTACACACTCCCTTTTTCTCTTGGGCTTGCACCTCCCTCCCTCTCCCTGGAGCACTGGAAATAAGGGACTGAATTTAAATAGGAAGAATTTTTTTTTTTTCTTATCCAACTGAGCCATAGGTAAATTCATTGAAAACATCACAAAAGCAGTGGAGCTAGTATCACAACAAAGTTGACAGTAAGAACTGTCAAATGTAATCCATTATGCACATCATTTTTGGAAAACTAAACTTTTAGAGAATTTACAGATATATTCTATCATTTATTCTAAACTATAAATTATTATATAAATTACAATTATTCAAGCATAATTCATATCAATAGACATATTTCCTTTTACCTATTGCCACATATTACTATGCTATTAAAAGCAATTAAACTAGATTTATCATGATGATCATTTTGAAATGCACAGGAATATCAAATCACTATGGTGCATACCAGGAACTAACATAGTGTTGTAGGTCAATTATACTTCAAAAACAAAAAACTCATAGAAAAAGAGATCAGATTTGTGACTACCAAAGGCAGGAGGTGAGAGACGGGGAACTGGATGAAGGTAGTCAAAAAGTACAAACTTCCAGTTATAAGACAAATATAGGGATGTAATGTACAACATGATAAATATAATTAACACAGCTGTACGTTATACATGGAAGTTGTTAAGAAAGTAAATCTTAAGAGTTCTCATCACAAGGAAACATTTTTTTCCTTTAATTTTGTATTGATATGAGATGATGGATATTCACTGAACTTATCATGGTCATCATTTCATGATGTATGTAAGTAAAATCATTATGCTGGACACAAACTTATAGTGCTATAAGTCAATTAGATCTCAATAAAACTGGAAGAAAAAGAGAAAATTGTTTTCTTTAAAAAGTGATTAAAATATATTACAATTTATGTTTTAGTTAACTAAATATATAATTCTATATATATAATATACATACACACATATCTGTAATTTCACCTAGCTACCTAGCTATCTAATCATCTTTTTATTATTTATTTTTTAAGACTTTGTGATTTAAGAGCAGTTTTAGATTTATAAGAAAATTGAAAGTACACAGCTTTTCCATATACCCTCTACTTCTACATATGTATAACCTCCTTCATTATCAACATCACTCTCCAGAATGGTATTTTTCTTTTTTTTTTTCTTTTTACCAAGGATGAATCTACATTGACACATCATAATCACCCAAAGTCCATAGCTTACCTTAGAGTTCACTCTTGGTGGTGTGCATTCTATGGGTTTAGACAAAAGTATGATGACATAAATCCATTATTATAATATCATTCAGAGTATTTTCACTATCCTAAAAATTCTCTGGTCTTTCTACTCTTCTCTCGCCAACCCCAGCACCAAACAACCACTGATCTTTTTATTGCCTCTACAGTTTTGCTTTCTCCAGGATGTCATACAGTTTGAATCGCACAGTATGGAGCCTTTCAGATTGGCTTCTTTCACTTAGAAACAGGCGGTTCCTCTGTGTCTTGTCATGGCTTGATAGCTCAATTCTTTTCAGTGCTGTACACTGTTCCATTATCTGGATATACCACAGTTTATTTACCCGTTCACCTACCGAAGAACAGGCTGGTTGCTTCCAAGTTTTGGCAGTTATGAATACAGCTGCTATAAACATCCATGTGCAGGATTTTGTGTGGACATAAGATTTTAGCACTTTTGGGTAAACACCGAGAAGTGTGATTGCTGGATTCTGTGGTAACAGTATGTTTAGTTTGGTAAGAAATTATCAAAATGTCTTCCAAAATGGCTCTACCATTTTGCATTCCTCCTAGCAATGTATGAGAGTTCCTGTTGTTCCACGTCCTTGCCAGCATTTGGTGTTGTCAGTGTGCCAGGTTTTGGCCTTTCTGGTAGGTGTGTAGTGGTATCTCATTGTTATTTTAATTTGTATTTCCCAGGTGACATATGATGTGGGGCATCTTTTCATATGCTGTTTGTCATCTGTATGTCTATTTTGGTCTATTGTCTTTGGCTCATTTTTAAAATTGCATTGTTTGGTTTCTTACTGTTGAGTGTTTAAGAGTTCTTTGACTATTTTGGAAAGCAGTCCTTTATCAGCCATGTCTCTGGCAAATATTTTCTTCCAGTCTGTAGCTTGTTTTTAAATTCTCTTGATATTGTCAAGAGCAGAAGTTTTCAATTTTAATGAAGTCTAACTTATCTATTATTTCTTTCATGGATCATGTCTTTGGTGTTGTGTCTAAAAAGCAAGATTATCAAGGTTTTTTCCATGTAATCTTTAGGAGTTTTATAGTTTGCATTTTACAGTTAGGTCTGTGATCCATTTTGAGTTAAATTTTGTGAAGTGTGTAAGGTGTGTGTCTTGATTCATTTTTTTGCATGTGGATGTCCAGTTGTTCCAGCACCATTTAGTGAAGAGACTATCTTTGCTTCATTATGTTGCCTTTGCTCCTTTGTCAAAGATCAATTGATTATATTTATGAGGTCTACTTCTGGGCTTTCTATTCTGTTCCACTGATCAATTTGTCTGTTTTTTCACCAATACCACACTGTCTTGATTACAATAGCTTTATGCTAAGTCTTGAATTCGGGTAGTGTCAACTTTGTTCTCCTTCAACATGTGTTGGCTATTCTGGTCTTTTGCCTCTCCATATAAACTTCAGAATCAGTTTGTCAATATCCACCAAATAACCTACTCAGGTTTAGACTGAGATTGAATTGAATCTACCTATCAAGTTGGGAAGAACCGACATCTTGACAATATTGCGTCTTCCTATCCATGAACACGGAATATCTCTCCATTCATTTATTTGATTTTGCTCATCAGGTTTTGTGGTTTTCCTTATATAGATCTTGTACGTAATTTGTTAGACTTATACCTAAGTTTTTCTCTTTGTCTGGGTGCTGATGGAAATGCATTGTGTTTTAAATTTCTAATTCCACTTTCTCATTGTTGTTATACAGGAAATCAACTGACTTTTGTATATGAACCTTGTATCCTGAAACCTTACTATAATCACTTCTTAGTTCCAGGAGATTTTTTTACAGATGCGTTCAGATTTTCTACATGGATGATCACGCAATTTGTGAACAAAGACATTTTTATGTCTTCCTTCCCAATCTGTACACCTTTTATCTTCTTTTCTTGACTTATTGAATTAGTAAGGCCTTCTAGGACAAGGTTCAAAAGGAGTGGTGAGAGGAAACATCCTTGTGTTGTACCTGATCTTAGTGGAGAAGCTTCAAGTTTCTCACTATTAAGTATGATGTAAACTGTAGGGGTATCTTTGTGAATAGTCTTTATCCATTTGAGAAAGTTCCCTTCCATTCCTAATTTACTGATAGTTTCTTATCATTAATGGTTGTTGGATTTTGTCAAATGCTTTGTCTGTATCTATTAAGATGATTTTCGTTTTTTAGTCTGTTAATGTAATAGGTTACATTAATTGATTTTTGAATGTTGAACCAGCCTTGTTTAACTGGGATGAATCCCACTTGGCCATAGTGTATAATTCTTTATACACTCTTATGGAATTTAATTTGCTAATATTTTATTGAGTATTTTTCCATCTATGTTTGTGAGAGATATTGGTCTTTTCTGGCAAATCTGGCAGTTTTCTTTTCTTGTAATGTCTTTGTCTACTTATGGTATTTGTGTAATGTTGGTCTCATGGAATGAGTTAGAAAGTAGTCCCTCTGCTTCTATCCTCTGAAAGAGATTAGAGATAATTGTTATGATTTCTTCCTTAAATATTTGGTAGAATTCACCAATGAACCCATCTGGGCCTGGCACTTTCTGCTTTGGAAGGTTATTTATTGTCAGTTCAATTCTCTAATAGATATAAGCCAATTTGGTTCATCTTTTTTTCTTCTTGTGAGGTTTTGGCAAATTGTCTTTCAAGGAATTGGTCCACGTCATCTAGGATATCAAATTTGGGGGCAGAGATTTGTTCACAGTATTCGTTTATTATCCTTTTTATTTCTATGGGGTCTGTAGTGGCATCCCCTCTTTCATCTCTGGTATTAGTAGTTTGTGTCCTTTTTCTTTTTTTCTTAGTTATTCTGGCTAGAGGCTTATTAGTTTTATTGAACTTTTCAAAGAACCAGTTTTGGGTTTTGTTGATTTTCTCTATTGATTTCCTGTTTTTAATTTTATTGACTTTTGCTCTGATTCTCATTATTTCTTTTCTTTTGCTGATTTTGATCTAATTTGTTCCTTTTATAATTTCTTAAGGTAGAAATTCAGATTATTGATTTTAGAGCTTTCAGCTTTTCTAACATATGCATTCAATGCTATAAATTCCCTTCAAAGCATAACTTTTGCTGCATCCCACAAATTTTCATAAATTGTATTTTCATTTTGATTAAGTTAAAAATATTTAAAAATTTCTTTTGAGATTTCTTTTTTGACCCATGTATTATTTAGAAGTATATAGGTATTCTTTTAAAAAGGGAGCAAACTTTTAAAAATTGTCACTAATCATGTCAATACTTATCAATGAATATCTGTAGAATAGGTTTGCCACACTCAATCATAATATTATGAACTAGAATGATATTGTGAGGTTTGCATTTCAGGAATTTTGCTCGTCATTGTATGGATAAGTTGGAACAAATCAGAATAGAGGTCAAGAGCCCATCAGGAGACAAAGTGGAAAGTAAGGAGTCAGAAGCATAAACTAAGTGGAGGTAGGGATGGAGGGGAACAGATATTAAAAAGAGGTAAGAGAGAAGAATGAGGGCTTGGTAATTAATTGGCTGTGTGCAAAGAAGAAAGGAGCATGTCATGGCCTTGGGCTTTCTGCTTGGGAACTGGGAGGATAACTGAGTCTTCTGAGGATTTAGATTGAGGATGACAAGAGAAGAAGATTGGGGTGGGTGGAAAATGAGGTTAGTTAAGGGTGTGCTGAGCTCAAGGTGTCCACGGGGAATGGGCAGTTGAATCAAAAAGTCTAAATCACTGAAGAAAGTATTGGGCAAAACTTTTCCAAATTTTCAGCAATGTAAGTGAAAACAGGGGAAGGAAAATAGTCTTCAAAGATACAGTGAGAGGGACAGAAAAGAGACAAGAGGAAAAGAAATATTTAAAGGAGAAGAAGAGAAAGAGGAGCCTCAAAATAAAATAAAATAAAATAAAAACAAAAACAACTTTGGCCCACATCTCCTTTCTCTTGTTGGCATCTCTATAAATTCTTGCCACATGGAATTGTGTATAGTCCACAAGTTTCTTTCCAAAATGAAAATACCTGCTTAAGCAAAATTTTAATTAGTCCTTTCTGAAATTAGAAATTATAAGGATGAGCATGAAAAGAATACAATGCACCAGACTGTAAATTTAATCAAATCCATAGAAAGTGGTTTCCCTCCTCTTTGGTCTAGCTTCATTCTTGTATAGCAGAGAAGTTGGGTGCTTTGCAGAAACTCCATTTTACTGATCTTAGAGGTTTTGTCCAAATCACTTATACATTGGGTTTTAAAATGTTTGTGTGTGTGTGTGTGTGTTTAATATCATTTCAATATTTACTGAAAATTAATTTTTGATTCAAAGATTTAATTACTGAAGGTGATGGCCCCTGACACTTAGGTTACAGTTTATTGTGGGATAATGACTTAATGAATCAAATCCCCACTTGGTTTTATTAAGTGTGATTGGAAAATAACGTGCAGTGAAAATGTGCCACATAGTTACACACATTTGAGAGCTTTTCATTTGCACTACACAGTTGTATTTTCTGTCATCTTCTTGCACTGGCATACTTTTTTCTGTTACCTGTCCACTCACTGAAGCCAACAGTCAATATAAATACCAATAGAAATTCACAAGAATTTCTTAAAAACTCAACAATGCCTGGAAGCTTCAAAAAATAAGAGAGAGAGAGATGTGATCCTGAAATAAGAGTCCTAATGAACAACTGAGCTAAAGAGAAAGACAGGCCTTTTTAAAACAAGTGATCAATTTGTTGTTAAAACATGTTGATCTACTGAAATTAGAGGACTGGGTCTACAATATAAACTTATTCTGTTGAGAGAATATGTAAGAAGTTGGTGAAGATAGAATCTGTATGAATTCTGGATTACTCAGAGAAGATTATCTCTGCTTCATTAATATCATACCTAATCAAATGGCAGTTGCTTTATTAAACAGATGTTTATTTTGGTTAAATATTCTGTGATCACCCAAGACCATTCTGCATAGAATAATTATCTAGGGTGTCTAGCTGAGTTGTCAAAATTCTGAAAGGGGGCTTCTAAGATAAACATGAGCCACGAGTAGATATTTCTCCTCTTTATTTGAAGGCACAACAGGCTTTCTGAGTGTCTATTTCTGATTTAATAAGACCTTCCTCTCCATGATGACATCTCCTAAGAGGAGCCTCCAGCACTATGCCATCAGCTAGGAACTTCCCATGAAAGGAATTCCATCACCTGATGCCAGAGATAACAACTGCAGTTCAACCAGTCTGCTGGACAGACATGAGGAACTGGCAGCTGAATGCTCAAGATAAAAGTGTATAAAGTATAAATGAATCCACATTGAAATTAACTGACAGCTTAATGATAACATCAAATTCAGCCAATTGACATCTTGCACAAAAGTGATTATATCAATATAAATGTCTCAAAGGATTTCTATACAGTCAATATTTATATTTATTTTACTTTAAGCTAAACTTCAGGAATTATAAGATAATGAATTATTAAGTTTTATAGGTGACTATATATGTGATGACAGTATATGAGGACATAATTCTTTTCCACTTCATTTACTATAACACAATCAGTGTATTAAAATTCATTAAAAAATACCTGTTTATGAATATAAGAATAAAAGAATAAGAGAGAATGGAGTGTTATGGCACACTCCTTTATATAAGATCCCTACAGTATAAGCATAGAATTTTCATCACAAAGTCTTGTAAAATGTATGACCATACATATTTGTCATTTGTACACTTTTTATCTGTGACAAAAAAATAATGCTGAGAAAATATTTAATAATTCCATCATCCAAGGTAGGCTGGGTTACACTACAGTAAGGACATCCTAAAAACTTAGTGGCTTAACACAACAAAATTTTAGTGAAGATTAATTCTGCAGTGCCCTTCCACTCTGTCTCTGGATTTGGCCAAATAATGTGTAACGGCAAACACGACACAAGCAAAGGCCTGAAAAGCACTTGCACAGTTGGGTTTGTCCTCTCTCTTGTGCTTCAGCCACTGCTATGAAAATAAGCAAAGATGAGCCTATGAAACACAGAGAGCAGACCTGGGTACCCAGTTGTCCCAGCTGACATCCAGCTGACCCTAAACATATGAGGAAGTGCAGCCCAAATCAGCAGAACTGAGCTAACATCCCAGCATTGTGAGCAATAACTGCTTCTCGCTGTGTACCTCTGAGGTTTTGTGGTTGCTGTTACACAGCGTAATTTTGGTAACAGATGACTGACATAGCTATCAATCCCCTGGTATCTGAAGGTACCTCCCAGTTTATTTTCCTGTTTTGATGGACATCATTTAAAATCAGTTGCAAGCCCACACCTATGTGTAGGTTTCCCCTATCCACAGACCAAGAGTTACACAGAATACACGAAGGCGGTATCAGAGAGTACTTGTTTTACTGTATTTCTTGCCCAGATGTTAACACGAGTCATTCTCCTTGACCCCGCCGAGCTCTACTTTCTCCACATCGTTTAGTGCTTCTATCCACCACCAATATCACTTCTCTTCTTTTCCTCCTTCCACACACAACTGAAAAGATAACCAAGTGTCACCATCCCCAAGCCACTCTCTGAAGGTCAAGGATTGTTACGTTGGATCCTGGTGGTGAAAACCCAAGGCGAAGACCTTGTCCGGCTGTTCTGCCTAGATGTGAACATAGTCCCTTCATATAGGGAGGGCTTCCCTTAGACACTCTTCAAAAACACCAAGGTTATTAACCCAGTTTCTCTCTCTCTACTCAGAGGTACTGAGTCCCTCTTTTCCTGGGATGCTTTCTCCTATTTCTTCTGGCTCAACTCTCTGCAGATGCAAATGAGGTCTAATGACCCCACCCTGAGCCAGACAACCAAGCTCCTTACCTAACTTGGAGGAGAGACCAAGTACCTCATCATGTCAACTTTAGTCACAACGTCACCTCCAAAACATGGCAATAGGAGAAACCCGCCACAGGGAGATTTAGGGTGAAGTTTCCAGGGACCAGAAAGGCAAATTCCTATAGGATCAGGCAGGTAATACACATGGTTACAGTGGGCTGGCTGGCACAGAACTGACCAGAATCTGCTAGCTCCATCCAAAGCAGGGAAGAGCTACTCAAGCTCTTGTCAATCCTTCCCAAGAAAAGTGTTTCAATCTTCCAAATGATCAAAAGAAATAAAAAATACATAGTTGGCAACTGATTTTTAAAGAAAATCTTAACCTGGTCCAAACAAAATAGATATTGGGGCTATAGTTTTGCTACCTTTGAATCAGGAGATGGTTTGAGCTATTTGGGGGATTTTTCCAGCAGAAAAACCTGAGAGGTACCTGGACCATGCTGTTTATTGGAAACGACATGCTCCCATCTTGCCTTTGACTGAGTTTTGCAGAGTCAGAGTGTAACGCAGAGGCACTCACAGGCTACACAGGCAAACCTGTATTGTCACTGTCAAATCACAGCTCCTGCCAACCTCAAATATATATTGAAATAAAATCTTCACCATCATTCTAATGCTTATTGAGCAATTGTTAAGCTCAAGGTACTGCTTTAGTTGTCTCAAGGATTTAGAGCAGAAGAAAACATTGTCTCTACCCTCAAGGGAGAAGAGAGATAACTGCACAGAAGTATTTAGTAAATAAAGAAACATATGACTTTCAGTCTTTTGTGTCTGAAAAAGGTAATTTTAAAAAACTGGATTTGAATTATTTATCTGGATATCTTGTATATTTGCCAAAGAATTAGAATTTGGAATAAAGGTATAACATACCCTTTAATTAGAACACGTTGTCTTTGATCAGAACCAATTAGTAACTGAATTAGTTAAGAAGGAATAAAGGAATATTTTCCTGGAGGGAGAAAACGAAAAGAATCATCTCTTGTCTGAGGGATTCTCGTGGAATTTTAAAAGACAATATATAGTATCTTAGTACTTGCACTGGAATCTTCATCTCAAAGCATCATTAGTCCATAATCCTACAATCTTCGCATCTTTCATTAGGAGGAGAGAGAAGAAGAAAGAAAATGATTTCTGAATCAAATATCTGAACATGCTGTTTTAATAGCAATGACTAGAAGACTACATGTAGTCAAACTCCTTTGAAATTAATTATCTAAGAAGTCTCAAGAGCACCTTTCCTATCAATCTTGTTTGGGCTTGACCTCAAAGGACCACCTACAAAGGTGTGAAGGAAGCTCACACTTCAGAACTGTTCCATGCATGGCCTTGGCTGACATTCATGAAGATTAATTAAGAAGGCTTCTCAGAATACAGATGCCTATCTAATGAGAACTGAAGTGACACATACCATTTTTCACTTAGGTCAAGTAGCAGATGGTTAACTTTAACATGGACTTGATGAAAACAGGAGTGAGTGCCTCTCAGTTTTCACGTGGCGGAGTGTTGAAGGCACCACAGTCACGCAGAGGGATCCTGGACCCCAGCCCTGAGCCTCAGGGATGCAGCTCAAGTTCTGGTTTTCAGATAACAGCACACATTAGTGGAGGCCACTGACGTTTAAAACTGAATGTGCTGGTCCTAGAGGAGTCCATTTGTATCAGCTCTAATGGATGCATCCTAACCTTTAACCCATAATATGATGAATGCACTTAAGCTCACATCTAAATGAATATACATTCAGCTTATTCCTTTACAGACCTTCTGTCCAGCCTAGTTATGAAGTAGTTTTTACAGTTTAGTTGTGGCTCAGAGTTAGGAAAAGGAGAAAAGCTGCCTAAGTATATTTCCTTGGCCCCCTTCCCTGGAACCTGCTGGAATGAAGGAGAATAACTGATGTAATCACATATACTAAAAACAGAAAATATGTACAACACAAATGCAAACCAGTGAAACTCAACTAAGAATACACAAAAGCCAAAGTGTTTCTCTCCAGAGCTTGACCAGAAGGCAGATTTCTCTAGAATAAAATAAGAGAATCCTCAGAGTCTCAACAAATGACCCATTTTCTGACAATTAAACTAGAGAAACTGAAGATGAAGCCAGAGGGAAAGAAAAAGAAAATAACTACAAGCATTTGAAGAGCTGACATTTGCCAACGGTACAGAAATAAACCCTATCCAAATGGCCAGTCAAATACCTGTAAAGGGAAAATACCACACGGGCCCTCTTCCAGGATGATCCACTCCTTCACCTGGAGATGTGTCTCCAGTCCGAAGGATGCTACAGATTGTATATGGAGAAACAGAACATATCTGAGCAAGTAGGCCTACCAAGATTACTTCCCCCACCCAATTTCATTCTTGGGCAAACTGTGGGCAAGATCTCTACTCAATGAAGAATAATAATTATTAGAAAAAGAAAAGATGAGAGAAATAGATCAATAAGCTACAAAACTGTTTATATAGCCTGATCCCATTTATATAAATATATAGGTATATGTAGGCATATGAAGAAAATATCTCACGTGAAACATCTGAAGATGTAAACAGATATCTGAGTTATGAGCTAAAGGAAGGAAGGTGAAACGTCTACTTTTTCCTCATACAGGTACATTTTGATTCTCTTGAAATACCATTTTAAAAAGATCTGAGGGCTTCCCTGGTGGCGCAGTGGTTGAGAGTCCACCTGCCGATGCAGGGGACACGGGTTTGTGCCCCGGTCCGGGAGGATCCCATGTGCCATGGAGCGGCTGGGCCCGTGAGCCATGGCCGCTGAGCCTGTGCATCCGGAGCCTGTGCTCCGCAACGGGAGAGGCCACAACAGTGAGAGGCCCACGTACCGCAAAAAAAAGATCTGAGCTGAGTTTAGTCTCTGGAAAGAGTGGACATCTCTCCAGAAAAGCACTGTAATGCTGAGTCAAAGTTGAACCTTTACCCTATCCACCCCCTGCCAAACGCTCATCCTCACATACTTAGTACTTCCCTGGTCCCGATCCAGCTCCCACTTCTGTCATGCCATGAACTGCTCCCCTCTAGTAACCAGCAAACTCCCCTCTCTCTTCCCCCTGGCTGTGGTAGAAGACTTTAGGATATACCCCCATGATGTCTGTCTTCTGGTGTTCACACCTTCGTGTAATACTCTCCTCTTAAGCATGGGTAGCACATGGGACTTGCTTCTAACCAAAAGAATTACATTACATTACTATCTGTGATTACACTATATTACTAAGACTCCCTTTGCTAACAGCCTTGCTGAAGAGACTCTCCTGGCTGGCTTGGTGAGGTAAGCAGTCACGTTAGGAAAGTCCATGTGGCTAGGAACTGTAGGCAATTTCAAGGAACCAGGGAAGCCTCCCCAAGAGCTGAGGGCAGCCTGCAACCTCTTACAGGCTGAACGGGTGTGGACACTCAGACCTACAGGTGTGACAAAATGAAGTCTGCCAATAACCTGAGTGAACATGGAAGCAGATTCTTCCTCAGTTGAGCCTTTGGATGAGAACCCAACCCAGCTGATACCTGTATCACCTTCATGTGAAATTGTGAGCAGAGGGCCCCGTTAAACCATGCATGGACTTCTGACCTGCAGAAACTGTGAAATCACATATGTGTGCTGTTTTAGGCCAAAAACAAAATAAAAGCAAAATTCTGAAACTGAAACTATTTCCATTAGTATGATCTGAATCATGGTGATAAAACATGAGCAGGGCAGGGGAGAGGGATGAGGAGAACTTCTCAAGACCTGTGTTCTCCAAACACTTTTTAAAAGTCAAGTTCACTGATGTAAAATTTACATTCAGTAAAATTCACCCTTTTTAAGTATAAAGTTTAACGAATTTTAACAAATGTCTAGAGTTGTATAAGCACTACCACAATCAAGATATATCAGAGGAGGCTGAAAAATCTCCTACAACGAAAAGCTTTAAGTAAGAAAAGATTACATCCTTCTGCAAGGGTTTAAGTATGGCTCTTCCCAGACATCAGAGCGATTCTAGTACTTCTAATACTTAAAATAACACTAACTATAACTCTTTTATTTACCTACTGTTATATCTGCTGGGATGTGTCCGTCTGCACTATCTGAATAACAATGTCTAAAAACTAAAGGTTTATATTCCTTGCATGATGAGTCTGGAGGTATTTAGTCTAGGACTTCAATGCTGTGACTGAAAGATGCTGAAGACCCAAGCTCTATCTTTCCTGACGCTTCCCCATCCTGGGTGTGCTGCTGGCCAACTCAGGGCCGTGAGCTGCTGTTGTAGTTCCAGGCATCAATCCACAGTTGAGGCAGGGATAATGGGGAAGGACAGTGCATCAACCGTTATCCGGGAAGCGAGAACTGTCTCGGTAGGTTTATGCTCTTATTTGTCAAATATATGTCAGCCTCGCTGCAGAAGAGGCTGGAAGGTAAAATTCAGCTTTCTCATTTTTATAGCAAGGTTGGAAAGGGAGATGGTGGCTGAACTTGGCCAATCTGCAGTGACTGGCAGAGACTTTAAAAGTTCAAAGAGTTTTTACATGTTTTCATTTTTAAGGACCTCAGTAGCTAGAGTTAACTCCCAGGCCCAGTTATATATAGGTATGAATTATCTCTTATTTAATGATTACTGACTCTGGGAAAATTCTCAGCTATACTGTGATATGGTGTGTCTGTGTGTCTTTGTATAATTTAATCATGTAAAAGCTTCTCTTTTCTCTGATCTGTTAAGACACTTGTCAAAACGTCGGATAAAATACGATGATGAACTAATACTGTATTCTAAAATGGTACACAATAATGCCAAGTACTTTGAGTTATTTTAATTTCTTTCCTGCTTACTAAGAACATGCAGTGAACTGCAAAAACAATGTACAAAGTTAAAAGTTATGCAAAAAGCAGTAAGAGCAGCCCAGAGAGAACGGTTTCCAGCATTTTTGAAATGGTACTCAAATTATGTGAAAAGAATGCCAATGCTGTTGTCAATTAGTATAAGATCGGGATCTTGTTAATATAAACAGATTTTGTAAAGAACATTTTTTTTTTTTTTTTTTTTTTTTTGCGGTACGTGGGCCTCTCACTGTTGTGGCCTCTCCCATTGAGGAGCACAGGCTCCGGATGTGCAGGCTCAGTGGCCATGGCTCACGGGCCCAGCCACTCCGTGGCATGTAGGATCTTCCCAGACCAGGGCACGAACCTGTGTCCCCTGCATTGGCAGGCGGACTCTCAACCACTGCGCCACCAGGAAAGCCCAAGAACAATATTTTAATATTAAATTCATGTTCTGTTAGCTAAAACATCCTGTAGTAAAACTGCCATCTAAGTATATTTAATAAAATAGAAATTAACCTCATTTAAATAGGATTAAATGGAGATACTATAAAAATCATATTGGTAGATTATTACCAAAATGTACTTAGGAAAATGACCGTAGTGTTTCACTTAAAATCCATGAATGCTGTGTATTCTGTGATACATGGAAGTTAAACACATTTTCATTGTAGAATTAACCTAAACCCAGAGGGATCTTTCAATCTAGCAAGGGAGAGGAGACATACACAGATAACTCTAATACCAGTTGAAAAGTGCGATGGGTCCCAAGAGAGATGCAGGCACAGGACTGTTCCTTGGGGAGGCTTTGGGAAGCCAAGAACAATTAATTTGGATCTTGACCAGCTTTGCTTTGTCTCCATGTCCTAAATTACCTGAAGTTTTTTTGTTTTTTTTTTTCGGTACGCGGGCCTCTCACTGTTGTTGCCTCTCCCGCTGCGGATCACAGCCTCCGGACGCACAGGCTCAGCGGCCATGGCTCACGGGCCCAGCCGTTCTGCGGCATGTGGGATCTTCCCGGACCGGGGCACGAACCCGTGTCCCCTGCATCGGCAGGCGGACTCTCAACCACTGCACCACCAGGGAAGCCCTCACCTAAAGTTTTAGGCTAAAAGGATCCACTAACCCCTCCCTGTGACTGTCAACATCCAGCCAGCGACCAAATCCCATCACCTTCAGTTCTCTCTTATGCTACTCCACTCCCCAGGCTACCTCCTTGGGATAGGGGTCTGTTTTCGCTCTCCCGGAGTTTTGCAAAAGCTCCTACCCTTTCGATTAGATTCCCAGCAAGGCCCCTGGAGTCAATTTTTTTTCCCCAAAGGATAATCTGATTACAGTACTCTCTTGTTTTAAAACACAACCATTGCCACCACTCTAATTGTGATTTGTTCAAAGAGGCACAAACTTTCACTAATCTTTCCAGTTCTGGCATATAAATAGCTCAATAAATGTTTGTTGACCGGTAGAATCTATAAATAGTTGAATGAACAAATGAATGAACTTTTGCAAGACCCTATCCTATACCTAATTCGCTGTTGCTTTTCCTATATGATGTAAATGAGCTCATTTAACATATCTCTTACAAAGCTCCTCAGCTGATGTTCTCAAAATTCCAGCCCAATAAATCTGAAGAGATACAGGGGTTAAGTCTAACTTTAACTGGGTGAACTCTTCAACCGTTCTAAGGAATTTATTCCCCAGATTTGACATACGAATCCAAGGCTGTGTCTATGTGATAAACTAAATACTTCTTGGAAGTTGAAAAAATGGAGTTGATGGTCAAATAGTTGTGAAGAAGCCTAAAATAGTTTCCCTGCAAACTGATCTGAGATATAGCAAAAGCAACACAAAGGATGTCTAAACTTTCTCCTTCATTAGCTTATACATGGAAATCCTCTAGGATAGGTCTGGGGGGAAGGAATTGAAGATCAATCAGACTTTAACTGCATGTATCTAGTGTTTTCACTAAATACCCTACCCTGGTCCCTCCTCCAGCAGCTGCAGCTGAAGCTCGGGATAGTGGGCCACCACAAGAGCATAGTCAGTGGGCAGAAGGGTAGGCATGATTCAACTATTAGCAGTAAGATTTTTGCTAAATTACTCTTTTATTTGTCATGGCAAAACAAAATACAATGCAATCTGATCCCTTGCCGATTAACTTTAAACACATGAAGGCAAACAAGTTTTAATCACCTGTCACTCCACATAACCCATATAGATACTACTCTTTACTTTCAAATGTCTTTCTTATTGATTTAGTTCTCCAGGTGGTACCACTGAGATTCACATTCTTGTTTACCCATGACTGGTCCTATCTGATGACACTGTTTATAATTTAATTGGCATAGTCCTAATTTTAACCTGTAGGGCATTTTTATCACTTGCCACTTACATATAGAAATGTATTTCTGTCACTTTCAATTGGTTTAACACCAAGCTATAAAAGACATAAATGCTCAGGTTTTACGATTGTCTTTTAAATTAAAAAAATAAGCAGATATTCTGAGGCTAATATCACATAAAAGTAATATCTCATAATTATGGTGTGTTTACTACATACCATGCACTGTTTGAGGCTCTTTACACATGAACTGTGAAATTCTCACAACCCCTTATGAGGTAGACAGTATTACTGATGTATGAACAGATGAGGAAACTGAAACACAGAGAGGTTAAATAATGTAATGAAATATATTTTACAACACTTTTAGTTATGAATAACTCTTACATCTTGAGCATTTGTGCTTTGCTACATACTAGCCACATGGGATTAGGCAAGTTACTTTACCTCACTAAACCTCATCTGTCACATGGGCACTGCAATTGTATATGCTTGAATATGGGGAGGATTAATAAGATAATGTGTCTGGCACAGTGCCTGGCTCAGAGTATGTCCTCAATGATTTTTAGTTAATATTATTATGACTAGGATTCGACACTGACTTCTAGCCTTGGATCTGGAGCTAATACTCTGTATGATGTTGGAGAAGACACGTGAGCCCCGAGTTTCCCCAGTTTCTTTACCTGTGGAGTGAAATGAGCTAACCCTCCTCTGCCGACCACATCAGGTAGCACAAAACCACATCAAACCGTGTTTGCAGAAGCAGTTAGTCAAATGTAAAGAACTATATACATACAAACTATCACTTTTACTAAATCAACTGGGAGAAAATTGCTTTGACCTTTTATTCCACAATTACCACTGCAGAAAGTTTCAGGGTCCCTGAGCTCACACAGCGAAATGTTTTCACTACATTTTTTTTTAATGGCAAAGTGGGAGATGATTTTTAAAAAAAAAGAAAAGAAAAACTGCTTTCAGGAATATATTCAACAAAGCAACTCTCTGAGATTGTCCTGGGACACAGGTCTATCTCTTCAAAGTTTCACAGCCCTTGTTTCTACAATTATGGGTGAAATTCAGTAAATTTTGTGTTCCCACAAACAATACCCAGGCAACAAGAAAACTTTGAAATGTTTTCAGTGTTTGTTCTTAATTCACTAAAGGAAATAGATCTTAAGACAAAAATAATTTTATAATTTAGATGAAAATATTATAGTGCTGACAAAGATCAAACATTAATAAAATGTAAATTCCCTTATTTATTTTAAACTCATTTTCCAACGATGTTGAGTAAATGGGTATAATTTAATATTTTTAAAACCTAGAGATATAAGCATTGCTTTTGCATGTAGCAAACAAAGAGTAAAATAACACTAACCAGTCATTCATTCTAGAACTTAGACTTTAGTAACTTCCCACAGTTCCCATATCCAGTGGCTTAAAATAGGTTCAAAACAACACAAAACAAATATACTGGTTTGAGAAGGAAAGGCTGTATAAGGTTCATTTTTGATTAATTATATGCAATATAATTATGGGAAAATGGTACCAAAGCACATATGAAAGTAGGGTTATTTCTTGATAATAATTTCTTCTATACGAGCCTGAAATCATGCTAAAGCTAAATAAAAATAAAGTTATAATCCCAGTCACTGCAAAAGTGGTATGTATACACTGTTGCAAATTAGATTAAAAGATGGAAGAAATGAGAACTTCAGATATTTATATCTTCCTATGAAAAATAACATTGAATATGACCAAACAGAAATAGTAAATATACTCAGTGTTTTATTTTCACTTTAGGATGAAGAAATGAACATGATTCAGATATTCACCAACACCATATTTTTTTTTGCTATTACTATGAAGGCTGAGTTAAAAATTATTTACTCTTTATAGAGATATTTAGCACCTAGATACACAAGAAATGCAAATATGCACATACCCAGAACAGTTCTTTTCCTAGTATTTTCATCAGGAAGATAAGGCTTCTATACCAACAACGTCAATATCATTAAAATATTTTAAAACAGCTCCACTTCAATAGGGAGAAATAAAGTTTAACACAGAGCGTCAGTTCTGCATCTTTCTTAGGGTATAAATTGGAAGAAAATTTGTGATGGATCTGAAGATTAAAATTAGTGGTCTGAAAAGCTCAATCCATCTTGACCTACTGTTCTCCTGGAGAGGAGACCAGGGGCACGCTGAGGATTTCAAGTTATACCCATTCAAACCCTTGTCTCCGACAAGACTGTAGGTCTGACAGCAAGTGAAATATTTCCCTAACTATAAATTACCCTCTACATTTAATTCCGTGATACAGAGAGAATATGTTTCCTGTGAGTGATGGTTTATTTTTAAAAAGAACCTGAAAGATTTTTCTTGTGATTATATCTGAAAACAAAGTGAACAAATCTGATGGAAGAGGGTTCCTGTGGTGCTAAAACTGGTAGAAAATGAAAAAGGGAAACCCCAGCAAAAATGGACTGGAGTCGATCTTCCAGACAGAGAAACAAACGCCTCAACAAGTCTTTAAACGTTTTTATCTTCTTAGGCATGATGATTTTTTAAATGAGAACCTCCATATTCTTCTAAAAATAATTGCCTGAATTTCTCTCTCTCCTCTCTGACACCTTATTCAGGTAAAGTTTCAGAGCCCAACACGTGTTGCCCTGATTGCTTACTTCATTTAAATACATTATAGAGCAGTGTGGATGTGAGCTCGCTTTCAAGGCAAGGAAATTTAGGCTGGGATCCACTCTGAAATTTAATATAATATAATAATTTAATATAATATAATATAATCTGAGCAAGTTGCAAATTCTATCAATCTCAACTTCATTTCAAAATGGGGATAAAGCAACCTTCCTCCCAAGTAAGTTGTAAGGATTCAGGAAGCTAAAGAGTGATACATACTTATTTGTATTATGGCATGTAATCCTTAGCTATTATGTTATTATGATTATCATTATTAAAAGCAACAATGGTAGCTATGTAAAAATAAAATATCTTAAGCTTTTGGAAGACAGGATTTTTGTCTTAGATTAAATTTAGATTAGATTTCCCTCTGTTGCCATAAATCCAGGCAGGCAGAATTTTTTAAGTGCCCCAATTTAATATTCAGTACTCTCTGGGCAAGAGTTTATTTCCATGGCCAGTGCAGATGTGAACTGTACTGTCATGCATAAACGCTTCATTTCCTCATTTTACATAAGAATATCACCGGAGACTGTCAAAGGCTTTATTGAACTCAGAAAGCACTACATCTTCAGATTGGCACTGCTCTTATCTGTATGTTAATCTATTTTTTGAAAAAGAAAAAAAATTTTTAAAAGGCAATCTGTAAAAGTTCCTTCTTAATGCATCTTGATCGACTCCTTGTGATGACTTTTTTTTACAAGTATTCACAAATAATTGCCTTCATAGTTACTTCCAGAACTCTCCTCTGAGTCAAGCAAGTCTTTTCTTACCCAAGGAAAAGATCCTTTAACCAACTACAAAATATTGTCTAAATCACAGCTACATGTGGAAAGCAGATTTCTTCTCCTGCTCTTTGCTGGGAATTCAGTTCTGAGAGGTCTTGAGGGAACTCAATATTCTGGAATGCTTTAACTCTTCAACAGCTTTTTTAAAGCATTTTTTATGTGTCTTAAAATAGAGAAGGAAAAGTGATGGGTCTGCCTTTAACAAGCTTGCCCATCAATTTTCAAATACATGATTTAGCCAGGACTCATTTGGTTTTAAGTGACAGAAGCTCAATTTGAACTGGTTTAAGTAAAAAAAAAAAAAAAAAAAAAAGACACAAAACAAACATCAAAAAATAAATATTTGCAAATGAAGCAACTGACAAAGGATTAATCTCCAAAATTTACAAGCAGCTCATGCAGCTCAGTATCAAAAAAACAAACAACCCAATCCAAAAATGGGCAGAAGACCTAAACAGACATTTCTCCAAAGAAGATATACAGATTGCCAACAAACACATGAAAGAATGCTCAACATCATTAATCATTAGAGAAATGCAAATCAAAACTACAATGAGATATCATCTCACACCAGTCAGAATGGCCATCATCAAAAAATCTACAAACAATAAATGCTGGAGAGGGTGTGGAGAAAAGGGAACCCTCTTGCACTGTTGGTGGGAATGTGAAATGGTCCAGCCACTATGGAGAACAGTATGGAGGTTCCTTAAAAAACCAAAAACAGAACTACCATATGACCCAGCAATCCCACTATTGGGCATATACCCTGAGAAAACCATAATTCAAAAAGAGTCATGTAACAAAATGTTCACTGCTGCTCTATTTACAATAGCCAGGACATGGAAGCAACCTACACTACCATTATCAGATGAATGGATAAAGAAGATGTGGCACATATATACAATGGAATACTACTCAGCCATAAAAGAAATGAAATTGAGTTATTTGTAGTGAGGTGGATGGACCTAGAGTCTGTCATACAGAGTGAAGTAAGTCAGAAAGAGAAAAACAAATACCATATGCTAACACATATATATGGAATCTAAAAAACAAAACAAAAAAAATGGTCATGAAGAACCTAGGGGCAAAACAGGAAAAAAGATGTAGACCTACTAGAGAATGGGCTTGAGGATATGGGGAGGGGGAATGGTAAACTGGGACGAAGTGAGAGTGGCATGGACATATTCACACTACCAAATGTAAAATAGATAGCTAGTGGGAAGCAGCCCCATAGCACAGGGAGATCAGCTCGGTGCTTTGTGACCACCTAGAGGAGTGGGATAGGGAGGGTGGGAGGGAGGGAGACGCAAGAAGGAAGAGATATGGGGATATATGTATATGTATAACTGATTCACTTTGCTATAAAGCAGAAACTAACACACCATGGTAAAGTAGTTATACTCCAATAAAGATGTTAAAAAAATAATAATAACTTATTGGAAAGGTACTGGGATATCTCAGTGAATTTTTCAAAAAGTTGAACAACCAAGCGTTCTGGCTTTCTTCACAGGTCAACAACAAGACCTCCAACTGTCCAAACTTCGTATGTTAGACCATCAGACTCTACTCAATATAAACTGCTGGGACAAAAAGACTCAGAGAAATGTGATAATACACCCACCACTGTTCAAGTCGCCACGCAGAGGCCATCAATCCTCTGTGCCAACAGAAACACTGGGTAACTGGGACTGTACACAAACTGGGGCCTTAGGGTAACCTGGCAGACACCTCTAAGCTGTCTCATCTCTGGTAGTAAACTTCTGGAGGCCTGCAGTGACAATGCGTCATTATAAAGTCATAATGCTTAAAAAAATGTAAATCTTAGCAATAAAAAGAATAGCAATTCAGTTATACACACAGCTAAGCAGTTTAAAGAACGAAATCATAAATGAAGGAAGTTAACAAGGTGAAAATGCAATTTCTCATTCATTCTTCATGTGTACGTTATCAGAAAGGTACAATTCAAGCAAATACCCAGACGTATCACATTATTGTGAGTAGGAAAGATGGTTTACTTTGGTTCAATTATTTTAAAATTAAATGTGAGGTATTACTGCTAATGAAATAGTTACATCATGACCTTACAACTCTTACCTCTATCTAAAAATATTAAATTTCATCTACTTATTTTCTTTCTACATATAATTCCTAACAGCTGTTATTTAATTATTCATTCATTCGTTCCACCAAAAACGGAATCATCACCAGTTATGAAATTAGACAGTACTGGAGGCTTGATACTAGGCATTTTGTTATCAAATAAAAATTTTGCAAAAGCCATAAAATGTGTTTCACTAAGCTCACTTATTAACACTATAAGGATTCCAACAATTTGAATGAAATAGGTGGATTCATTTTACTTACTTCCATAAAACAGTCCAATAGCAATAAAATATCAGAACTCCTGGAATGAATTTTACACAATCAATTCAACCTTGGTGGTTAAGAATGAAATTTATTACTACTGTTAGTCATATTATTAATTAACAAAATAATGCCAACTTTCTTCATTGTAACCACTGTACAAAGAGCAGCCTCCATATGCCAGGTACTATGAAAGGCCCTTCATATAGTATACAAAAGAAAAAAGGAGCACTTTCCACAGTATCATTCAAATATTGCTAATGTCCTTGATATTTAAGTAGAACTACCTGGGGTCCCCGATTTCATTTTGTGAGAATCCCCACTGGCCCAAGATTTATGCAAACCCTAGGGCCTAGCGTTCTTCCAGGCATCTTTGGCTCTGAGCTCCAGGTCTGTAGGAAAGAGCTCCCTCCTCTCTCAAACACAACAACTATTCCGTGTGCAGACGAATATGAGGAACACAACTTGCTGTCTTTGATTTTCCCCAGACTCCTTGATATCAGACACTGGCCTGTGCTAGGACTTACACAGGCCTGTGGTTTCAGAGGATTTTAAATCACAGCAACAAAAATGACCTGATTATCAAGAGTTCTAAACACATGTTTCTTTATTTCTTTATGAAGAATTTGATTTAGAAAAGTGAGAGAAAGAATGATCTACATATTCTCCCAGCAAGTTGAAATTTAACATAGTTATGTGTCATCAAGGAGCTTCAAAACACCTCCCACACTCTCTCTTCAGCATTACATTTATCGACCATCTCATGTAATAATCTGACAATAAGTAAAACTCTAAAAGCTAATTTAATATAGTTTTATTCTCAGTCAAATATCCTCTTCTCTCTCAATTTCCTAAGCAACTAAAGAAACTCCAGATTTACCTTTGGGTTTCATGAACTCATCCAAAGTTTGAGATTGCATATATGTTTAACTGCCTAAGAAAGACTGGTGAAGAGCAATTCACCAAGCTGATATAAACTAATTAAGAGCATAGATTTCCATGAGATCATAATGAACTAATTAAGTAACATGTGTTTTTACAAGTTGTGTTATAATTTGCATACATTCCATCGTAACTCTGATATATGATTGTCCGCATTTCACTAGATCCTCAAACTTAGTTTTGGAGAGATGTTACATGCCTTAACCAAAGCCATTCAATAAGAAAATGCTGGAAGAATTTGAATCAAATCTACTGATGCCAAGTTTATTACTTTTCCCATCATGCCAAATATTGGCCCAAATCCCATATCTACTTACAAATAAATCATTAAAACAAGATGATACACTTCACCTACAGGAGCTACTGCTAGCTTACTATGGTGCCATGGCAGAAGCTCTGAGGTTTTAATTTGTCCTTGAAACTGGAAGAAACATTTTCAGCCCAGTAATGCCAATTGCCTTTCCCCCATCAAAGTTCATCAAATGTCTTAGCTTAAGTCTTTAACTGGACTTGCTATGGAGGCAATAGTTTCTAATGCTCCGCGATAATAATCGGTCTGTTGATAGACACCAAATATTTAAAAGTTAGGACTATCTCAGACCCGGGAAAAGACTCTTAGCAGGTATGACAAATATGCATACATTCAAACTTTGCCAATATTTATAAAATAATTTGCAATATTTATCTTTAGTGATGGAGTACTAATTAGGAGATTTTATTTACTAACAAGTTGAATGTCAGACTTCAAAAATATTTAACATTTGGAGAAGCCCTGAGTTCATTTAATTCAACCTTTTATCCAAAGTGAGTCCCTGACAGATACTCATTTAGATTCTCCTTGCTTAATTTTAATAATCAAGAATTTGATGTTTCTTTCCTTGAAATTATGGGAAGTCTAATTTTTTTGGGGGGGTTGGGGGTTAGGTAATGGTACAGCACATATCCTTCCCCAATTTTTCATATCCTAGTATCCTAGAAATTCCATATCCTAGTTTTATGTCCTAGTCAGAAAAAGAATAACATTTTTTGAGCATCCTGTGGAAAGGCAATAGACGAAACTGGCAACAAAGGGCTCCCCCACCAGCCCCACCCAGGGCTGCAGGGATCGCTATCAACAAATTTATAGACAATCACGGTACATTTCTGTGCTGCCACCCACTGGTCAAAAGGGCTGCCATTGATCCTTATTTGCTGGTGAATTTCCTGAAGAGGCAGTAATAACTAGTTGCACTTTTTGGTACTTTCCTAAATTTGTCATTTGCCAGCATCCTTGAGAACATTCCTTCCATTTTTGAAAGTTACCACCTTTTGAACCCATCCCCAAGGTAGACTTGCAAGAAAACTGGCCATCATCCTTAGCAATATGAACCCCAAGTCTGACTATTTGGACCTTCAAAATATTTCATGAGTTACCTATGTCTTTGCATTATTCCTTTTCAGCTTAAAATTGCCTAAGTTTCAATTAAGGATCACGTCTGATACGAAACTGAAACGCGCCTCCTCCAAATGTTGATCCTTTGTCCTAATTCTCTTAGCCGTACAACATCTGCTCAATAGATGTTTCCTCCTTCTTTTCCATATTTGACGGCAGTTCTTATAGCCCTTCTTCCCTCCCCCACCCCTCCCACTCTACCACCATAGTTTGCAAGCCAAACATCATTGGCTCTTCCATCTGAAACTCAACGTAACTTGGCTTCTGGACTCTTCACAGGACTGAGTATGCTGCCCTGGAAACACTGGGGCTTATAACAAATGTTTGGGAGCTTATTTTGTCTACTGCAAAAATATACTGCTAAATAGTTTTTAAAATATAATACTTAAATATTTAAATATGTATTATTGATCTACCATAGGATTGTCTGGCGTGTGTCCTCAGGCTCTGGTCTAGCAGTTCATTTAAAAAAGTTGTCTCGGCCCAAGAGCATGGTTAAAATAAGTAAGACAGACAAGAACAAGTGATGGCAGGATGTGAAGAATGTGGTACACTAATAGATGAAAATTCTTTGCAAAACAGTTTGGCAGTTCCTCAAAATACTGAGCTGAGAGTTATCAGATGACCCAGCATTTCCATTTCTAGGTGTTTACCCAAGAGAAATAAAAACGTATGTCCACACAAAAACTTATACATAACTACTCATAGCAACGGTATCCCCAATGGCCAAAAAGTAGAAACAACCCAAAAGCCCATCAAGAGATGAATGGATAAATGAAATAAATGAAATATATCCATACAGTGGAATATTATTTGGAAATAAAAAGGAATGTGAAATAATGATGCATACTACCACATGGGTGAACCTTGAAACATTATGAAAAGTGAAAGAAGCTATTCACAAAAGACCATATATGTATGATTTCATTTATATGAAATGGCCAGAAGAGGAAAATCTATCAGGAAAGAAAGTATATTAATTGTTTCCTAGGGTTGTGAGGCTTGGGGAGAATGCAGAGTGACCGTTAATGGGCATGGGATTTCTTTTTGAGGGGACAAAAGTGTTTCAAAGCTAGATGGTGGTGACGGTTGCATCTGTGACTATACTTGACTCTGTGACTACACTGAAAACCACTGAAATGGGTGAACTGTATGGTATGTGAGTTATATTTCAATAAGCTTATCTTTTAAAGTTACCTCAGGATGTATAGAACCATAAGACTTAGAAGTAGAGAAAAGTATACAGACGGTCTAATACAACTGATTTTTTATAAACATGGAAAATCAACTAAATCAGTTATCTACTGCTATGCAGCCAACCACCCCCAAACTGGCTTAAAACTACAATGGTTTAGCTTGGTCATCATTCTTCAAGTATCGGTGGGATCAGACTGTAGCTGGGGCCACTTGTCTGGGACTCGACTGTAGATGACTCATTGGAAAGTTGATGACAGAAAGCTGGCGAGTTGATGCTGGTGTCAGCTGAAAGTTCAGACGGGGCTATGAGCTCAAGGACTGAGCATTTCTCCACATAGTCACCTCCACTTTATGGTGGCTGGTTTCTAAGAATGAGTATCCCAAGAGAACCACCTAGAAAGTGTACTGCCCCTCACACTCTCGTCTTAAAAGTCAGACGGTGTCACTTCCGCCATAGTCTCGAGTCCATACAAAGTGAAGGACAGGGAATAGAGAGCCCATCTGTCAATGGGAGAGTGTCAGACTCACATCAGAAGAAGGTCACAGAGATGGGAAATAACGCTATGGCCACTTTTTGACAATACAACCTCGCACAGTGAGTATTACAGGGTCAATATATATTGTCACCTGTTTTAATTCACCATGAGGCAACATTTATATAGGGTCCACATTTCTCACAAAAACAACCTGTGCACTTCTGGTGTTGACATAGAAAGTATACTCCGATTTTATGTTTTAGTGAAGTGGCTTTCAGTAACAAGCTGTTTTAAGGCCATCTTCACTTTGTAGAGTTTTCTCATGAGAAAATCCTGCAAAATAACCCTCAAATGAGCTGGGGACATAATCAGGATATGCTACAATAGCACTTATGATTATTCAAACGAAATCCTTATAACATTTTAATATGAAGACTCTATTTCCTGTAACCTGTAGATACAACTGAAATTAGTCTTGTATTGAGTTATGAAGAAGCAAGCTTCCTATGTGTCCAGAAAAGTCCAAATAAAGAAGCTCATGATGGGGGAAAGAGATAAGTTAGGAGTTTAGGATTAACATATATACACTACTATACACACTACTATACACACTACTATATATAAAATTGATAAACAACAAAGACCTACTGTATAGCACAGGGGACTATACTCAATATTTTGTAATAAGCTACAAGGGAAAAGAATCTGAAAAAGAATATATATATAGAAAGATAGATAGATAGATAACTGATATATATATCAGATATATATCAGATATATCAGATATGTATATAACTGAACCACTTTGCTGTACATCTGAAACTAACACAACATTGTAAATCAACTATATCTCAATTTAAAAATTAATTTAATTTTAAAAAGACACAATATATCTTATGCCAATACATAAAAAAGCCAACAACAAGAAAACCCCACAATACATACAGCATACCACCATTAAAAAAACATACAAATAAATAGCAACTACAGAACAACGTATGTCAAAATCTGTAATAATCAGAAGATTCTACTATGACCATATTGAGTTCCATCAACTGTGAATAGGTGAAAAATCTCCCAAACACAAAGGAAATGCAAGACCAGCAAACAATTATTGTAGCTGGATTGCTCTAACCTCTGGGGGAAAGTATATTTTCAAAGAATAGTTAGAAATGATTGAGACAGATACTCAACAAATATGAGAAATTTGGTATAACTGCATAGAAACAAAAGGAATTGGGTGTCTGTGTGTCTTTTTATGTGTGAAGTTGCTGATTCATGTACTAACAGGGAAGTTGGTGGCTTGTTTTTTGTTTTTACTTTCGGCTGAAATAAGGCACACAAGTCCATTCAAGGAAAAAAAAAAAGACACTCGCCTACATATTTTATTAGTGAAGGATATGTTTCAGTTAACATGCCTCATTTTAAAGTTTCGATTTGGGTTGTTTATGGAGGAAACTGCAATTTGGGGGTCTGGGATTCATCAAAGTAAATGGGCTAATTCTGAAACAACATGCAGGGAAGACATGGATGCAATACAACCATTCAAATAAGGATAAAAGAACGTAATCAGTGTAACAGTGGAGACGAGATCCTTGTGCCATACAACTAAACTAATGGCTTTCATCACAATTAGACAAAGCATTCACTTTTGAGCTACAACAGAACAGGAAAACACAGTAAGTTTATTCGTCAACTTACACCCTCAACACAAATATATTAAACATGCCCTCTGGGTCTGGCACTCACCTGGGTGCTGGTGACACAGTAAGGGGAGGAGACCTGGTCACAACCTAACCGATAAATTAATCAGTAAACTTAGATGTTTCTCAGAAAATAAGCATTATTAATTATTATTTCTAGGAATAACAGTATTATCTATCTAGTACTAAAATGTTTCATTTCTGCTAAATCAAGTGACTACAGTGTGCAAAAGGTTTTCAACATCAGGTTTCCATACAACCCAGAAAAGCTCCCAGGATGGTAATTTCTTATCTCTATTCTCCCTAAAGGTGGAGTCATCGCATTACTGCAGCATTATTAAAGCCACGCTCTTGGAAGACATTACTGCGGAGGACTGAGGTGCGATCCCTGATATGAGCAGAGATCCCAAAATAGAGAGAATTTACATTCTAGATTATTCATTTTAAGAATAAACTGCCTCTGACTTTCGACAGGTCTATAGCAGGCAACTGCAGGTCTCTGACAAGCAGCTGGAATGAACGGTATTATTTCTTAAAAGTGTCTGCGTTAGCTAATGGGCTAGGTTCAAAGCAGATCTTTTGTTTGGGTGGAGGGCTTCTCAGTTGTGGAGGTGTTGGGCAGAAGCGCTGGCCAGCAGAGCTACAGTTGCCCTTCAAAAGCTTCCAATCCGCTCAAAGCTGTAAAGACCCTTAGTTGATACCTTGGAGTCCTGCTTCCCAGAGCACAAGAGATGGCAGTGTCCAACTGTGCATGGAATTGCTTGGACTTGCCTACAACTGTGGAACAACCTTAGGTTGACTGTTATGTAATTCAGTTTTTAATTCTGAACTTAACTTCTTCATACAGCAGATCTGCCAGGAGATGTAAGCTGCAAAATGATTCCCCAGATAACTAAATCTATAGACTTGGTGAATAGAACTAGTTAGTATTTGCTACATAAATGCCGAAGATTACTTGTCAAAAGTGATTTTTTTGTTTGTTTGTTTTGGTCTCATTGATATTGAGTCCTCCAGCTGCTTTCAGAGACCATGAGTAGAATGTGAAAGTCAGAACTTGTCATTAGTGAGAGACGCTGGTCTTCACTTTTCTATGGCAGCCGCTAGACAGCCGGCTCATTTAGAGCCCAGGGCATGAACCTGCACATTCCTTTAATGACTGCAGCCGAATGACAGCAACTTGAACATGATCGATGGGCTGCCTGGGGCATGTTTACCTGTGTTGCTGATGCATGCCAGAGATAGCGTCAGTCCAAACCACTGACTCTCAGAAACAGGAATGTTCCAGGAAAGCAATGTTACGGTATTTAATCCACGGGACTCCTGTCGCCTCATATTTTCTCCACAGAAATTAACTAACACTGAGCTGTATAAGTTTGTTGAATTCTATCTGTTTGGAGTCTCAGTAATGATTCCTTCAGATTTCAAAAACACATTGCAGATCAAACTGGTGAAATGACCCACCTCCCTTTTCTGAGTTAAATAAGAACAATACAGGAAGGCGCAACACTTAATTTGACCTCAGCAAAACCTTGGTCATAGAGAAAAACAAGCTAATTTCTCATTTCAGTTCTATAGCAATTTCCTATATGGTAGGTAAACTGAGTAATTTTTAAAGTTCGAGTTTCTTTGGTCATATACAGGAAACACTGAACAAAATAATCACTAAAGAAAAAAGTCATTATTTAATTATATGTCTGATGAAATAAGATTTACATAGAGATCTTAATGAAATATATAATATATATTTCATTAAAATATACAAAGTTTAAAGAAATTTAACATCTGTCCTTTTAAAAAATGTTTTTGTTATTTTGAGACACTAACATTGTCTCCTCGCCCTATGATAATTCCTATGTTTATTTTGCCTATTTCTACCATATTTGGTTCAGTTGCTCTGAATACTAAACATGCTTTCCCCATTTACTCCCTCTAGAATATTCTATTTGTTAATTTCCAGCTCTGTACAAATCCTGTAGAGGGTTATACCCTAGGAGCTCCTGCTTCATATGTCCTGCCTGTGGCTCTTATCAGTAATTAATTTTGGCAGATTTTCTCAGTGAGTTTGTAAGGGTCTTTAAAATCATTCTCAAAACTTTGCTCCAGGCAGCCTCTGTCAAAGTAGACCCAATGATTTATGTACAAGAAAGTAAGACATGTCATTTTTTTTTTCAATCTGAGAAAACTGAATCAACCGAAGAACTGGATTAAGATGGAAAAAGTTAAATAAAATTATAATATTAAATAATTCAGTGTGTCTGCTCATATAGCCATTAGAAAAATGTTTTAATATTTAGTGATATAAAATACTCTTGATATAACTGTTAAATGTACAAAGTATAAAATATTAAAAGTGTGCACAAATAATTTTATAGTCACATAAAAATCTTAGAAGGAAATCTTCCCAAATACTTGCAGCAGCCTCTAGCTGCAGTGTTATTCTCAAAGAAAATTTGCATCTTTATTCCTTTCTGAGTTTTTTAAACTTTCCACAATGTGCATGAATTATTTTATAATGGCAAATCATTAAAAACTATTAAAACATCACATTTAAAATAGTCAATGTGATTTCACATATTAATATTCAACAATGAATTCTAACAATAAATATGAAAGAAGCATTAGAAATGCACTATGATGTCCTGTTACAAAATCCCACCTATTAAAAGCTTACCTTCTAACTTAGCATATAAAGGGTTAATCCATTTTTATTTTTCCCATTATAGCCTTCAGTCCCCTAAAAACTGAACTAATACCTTCAAAGGGGCGGGGCAGACAGCAACCAAATGAATTAATTCTTAGAATAGAATCTGGGGTTATTAAAAAGACGGATGAGTATGTATGTGTCTTGAGAAGAGTTACAAAGTAAAATGTTAAGGGAAAAATCAAGCTTTAGGAAAAAAAGTCAAAATAACTTACAGGCACAACTAGAATACACATGAGGGAGCATGGGAGGGTGCGGAGAAGAAGGGAGGCAGATGATGTATCCACACTTCCAGAATTATTCAGCCATAACTAGAACTCCTAGCATTAATTCCCCAAATCTTACACAAATGGTTTATGACCCTTGTCTTTCTTTGATCTCCAATTTCAACCACCATTCTTGTGATTCAAAAGATCCACGATACACAAAGAAACAGACTTGCTTCAAACCTAGCCAGTCCTATCAGGTTGGTGCCACATGACCATCCCCTTTCCTTCCTACTTGGAAGTCTGGAACTCTACCTACACCACGTGCTTGCTTTCTTTGCCCGGCTGGAAGTCTAATACCCATTTGGTCACTATATCTACATCTGGCTCCCCTCCTGTGTATGTGATATCTACAAGACTTTCTAATACTTTCCTTGTTATGAACTATACCATCGACAAAGACCCAGGTCTACAGATTCCTGGCTTGCACCTTCCTCTCCCCATCCACATGTCCAGACAGTCATTTACTGCTCCTAACATAGTCTGTGGTCTAGCAATGAAAATAGGGGGAAAATCATGCCCTTTTTTTCACTTTCAATCTATATCTGGCCTAACACAAAAAATAAATTTGAAAATCATCAATCAAATAATCCTCATTTTAATTTTAATACATGCAGAAAGTTCAACTTGTGGCACTATGGTCTAATTCTTTTCCTCCCTGATTAAATGAATATAAAGTTCACTAGTCTTTACAGATAATCCTTCTCTATCTTCTCGACCTTTCCTAAAGGTGTTTTAATTTCCTCTTTTTCATGGACGATAATTTTGTCATTACTTTCATAAAACGGTTTTCCAAAATACAGTTGGGAAATTGATTAGTTATATAGGTCATTTCCCACACTGTGTTATCAGAAACTATTGTTGCACATTACAGGAACACTAATAATACTGAGAGATTCTGCATTGCTACGTGGCACTGGAAAAATACCAATTAAGGAAGTGTTTTATAATGTACTCCTTCCCAGTAGCATTCTTGTTATACAGAGCTATGTAATTTTAAAATTATAAATGTAGACACTATGTGAAAACAAAGGCATGCTATCCTCACACATGAGTCAATGTAAATGGTCCACATTTTTTTTAGATTTTACATAAGATAAATCCTTTAAAATGCTTTTTTAGTACCTTTATATGGTTCAAACATATACAAAGTCCTCTGTGCAGTAGTTTTGCAGAGTGGGAGCTCAGAAATGCCTTTCTCCTACTTTTCTACATTAAACATAATAAAAAACTGATTAAAAGCAAGAGAATTCTGTCTTACTACCTGAAAATCAGCAATACCCTAAATTGTGGTCCTAAAAATTTCCTCTAAAAGCAATAATGTAATCTTCTGTCCTTGTGGAATGTAAAGAACAGGAGAAATTACCGTAGCAATACAGTATCTAAGGTTATAAACACTATAAAGTTTAAGGAATAAGTTTATTGGTATAAATAACTTGGAATTTCATAATATATTGACGAGAGTTTTCTTAAAATTTCACCTACAATTTTTTAATGTTTTATAACTTTTTATATATGTTTGTCTTATCTTTTTAGCTTCATGGCTAACTAACTGAAAGCAATGAAACTCCAAATCTGTGTATCACCCAGGGGAAGCACAGTGTTATGCACATAGCAGGCAATTGATAAACACTATTAAATAAACCCAACAAAACGACACATTTGCATATACTGTTATGTATCTAGAATTTTCTATTTAATCTGTTCATTATTAAGTATATTTCACTGGTAGAATCATGACAAAAAACACATTTATCTGAGCCATAATAATTTACAAAGATCAATATGAGCTCTAAAGGTTTTTAAAAAGTTCCCCATGGAAAAGGATCTGAAATCATAATCACTTTGCTGAATCACTTTGCTGTACTAACCCAACATTGTAAGTTAACTATACTTCAATTAAAACATGGTTTTTAAAGTCCCCATAATTTTTTTAGCTTACACAAGAAGACCCTTTAGATATCAACTCTGGAAGCATGTGATGATCAAAGGAGACATAGGTCAACTGAAGGGAAAGAAATGTATTTCAAAACAAGTGTAGTTTTAGGAAAGCCATGGTTTTCTTAAGAGCAAAGTAGTACACATATTGATTTAAGGTAAAATACATAGGTCAACATTACATGGCATGAGTAAATGTAAATTCTTGTCTAATAGTACAGACCAGCACTGGAACAATTTTTTTTTTAATGAAAATATGAAAATGAAGATCAGCTGACTACTCCCAGGCAAACCACAAGCAAACATGTTGTATTTCTTGCAGTCATGAGGCCACCTCGGGTCTCTCCAGTGATGGGGATGTGAGCCCCTGCCCTGTCCTCATTCTCACATCAGCTTTCACAGTCAACAACAAGCTTTCTCTCTCTCTTTTTTAATTAATTTATTAATTTATTATTTTTTTGGCTGCACGGGGTCTTTGTTGCTGCTCGCGGGCTTTCTCTAGTTGGGGCGAGCGGGGCCTACTCTTCATGGCAGTGCGCGGGCTTCTCATTGCAGTGGCTTCTCTTGCTGTGGAGCATGGGCTCTAGGCACACGGGTTTCAGTAGTTGTGGCTCGGGGCTCTAGAGCGCAGGCTCAGTAGTCGTGGCGCACGGGCTTAGTTGCTCCATGGCATGTGGGATGTTCCCGGACCAGGGCTTGAACCCGTGTCCCCTGCACTGGCAGGCTGATTCTTAACCACTGCGCCACCAGGGAAGTCCCCTCTCTCTCTTTTCTTGATTTGATCTCATTTCCCAGAGTCATTACCTAGGTCTCGACACTAACAATAATTACTTTCAAATTCTTCATTTAAGCACACAGTTCTCATGCTATCACCATACATATTCACTCTGTGAATCCACTGTTCCTACCACTTTTTCTGCCTTTTACCCCTTTTCACTTAGCAGCAATTCCAAAATCCGTCACTATAATCATTTTCTTGCATTCATCATATCCAGTGCCTCTCCACCTCGGCTCAGCCCAGCTCTCCAGACCCCAAAACAACTCAAAACAAACTGACCATGTCTACCTGATGACAGGAGAAGAGAAATACATATGTTTCCCGTACCAAGCCATCAGCCCTCCTGCGGCCATGAACTTTGCCTCTCTCCCATTCTCATAGATGTCTTTGTTCTAAAAGCCATTCCCTCTGCTGGTGCACTGGGTCCCCTTCACTCTCACCTACTCAGTGATTTTCCCACTGAAATTATACCCCTCCCAAGCATCATTAATTTCTTCTGGGTCACTGCCATCATCATAGCAATATCTCCCAGCCTGAAATCCCTCGGCCCTTCTCGCCCCTTTAGCCATCACATCATTCTGTCTCCTCTTTGTGATGAAGGGTTATCAGTCTCCTCTCAGCTATTTGCTCAAATGATATGATGGGAATCATCACATGCCCAACCTCTGTCCTCTCTTCCTCTTCTGGTGAAGGACACTCACAAGAGAGGGAGTGGGGACTGGGTCCCTCTCTCTTAGAGCCCCATGGGACAAGAGACTTGGTAACTGTTGGCAACGAGACAGATGTGTCTGAAATACAGAAAATTATCCATAGAGTATAGCATAAATCATGGTTCTGTTTATGTTAATATAAAAGTACAAAATTCACCAGTTAAAAAGCAATCAAGATGGGAAATCAGAGCAAAGAAAGAAAAAAATCAATGAACACCTTTTCACTGAGCAATCCATGGCTGCTCTGTGTTCAAACACTTAGGGCTCAGCTTAAAAATGTCTAAGTCGTGCCATACATGCTACGTGGGGTGCATTTCATGGTTCATGGTTTGGCATGACTTAAGTTCCACTCCATGGTTATAGAGTAGAATTTATTTCTATGCAATGTCAACTACCAGCCCCAGAACTTCTGTTCTTAGTCTCACTAACAACTTATTCCAATGAATTCTTACTAGACTGAATTTTCTTTACGTATCCATTTCTGTTATTATCCTTTATTGTGATTTGCTTAAATAAGGTATGCAATATATTTAATGAATTAGTAATTACATTATGGAACCTATTATATCCAGTCAGCTCAGAATATATGCTTGCTATGATAAAAAAAAAAAATCACTTCCCTCCTACAGAACTGACGTCCAAGAAGCCAGGACTAGAGTGGTACATAATTGTAATGTCATAAAATATTTTTACTTGAAATTCTCTAAATGAATAAATAGGATTTTTACTCAAGAAAGCTATCTCTTCTGAGCACCAGAAGCACCAGGCAAACGATATTCTTTACGTGAAAAGATTTATAAATAGGTTATACACGTAATTGTTAAGAATCATAGAAGGTATTAATTTCTAATGTCGTTTTTCTTTCATCTCAGCTAATATTTTTTAAAAATATATTTAACTTAGTTTTAACTCCATAAAGGATGGTCTATGCATGAGAAAAAGAGAGGAAGGACGTTTTAAGAATAATTTAGGACAAAAATGTCCCAGTGAAGGAAGAGATTGGTTGTTTGCATGAGGCCACACTAAGGAAGTCCATGGGCTTAGCCACTTGTTGATTTCTGCCTTCAAACTGCCAGACAGCACACATGGGACCTGACCGCCGCGTCTCTGATTTGGCCGCTCCCACCTGCTCTAACTCAGCTTCCCAAGACATTTTCATTCCTCCTCACATTACTTATCTGCCACAAAGCATCTCACCTTTACTGTCCAAAAACGAGCAATGAATTTATTTTAATAATTAGAAAAAAACTCTTCACAGTAAGTTTTTATTAAATTCTCATCAAGGCTTTGGAGAGGCCATTTTATTTACTATAATGTATTTTTCCTTTAAGTAGCTTATCCACTCTCTCAACTACAGACATCACTATTTAAGCTGAAGGACTATTTCCTATTATCCAAACCCAATTAATATTTCTTCCAGTCTCCCAATTATCTTCCCCTTTTTTGATACACTTCCTGATCCTCTAAGTCCTCTATGCCCATTCCTACCTCTGTCCAAATGTAAACGCGTATGGTAAGAAATCTAATAATTTGGCTTACTTCCTTGTACACTTTTCTAGAGGCTCATAAACATGTACAAACAAAAAATATGTTTACTATTTCGCTTTTTAAAAACAGGATAATACAATACTATACCATTCCTTTCTAAAATCTTCATGGATTTTTTTCAAAGTTTAGATATATATCTAACTCACTTTTATTAATAACTGCATAGAAAGGCTATATCTTTTATATGGAGGATTTTATATAAAGGAGATACCATTTTTAAAACTTTTCATCAATCAATACTGTTCTTTTTTTTTTTTTTTACTATCCCAAATAATTCTGCAATACATACTCATACTTAATACCTTATGTTCTAGGTCACTCATTTCTATAGAACCTATGTCTAAGCATGACTAATCAAAGGCTATGAAGTATTTCAAAAGCCAACTCACAGCAACACACCATTTTACAAAAAGATTACAGTAAAGCACATTTTCATGTGGAATGAAAAAGAATGTGAATTTCCTCAAAATTTAACTGTAGCTAGCTTATAATATATACTGTTTTTTAATGTCTGTCTATTTGGTAGATTAAAGAAAATCATGTTTTCATTCTGAATTTTATGTCCTTGATTGGCACATTAGGGTGAAAAATATTTGCATATGTTTATTGGTTGTTTGCATTTTTCTTCTCTGAATTTCCTGTTGATATTTTTTGCCTAGTTTTCTATTCCTTTGTCTTTTTCTCATCAACATTAGGAAGTCTTAATATATTAATTATATCAACATTTTGTCATATTTGTGACACGTTATTTCCCGTGGTCTATTTTTAACCTTTTTTATGTTAAATTATTCCTTGCTATTATTGTTGGTATTCACACTGCCAACTGTACCAACCATTCATGTATGGCTTCTGAGTTTCCTGCACGTACTTAGAAAGCCTTCTCCACCTCTAGGTTGCATGAATATTTTCCCAATGTTTCTCCCATCAAGTCTATAGTTTTATTTTGACAGTTACATTGCTTTTCCTTTGAGATTTATTTCTGAATATATTGTGAGTTAAGGGCCTTAATTTTCTTCCAGATGTTTAGCCAGTTATGCTAACACCAGTTCCACCACTGCTTTGTACTCAACTGACATACTTTGAAATGAGTCAGGCTCCTCTATATTTTTTAATCTGTTCTGAATCTTTAGTTATGTCCTAGAGAGATTATTCTTTCCATTTGGGGCCAACTGGACACAACTGTATGTTTAGTAAGGTAAAATATTTCTTTTTTTTTTTTAAACATCTTTATTGGAGTATAATTGCTTTACAATGGTATGTTAGTTTCTGCTTTATAACAAAGTGAATCAGTTATACATATACATATATCCCCGTATCTCCTCCCTCTTGCATCTCCCTCCCTCCCACCCTCCCTATCCCACCCCTCCAGGCTGTCACAAAGCACCGAGCTGATCTCCCTGTGCTATGCGGCTGCTTCCCACTAGCTATCTATTTTACATTTGGTAGTATATATAAGTCCAAGGTAAAATATTTCGATCAAAATTTTCCCTGCAACTCTCACATATTTATGCTTCCATATGATCTTTAAAATAGCTTGATCCAATTTGCCAAAGAAACAGTCAGCCACAGAATCCTGAGTACAACTGCCTAAATGTTACATTAATTTGGGAGACAGTAATATTGGTATGGTGTCAAGCTCGTCTACACAGGACTGTAGCATGCCTTGTCCTTTATTCTCAATTCTTTTATGTGCTTTGATAAAATACTATAGTGTTCATCAGACGGGTCTGGTTATCTTATCAAATTTATTCCTCGTGTTTTACATTTTGTCACTGCTCTAAAGCTAGTGGCCTAGCAAGATTTCCAGACCATGACAGAATAAAAATCCATGACCTAACCCAGCTATATAACAAAGCAGTATTTGGAGTATAAGAAGTATCATGAACTTTTGCTCCCCTTTTCCATTACCCCTGAAAAATAATCAGAAAACTCTCACAGGTAGGCTTTTGGAAGCAAACTAATCAAGCAATACAGCCTGGGCCTCAACCCAATTTCCTGCTTACTTACCATTTTCACAAACTAGATTATCCAATCAATCTATTCGACTCTCCTTTGTGAACCTACTTTTGCTTCACACTTTCTTGACCTAGTGACACAATTCTGACTGACAGCATCATTGATCCTTTCCATCAATGAACCTTTCCTTAGCTACTCTTTGATAACTTGAGCATCTACCTTTACCTAAATCAGTCCCCATTTATTAAACAAAATCAATGTCCTCTAGGAAAACTGAGTCCTTCTACTAGTTGAGTCCTTAATTGCCACATTTAGTCTATTGCTCTGTTGAGAGGTTCCTGGGATCAGTGAAGTTATGTCACTCTTACTCCACTGCTGCTGCTAATTCCCTGAATCATATAATTCAAACACAGGATGCTTTTGCGCTTAAAAAGAATATTGATTTGTATTCTAGCTCATGGTAAGCAAAAGAAACAAATTAAATTTTTTTTATTTTCCAGCTTTCTTTAATCATTTATTACATTTTAATTATAAGAAACATGAATTTTATGAAACAATTACTTTTAAATCTAAGACTTCAGATTTTATCTGCTTATTCATTTTTATGGCAAAGAAACGGTAGAGGAAGAATCATTTAGACTACAGCTTTACAGGAAAAGTTCTCAAATGCATTCTTCCAGAGCCATCTTGGAAACACTGGGAAAAGAAATTTGCTTAGGCCCACAATGATACGATATTCATCTGCTCTCACTCTTACCAGTTTGTTAGCGTCATGGATATACTTTGAAATTTTATTAAACTTTAGGTTTCTACAGACCAATTATTTGGCTTCACACATTTAACAGTATTAAACGTCAGGTCCATCACTTAATCTGCCAAAACTTCACCTATAGAATTTTTGACTGCAATTTTCGTTTTTGTTCCTGTAGAATATTTTTTCAAGGAAAGCTGCCTAAATCTCAAATAAAAACGGAGTCAAAAGCTATTATAATCATACGTGAATAGCAATTGTATAATGAATACCAACATTCTGCTAGAAAACCATGATTTTCGTCCCAACATAATTAAATCACCATCTTTCATCTGGAAAGAATGATGTTTACAATGTCCCCACGTGTATGTCAGAAAAGTGGAATGTTTCTACCTGTTCTTTGACCGAGGCGAGGATAGCAGAGGTGGTCTCTGTCTCTGAGCCATCCCCATTGGAGGTGGTGAGGCCAGGGCTCAAGGAGCTGGTCTTCTCCGAGGCTGATGGAGGCTGGTCTGGGACAGGCATAGCTCCTGCAATGCAAGAGGACACGCTCAGTGCCATTGGATATTGGCCCTGTAAACAGACGTAACTATCAGGCAGCTCTAAGAGGTACACTTTGGCAAGATGGAAAGTATGAACTACAGAGAAAGCACGTGACATAACTGTAGAAGGAGAAGCAAGCAAATAGACAGTCTCTCCTATATCCACCCCGACCAAATTCCAAAATACGCTCACAACTTTGTGTCTTGTCTTTGAGGTAAATGGAGGAAGAAATGATGAGATAGAAAAGGCAAGTAAGATGAGAAAAAACAGAGGGATAAAGAAGTAAAGATAAAAAGCTCGTCAAACTACCATTTTCTATCTGATTTAGATACATTTATTACTTGTGCACTGACATACTTTCACCTCAAAAAAAAAAAAAACCTAAAGATATTCTCCTCGATATGAAAATCACACAAAATAAGTGATCAATAATTTATAAGTAATTAAGAAACACCACAGTTGACATAAGAACCTCGGCTGGTATTGTGAAATATAGTAAATGGCTAGCCTACTCCACAAATATTTGCTGAGTTCTTAACTCTGAGACCAATAGCAGACAAGAGCTGCAAAGCTGGCGAGACTCATTTGCCACAGTTTATTGTCTGAGTTCACTGATGAAAGAAAGGAGAGACTCAGATAACATCAGCCCACTTCATAAAGGGACAGACATGTATGGGTTAAAAACAGGACTCTCAGAAGTTATTTTTTCCACTGTACTTCTCTTTCTCACACAAATAAATATGACTGAAGTATCTGTCACATGTATTACTTAGCAATGGTCATCAGCAGAGGAAGTAATAAGTAACTCAGGGCAATTTTTACCCAGGCACAACAAAAATCACTGTTCAAATAAAAGGCTGGCAGTAGATCAAGGTTATTTTCTTGCCTTAAGCTATTATATTACATGTCCTTCCAGGAACCATTGCTGTGTGAATGTTAAAAGGTATCTCCTATTATACTGTATCTGAGCATCCTGGGTTTCAAACTAAGCAGCATAATTTTCTTCACAGCCCTTGTACTATGTTATTAGCGGCATTTAGTTAATAATTTAGGGATATGCAAACCCCAAAGGGCTCCAGTATAGAATTTTCCTTTAAATATATGACAAAAACGTGGTAACCTAATGTTCTCATTGGACATTCCAATCTAGTTTTGACTTGTTTTTATTTTTTGAAGTTCCTTATAATATTACTAATGGGGATTAGAATATCATTGGAAAAATAAATCTGTTACACACATACAATATATGGGAGGATTTGGGCAAATGACATTAACAAGCAGAATGCAAGCAAAGGATAAGGATCAAGTGAAATATAATTTGGCCAAATGCAACCATGGCAAACAAGTGGAAAGTATATTAGGTGATGGATACCAACAGGAGGAAAGAAAGAGGTTTAGGTAATTATGATGCTGGGGGTGGGAAATTAAAAATAAAGTACTTTTGTGTGTTCAGTTTACTTTCATATGTGGTTTTCTAATTTGATCAAGCCTTATAATCACAAGGATGGACATAAACAGACCAGCAAATGTCATGCCTGGTAAAACAGCCTGAAAGGCATGTCCTTCTATTTAGGGGAAGTTTGGGAGATGGGAGAACAGGGCAGGGGAAGAAAGAAAGAAGAAAGGAAAATGGCAGTTCTTGAAGAAAGAGTCACCTCTGGTCATTAGGGGAGCCCCCCCTTGACCGTGCATCTCCACCTACATCCATGGCAGGGGCCTCCAAAGGGCACTCTACGTAAGAACAGCCTTACGCTGAGAAAAAAGGGTTCTTACATACCTCAAATTATTATTTTAACTTCTGTGGTTTCTAAATTTTATTGGGCTGATTTGAATTCAAGCTCTGGGCCAGTATTATTATCAACACAATTTTTCAACAACGAAATTGTCTGAGGTCCCAAAGTTATTAAGTAACATAAGTGGACCTAGAACTCAAGTTTTCTCCCTTTTTTTCCCTATTTTAGTGGGCTTTGATATTTCAGCCTATTTCCCATACCTTCTATTGCCTTCTAAATGCTGTCTACACACCAATTTCTATAAAATGTAACTCTTAAAAGTATGACAGTCACCTGTCATCTTAAAATATGGGATTTAATAGGCAACAAATCAAAGTATATCCTTAGGCACTTGACAACTTTGACCCACAGAGTACAAGCAATGATTCGGTTTGTTTATATGCTCCCTCCTTCCCCCTGATCGCAATAACAGAAAGAGAAGTGAAATCTTTAAGGCTTTTCCCACCATAGAGGCACTGCTACCCAAGGCAACCTCTATGTCCTAGTGAAAATGACTTGGAATAATTTCCGTGGTTCGTAATTTTTAACATCCAGATTTAATTTAACCATTGGTCATCACTACGTATGGGTGGTAAAGACTGTCAGCCCTCCACTTCCAACCTTCTTAGCTTAGAGCTTACAGAAAAGAGGGAGTGCTGGGTAAATACTGACAGAACCAAGCCCTGGATTGCTAATAAGTATAAAAAGCCTTAAGCCTTCAGACTTTGCAGCCTACGGTTAAGTACTTCAGTCTTAAACAGAGCTAATCCATTAAATATTAGTAATTAATCTATTCTAACTCCAGGAAATCTGTAGAATGTAGAGAGACAAAAAGAAAAAAAAGAAAAAAAAGGAAAAGCAACCATTAGTAATTCTGCCATCCCAGATAAACATATTTACTTTGGTATTTTGGTATAGGTTTTTTCCTTTTTTTTTTTTTTTGATTTGACTTATTTTGCATAATGAACTTTACATAATGGAGTATTAATGTAATATTTTTGATTTTTAAAAATTTTTTCACTCAGCAACATTATCATGAACTAGTTCTTACATCAGCAAAAATTGTTATATAGTTTAATGATGTAATAAATATTTAGTATTCAATAATTGTATGCATCATAATTCACTTATTTTTTGTTTATCATTTTACCCATTTTTACATTTCTGACATTTTCGATAAATTCCCAAAAGTGTTACTTGATGGAATGAAGAATCTGCACGGATTTTGAGAGCCAACAGCAAATCAACATACCTGCCCACCAGCAGTGTCATGAGAATGTCTCCTCCCCAAGAGGATGACAACACTGGCCTTTACTACCCTGTCATGCTTTCACCAACTTGATATAGAAAAACTTATCTCTTTGACTTTGTTTTTATTTTACCACGAATACAAGAAATATTTTCCCACAGATTTATTCCTCCTACATACAATACCCCTTCACACCCTTTACACGATTACTGTGTAAGAAGTCTTTCCATATATGTAGTCGAATGAGAATCTACAAACACCCAAATTGCATGTTAAACAGACTCATCATCAGCATGAGAAAAAGAGACAACATGAGGGAACCATAATGTCAGATTTTGGGTGGTTTATTCTCTAGCAGAATTTGCTACTCACATGTTCTAGGTCTAGAAAATACAAAACAACACGACTAGCCGCTCCTGGGCCCACGTTACACTGCTCTACACTCTCACATGCAGGAGCTGTGTTATGGGCAGAATTGTGTCACCTTCCCCTCCTTCACTGCCGCCCCAAATCCACAGATTGAAGCCCTAACTCCTACTGTGACTGTATTTGGAGATGGTGCCTTCAGGGAGGTCACTAACGTTATATGAGGTCATAAGGGTGGGGTGCTAATCTGAGAGGACTGGTGTCCTTATAAGAAGAGCAGTCCAGGGACCAGGAATCCGTGCTTCCACTGCAGGGGGCACGGGTTTGATCCCTGATTGGGGAACTAAGATCCTGCATGCCAAATAAATAAATGAGTAAATGGTAAATTAAAAAAAAAAAAAGAGGAAGAGGAAGAGACACCAGAGCTTTTCTCTCCACCACGTGAGGACACGGAGAGAAAGTGACCACCAGGAAGGGGGTTCTCACCAGAAACCTCCGTGGCTATAGCACCTTGATCTTGGACTTCTGGCCTCCGGAGCCGTGGGGAAATAAATGTCTGCTGTTTAAGTCACCCAGTCTGTGATATCATGTCATGGCGGCCCAAACAGACTGATACAAACAGGGTTAGATCGTTCTCAGCTTCCTTTCCCTTAATTACCTCCAGGTGGGCACGGGAGGCCCGGGAATCGGGAGAGTAGCAGGGTGGTACTACTTAGTGCAGCCCTCTGCTAACACACTCATCCCAGATGAACTACAGGTGTCGAGATAAGGCACGGACTGCTTCAAATCGGCACACCTGGATAAACCAAAGCTTACAAAACGACGTGGGCCAGTGCTGTGAAATAAGCCTGGAGAACAAAGCACTAACTTAAGAACATCCATAGTACGACCACTTTCGTAGACAATCTGGTAAGAAACTCAGGAAACTTGGTTAGGATGACAGTAATAGCAAAATCAGGTAGTTCCCGTATACAGAGACTCTTTTTCAACTTGAACTCTTATATGCGTATGTAACAAGATTTTGTAAGGTCCAAATATATGTTCTAAACCTTTATTCCCCAAACATAGTCACTATGAATTTACACTAGGTAACATGTTAAAATCGCATCTGCGCTTAGAAAGGCTAAACTCTCTTGCTCTCAATTCAATGTTATATTTTATTGACCTCCAACACACAGAAGGAAAACAAATCCTTATTTTATTCTGTAATTCAAACCTGTTCCTTCTTTAGCCACTTCTGCCTAGCAACTGATGACTTTGACACCAAAATAAAGCCATCTTCAAAAAACAACGGATGAACCGTTGTGTCACACAATCATCTAATTCAGTGACAAACCCAGCATTCTTGTGCCAGCATTACTGGATCTCCTCCTCTCTGAGTCAGAAACAAGTTCCTTTCGCCATGATACGGTCTTTGTTCCTCTTGAGCTGCCCACCCCCAATCTGTAACCCACAACCTCTTATCCTTTCAATTATACTCTGCTGTCATGGAGACCTGTTTTCTTTTTCCTCCTAGGTTAGCAAGTCCTACCTGCTTCAAATTCCAGAGTCTCCAAATTCCTTGCATACAGTGGGACTCGCTAAGTATTTTTTTTACATTGATAACAAAATATTACATTGATAACAAAATGTTACTTTAAAAAACAATTATATTGTTTTTTAAATACAAATGTCATATGTTTAATTCATTTTTTAACATCTTTATTGGAGTATAATTGCTTTACAATGGTGTGTTAGTTTCTGCTTTATAACAAAGTGAATCAGTTATACATATACATATGTCCCCATATCTCCTCCCTCTTGCATCTCCCTCCCTCCCACCCTCCCTATCCCACCCCTCTAGGTGGTCACAAACTACCTAGCTGATCTCCCTGTGCTATGCGGCTACTTCCCACTAGCTATCTATTTTACGTTTGGTAGTGTATATATGTCCATGCCACTCTCTCACTTTGTATTTCATTAGCTAGACTTGCACTGTCCAATACAGTAGCTCCTAGCAACATGGGGCTATTTAAATTTAAATAACATTTTAAAAAGCCAGTTTATGAGTTGCACTATTCACATTTCAAGTACTCAACCGCCACATGTGGCCAGTGGCTACTGCACTGAACAGTGAAAATACAGAAGAATTCCATTATTGGAGAAAGCTCCATTGACGGCTTGATCTATACCCAATTGACCCTATAGTCAATTCTCTCATGTAATCTTTCATCTTTGGCTTTAGTCATGGGCAGTAGAAGATGGAAGAAGTGGTCAGATTATAATTATATTTTGAAGTGAGAACTGCCAGGATCGTTGATAGACTGCATGTGGTACATAAGACAAAGAGAGAGGAGTACAGGTGATTCCGGGATTTGGTCTGAGTGGCCACCAGCCAAGGTGTCCACACTGCAGGTGGAACAGATTTGGGGCGGAGGAAGGTGACCTGGCCTGAAAAATTGGAAAGGCCAGAGGTTCCTGGCAGAGAGGAAAGGACCAGAATAAATCTATAATGTGAGATAAGATGAGCAGGAAGGGTAAACACCTGGGCTGGGATTCAGGCAGTATCGGGGTGAGCCTGGAAACACAGAGAGGGGGGTAATTGGGGGTTGCTGCTGGGCTGGAGGGAGATTCTTGATTGTAAGAAGTTTGGCTATGACCTGGAATTTGATGGAGATCATGAACTTAAACTTGGTAATTTTAAAAAACAAATGATTTGTCACATCTATTACATTCACAAGTGACTTGAGACATTTTCTACAACTGTTGGTGGAATCCCGGTGGGCCAGTACACCAAGACTGACAACCTTTGTTTTACACGTGAGTTTCCAAAGGCTTCACATGGTCCATTTCTTCTCACTGAACACCATCCACACCTCTCTTGGGTAAAGCCATGCACACCTGACATTGGGTATGCAAATAATGACTAAGATGTTTTCTCCCGCGAGTTCACACCTAATATCCAAATACCTCACTACCTATTACAAATGTTTCCCTGAAAACCCCACCAATGCACCAAATTCGGCGTGACCTCTCATCTCTCGCCTGGACAGCCACAAAAACTGTCCAAATTGTCTGGCTTGCCTGCAATAAATAGTGCCTCGCCCAATCAAACTCCTGCACTATTTATTGGGAGAGTCAACTTTCTTACCATCAATCTGATTATGACACACCTTTTTTCTAAATTGAGTTGAATGGATCCCAACACCTAGGACAGAGGTTTCCAACACCTACAGAGACAGGAAATGTATGTTATATCATGACTCCCACATCTTAACTGAAACAAAATTTCAGGAAATATAAAACCTTAAAACATGGGATGCACCATATTTCTATTCTATTTTATTCCATTTCATTTAAAAATCCTAATGGTCACCCACTAAACTGATGGCTACAAGAGAGTTTGGAGACCAGTGACCTGGAGGATGGAGTGAAATCTCTGCCTGACGTAGGAGGCTGTTGTTGCTCCGGCCAGTGTTCACATCTCCATTCTCAAGCCCGGCTGCTTCTCCCCTCACACCTTATACCACAGATACCCTGAGCTTCTTATAGTTCCAAATACGTCTTATCCAATCAAACTCTGCACACGCAGATTTCTCTTCCTGCATGTTTTTATCACCTTTAAGATTTTGTTTGGCTATTAAACTCTCTTCCTCCTTCATAATTTCCCACAAGCATTTCTTGCTCTCCGCAGCCTTTCTGAACCACTCCACAATCTGAACCACTTCCTCCTGACTGCTACTTGTATAACTAGAACCTCCCTCAAGCAGTGCCTTTATCACAACGAGCTGTCATGATCTTACCTCTTCTGGGATTTTTTAAAACTTCGAATGTCTTTAAAATTGGGATGCTTCTTTACGTGACTGTTGGCACCCTTTTCCTTTAAGTCGTTTGGGATGGATTTTGTGTCACTTGCCACTAAAAGTTATTAAATCAATGATACACTTCTCAGCATCTCAGATTTATGGAAATACCCTTTATTTTACATTATATATCTCCTAATTAGGTCATGAATTCTTTGAGCACAGAAACTGTCTTATTCATTTTAACAACCTCAGTACCTAGAATAGTTCCCAGTAAAGAGTTGGCATCATTTAATGCTTAGTGAATAAGTTATAATGAAAGAATATTTATAATATTCTTGGCATCATCAGCCCTATTTAAAATTGTCAGGGAATTTTACTCTTACAACAGTGATTGGTACATAAATGTCCTATAAATCTCCCTGGGTTTATAAAATAAAAATATTCAAATTAATGAGCGTGGGTAATATATAATATTAAAGTAGCCAAACCATATCTATTTCTCCTAATCATACCTGTGTCTGCATTTACAGTGGGAATATATCTGGATGAAATTAATTATTTCAATTTTAATTATTATAAAAACAGTATAAAATTTTAGGGCTCCTCTTTACGAAAAAACGGATACTGACCCTACTTCTAGAATCAATAACCATCCTAGCTCTCCCAGACACCACAAATACGTGTTAACAGTTGATTTCATGGGTTTACTAGGCTACAGAGACATTTCTCTTTGTGCCAGAGAAAGAAAGTCTGAGATTCTGCAAGTATAGATCCATCACAGTAATAGTAAGTTCAACAGAAATTGCAATAGGTAAAATATTTTAGATTTTGACTCCCCCTTAATAGGAGGGGAAGTTCTAATATATTCTATAGTAAAGAGGCTCAGTGGTAGAGCGACTATTCTTTTGGCTGAAATTTCACAGTATGCTGAGCGCAGCTCCTAATCCAGTGCTCGTCCCACATCACACACAGTGACTTCCCAGAAAATACTGTCGTTGCCAAATGTCCCAGGCACTGGGGTTCCCCTTAGCACAGCTTCTGAAGACTTACCATCCATCTCCTACATCGTTTCTGTGCAAGAGGCTGAACAACGTCTAAGCTTATAAGCAAAGACAACCTGGCTTCCCAAATATTCTCGTTAATAATATTTTACACAAACATGCAGTTTTCCATTTTATATTTCTTTGCTTAATCATAGATTCACAAGATGAAGTCTGGTACCCAAAAAAAAAAAAAAATCATACTCTAAAGCCCGTGCACAACAATTTACTGTGAAGTACCAACTCTGACTGTCACAATCTATTAAACAAGTCTCCAAATACCACCCACACGCTGGCTTGCAACGTGGTCTCACTTCATAGTACTTGAAAGTGTCTACTCAAATTATGGCAATTTGCCCTTCACATTGATTCCAAATACGTATCTGCCACTTCACAATTTCTCAAGATACTGGAGCTCAACCACGCATTTTTTTTTCCGGAATTACTATCAATGGGCATTCAAGGACAAAATCTCACACCGTAAATAGATATCTGTCCTCCTTAGCCGATATAGTTAACCCACTGCAGCAGGGAAACTGTCAATCAGTATTTTATATTTAACTATAGAACACAGCGTTTCAGCTACTCCTATACAACTTTAGGTGTTAGCACAGACTTGGAAATTTTAAAAATAAATCTCTCTACTGTCCTTAAAAGAACAAAAATAAAACAAAACCTAAATACAGCCATGATCATTTCTGAAAGTTGCCAAGATATGTTGACATTTTTTACCTACAGACAGAAATTTTAAGTGACATTATTAGCTTATTACAGCACACAACCTCGAGAAAAAAAAGTAAAGCTTTGCTTAGAGAATTAAATCTAAATTATATGTGTACAAGAGGTTTTTATTGTACTTGTGAAGGTTATACAGTAAAGAACCTTTCTTATTTTTGTATTTATATTCATTAAATATTACATATCAGTGGTTTCAATATCTTTGGTATGGGATCAATCAATATTTTAAATGGATGAACGATTGGATATATGAAGAGGAGATTACCAATCCCCAGCCCTACTTCTGCCAATTTGTTTTCTGTTTTCTAGGCTCTGTTTCTATGAGATCAGTTTTTTTAGATCCACATATAAGTGATATCCTACAGCATTTGTTTTTCTCTGACATCTCACTTAGCATTATGCCTTCCAGGTTCATTCATGTTGTTGTGATGGCAGGATTTCCTTCTTTCTCACGGCTGAATAATATTCTATTGTACATATGTACCACATCTTCTCTATCTATTCATCCACGGATGGGCACAGGTTGTTTCCGTATCTTGGCTACTGTGAATAATGCTGCAATGAACATGGGAGAGCAGATATTTCTTTGATATCCTGTTTGCTTTTCCTGATATATACCCAGAAGTCGGATTGCTGGATCATAAAGTAGTTCTAGAGTTTTAATTTTGTGAGGAACCTCCATACCGTTTTCCATAATGGCTGCACCAAATTACATTTGCACAAACAGTGCCCAAGGGTTCCCTTTTCCCAACATCCTCCGCAGCACTGACTATCTCTTCTCTTTTTGATGATAGCCATTCTGACAGGGGTGCGATGTTACCTTGTGGATTTGATTTGTGTTTCCCAGATGACTAGTGATGATTCGTGCCTTTTCATGTACCTGCTGGCTATTTATATATCTTCTCTGGAAAAAAGTGTCTATTCGGCGCCTCTTCCCATAAAATTATATTTTAAATTGTAGAATAAATACAGCAAACAAAAAGCTGATTCCAACCACAGAGAAACATGAGTCATCTTTCACTCTGTGACTTTTCAAGTGGGTGTTATTATGTTTCTCTTATAGCACTTTATCCACCGTACTGAGATTACAGATAAAAATTCTGACCCTCACAGCAAACGTAAAAAGTAGTTACTAATAACTTCATTTCACGAGTGTAGAACAATGAGACTCAGAAAAAATAAATAGCAAGTCCAGTCTCAGAGGTAAGAAGTCAACAGGGATCGAGGATTTTAACCCAAATACCTGATATCTTGTCATATCCTTTTGATTAGACCTCAGGATTCTCAATGTTTGAATGTCATAGTTCTTTTACATTAAAAATCCGACTACAAAACAATACTCATCAGTTACAGGGAAGATTTATTTTTTTTAATTTTAGATAAATCCTTAGGTTTTTGTCACTAAGGTACCAACTACTCTTGAGATCTTGAAAGTAGAATGTCACCTTTTTAAGTCACCATTATGTCAACACCTTTTTAATATGTTATGAAGTCCATCATGCGCTAAAAGACTAAACTTGTTCAAATCTCCAAGGGAAAATTTCAGCAAAGCTGTTTGAAAAATTTTCTCTATATGTTCTGTGATTGTATGCAATCACATCATATTTTAAATCTCAGATATGAGTAAATAGGATTGGTATGATGATGTCATATTCCTGATTTAAAACTGATATTTAACATTTAAAAATACATCTGTATCATTTTTCTAGTATACTTTTAAAAATGATTTCTTTCACAATTAGTTCCTTCTATGTATGGGGAAAAGTCTCTTTCTAGCATTAGGTTTCCCACTTTCTACTTCTTCTTTCTCCTTTTCCTAAATATTTACAATATCTCCCAAGGTCAGTAGTTCCCACTCTCTAGTACACAAATTATTCCTGAATAAAATGCCAAACATTTTGATATTTAGTTGTTATAAAATTAGTCAATTAAAAAAAATTAGTCAATTATAAGAGTTCAAATATAGACAAATTTAAAGAAAATGAGCATAACCCTTATAAAATGAAATTGTGGTTTTATGTCCAGAGAGAAAAATAAAATTTTTGCCACTTAGGTAGGAATTTTGTACTTTTTATGGGGTAATATTTCGGTGTTTGTATTGGTCTTTCTGGAGGGAGAGGTCCAAGAGTAAACTTGATTACAATCTTTTATATCTTTATATTGTTGACAAACTTTCACTATCTCCAAAAGATAACTGATAGATGAAATTTCAATCAAAGATGATGTTATTTTTTAAAGGGTGAAAAAAGTTTTTAAGTTCTAGCTAATGTGAAAACCTTATTAAACTGTAGGGGTTATTAAAAGCATAGTAACAAGTACTGGAAATTGAATTTTTTATATCCAAATGTCCAAGAGACTTAAAAAAATAAAATCTACCTAAAGATAAATCAACATGGTATTTATTTAAAAATCTCAATTATGTAAACACTGTAGGTATATAGAATTTGGTTAGAAAAACCATAAATATTTAACTACAAAAATTTTCTCTTATATTTATCTTCCCTACAATAAAGTTTCCTATCAATTACTTTCTGTGTCTTAGATGAAAAAGCAATAAAAAGTGCATATCAGTGTCATACCCAACCTGGCAGGTATACAAAAGAATATTATCTATAAGTGGATGGTTGTACAAATGAGGAAATAGCTATGAAGTTATATTTAAAATTTTAAGTTACAATTGAATAAATATGTTTTACAAGACAATATCATAAGCATATTAATGCATACTTACTGTGTACTAGGCACTCTCCTGAGCTCTTCACCAGTATGATGAATTACTACAACAATCCTATGCTGCACTTCTATTACTATCCCCAACTCCCAGATGGTGAAACTGAGGGAGGTTAACCTCCCTAAGTTACCAAGGGAGGAGCTACTGTTTAAAGCTACACGGCCTGTGGTTCTCAATCACAATACTGTCCTACAAATCTATAAGATGCCTCAATGCTGGTACCAATTTAAAAAGCAGTTCATTAATTTAAAAATAACTCACTGACCACAAAGTGTGCCAGGCCCACTACTAGGCATCGAGTAGTGGATGCAAAAAACAAATAGGAAATGGTCTCTTCCCACCTTGGAGGTGCCCCAGAGAAAAATGGTGAATGCAGAGATTGGATCTAAAGTGTGGATCTTTGTTCTAAAGAGGAAAAGTTTACAAGTCAGAATGCCTTCAGAGTGCTTATTATTTTAGTGTCCCAGTGCCTAGCACAATGAGCAGTACATATTCTAGAAGCTCTTTTAACTGGCTCCATTCTAAACCCTCGCTGACCGACCCCTTCTGCATTTGTGGTCGGCTCTCCACTCCAAAGCAGGCTGGGCCTTCCCTGCCCTCAGTGGTTAAGGGGTAGTTTACCAGCAGCTAGCTGTGTTGCTTCCAAATCCATTCATTCCAGTTTAACTTGTGATTCTATTATTTAACTAAACACGTAAACCAGTGAGATACAACTGCATAAAAGGTTGTTGTTATTATTATTTTTTTAATGCTTTGGTGAAATTCCTTTAAGAAAATCCATTTTAAAATGCCGTGGATTTATAGATGGGATGATTGTAAATGGCTAGGGAACAATTATACACATCTAGAAGGATTTTTCCTTCAAAATACTCCAAAAGTGTCTTGATTTCTTACTTTAGATAAATGGAAACTGGACATCGTAGAGGATGCAATGAGGGGAGACTAGGGTGAGGAAGGGTTTGCAAGAGTGTTCGTTTGGAACCTTTATGAGCAGGCCCATAGTTAAGTAAATGGACCAGGTCCTATAAGATCAGTGAACACAGGTATAAATATGTCAAAATCAAATGAATATATCTTTTATGTATTTTTTAATGACTCTCTAATTTTAAATGACTTCTCTTTACTGACTTGTCCCAATCTCTTAGTTAAGAGTTTTTCTTACCAACCAGTGGCTCAATACTGCTTTGTTGAATGAATTAATGAATAAAGTAGCAAGTGAATTGATAATGTTTAACTTATTCATCTGTATGTGATTGGTCTTTTCATTGTACGAGCATTTGTTTTGCCTGGAATCATTTACTTACTAGATCAATTAGTCATTTATTAACTTAATTAAGAAACAAGTGGCTATTGGTACTTGTTGATGTCAATAATTCCACCAAAGAAAATGATGCCGGGTTTTGAAAGAACCTTTTGTTTTGCATGGATTCTGCCTCTGTTCCCCTGTGACTTTTTGTCTGTACGTGGCAGCCACATGAGGCAATGCCATCTGATAGACTGCTTTTATGAAACAGTAATTACTCTGAGAACGATGCTAAATTTAAATTGTACAAGTGACTGAATTTCAATTTAGAATAACAAATCAACCCATCATCCTATCGGAAAAATCATTATCTAATTTCTGTGTACCATACATATAATTTGTGCAATTGAGAAAAAAACACTCTCAACTGTTTTTTTTTTTTAAATCTCTCTGAACTTTGAACACAGGATTAAAGTTCCAGTGATAGGTTGAACAAATTGAACAAAATAGGGTGAAGAACATTAATCAGAAATTAATTTACAGATTTTATTTTCAAGATCATTTATAACTGGTCATGATTTAGTCACTGTACAAGTACCTAGAGAAAACTGAATAATAATGCATTGAATTTTAATTTTATATATTCAAGTTGTTACAGTTACCACATAAGGATTTAGGAGCGAACAACCTCAGAACAGATGATAAACAGAGTCTGAATATAAGAAATGCTGCCATGGTGGCAGAAGACCTCACTCAGCTGCCATTAACCATGAATAGGCTCTAAAACCAATGTCTCCAACATACAGGATTTTATACCAAAAGAATGTGTAGCTTGTGATGGTCACCAAGACAACTTCCAATTTAAAATTCAAATTGACCACATTAGCTAACATGTTAGGCAAATTTGGAAACTGGACTCTCTCATGTTTAGAAGAATATGGGACTTGAAAAATCAAGGGACTGAATCACATCATGTAGAGTAAGTGTTACTGGTCAAATTAGTAAGAGGAAAACCTATGTTATTCCCATACATATGTGACTTCTAATATATTTAGGTTTTAGATATGGGGAAGATAGATTTCACCTTTAAATATGAAAAATATAGCAAAGTGATTCAGTTATACATATACATATATCTATTCTTTTTCAGATTCACCTGAAACTAACACAACATTGTAAATCAACTATACTCCAATATAAAGTAATAATTTAAATATGAAAAATACATTTGTTGTTGATATAACTAGGTGAAACCTCAATTTCACTTCATCAATCCTGGAGTCCCCTACAGTACTGACATCTAATGCATATGTTTCTTCTTGTTACACAGCAAAAAGTACAGAAGCACACGAGCAGCCCTAGAGCAAGCAGCCTGGGCCAGTAAGGACTCTTTGCAGATATATTTTATAAATGGGAGGGTAATGAGGCACAAAGGAACTATGTAATATTTTCAAGGTCAAACCCTGAGTCTTTAATAGAGCAGAGAATAAAACCATATGTTTCGTCTATTAGATATATACACTGTAATGTCTAGAGCAAGCTTCCAATCTTGTACTCTTGCACAATGAACCAAAAGGAAGAGCTGGCACTGGACAACCTTCTTATGGGTAACATGAAACACGTGGGTATCCAAGAAACGAAATGACCCGAAAAAGAATTACTTTAAAAAGTAAATGAAAGATGAAATAAAGGAGCACTACAATTTCCAAATGAGAGCTTGCTTTAAGATAAATGACAGTGTTCAATCGTATTTCTCCTTTGCTTGTTTTTATTCATGTGCTTTGCAGTGACCTTGTGAGTTTAGTCTAGGGCATCATGAATTACGAGTTTAACTGTCTTAGAATGGCCAGGAGCAACTCCTTACAGGAAGTAAGTACATCTCCTATAGGGGCCAGCCAACCGCAAACACTGGCCTGTGTCCTCTTTTCTACTGCGTATCTGCAAGTTTGATTCTGCAATCACACATTTAACTTGGCAAAAGAAAGAGAATTCATGAATTGAATCCTGCCTGGACAACTATTCTTAATCTAGGGCACAGAATCTCTTTCCACTTGCTTTCAGTAAGGCTCATAAAAGGCAACAGAAATGGTAGAAACACACCTTTACTCAGAGCTATTACAATCTGCCCGGTTACCCAGGCCAATGCAATCCTCTGAAAACATGCAAATTGATAACAAAGCCTTTAGGCCATTTCATTGTAGGATGGGAACCCTCTCTGTAGCAGTCATTTAGTGTCTCACCTGCCTATGGTTCAACTGATCAAGGCAATACTTTTGTAGAAGAAATGCTGACTTGGCTTTAATTGTCTGCCAAACTTGGCCAGTTGGCATTACAAGAGCTTTCAGTGGAAGAAAGAGAATGACTTACATGAATGCTATTTTAAACATTTCATATTGTCAAATTTACTCACCTAATTTCAGATACCTTTACTGCAAGGAGAAACATCTTTAGAATGCACTTTTTAGTGCTAAAAATGGAACTTCAACATGTGCAGGGGAAGTCTGTTGGTTTTGTCTGATCTGTAGCCCTCCTCCCTGCTTTTGCTGGTTGAACCTTGAGTTTTTCCCTGGGGGAGTTATTCATTTACAATGCATGAAGTTTCTAGTGCTCACAATCAAGGGTGCCCATCTGTGGTAGGCAGAACAATGGCCCCCAAAGATGTTCATGTTCCAACCCCCAGAACTTGCAACTATGTCATGTTACATGGCAAGGGGGGATGAGTGCAGATGGAAGTAACATTGCTAATTAGCTGCCCTCCATTGAGATGATGATCCTGGATTATCTGGGTGGGCCCAGTGTAATCACAAGGATCCCAACTAGTGGAGAGGGAGTCAGGAAGGTTAGAGTCAGGGGAGACAGGACAATGGAATAAGATGGAGGGATGTGATTGCTGGCTTTGAAGATGGAAGATGACCACGGGCCTAGGAATGTAGGCAGCCTCTCGAAGTCGGAAAAGGCAGGAAATAGGTCCTCCTCTAGAGCCTCCAGAAGCAATGCAGCCCTTCTAACACCTTGACTTTAGCCTAGCGAGAATTATTTCAGGTCCCTGACCTCCAGAATTAGAAAACAATAAATCTGTGTTGTTTTAAGCCACTGAATTGGTGATGATTTGTTACAGCAGCCATAGGAAACTAATACAGCATGCTTTCCTGGCCAATTGTAGGCATGTCTCTAATCCAGTGAGCTCCTCTTAGGCTCTGAGCCTTAAGGAGAGCAACACAAAGACAAAAAATAGTTGAATTTGATTCTGCCGATGGGGACACCCTGAAGTCATCTGCTAGTCCCTGCTGCCTATACCTCTGCAGTTTTCCTGGGTCCTGCCCTTCCTAAACCCTAGCTTTTGGACATGTCCTTTTCTTTTATGAGCATCTCATATTGTTCCAACAAATAATTTTTCCCCCTTGAGCGAATCAGTGGTTCTTTGATTTGTAACCAACCAACGACCCTAACTGATACACTTCACTCAATCCAGCTACCTAACCTGGTTGCAGTAATACCACTGGTCCCTTGTGCTATTAAAATTGTATTTCCCAAGGGCCAGACACTGTGCTAGACACAGAGAGTCAAGACATTAAGAGGAAAAGCTGTTTCTACTACAAAGGGCTTACAATTTAATAGCCAATCTTGCACATCCAATTCACAGGAATAAGTTATATTCATACCAAGAAAAATATGTCTAGATGAAAAGCAAAGAGCATCGTCTAACTGGCACAAACTCAGACTGCAAATGTGTCAAGATTCTGTTGGCCATGGACGTATAATATGCACCGTGCATACTGTAATATCTGTCTTCAAGAAGGGAGTCACTAAAGCTCTCTTCAGGTAGGGCTCTTCCTTCCTTCCTTCCTTCCCTCCCTGCTTCCTTTCTTCCTTCTTCCTTCCTTCAGTCTGCTCAGACAGCAGGTGTTCATGAAGCCCCTATTTAATGCATTGAGCTCAGGGAACAGCAGGCAGAGAAATGAAGTCAAAGGATCTTGCAGTTCTGTGGTCCTGAGTGGGAAGCAGATGAATAAAGAGACAGCTGCTGCAGTGAGACAAATGTTCTGACGGAGCCAGGCAGGCACGGAAAGGTCAGGAGTACCCCTGAGGAGAGCATGCTGAGCTGAGTCCTGAGGGACAGGCAGAAGTCGGTCAGCAGGGCAGTTTCAGTCACCGGGAGTATGCGTGCTGGCCTGAGGCAGTGATATATAGAGCAAGTCTCCAGGCTGCCAAATGGATCAGAAAAGTGGAGTGAAGGCCCAGAGAAAAGACTCTTAGAAGATGTAACAAGAAAGAAAGGAAGATCCAGGCCAGAAAGGTCTGGTGTCCACTCTTTTGAACTTGCACTCTTTAGATATTTTGAAGAACCTGGCCATGAATTAAGAGATTTCATCCATGAATGGATAAAGAAGATGTGGTACGTATATACAATGGAATACTACTCAGTCATAAAAAAGAATGAAATAATGCCATTTCCAGCAACATGGATGGACCTAGAGATTACCATACTAAGTGAACCAAGTCAGAAAGAGAAAGACAAATATCACATGATATATCACTTATATGTGGAATCTAAAATATGACACAAATGAACTTATCTATGAAACAGCAATAGACTCACAGACATAGAGAACAGACCTGTGGTTGCCAAGGGGGAGGGGGTGAGGGAGGGGTAGATTGGGAGTTTGGGGTTAGCAGAGGCAAACCATTATAGAACGGATAAACAACAAGGTCCTACTGTATAACACAGGGAACTATATTCAATATCCTGTGATAAACCATAATGGAAAAGAATATGAAAAAGAATATATATATATATAACTGAATCACTTTGCTGTACACCAGAAACTAACACAAGATTGTAAATCAACTATAATTCAATAAAACAAATTTTAAAACATAAAAATGTTTTTAAAAATGAGATTTCATCCATGGGCTAGTGACCTTTGAGATAATATTTTGAAAATTTTATTCTAAATCCAGCCTGAAAATTATTTTGAAAAAAGGTGTAGTATTTGTGGCAGAGTTTAGTTATAAGACTCTTGGAGTCATCTATGTGTATAATGGGCTCAAATAAGAAGGTGGAGAGAAGGGCAAAGACAGGAGATGCCAGGAATCAATATCAAGAAGCCCATTTGAGGGGCTTCCGTGGTGGCACAGTGGTTGAGAGTCCGCCTGCCGATGCAGGGGACGCAGGTTCGTGCCCCAATCCGGGAAGATCCCACATACCGTGGAGCGGCTGGGACCGTGAGCCATGGCCGCTGAGCCTGCGCGTCCGGAGCCTGTGCTCCGCAACGGGAGAAGCCACAACAGTGAGAGGCCCGCGTACCACCAAAAAAAAAAAAAAAAGCAGCCCATTTGATGGACGTGGGTTTTTCAAAATGACTCAAAACTACTTAGGGTTAGATCATGATTTTTCAATAACAAGTAATTTATCAGTAATGAGTTATTAAATATTTCAATTAAAAACCATTATTGAGATAGTAAAATGTTACGTGTTTATTGCACCAGAATAGATCCATTACACATTGTGGACTTTGCATGGTTTCTGAATAACTAGAGTCATCATAGAGATAGAACACAAAGACTTGGATTTTCTAAAATATCTTCCATGAAGCCAGTACTATAATATTCAATTTTGGGAAATCCTGTGGTATTTATAACAGGTATTTTAGCTATTTCACTCCTCTAATGAGAACTCAAGTTATACATTTTTATTTTTTTATTAAATTTACATTAAATAATTAAATCACATTCTAGCAATAAATCATTTACATATACTTGTGCATTCAACATGTCATTGGCTGGCTGAGTGAATGCACATCCCATGTGGAGAATTTGGAAAACACTACATCGAGATAATGCAAGTTACAATGGTATTAGTGCTGGTGACTTGGATCCATTTGATGTTCAGAATGGTTAGCCTGGGGGACACTTAACTGACCCTCAGTTCAGACCAGGGTGGTGTTGGAAGCCCCACACTATCCCTGAAGGGAAGCTGTTTAGTCCTGTCACTCATGAACTGATGTGCTGTAACTTCTCTTTCTCATCTCTCCTTGCTCTTAAATTTTAAAGCAGAGTTAACATAAAATCTCAAACCTACCCTGTATTTTAGGGCAACGACTGTGAGTCAGAAGTATTCACAGTAATACACCCTAAAGGTGAGGGGCACCGAGAACTGGCTGATCTCTGTAACACGCAGCTGTGGCCAGGAGTGTGGCGTTTCACTGTGAGTCTAACTCAGCCCCAGGGCTGCACCACCACACAACTCTGAGGGGTTCCATCCACATTGTCATCTGGGTACTCGTTACTCCATGTGGTCAGTACACCAGCAGCATTGGCTTTCACCTGGCAGCTGAACGGAATGAGCATTGTAACAAGATCGTAAGCACATGTGAGGGGCAGAGGTATAGATGGATAACATCTCCTAGAGTTGTGCAGTGTACAACCCGTGCAGCTGTACGTGGTGGCCCGAACACCACCACCGCTTCAATACTGCTTCGATGGCAGGAAAACCATTGCCTACACAATGTCCGTCGATGACTAAGGTGTGAGTGTGTGTGTGCTGTGTCTCTATCCCTGTCTGTTCATATACATCCACTGAATTTCTACGATTCCACTTCCAGAAATTCAGGGTGCGAGCCTGAGCACCTCTGTCTCTAAGACAAAAGACCACCGGGTACATGCTACGCTCAAGAGATGATTTAGAAGGAGCCACTAACAAGAATGATATCCCTCTGCAGAGTGAGTCCGATGAACGCCCATTTTTATCTTACTGTCTTTTGGTAAACTTCCAGAGTGTTTTTAGCCTCTCTTTTAGTATACTGAAAATAGATTCCTAGAGAATGTATATCACGGCCGACTGCCATAAGGCACAATTCTCCCTGAGTCTGCGCTGGTTTCCCACTGACCGGGTACTGATGTCCACTTTCAAAGGAGGGCCGAAGGTGGCGTGAAGCAAGATTGTTATTTGGCGACCACCTGACAAACAGCACTGCACATTCTGTCCACAGAATCTTTGTTGCTACACCCCCGGCTACTTCATTGTACATTCTTTGGATAATATTTATCAAATTAAGTGAAAACAAAAATATATAACACATGCAAATAATATGCATAATAACCCATAGTTTTATTGGTCAGCTAGGAGAGTATTCCAATAATGTCTGACCAAATTCTTAAAATATAAAAATTCTAGGTTGCATTTACAGACTCCTGCTTTTCTATTAATAACCCAAAATGGGGGTTGACATGCCTTGTCATTCCAAATGTTTTGGTCTAATTACAGTATTAGGGATGAAAAAACTCTTATATGAAGCTTCACAAAACTAAATGAACCCGGTTTTCTGTCGTCCCTCAATTAGTCTATTGCCTTTCTAACAACCACCGCAGTACTACATTACGGACATGTTATACTAAATCATGGGCAGTGAGGGTCACCTAGAACCCCAAGAGGCTCCTTCCAATCCGGATGTTAGTAAAGGGCCAAAGTATCTGGGACCCTAAGAATTTACCAAGTTCGTATAACCAGCGAGGGACTAAGCTAGACCCAGAACCCAGGTTGTCTGACTGGGCATTTGGTGTTCTCAGCAGCACGCCATCCTGCATCATGCAAACAAATACTATTATCTCGAGCTGACTGACAAAAACTACCTGTAGTCACTTCTGAGGACAAAGCAGTACCAGAGGTGAATCATTGAGATGCTCCCAAGAGAAACAGACTGCCACTAAGGACCCAGATTCCCCATGTCTTCAGGATCCTGGGATCTTTCTCTGCCTTTCAGACATTTGGAGAATTCAGTGACGGAAAGTTGCAATGGAGTTTTTCTGCCCAGATTTATATTTCTGCAGGATGGGGCTCACTCCGCTAAGATAATGAAGTCGATTTCTCTTAAAAGGGAAATAAGTGTTGTCTATGCTCGGATTTCCATACATTATATAAAGGATGCATTTCCCATCTGAATCAAATCAGTGGGTCTCAAACTTCAATGTGTAACAGAATCACCTTGAGGACCTTGGTAAAAATGTAGATTTTTAGGCAGCATACCAGAAAATCAGATTTATAAGTTCCAGAATTCCTTCAGGGATCTGGGCCTGGGTCACTGCAGGGACCACCTGCCCTGCACCTCACTTTGACAACCCAGACACGAAGCTGCAGTGAGGCTGTCTCCATGGCAACTTTGTGGGAGGCAGTGGTGGGGCCTCCAGAGTGTCTCTCTGAAGGTTGATGTCACCCAGTCCCAGCAATATTAAGAGAGAATTATATGAACTACAATAAAAACACATATGGAAGAACAATCCTTTCACATTTACGACCGTAAAACGAAATCCTTAAAGGAACTTAGTTTAATATGGTCTTTGAACAATTCACACAATGTACTTAAAGTGTATATTATACATTATTATTAAAATACTGTAAAGCATAGCACTCTTCTAGAGCTTAAAAGTGGCAATTTATTTTACTAATCATTTCACATAGTATCTATCTGCCCTAGCACTGAATTCCCTAAAATCTGAATTCTAGTTAAAAAATCAAATCAGACGGTACCTAGAGATACTGTATAGTATATAGCGTATAGCGTATATGTGTAAATTCACACACACATAAAATACATGCCCCGAGATAGGGCATTCACTTGAAATCATTACCTTACAAATGATTGGTAATTATATTTTCAAATTCCAGTAATAAGATGATTTGGCCGTTCATAAATATGTATAATTTTTCTGTACCAACACCGTCGACACATAATTTGTTTTCCAACCCCACTGATTTTCTCCACGCAGATGTATCATTTTCCAATTATGAAATTAAGCATTCGATTTGAAAATATGTTGGCAGTCTAATTCCAGGTTTAATAACTTTCTGTATATTTTTAGGACTATATTCTGCTAGAACTCTGGGGAAAATTATGAAGTTCAAAAAAGCTAAATGTAAAAGAATGTAATCAGCCTCTGAGAACTATTCAAGTAAGCTACCACCATGGGTTAAATCGTTAAGAATAGCCTAGGCTTTCAGGGTTGGGCAAGTCTTTGCAGAGAAGCCGTAGTCACGTGCTAGAAGACAAAACAGAGATGCCCTGAAGCTGAGAAGACCTCACCAGCATCACAGACTTAGAGAGAGACAGGAGAAGCACCAAAACCTGGTCACCATATTTTTCAAAACACAGAACTAGCATTCACGGAACTTGATAGCAATTTATTACTCTAATCTTAATCTGAATGTTTAGTGCTGAACTAACACTATACCAAGTACACATAATTAGAATATATAAAGATCATGAAATACTAGTGAAGATTCAGATTTAGCTAGTCAGGCATTATGCAAAAGGAAACAAAAAAGACTGTTCAGTATGGTGGATACATTTTTCACTTGGTTGATCTTTTCCCAATGTTCAAGGAACAACTCATGCCTGCACTGCAATCCACAGGGAGCAGGGGAGAGCTGACATGTTCTTAGACCACACTGCACACCTCCTTCCAAGCCAACTGTCTGCCATGGGCATCTGACCCATGCCACCACAGACAGACCCTGGGATCCTTGGCTTGGGTTCCAGGGGGGTTACGCCATCTTCCTCCAATGACCACAGCGCTAAGACTGTAGAGTTTGAAAGCAGTGAGTGCTTGCGTTTCCCACCATGTCAGCCAGCAAAGCAAAGAGAGAGACAGAGAGAGACTCAGAGGAAGGGAGGAAGCGAGACAGCGAGAGAGAGAATGAATGGGGGGGCGGGGGGAGGGAGGGACACAGCAAGTGCCCAAGAAGAAGCAGAGGGTTGATTAGTTTCATGTTTCCTGAAACAGCCACATGCCTCTTCTTGGGTTAGGGAGACACAACTATATCATTATAAAACAAAACAAAACCCACTTCTTTTCTTAACCATATATGAATTGAATTCCATCAGAATCACAGATCCCTACTAATATGAATATATGTATGTGAATAGGAATATATATATGAAATCACATATACACATGAAGTTAAAAGCCTTATGATATAACAAAGGAAGGAGTCCAAATCTCTTACCATCTTGGAAATAACTACATCTTTCATAGAGCCACATCTTCAGCACTAGTTTTTAGAATTTGGTATGAACTTGCTTAAATTTAAAAAGTATCCCATTAAAAGAAAGAAAGAAAAGAAAAGAAAAGAAACTGAGAGCACAGAAGGAGAGGGAAGAGAATGTTTCAGGGAGAATATGATGAGTTAATTAGCTACACATTTGTAATATAAGCAGCGATAATAAACTACTTATACAATTAGATATGTGGGTCAGAGGAAATAAAACCTTTGCAATTGCCTGACCAAATAAAAAAAAAATTATCCCATTAGCACAGGACTACAATAGCAAACAGAAGATACAGATAAGCAACATAATTTTTAAAAGAATAAACATACTTAAACTACCACCATTTAGAGAAAACCAATATTAATATGTTGACATATAAAACTGATATTTTTCATAGATACACAAAATTCTATAGTTACTTTGTAACATGCTGTCTTCTATTAATATCTCTCTTGACCCCCTTCTATATCAGTAATCATTTTCTGCAGTATCTTAATGACTCCACTGTATCTAATTAACTGATGCATTATAATGTATCCACTCCATCTGCTGTTTTGAATTTGTACGTTGTCTCCAATTTTCCACTACTAAAAGAGGTTGCAACAGAAACCTTGCTTGCTTGTCCATTTTCTTAAATTCTTTGGGATGGGATTATTGCCTCGAGCCTTGTACCATTTTAGGGCTTTTGCAACATACTGAAAAATTTCACTCCAGGTAGCTTGTTCGATTTATGGGTTCAGTAGGAAAATGAGAATGCCATGCTGGGTACTAGGAATTTTTTGTCAAGTTTGCTGATCTGAAGGACAAACAGTTACCTCATAGTTTTAATTACTAGGGAAAATGAATTTTTCCCCCTCTTGACCATTTTTATTTCTCATTTTACAATCTGCACATTCATGGTCTTTACCCATTTTTCTACCATTGTGACATTGATTTTCTTATACATTGTTCCTTACATAGGAGAGAGATGAACTCTCTAACTAGCATACGTATGTTATTGATTTTGTTACTTAGAAATTTGAAGTTTTGATCTTGATTCAATCTTTGACTATTATTTCTGCCTTTGATTTTCTGATATTCTATGAATACTTACATTTTCTCAACTAGTTCTAAAATTTTACTTTTAGACTTAAAATTACATCTCTATTGAATTCATTTTGATAAAGAGTATAAAGTCAAGTGGTAGGGCTTTTTGTCTCAGGTTTTCTGGTGGCAGAATTAATAACAATAATATAAAATTTAGATAAGAGTTCTTAACCTGGGATCCCAGGGCTTACAGTGGACTTTGAATATTTTAAATTGTCTCTGTAAAGTTGGATGCCTATGCATTTGTGAATTTTACTAAAAAGTCTTATAGCTTCTGTGAAATTCTCAGTGAGGCATATGAAACCTAAATGGTGAAGAACTTGGCTTTAAAGAATAAAATATAGATTAAGCACACAGTGGCCCTTTTCTTTAAAAAGATGGTACATCCCCTTAAATTTCAGAAGAGCAGACATAGCCATCTGATCTTTTGGCCACTGCCATCCTTTGTTCCAATGAAATGTCACACAAAGCCCAACAGATACAGCAAAGTTCTTCTGCTAAAGGATGAGTTGCAGATCCTAGAAATCTGGAGCAGAATTTGAAAATACTGTATTAGAATATGGTTCAAGGGGCAAAATATGTGCCATATGAATTCCTCTTCTACCTCTGCAAATAGAAGTTCCCTGAACGACTCATCCTAAGTCAAATTTGTGACAGTTGTAGAATCTGAAATAAATTATGCAGTGGACTAGTTAAGGGAGATGCACCCTTATCTCAAACAGCTGAATATAAGATGACCCAAGTCATCATCCTGTATCAGACTGTCTGGCTTTACTGCAAAACTGGATTGACAGTATCACAGAGGGAGCTTTCTGTGCTGAACAGTGACTGTCCGCCATGAAATCAACCTCAAATACCAGTAGAGCCCACTGAAAATCCCAAACTTCCTGTCAATAATCTGCAAGGGTTCACTCACCCAATTGAGAAAGTAACAGGAAAAAATGCATCCACATGTAAATTTAAATATGTCTGTAAGCCCACGCAAATGTAATCATTTTCTCAAGCGGTAAAACTCAGGTTTTTATAGCTGTCCTATTTTGTGCAGTATTAAAATACTGCTCAAAACAGTTAATTTTTATTATGTGAATAATATAGACAACCGATTTGGAAACTATTGTGATATAGAATTAGTTATGCCAAGCTTAGCCTTAGCCCTAGATGCTGTTTAAGGACAGAACTCTCATAATTTTGTTTTGCTTTATAACTAGTTTCCACATATCAGGACCGACTAAAAAAGCATGCAAAACACATGCAAATTTATACCCAATCAATTTTAAAAGGAAATCATCACGTAGAAGCCATTCAATTCTTTTTTTAATACTAAGAATGAACAATAGGGTTGATCCATAGACATTATCTTTTAAATTTTGCACTTGCTGTTCTGAACAATTTGTTAAAGGAGATAAAATACTGAACATGTAAAGCAAGAAGTGATAGTACATTAATCTAATTGTAGGATGGAACACTGGTTATCAAATAATATTGAACAGAAGGAAATTCAAGTATAACTTAAAAAAAAACTAAATAAACCTTAATGTTACTATGTCATTAACTTTTCAATACATACACAGAATAGTTCATTGGAATATATTTCAAGCCTAAATCAATTTGTTTATTTGTTGATGGAGAACAAAACAATGCTGGCTTTTGTCTGAAACACTTGGTTTCTATGCTGCCCTTGTTGATTATATTATTACAGTCACTTAAATGCTCATCTGCAAAATAGAAATAATGTATAATCTCAGTCTTGATCTAAGGAATGGATTTTTTTCAACTGTAGAATACTACTCTTTTTGTGTTACCGTATGCTTTCCCGTAACTTCAAACGCTGGTAATTTTCCAACTGCAATACAGTTCAGCTGGAAGCGCAGTCAGCAGCGTTTCCAGAAGCATTCACTTCTCACATCCAAATCCATCCCGGTTTTCCTTCTGTCCTGCAAAATGCACATCTTGTCTGACTTTTAAGGAGCAGTCAGAGAGGGTTTTTAATCAAAGACAGCAAAACAAAGAGGATGAAGAGGACACATGGGGTACTAATACCTCTGGTTAGAAAGGTGCAGTTTTTACTAGATCATCTTTTCAGGACTCATTTCACCATTCTGATTTCACATGAGAAAAGATGATAGAAATTCAGTGGGCAGTTCAAAGGGAAAAAGACATATCCTAAATCCTTGGAGAACAGGAAAGAATTTGGATATCTGAGTCAGAGAAAACTGGACATACAATTCCTCTGTGCCATGTATTAGCTATAGGATCTTGAAGAAGTCATGTAACTTCCATATCCATTTCCTCATCTGTGAAATTGAGATAACACTAAGTACTAACAGGAGAGGGGAGGGGAGGAGAGGGGAGGGGAGAGGCTGAGCACATGAAGGTTGAGCTCACCACACCAGGGAACATTCAATAACTACGACAATGTTCCTCCACTGCATTTTCTCCAACTCTCTTGCAACTTGACATCACTTTCTCCTAGAGACTATCACCCCATGGAGGATTTACAGCTATTTTACCTAATGAATTGACATGGATAATATCACAAGGGGAACTTGGCCTCTTTCCTTCCTACAGAATGTCATGGAGGGCTATGCGTCGCTCTTATGGGTGGCTGCTGCTTGCAGAGGGGTCAGAGGGGCAAAGCATGTGAGAGACCCTGGTTTCCAGAAGGGACTAGGGAGGGAGCATGTGTCTGAAGCCTTGGTGAACTGGCTTAAAAGTGTCCCCCCCAAATTTATGTCAGCTGGAACCTGTGAATGTGATCCTATTTGCAAATAGGGACTTTGCAGATGTAATCAAGCAGAGGTCATGCTGGATTGGGGTGAGGGCTAATCCAGTCACTGGTGTCCTTCTAAGAGGAAAATCTGGACACTGATACACATAGAGGGAAACGGCCATGGGATGCTGAAGGCAGAGACTGGAGCATGTTGCCACAAGCCAAGGAACACCAAGCATTGCCAGCAACCAACCAACACTAGAAGAGTCAAGGAAGACTTCTCCCCTAGAGCATTCAAAGAGCATTCGTGGCATTCTGACACGCTGACTGAGGACTTCCAGCCTCCAGATTGTGAGAGAATAAATTTCTCTTGCTTTAAGCCACTCAGTTCATGGTAATTTGTTACAGCAGCCTTAGGAAACAAATACACCTGGGGAGGGAGAAGTGTGCCCGAATCTGGTTTTGCTGTGGTCATGAGATTGCAGAGCAGAGGGGGTGGGGAGCTGAGAGACTTCACCTCTCAGCCAGTGAGCAAGAAAAACAATGTTGAAAACGCTGGGACTTGAAATTGTCAACTCGCATTCTACCAATAATGCATTTTAAAGAATATCTTCTGTTAATTTGATTCCTTGTACGCCTCTATTGAGAATACAAGTGTGTCTGCAGGGACACGGATGGGGAAAAGTAACAGATGCAATGGATGAAGACTCTAAAAGAGCTACCATTATTTCAGTACATACTATCGATAGGCTTATTGCGTATTTTTTTATCCACAGAATCAGAGATGTAACATTGAAAATCTCAATTATTTCACAGATGGGAACACCGAGACTTAGAAAGATTAATTAACATATTCAACCTCACAAACAGCTGATGAGTGACTGATCTGGGATTCCCACACAAAATACCTGATTGTAGGGATTACAGGTTGCTTTACCCCAGCAAGATGTTCCCAAGTTAATCACGTAGTAAGCAAAATATTCCATGTTCTTTTTTTTTTTAAAAAGGACATACTCTTGAATACTAAAGGATAGAAATACTTTATATTTAAACATTCTATAGTTACAAGTTCTTAACAATAAAGGTCAAAATAACAGAATAATTGAGAACTAGGAAGCATCCCATAATAAAAAATTAGGGGGCTTCCCTGGTGGCGCAGTGGTTGAGAGTCCACCTGCCGCTGCAGGGGACACGGGTTTGTGCCCCGGTCCGGGAAGATCCCACATGCCGCGGAGCGGCTGGGCCCGTGCGCCATGGCCGCTGAGCCTGCGCGTCCGGAGCCTGTGCTCCGCAACGGGAGAGGCCACAACAGTGAGAGGGCCGCGTACCGCAAAAAAAAAAAAAAAATTAATTGTAGAAGCACATCCTCACTTTCAATTACTTTGTTTTATTATGCTCAATGAATTGTTTAAATAAATTACCATAATTGACCTTCACATGAGCAAACCGTCAAGAAACATCTCTTGGCATGAGAATCTGCCTCTCAGCTACAAATGAATCACCTTTCTCTTCAACAAACAGGGCCTTTATACACAATTACTTTAACAATAGCCATCTATCATGAGTCCCAAAACGGTGTTTTGCCTATAACTAGATAATCAGTTCACTGACTATTGATTACAAAACATTTCTTTTTTTTTTTTTTTCGGTACGTGGGCCTCTCACTGTTGTGGCCTCTCCCGTTGTGGACAAGGCTCCGGACGCGCAGGCTCAGCAGCCATGGCTCACGGGCCCAGCCACTCCGCGGCATGCGGGATCTTCCCGGACTGGGGCACGAACCCGTGTCCCCTGCATCGGCAAGCGGACTCTCAACCACTGCGCCACCAGGGAAGCCCTACAAAACACTTCTTGAGTCAAGTTTACCTTGGTATTTCATATGTCAGTATTCAATACATCAAAAGTGTTAGAAACAAAGTATATATTCATTGTTCCCATTCAATATGCTTAACTCCAGTGAATCAGGTTCACGTGTTCATCTTTCCAGTCCCGGGTCAAGTTCTGAGACAAGGAACATGGAGTTGGTTGATTAGCCAGGTCAGAGCTTCACTTATGAATCTTAGCAGAGGCCACCATAAACATTGGGAAGAGTGGGCTTCTCTAATAAGTATTAGGGGCTTGTGACTGAAGTAGGGAACTGAATGCTTGATAGGAAAAAAACCCAAAAGAACAGGCATCTTCCACAGTAAAGTTATTCTACATCCAATGTTTTTATTTTTAGTTCTCAAACATCAGTCATACCAAAATTCACCTGAAAATCTTAGTAAAAAATACAAAAGCCTAGGCCCTGGCTCTCTCAATGACTCTAGGCCCCTGGGAACCCTGGGGGTACTTTATTAGCTCTCCCAGGTGATTCTGATATACCTGAGTATTTAAGAACCGCTGGTCTATGCCCTAAACTTGTAAGTTTCGGCACCTGGCATTTGGTTCTAAGATGGTCCCAGAACTTAAAAATTTCAGAGCCCAAGGATCTTAATGGTATTTGTTGCATTCCAGTCCCTGCACTATTTGTACCAACCACCTGTGATCAATATCTTTTAATTCTGGAAGGAAAAGCTCCAGGCCCAAGGGTGTGAATGGTCAGTGAGTTAGCTCTCCAGGTGATTCTGAGCAACTACCCCAGCCTGGGGATCAAGGTCAACATCAATGGAAACAAGTCATGTTGACAGGACATACCCTTAATAGGATGTGATGGGAATGGTACTTTATCCCTGTGGTCTTCCTTTCCAAACCCCATGACCCCAGTCTACTCATGAGAAGAACATGAGATAAATCCCAGTGGAGGGATATTCTAAAAATCCCTGACCTCAAAACTGTCAAGGTCATCAAAAATAAGGAGTCAGAAAAACTGCATAGCTCAGAGGAGCCTAAGGAGACATGACTATTAAATATAACATAGAATCCTAGATGGGATCCTGCAACAGAAAAACATTAGGAAAAATGTGAAGAAATCTGAATAAACTATAGACTTAAGTGAGTAATTATCAATATTGGTTCGTTAACTGTGACAAATGTAATATAAGAATGTAAGATATTGATAATAGGGAAAATTGGGTGTGAGGCATACAGAAACTCTCTACTATCTTCACAATTGTTCTGTAAATCTAAAAGTGTCCTAAAATAAGAAGAAAATGCCAAAAAATCAGTTATGATTAAAAAATTGACAGAAATAGATACATCTCAATATTTTTAAATCTTAGAACATAATATACACATCTCCCATCTTTTTTACGGAAGAACACACCATTGTGAGGTCTGAGCCTTGGATCAGAAGGTCACGTTATCCTCACACATTATATGTAATGCATGGTGTGGGCGCTATGAGTTCACATCTCAGTTATTTGAAAATGGTGGGCGGATTAAAAAACAAAACCGTGAAATAGATTGAATGAAGACCAATTTTGGGTTTTTATGATTTTTTTTAACCATATTTCTTACTGCTTTCTCCCACACCGTAATCCAATGGCTATCTTTTCATTCTCACCTTCCAGCACTTACTGTAGCTTTCATTGAAACAACAGCTTTCACTTTGACCTTCCATTCCATTGGTTTATATGCTATTTAGCTAAATTACCAATTCATGGTAACACGAGGGACACAAACAAGCCCTGGGGGGGGGGGGAATCATAGGGTGCCTTGTACAGAGAGTGCCCAGAAAGATGGTGATCTCAGTCTGCATATAACATGGGTTATCTACTGGCTTATAACAGGGTGCTGACATGGGTTAGAACATTGGTAATGAGTCGGCAGAACTGGTAAGTCACTTAGACGGAGATCAGCTGTTATCACAGCTTCTCCTGGTCTCAAAGTATCTATTCTTGGTTATATAAGAAGTTGCCAGTTGTTGATGTATAAATATCAAATGGTTTTCTCTTCTCCAGTAACTTCTACCTGTTGTGATTTGTCAATCATTCCTTTTCTGCTGGGTGGCTGGTTGGCTTCAGGACAGCTGAGTCCAATTTATTAAATTTTCATTGACTTGGTTACTAAAACAGTCTTGTTTCAGTTAATAGGACTTAATGCTTGTCAATTTTAAGACCCCAACATCATTCTCAAGTCAATTATCTATTTTCTACTGTACAGAGCGTGGAGGCTACATGCTGCAACTTCTCTCTTCTCTCTCTTCCTCTTCTAGGATTTGGGAAAGGTCAAGGCAGGATTTTTTTTTCTTCTTCTTTTTGTGGTACGCGGGCCTCTCACTGCTGTGGCCTCTCCCGTTACGGAGCACAGGCTCCGGATGCGCAGGCTCAGCGGCCATGGCTCATGGGCCCAGCTGCTCCGCGGCACGTGGGATCTTCCCGGACTGGGGCACGAACCCGTGTCCCCTGCATCGGCAGGCGGACTCTCAACCACTGCGCCACCAGGGAAGCCCCGGATTTTTTTTTTTTTAATGAGGCCTTCATGTGACTTTCCCTGTTGAGTGTGATGTCTCCTTTCTGGAAGGGGCCCCACCTGTACAGCTCCTGGAAAGACGAAGCTCTCCCATGCCACGTGAGAGCAGGTCGGACCACAGCATCTGTTCTGAGCATCAGCAGACCCTGTAGAGGAGGGACCAAGCCATCCAGATGACCCACTGCAACCTTCAAGTCACATGCCTGAGAGCAGCGCACCACTGTGTCCCCTGGGAAGCCGAGGGCTCCCATCTCCTCCACCTTCTGCAGCCCAATTCTGAGCCCCTGGGCACAGGTGGGACCCATCTTTCACACCACCCAGAAACCAAAATTCAAAGCAATGCCAGCCAGCCATCGCAACACGTCTTCCCGATGGTCAACTTCAGCGAGCCCGGGTGAGGGTGTGTCATTCTCCACTCGTGCTGGCACCGCCCACCTCTGTCAGTCACTGCCGTGACCTCAGGAAGGGAACACCCTCCAGGGTCCCGAGCCGCCCCTCCACCTGGGGAAGGAAGGACTGCCTCTTTTCACACTGCACTGGCCCCCAAAGGCCACCATGACTCCTCCCGCTGCCCCCCCCCACCCCGGGGAGTGTTGAGGCCTTGGTGACTGTTCTGTGAAATGGCACCTCTCATCACCCCTGAGTGAGAACCCCTAGATGGCAAACCTCTGAAGGCAGAATGCGATTGAATCCATGGACTCCTATCCCCAGTTCAGAGAAGAGAAGATCCCACCTAGCACGCCCACCCCCAGTCACACAGACGTTCTCTCACTGGCTCCTACCAGGAGAGGGATGGGGGTGTGGAGAGAGGCTGGCAGGGGTGCTTCCTTGGTGCAAGGAAGGTGGCACAGAAAGCTGAACCTGGAGATGCTGAAAGCAGGTGGTGCCTTCCTTCTCTATGACTTCCCCAAGGCCAGCCCTGCAAGCAAACAGGGCAGTGACATCACCAGGGAGCCAAAGAGCCCATCAAAAGTTGGCCAGTCATTTCCCACTGAGGTGGAAAACAAGGAAAGCAAAGTACCTGGGGCCATGGATTTCTACAAGAATTTCTCTTTTTTTTTAATGTTTGAATATTTAATTTACAATTTTTACTATTTTTTAAAATTGAAGTATAGTTGATTTACAATGTTGTGTTAGTTCTGGTTACAGCAAAGTGACTCAGATATATATATATGTATTCTTTTTTCACATTCTTTTCCATTATGGCTTATTACAGGATACTGAGTATAGTTCCCTGTGCTACACAGTAGGTCCTTGTTGATTATTTTATATGTAACAGTATGTATATTTTAATCCCAAACTCCTAATTAATCCCTCCCCCACCCCCTTTCCCCTTTGGTAACCATAAATTTGTTTTCTATGTCTGTGAGTCTCCGTTTTGTAAATAAGTTCACTCGTATCATATTCAATATTTTAGACTCCACATGTAAGTGATATCGTATGGTATCTGTCTTTCTGACTTTTCACTTAGTATGATAATCTCTAGGTCCATCCATGTTGCTGCAAAGGGCGTTATTTCATTCTTTTTTATGGCTGAGTAACATTCCATTGTATATATCCACAGCTTCTTTTCCATTCAGCTGTCAATGGAGACTTAGGTGGCTTCCATGTCTTGGCTAATGTAAATAGTGCTGCTATGAACACTGAGGTGCAATTATTTTTTCAAATTAGAGTTTTCTCCGGATATATGCCCAGGAGTGGGACTGCTGGATCATATGGTACCTCTATTTTCAGTTTTTTAAGTAACCTCCATACTGTTTTCCATCGTGGCTGCACCAATTTACATTTCTACCAACAGTACAGGAGGGTTCCCTTTTCTCCAGCATTTGTTATTTGTAGACTTTTTATGATGGCCATTCTGAACAGTGTGATACCAGTGTGATACCTCATTGTTGTTTTGTTTTTTTGGTTTTTTTTGCGGTATGTGGGCCTCTCACTGTTGTGGCCTCTCCCACTGCAGAGCACAGGATCCGGACGCGCAGGCTCAGCAGCATGGCTCACGGGCCCAGCTGCTCCACGGCATGTGGGATCTTCCCGAACCGGGGCGTGAACCCACGTCCCCTGCATTGGCAGGCGGACTCTCAACCACTGCGCCACCAGGGAAGCCCCTCATTGTAGTTTTGATTTGCATTTCTCTAATAATTAGCAGTGTTAAGATCTTTTCATGTGCTTATTGGCCAACTGTATGTCTTCTTTGGAGAAATGTCTATCTAGGTCTTCTGCCCGTTTTATGATTGGGTTGTTTTTTTTGAAATTGAATTGTATTCTACAAGAGTTTCTTTAACCAATAAAGGGCTCTCCATTTCCTTCAAATTTAAATGTGATAACATCCTTAACCTTTGTCCCAAGCCAACTACTTTATTTCCTTTTTATAGCCACTGCTTTACCTAAATACACAGATAAACTGTTTTCAAGACAGGTATGGAAAAGAACTATGTTAACATACATATGTTATTGCAGTCCCTAGGAGTTTTACAAATACTATCTCACTTAACCAAGCTGATAAGATAGAGGACACTAATCCCATTTACAGAGGAGGGAACTAAATACAACCCAGCTTGAGGTCCACCCAGCTGAATAAAAAAAGGCCATACCTTTCCAATTTCATGCCCTTTCTCACTGCATCATTCCAATCTATAAATTCCCTACCACGATCACTTCCCAAGTATCCAGAGTTTAATGGAAACACAACCAAGCATTAAGGATTCTGAGGAATGAAGAGAAATGAACAATACTGGGTCCTGCCCTCTGGGAGCTTACAGTCAAAGGTTGAGGGCTCCTTTCCCCAAGGGCCTCCTTGCTTTTGCTTGTTACTGCACTTCAACTGTCTTTTTGCAATAAGTTTTCTAATTTGGAGAATACTTGATAAAACTGCAGGGTGCTTTGTGAACATAACCTATGTTAAGATAGATTTTGAAATGAAGAGTAACATGCAAGGGGAAATGTCTGCTTTTCTCTGAAATATACGTAACAATTTACACATTAGATAATTCACACAGGCTGACAACTGATTTATCACCAGTGCAAAAAAAATATATTCACAATCTTTTCTCCTTTGAGTTTCTCTACACTGAATGACACTGGCAATGTATCACAATGACCACGTTTGATAACATGGCCATGTATTTGGTAACCACCATCTCTCTAATTTCTACACGCTGACTATTTGGAATGTACTACTTTTAAATTACTGCTACAGTGGTTCTTAGACTTGTCTATACTTTGGGATTGTCTGGATTTAAATATATATTGATATCAATATATATTTGATATACATATTGATATATCAATATCAGTGTATTGATACCTAGGTCCTTGTCCCAAGAGATTCTGATGAAATTGAGCTGGGGTGAATACTGGATTTGGGAAGGTAATTTTAATATGTACCACTGTTTGAAAGCTACTGCTCTACTAAATGCTAAGTATAAAAAAATTATCTTTTGTAAACTTACGATATTTAGAATTTGCTTTTAAGGAATAAGATTGAAGACTAACCCTATGTCATCCTATAACAAGGCAACAAAATGGCTAAGGTAGACCCATCATCTAGGCTCCATCCAAGCAAATCCTGTGTCAACATGGCGGCATAAAAGCAAGTCTACATATATGTATGTTTTTCTTTTAAAACTTCATCCTTTGTTATCTACTGCTGGAATATTTTAATGATGGTTGCATATCACTACCAAAAATTTATTTCAAGCAGCGTGCCAAAAAAAATCATTGGCTTGGGCCTAATTTAACCTTTTTCATCTTTGAGCTATCTAGGCTCACCATGAAATGCACAATATCTTTCACATATTTCATTATCATATTTCTTTATGATATAAGAATTTTATTTCTCTTCTACATGTTGATCTCTCCTGTGATTATGAAACAATTCCCCAACATCTATGATGTGAATACTCTAGGAAGCTGAGTAAATTGTACTCATGTTTAGCACTCAGGTTTAGAACCAAAGAAGAGACTGATGCAAGATTCAGGCAAATGTACAGAGAAAATTCACCTTCAGTGCTGGTCTAGTGGACTTTGGTGAATGCGGTTTATAGCTGTGGGTCAGAAGGAATTCTAATACTGAAGCATATACATAGCTAGACGGACTGAGAGTGCCTTTGGCCAACTTAACCAATTAAGAAGCAGGGCAATGGAGAGGCAGATCCCAAAGAGAAGAAAGAGGGGTGGGATCATACCTGCCAGTTTGCAGGCTCTGCAGCAACCAAGGGGACAGGAGTGACACAGTTGCTGAGAAAAATTCGGATGATTTCTCTAGTTGGTGTCCCTCCATGTGGCAAGCGAAAGCTGGGCAAAAGAAGCTTCTCCCCCTTTGCATACACACATGGAATTACTGGTAGACAAGCAGACCCAGTCATGATGTCCACTACCAACTGCCAAATAGGCACCACTGTTTCATCCTGGCAGGGCTTCCCATTTGCCACCTACAATTACATCACCTGCTCTATTTCTAAAAAAGACCTTACTCTGCTCCACTGCTCAGGGAATTCCTAGTTTCCTTCCCAAGGCCACCAGGGGTAGTTAAGGCCCTGACCACCCACGCGGTAGTCCCATTCCCCAGGACTTCATGGGTGATGGCTCTCCGTGGTGCCCTGGGCGAGAGAACGCTCACAGAGAAGCTAGGAGAGTCAGGGAGGAGCCCTGTAAACCCACTTACACAGCAGGGCATCGCAACCACGTTCAGTAGACACTGTACCCACAGTTGTGGCTGCAAAACAGAGTAGAACAAAAACAACAGTTCACAAAACCCACTAGAGAATAAGGAGACTTTCTGCTGGGATCAGTGAACGAATACGATGTTGATAACAGTAAAATGTATTGGTGCCTTGGTGGAAATGACATAAGCTATGGCAAAGTGACAACAATTGTTGACATACTGGAAAACATGCAAGCCATCAAACAAATGTTCATGGAAGTCAAGTGGACAATGGAAAATAAGAGAAATTTTAAATGTGGCACATTTAAAATTTTTGTGAAAATAACGATTTTAAGTGCTTAATAAATGATAATAATACAGGTTCTATCATATACTAGTAACTCAAAGAATGCCAGTAATAACTGAATTTGGGAAATGGGAGATGGGAGGCAGAACTCTAAAATGACCCCTAATACCTCTGCCCTTGTGTTATATGCCCTCCTCTTCAGTGTGGGCAAGACTTGTAAATACAATGGATGTCCAGTGCCCTGGTGGGCCTGACCTAATCAGGTGAGCTCTTTAAAGCAGGTCTAGAGATAAAAAACTTGAAGCCACAGACTATCTTTCTCTGTTATCAGCTATGAACAGGCAAGCCCCATGACTTCTACAGCCAAAAGGAAATGAATTCTGCCAACAACCTGAAAGAATGTGGAAGTGCATCATTCCCTAGTCGAGCCTGCAGGTGAGACTGCAGCCTGGCCAGTGCCTTGATTTCAGCCTGGCGGTGTGCTGAGCTAAGGACCAGCTAAGCCACGGCTGGACCTCTGACCTACAGACACTGTGTGAGATAACGGATGGGTGTTGTTTTCAGCCACTAACTTTGTGGTAATTGGTTATGCAGCAACTGATAATACAGGCACAATTTGTGCCATACTTTTCTTCTACTGTGCATGCAAATTATGTGACTACATGTATGTCTATCTTGCTTATATGTGCACACAAAGTAAAAACAAAAAATCCTTGATTACAGTTGTTTATCTAATAGCAACATTTATGCATAGTTGTTTTCCTCCCAACAAAATATGAGTTACAGTGTATACTGAGAATTATAACACACTGAAACATAATTAATGTATCCCAATATTATAATATTTACATATACCTAGTAAAAGATTATGATAATTTGTGGGTCAAAAATAGTCACTAACAATTTTGTAAGCCATCTGGTTGGAAGTAGGACAGGTAGAGTTTTAAAAGAAATATAATAAATAATGATGGCTGAAGTAAAGAAAGGTTAATCAGCGTGTTGGTTTTTTTTTGCGGTATGCGGGCCTCTCACTGTTGTGGCCTCTCCCGTTGCGGAGCACAGGCTCCGGACGCGCAGGCTCGGCGGCCATGGCTCACGGGCCCAACCGCTCCACAGCATGTGGGATCTTCCCGGACCGGGGCACGAACCCGCGTCCCCTGCATCAGCAGGCGGACTCCCAACCACTGCGCCACCAGGGAAGCCCATCAGTGTGGTTTTTTAACAAGATAACCATTTTTAAATACTTTACAGTACCTTGAACACCTTAACATCAAATATTAAAAGCTAATTAAAAAAAATTAAGCTCCAGTTTAAAGTGAATAAAATCCAAATTGGTTGCTTAATGCATTTTCTATCAAAATAGATCTATACTATTTAACATAGTTGAAAGAAGAAGTGGAATGAAAATACTCCAATCACATATTGTTAACAGAGAAAAAACGGAAACTGCAAAATAGAAAATATAATAGTATCCCAAACTTGGAGGTTATACAGTGAAAACAGACAAATGAACCTTAGCAGCTAGTGTCAGAATTTATCTTGCAGAAGAAAGTGCCTTGATTGAATTTTGGAGATGGGCTGTTAGCATCTTCCCCAACTTTTTCAAGAGGGGAAGAGAATTCCTCCCCCAGCTCCTCCCCCATAGCAGAAGTGGTGACATACTGGTAAGACCAGGATATGGTGTTTGGAGTTGAGCCCCTTCCTGAATCTCAGCTCCCAGGCCTGAAGCGGAACTGGCCCTGCAGCCTCTCGCGCTGGACAGTGAAGTGTTCTGGGCAGTCATGGATGGCTGTCCCGCTGCTATCTCCTTTAGCAGCGGTGCTCCCTGGAGCATCTCTGTGTACCCAGCTCGGGGCTGCACGCCTGGCCCACCTCCCCCTGCTGAAGTGCGGATGATCACCGGGTGGAGCCCTGGGCGCCAGGACAGCTCCCGGACCCCAGGGGCTGCTGCTTCTTTCTCTATCATCACGAGCCGCTTCTACAACTGTCATAATTGTATTTTAGAAAAGTGTAAGACAGCCCTCTCAGAAGGGAATTCTTCAATTTGCATATTTCCTTGAGACTGCTTTCCGTTACTCTATTAATGTATTAATACTTTTTAAAGTGATGTAGCTTCCCAGGGTGCTCTCTGTTCGATAAATCATTGCAGTGGTTATAAATAAAGCATTACACCTTAAGTCCCTCAATACCCAGGCCAGAAAAGTAAATGCTACTGATTTTCCAGAGAGGTGTTACGAAAATTAACTGATGTTGGAAATTCACTTCTTTCCTTACATTAGAAAAGGCTGGAGCAAGATACAGATAAAACATTTTCAGGTGTTAGACAAAATGAAAATGAAATGACAAAGATGATGTGAAACTATCCTAGGATCATTAAAGCAAATCAGTTTATTTTGGACGAAAGAAACTGAAGTAAAAAATGAATAACTCTTCTTTGAAATTTCCTTCTAAGTTTGGCACTTTTTCCTTAATAACTCTCATGAATAAACATTTATCTTCAATGATCCAAAGTTTTCAGGTTATGCTAACTAATATACTGAGTTTGTGATTCCCGGTGATAGTTTAGGGTTTACCCACATTTTCATATTATTATTGCCCGAGAGTTTCTTTTTTTTCTAAGTGTTAGAATGGACTCGTAGGCCAGCAGTCAGATCATGAAAATTCCAGAGGAAGGGACTCTTTACCTTCTTAATGCTTGGCTGCCACAAAGATGCGAAATTGGTTAAACAATAAAGTCATAGCAACAACTTACATGTGCTTCAGAGCTAAAGTCAGCTCTCCATCTGTGACATGTTATGGACAGAATTATCCCACCCCAACGTAGAATTTCTGGACTACACTACAGTGGGCAAGTTATTAAAGACACAAAATTTTTGTAAATGCAAGTCTTCAGTACTACTAATAAATTTTATTCACTTAAACAGTGGTATCTTTATATACTATTCTGCTTAAATAGAGCTAAGCAAAATTATTATGCATATGTACACCTAGATTGAAAAGTCTGTTCATAATCAAGACCAATAAGATATTTCTAACTATGTTACAACTCAGAAAAAGATATGAGAGTGAACATAAATCACAGATAAAATAAATGCCGCAATATTAACAATCATAATTCATGATTTATTAAACACTGTGTTTTAGCCCCTTTTCTAGGGAATCACGTCTATGCCACCATAGCTACACTGTGAAATAGGTTCTCCAGTTATGACTACTCTAATCACATCTGCAATCAATCTAGTTATGTAGAGCACTTATAAAGTTTACTTTTTATTTCTTAGTAAGCTGAATCGGGAGTATTTAAGATTTTTTTTTTTATATTTAAGATTTTTAATTAACAGAAAGGATTATTGAAACTTCATTTGAAATTTCTGGCTGTTTATATTAGAAATTATTGGATTTTGCACAAACTCCCATCACTTAATAATGGGCTCAGTGTGTGTACGTGTGAGTGTGCATGCATGCATGTGCATGCCTGACTCTAGTTTTGAGATGAGTTAGGAAGGATTATTTCTATGAAGATTACTTTATACAGCGATCTTTGGAGTTTCAATAAGAAAGATGAAAGTGAATCCTAAAATACGGTTGCATTTTGTTGGGAGAATATTTCTACTTCCTGCTGAGACCAGGTCCCATTTCTAATGCACTTTTACATGGACGTATAAAGAAATGAATATGTATTGACAGGGCTCTAGAAATTAATGCCTGATTTCCCAACAAATACACAGCTGATACTCATCTGTAGAACACTGCTCACTTGGACTTTACTGTGTTTGGAGAAGACGCTGAAAATCCAGTTATGTTCCTCTTGTTCAAACCCAAATTAAAGGTATTTTCAGGAGATTTTAAACTGAAGTCATTACCTGATGGCCACATCTAATTTTTAACCCTGGTTGGTTTTGCTCTGTTTGATTATCCACCTTTTCAGTCAATTTAAATTTTAAATAACTTGGCATGGTATTCAAGACTTTCATTGTCTGGCTATTAATGTTATTCCTGCACATTAAATCAGACTAATAACTTTATGCTCAAGTTAGTGCTGAGGACTCTTAGTAAGCTCTGCTCAAATCTGTAAGAGTGCTGCCTTCAACTCCAGCAAAGACCAAGGCCTGGAAACAACTAACTAACTTAGGAATACCATGGATACATGCTGAAACAGGTAAACTATAAAGTAGGGACTCTGCAATATCAAAAGAGCATTAAATACAGACAACCTGTAGACAAGCTTCTCAGCCCCTCAGAATTAACTAACCTTATAAAAAATCCAGTGCCTGGGCCCACTTGAAGTTTCTGATTCAGTAGTGTCAGGGCTGGGTCCCAGAGAAGTCTGAGGCACAGCCAGGACTGAGAACCGCAACTTTATAATGCGATGATAAAAACAGCCTAAAACCAGATTTCATCCGCTGCGGACCAGCTCTCTACCAGCAGAGCAAACCGCGGTAATTTCCTCTCAAAACTATACTGTTTTTCACTCTCCCGTCTTTGTATGCTCTTAGAATGCCCTGTTTCCAACTGGCCAATCCTACTCCTCCTGGAAACTTTCCTTGATGTCTTTCTCCTCCCAGATGGTCACATAAGCCATATGGTCCCAGACTCTCCCCACGACTATGTATACTGCTGTTGTATTAACCGTTTCCTCCCTAGGTTGCCAGTTCTTCGAGGGAAGGAATTATATTTTGTTCATCTCAAGTACACCCGTTTGTGTTGGCTGAAAATTTGAATGAATGAAATAAACCTCATAAAAAATGATTATTGCACCTGACAGCACATGCATGGGACACCACATGTTCTGAAGCCCTGGCCGGTGACCATGGTTGCTGTGAATCGGTTCCTTGAACTGGGCTTATGCACAAGACAGTGATGATCTTTCAACAACTTCCATAAAATCAGCCAAAGTGAGAGAGGCATGGGTTGGACAGGCAAGAAAAGGAAAAGGGAGCTTTTGGAAGACAATACAGAATTATTAGAAATTAGCAATGAAGAGAATAGCAGAGAGAGAGCTGAACAGCAAAGAGACTGAGTGCTCCTTTCTGCACATGCTTGATCAATTTCACTTGTAACTGACTAAAGTTAGCTATTATTCATTATTATTAAGGTGTATATATATATATATATATATATATTTTTTTTTTTTTTTTTTTTTTTTTTTTTTTGCGGTACGCAGGCCTCTCCCGTTGCGGAGCACAGGCTCCGGACGCGCAGGCTCAGCGGCCATGGCTCACGGGCCCAGCTGCTCCGCGGCATGTGGGATCTTCCCGGACCGGGGCACGAACCCGTGTCCCCTGCATCGGCAGGCGGACTCTCAACCACTGCGCCACCAGGGAAGCCCTATTAAGGTATATTTTATTGAACTTGAGGTAGTAATTTTTTATTTCCACTCCGGTCATCCAACTTAGTTATTTCATGTTAATAGCTTTGAACAAATGGGTCCAAATTCCAAATAAAATTGTATGTTTGAATAATCAAAAATGTTTAGAACATTTATTTTTCAGGGTTTGTGAAGTGAGCGAATACGAAAAAAAATACAAGATGGCTTACATGATTTTAGCAACAAAATCATGTAACGATTAATCAAACATTCCAAGTCCTTTCAAACATTCAAAATTCCCTTTCCAGAGCAATGACACACTTATAAAAGCACTTAACTTACTCTTCACTTTTTAAGGGCCACTTTTAAATATCCACTTTTTAAATGTGTGTTCTTCTCAAATATGTAGTATATTTCTGACAGCCACCTGTCATCACAGAAAAATTCAGGAAAACTTGAAACCTTTTCCTTTGGGAAATGTGAAGGTTGCAACTTTTCCCATCAGTGATCATTTAACCTGTGAACATAGAATACAATTTTTTTTTTTACCCTCACTAGCCATTACAAAGTATCATCAAGTTTCTGTGATATTAAAAGAACATGTTCCATTAACCTTTTAAACTGAATAAACCGAAGACAATGAAAAAATCACAGAGGTACATTATTGCACGGTGGAATATCAACCCTTCCCTCAGTTTATCATGGGTACTACAAATAGCAGACAACCATCTGATGTACAGAACAAAGGCCCCTTTATCATCCCATTATTAAAGCTTATAAAATGCAATGTTTTCTTCCTGTTTCAGGATATAAAAACTGCATATTTAAGCAGAATATCTAATGTATTCTCCAAGAGCCCAAGGTGTACTGTATGGTTTGGGCATACCCCAATTTGGAGACCATGCCAGACATGGCCCACTTGGCGATGGTGAATTCTATTTGGTCTATGCTGGGCTAGTCACTCTCGGGAAGACCTTTTGTTGTTGTTCATTTTAATGTACATACATAACACGTAATACTTTCTCCTTCATAACAAATGGAATCATTTGAGGTAAGACTCAAGTCTTACCTGAACCACTTGCATAAATGGCTACTCTTCACGTCCTATTCTATAGCTTGCATTGTGGAAACAATATAACTTGGCATAGCAAGACTTACAGATCTATCCCATATTTGCTTAATTATAGCCTATAGTGTTCCACTGCATGGCTCTGTCATTCCTTATTATTTCCCTAATAACGGCCCTAATCCTGCTTGTCAAATTTGGGCATTTGGATCACCCTGGAGGACCTGCTGAACCATTAATTGCTGATTGGGTATACCCAGGGTGGGGCCGGAACCTCTGCATTTTTGATATTATCCCAAGTGGTGCTGATGCTGCCAGAATGGAGATACACTTTTAGAATCACTGATACAGGAAAGAGACAAAGACACAGAATTGCTGGAGCATGAGTGATGCAGATGTCAAATTTAACACAATCTTGCCAAAGCGCCCTCCCAAGCAGTTGCTCTTCAGCTTGAGTCCCAGAGTTCCCACACCTTTAGCTAATCATTATACCACCCAACATTAATTACCGTCAACTCGATGGGTGAAAACTGTATTTCCTTCTCATTTGCACTTTCAGAGTGCAAGCAAGGTTGAGCGTCTCTTCTTATGTGTATTGTCCATCTCTGTTTCCTTTCTATTCATGTACGTGACTTTTGAAAATTCATTCATGGGAGTTCTGTACATATTCACGGTATTCATTCTTTGCTTTTATAAGTGTGTATTCCCATCAGTCCCTTGGCTTTTTTGTATTCAGAATTAATTTTTTAGAGAGGTTTAAGGTTCACAGCAAAAGTGAGGGAAAAGTACAAAGATTTCCAATATCACCCACACAACACATGCAGAGTCTCCCGCATTATAACATCCTCCACCAAAGCACTACATTTGTTACAACAGATGAATCTACATTGACACATCATAATCAGCCAATGTCCATAGTTTATCTTACGGCTTAGTCTCTATGTTACACATTCTCTGCATTTGGACAAATATATTATTATATGTATCCATTATTAGGGTATCACACAGAGTATTTTCCCTGCCCTAAGAAGCCTCCTATTCACCCCTCCCTCCCCCAACCCCTAGCAAGCACTGATCTTTTTACTGTCTCCATGGTTCTGCCTTTTCCAGGACATCAAGTTGAAATCATACAGCACAGCTTTTTCAGATTGGCTTCTTTCACGTAGTAATATGCATTTAAATTTCCTCCATGTCTTTTTATGGCTTGATACACCATTTCTTTTCAGTGTTGAATAATATTCCATTGTCTGGCTGTACCATAATTAATTTACCCATTCACCTACTGAAGGACATCTTGGTTGCTTCCAAGTTTGGGCAATTATGGATACAGCTGCATATTTCCATGTGCAGGTTTTTGTGTGGAGCTGTTTTCAACTCCTTTGGGTGAACACCAAGGAGCACATGCTGGATCATACGGTATGGCTATGCTTAGTTTTGTAAGAAACTGACAAACTGTCTTCCAAAGTGACTGCACCATTTTGAATCCCCTTCAGCAATAAAAGAGAGTTCCTGCTACTCCACAGCTTCACCAAAATTTGGTTTCACCAGTATTTTTGTATTTTGGCCATTCTAGTAGATAAGTTGTGGTATCTCGCTATTGTTTTAATTTGCATGTCCCTTGACTTTTTTTTTTTTTTTTTTTTTTTGCGGTACGCGAGCCTCTCACCGTTGTGGCCTCTCCCGTTGCGGAGCACAGGCTCCGGACGCGCAGGCTCAGCGGCCATGGCTCACAGGCCCAGCCGCTCCGCGACATGTGGGATCTTCCCGGACCAGGGCACGAACCCGTGTCCCTTGCATAGGCAGGTGGACTCTCAACCACTGCGCCACCAGGGAAGCCCCTGTCCCTTGATGTTTAACCTTAGTTATGAAGACATTTTTTTTCTCTCTCCATAAGATTTAAGGATCGACATGGTTAAATTTCTCAATCCTTAATTGTGTTGTCCATTTCATGTTTAATGACCATAAGGACATTAAATATGCAACGTTAATAAACATTTCCATGACTTTACCTATTATTTTATTCTCTTAAAACAGGCCTTTACCCAGAATTTATGTTTTTTTATAGTGTGCAGGCAGAAATCTAGTTTTACTTCATTTTTCCATACAGAGAGCCAATGATACCTCATTCGGGCAAGAGCACTGATTGAAAGAGTCTCTTCTTTCTCTCCCTCCCATATATGAAATTGTTACATATATAGAAGTCTATTTCTAGTCTTCATATTATTGTTTTAAGGACTTAACAAGGTAATTCATGTAAAAAAAAAAGTGCCTGTACTTACTTTGTCTTATTATCATTATGACTATTTTTTAATTGTCTTGGATTGTTTTATTCATTTTTATTTACATGTGATTTTTTGAATCAACTTTTCCCCACTTCTGAAAAATCTTGGAGTTTTTGAATGGAGGTGCATTAAATTTGTATACTAGAAAGAATTCTCTCTTTTATAAGCAAGGATTCTATAGTGAGTCTTGTCATTCATGAATCTGATATATATCCTCCTTCTCCTCTGGTCTTTGTTATGGACTTTAATGAAATTTAATATTTTTCTCCCAATAAGTTTTGCATGTTTTTGTGAGGATTTTACCTATATCTTATGCTTTTATTATTTTTGTAGAAGGGACTTCATACCATTTTACATGTTCTAGTTATTTATGGCTGGTATGTAGGAAAACTATTGATTTTTTGTGTTTTGAGATTGGATCTGGATAGCACAACGGACTCACTTTATTAGTGATAACAGCTTGTTAGTTATTCCCTTGTGTCTTCTAGGTACATGACTGTGACTTCTACAAATATGATGGCCTGTCTCTTGCTTCCCCACCCTTTTAACCCTTATGTTTAAGATTGCCTAATATCTCAAGTATAATGCTGAATATTACAGGTGGTAGAAGGCATAATATTCCATATTTTTATGGAAGTACTTCTACTATACTCCTAAATATGATACTTCTGACTGTTAACTCCTCAAGAAGTTAAAGACCTTCCTGTCTATGTTATTCTCCTAAAATAATTATTTCTCATTTTGACAGGGTATTATACTTTATCAAATGCATATTAGGCATCTGTGGACATAGCCACAGGCTTATCTTCTGATTAATATTAATATGCTAGGTTTCATTATTTAGCTTTCTAATATTGAGCTATCCTTGCATATCTGAAAGAAAACTCAATTTGCTATGGTCCTTTCACATTTATATGACTGAATTTTATTTAAGGTTTTTGCTCCAATGCTTAAAAGTGAAGTTGAGCTATAATTTCACTTATAATTATAATTTATTATATATAATAATTTATAATTATAATTTCACCCATTTCTGGTTTGGGTATTGGGGTCCTGTATTCCTTATATAACATTAAATTTCTCTGAAATAACCTTCCCTTGGTTAATCAACTCAAATTACATTGTGTCACTGGCCTGACACCCTTTCCATTTCCCTGACCCAGATTACGTTTCACCCACTTAGTGCCCACCATATGCTTATCACTAATTGTTCAAAGAGCACTTTAATAAGCCCTCTGGGTCGAGGGCAGTGTCATGCAGTTGCAGAATGTGCACCAACTTTTGAGTCAGATCTGATGTGGCCCATGATAATTGTGTGATATGAGACCTACTTCTCCTCTGTAAAATGAATATACCTACCTGCATGATGCTGAAAACACTGACTAAGTTAATCCTCATAGAGTATCTGGTATATACAGGATTTTCTATAAATAGTGACTGTGATGATTTTCCTTGACCAATAGGGACATAAGCATTTGTTTCTTTGGATATGTCAGCCTTCTCATGTCAAGTGATGCACAGGGTTTACACAGGAAATGCACAAATATCACTCATAAAAGCGACGTTTGAGTTAAACCGTGTCCCCCAAGATGAATTTTTGAGGGGCATCCCACCTGCAGTGATTGTGAATGTTACCTTATTCAGAAAGAGAACCTTTGCAGATATAAAGAGTTAGGATGAGGTCACGCTGGAGTAACGTGGGCTCTTAATCCAATATGACAGGTATGCTTATAAAAAGAAGGAAGATGAAGTGAAGACAACAGCACACCGGGAGAACGCCAGGTGACGAGAGAGGCAGAGGCTGGAATGATGCATCTACAAGCAAAGGAACACCTGGGTCTACCAGAAGCTGGAAGAGACAAGGAAGGATCCTCCTCTAGAAGCTTTGGAGGGAGTGTGGCTCTGCCTACACCTTGATTCCACTTTTTCTAGCCTCCAGAAGTCTAAGATAATAAATTTCTGTTGTTTAAGCCATCCACTTGGAGTTACTTTGTTATGGCAGCCCTAGGAGTATCCTGTGGATCAGAACCAGGGAATGGCTGGAGTTTCAGGTTGTCAAAGGAATAAACCAAGAGGAAGGTGGTACAGCACCGGTAACAAAAACGTGTTGATATTAAGTCAAATGTTAACTCGAGCTAGGATGAAAACAGGATCATGTTCTGAACTGTGAACCAAGCAGAACACAAGTGGACATGGCTAGAAGGGGGCAAAGAATACGGCCATTTATCATAATGGTGAACTGGGGTAAAGAGTTACCAAAGTTATATCAGATACTCATTAATTCATTGGGTAATGGCTACAGTGTTAATTGCTAGAATATATTTGACAATGTATCTTGTAGATGTTGCCATAAAGCACAATTTCTTGCAGGCACAGTAACACTAAACAAGTCATAATCCCCAATGTAATTCTGCAAGAAAAGTGGTTCACGAAAAAGCATCTTGGGCACTGAGACTCTTTCTTGCCTGGTAACTCACATTTGTCCCATCAATTCATTGCTGCTAAAACTTGAGCTCTGTACCTTTCTTGGATCATGTCAATCTCAACCTTCAGAATTTCCTCTTCCTCATCTTTCCCTATTTCCTGACTGATGACTAAGGCTACATGGATCATTACTCTATCTGATCAGATAGTCTAGGCATGCAAAATGTAGTCATGCTGGTTTCACTCTGGTCAAATAAGATCAAAGATGTGGATACCATGCCAAGAAAGTGGGTGACTGCATTTAACACTCTACAAATAGAATTAATTGACTTGCTCTCCAAGTCATATGATGGAGATATTCTAAATCTGGGAACAAAACCAGGATTTCTCACCACCAGTTCTCTTTTCTCTTTTCCAGACCATGCAGTCTAAAAGTTTTTATTCTCCAATGATCATCAATTTAAATGAGAAACCTCCTGCCAAACTCAATGCTCTAATTACATAGTTAGGAAGGACAGATAATAATTATTGCAATGTTCTACCCTCAAAAATTGTTGAGCAATGCTGACTGACATAGATACCAAGATCCAATTTTCTTAACATATATGCATATATCTTTCAATTGTCTGAATGTGTAGATATTAAAAATCTATCATTGGTAATTATTAGCCCAAATGTATGACTATCAAATTAGCTGTGATGCTTATGTTTTACTTTCCATTTCCAAATAATTCAGAAATAATGGTTAACTGAAAGAATACACAAATATTGTATTATCACAATGGCCTGCTACTGTAAGAGAGAGAAAAAGTCCTGAGACACTTCTTCCCTGTCTCCTTTTGTGTGAGCATGAAAGCTTTCAGAAATTTAAATATGATTACAGCAGGGGTCTAAGAGGAAGTATATCAAGGCCAATGAATTGAGTGTTCAAGATATTATTCATGCTTGACATGGCTTCTTATAAAAGTCTCACTTCTTGTTGCCTGAAATTTTGCTTATTCTTTCTTTTAATTATCAAATTCCATGGTTACTTCCACCAATAAAACAGCAATGTCCTCTTAAAAGAAAAATCTTCTAGCAGTGCACAATGCTTCTATTCTGCTTTCCATTTCCTCATTCCCTAAGGAAGGCTTCCTTGCCAAATCCCATTCACAGCCCATAAACTCTTGCCAGCAAAGACTGGAAATGAAAAACTAACTCAGGGATAAAATGCATAAGATACATTTATTTAGGAAAAAAAAAAGCCCGCATTTGCATAACTCTTTAACATATATGATGATTACTCCTTGATGCCCATTAAGAAACATTATAAATGCTTTGGATAGTTAAAAATTATCTTATGCAATCAATATATTTTTCTCCACACAAGCATTATTGATATGAATTTCCAGACACAGAGAATTAAATATTTTGTCATTTATTGTTTTATTGGTTTATGAGACTCCCCAATCCTCACTCTAAACATACACTCTTCACAAAGATCCAACAAAATCCATTTTTCCAGGGCCCTACATCTGATTTCCCCCATATATCTGGTCCTCTCAGCCTTCGCTTTCCCATTGAAGGGCAATTCTATTCTTCTAGTTGCCTCATTTTTGACTCTCTATTTTCACATACAGTATTGGTTATGGGTGAAACTGTGTCCTCCCCCAAATTCATAGGTTCAGGTCCTAACCCCCAATATCTCAGAATATGACCTTATTTGGAAATAGGGTCATTGCAGATGTAATTAACAGGAGGTTGTATTGGAGTAGGGTGAGCCCCCCATCCAATATGATCCTTATGAAAAGGGGAAATTGGACACAGAGACACACAGTGAGAATGCCATGTGAACACTGGAGTTATGCTGCCACCAGCCAGGGAACTACCAGAAGCTGGGAGAAGCGCCTGGAACAGATCCTTCGCTATTGCTTTCAGAGAGAGCAGTGCCCTGTTGACACCTTGATTTCAGACTTCTGGCTTGCAAAACCATAAGAAAATAAACTTCTGTTGTCTGAAGCTACGTAGTGTGTGGTACGTTATTACAGCATCCCTGGCAAACTAATAGAGTATCCAATCCATCAGCCAATCCTATTGTCTCTCTGTACCTATACAGTTACTCGCAAATGTTTCCCTTCTAACTCTGGGGCTATTCCTAGGTTTTTCTTCCCACAAGCAAGTTTTTGTTGAAATACTGTTAGTTTCACCTTGACTCCAATACTCATGGTGTAAAATTATTTTAAATTGACTGAGAAGAAATATGGGAAAAGGTATGAAGCTCGATGGCTTGTCGTTTCCTCCACCCTCTCTGGCTGATCGCGGAGAAGCCTGTCCACCTGCTACATGTCTACACAGCGGGCAATCCACCTGGGGTCCAAGTAGAGATTCTCTTCATCTTTATTCACAGTCAAGCTTTCAATATTAATTCTGTTTCCCAAAGCGTTTTTCTGCTGGAAAAGGGATGAGCAAAAACGCCAGCTGAAGTCCTCAAAATTACTAAGCACTATCATTTCTCACTGTATTTTAATACATCCATTGGGTTTACAGTTTTTCAATCAGTCCATTGAAAATGTAGTAACCGAGCTAAACTTGGAAAAAATAGTTTGTGAACCTGAAATGCAACAGCTACTGATATGAGGCGCTGTGTAATTAGTTGCTAAATTGTGCAGACAGATGTTCCATGCTGGAAGAGATCAGAGGAGGCTTAGATCAATGAAAGGATTGGAGTCTTGCTGTGTGTGTTTCTCTCTTTGGTTTGCTTTGTCATCTGTACCCTCATCTCTGTTCGGGATATTTTTTAAGTATTTAGAATTAATTTACTATATGAAAGCGTGCTTAAACATCTTTGTCCACGAGGAATGCTGATTTTCCAACAGAATTGAAAGGCAATAACTTGTAAAGCAGTAGGGAGAGCAAGAATTATAAACACCAGCCAGTTACAAAATTAGATTTTGGACCTCCTTTCCTCCAGTGTATGAATGACTGACGGGAAATGAAATGAATGCTTATTAGGACCCAAGCAGATGAGTTTTCCCCATCTGCGTGGCTCCAAGTCTTCCTGGGTAAGGAATATTCACTTGGATGTCCTTTTGCATCTGTAATGGTTTAAACTTTTGTATTCATTATTAGTAGGCTCAACACAGGAAAACTCATGTTATAAGCCCCCTAGAAAACAAACTTACTATTATTCTCTTTCCAAATAGTACTGTATTTGTAATCACCAGCCTCATGTTTTCTCATGTTTTTGTTTTGTTTTGTTTTTTTGCGGTACACGGCCCTCTCACTGTTGTGGCCTCTCCCGTTGCGGAGCACAGGCTCCGGACACGCAGGCTCAGCAGCCATGGCTCACGGGCCCAGCCGCTCCGCGGCATGCGCGATCTTCCCGGACCGGGGCACGAACCCGCGGCCCCTCCATCGGCAGGCGGACTCTCAACCACTGCGCCACCAGGGAAGCCCTCTCATTAATTTTTGACTTCTCTCTTTTCACAACATCATGCAATGGGGTGAAAAAACAATCAATTAAAATATGCTTCAGGGATAATAAATATCCATTTATTTATGCATTAACTCATTCAATTTTGAAACAAATACAGAGTGAGCCTACCAGGCTAGATAATTCACGAAGGGCTGTGAACCCAGTGGCACCCAGGTAAACTTTAAAGCCCACCGCTGTGGGGAATTAGGCAGAGGTAGCAGATGCCAAGTTCACCTTTGTTTAGAAGGTCAAAGAGGGTCTCTGGAGGAAGAGACACTTAAGCAGAGCACTGAAGAAAGAAAGAGTCACCAAACCAACAGGTGAGGATACAAACCACAAAGAAATTAAAGTCTGAAAGCAAGATTTACCACTCTTTAAGGAGATGCGATTTTATCCTATGAGTCATGAGAACCCACTGAGCAGTTTTCCCTGAAGAGAACTGAGAAGGTCAAGTGGGATTTAGGGCTCGTGACCCTAGATTTAATGGGTCTCTCAAAGGCAAGGGTGAAACTAGAGAATGGAGACCAGCTAGGAGGTGGCTTCCAGATCTAGATTCAAAGTGGAACGGCAGGGGTAGAAGAAAAGCAAGGGGGATGGAAAGAACCAAACTGATCTGAGACGGATTCAGAATGTGGAAGGCAAGACAGCAGTGGCTGGTGGTACATGCCAGCTGAAGAGGAAGGAGGCCAAGATGTCTCAGGAAGGAAAATGCAATTTCTTAACATGCAAAATGTTATTCCTTTACAGGAAGGAACAATTCAGCATGGAAGGTCTGACATTTCTACCTCACCTTTTAGATTTTTACTGCTGATGGAAAATTTTTACCACAGCCTCTGTGGCTTCCAACACCACAAAGTTATTACCTTACAGCTCTTTAGGGCAGAAGGCCAGCACAGGTCTCAGCAGGCCACATCAAGGGGCCAACAAAGCTGCATTATTTTCTGGAAGCTCTGGGGAGAATCTGGTTCCCTGCCTTTTCCGGCTCTTAGAGGCTGCCCACATTACTTGGTTCCTGGCCCCTCCCTTTACCTTCGAAGCCCGCCAGGGCAGGTAGAGTCCTCCTCTGTTTCTTCCAGTCACCTCTCCCTTTGACCACAGCCAGGACAAGTTCTCATCTTCAGACCCACCAGGTAATTCAGGTTCATCGCCCCCTCTCAAGGTCAGCTGCTTCCTCCCATGATCATTAATTGGTTGTTTAGCAACATTCATTCACTGCAACCCTAGCGCCCTTGGCCACGTAACATCACATATTCAGTTTCCTAGGACTAGGACGTGGATATCATTGGGGGCCACTCTTCCGCCAACCCACACATATGCCATGTTTCTGCCCACACACCTGAGGTCCAATCCAGTCCAATTACTTCCTTAGAAATGATTTTTATGCTATTTTATTCTGAACAGAGCACACTGAGGGGCACGTTCTTCCCCTCCAGCCTTGACTGAGAGGGCTTTCCTCTGCAGTGTATTTCAGCATAATCCCTACCAAAAAAGAATTCCCAAGACAGGCAGTTGGTCCTTCTGTAGGCACAGCATTGTGAAAACCCTGTCTCACACTGTGAACCACTTAATTTACTTCTTACTGCTTTCCTTCAACATTTTCAAGTATAAACATTTGCCAGTTTTCAAGGTAATGAGCCGAACCTTTTTGAAAAACTGAAATACTGTACTTAAAATCATAGGTACTAGGGCCATTTGTAGGATGGTTTCATTCTTCAAATAGTCAAGTGCCACAAAAATCCATATGAAAACTGAACGTTGATTTATACAATGCATTTACGTATATTTTTGTAACAGAATAGTTCAGTAGAAAAAAAAAATGGCTGCTAAAATTTAATACCTATAGAAATTCCCGAAAACTCCTACCAAAAAGAGCAGATTTAGTGATACTGCAGTTGGTGAAACTTAAAAAGCAAACTATCAAAGACAAGTTTGTAGTTATTATCCATTTTTTTCTTTGACTTAGCACTGGACTAAAGTCTTTTACAGAACCAAGGCCCCCCCATGCACTGGGTTGTGCCTGCGTTTATCTCATTACCAAGAGTAGTCAAAAAGCAAATAAACCAGAAAAAGAGTGATTAAAGATCCTAAAAAAGGCAAAATTAAGTGAGAAGAAAAATTTTAATACAGATTGATGTTGCAAGTATTTTTCCTAAATGAGCTCTCTTGATGAAACAACTGTGAAAAGAGTTTTAAAAGTCCCCTCCGTTCACTGCTGCAATTGAATAAATGATCCTTGATCATTTCAGCTGGAGTAGCCTGACTGCTGTCACAGGGCACTAGGGACACTCTGCATTCCTGTCACTGTCACAGCCCTGCACCCGGGCCATGCCTCATCTGTACTGATGAAAGGTCCTGGTCTCCAGCCAGGGCTATCAGAATGGGAAAAGGATAAGAAGGATTATTTTTTTCCTTCATTTTGAACGTATCTAAAGATTGAGGGTTCAGTGGTATCGTTATTATAGGATAATTTTATGATAAAACATAAATTGTATAAGTATTTTATTTAATAATCACTTGTAAGCATACTATCCCAAATTAAATGTTCAGTATTAAATATGCTGTTCTCAAGTAACTCATCTCTAAACTTACATCTCCACATTATTTATCTGAATAATTTAAATATAAATGTCTATAATCATATTTCTACATGTGGAATTTTTTTAAACAATTATGAAAATAATAGACTGTTTCAAAATATACTTGGCAATAAATATTTGCTAGTACCCTAGAAATTTAAGATTATCTAACAATAGATGTAAATTTTAATTATTTTCCTGTATCAATTCATTTTAACAATTTAATTCATAAGCACAGTTGCTAGACTTATTTAACAAAAAAGATGGTCTCATGCGTTGCCTTTCCCCCATCAGTAACCATGCAAAAATGCAACATTCTATTTTTTCTGTATGTTTTAAGTAACTTTTATTTAACCCTGGATGCAGTTTAAATGTACCACAGAGCAAAAGTGAAAAGAGAAGGTGTTTTAATGGCTTACGTTTCTTCAAACCAAGATATGAATGTACTTCGTTAAATATTTTACATATAACTTCCTTATACTGGGAACCATTTTCTTGTATATTAGAATCTTTCCGTTCTTCTGATAACTGCTGGTTTGTGAGTGTGTGTGTGTGTGTATGTGTGTGTGTAAAGTGTAAAGTAACACCAAATGCTTTGACATTTTCTAAAATGTAGATAATTTATATAGGTGTAAACATTATTCTGCAGCAAGTATTCAGCAGGAAAAGTTTTGCTTGAAAAGGCTTTGCATTAAAACTTACTGAACACATTATACACAGCACATATCATGTAGTGTAAATCATTTAGAAAATGTTCGTACCTCTCACGGTACAGATCATCTTTATTTCAGAGTTTGAGGGAGATTGCAGGCAGTTTCATTCATAAATAAGAAGGCTAGCTCAGAATTCTGAGGCTAAGGCTAAGGCTGAATCTTGCTTTTTCAATATTTTCAATATTTTTTTTTCCTTGTTGAGTGTTCTTTGAGTTAGTTAATCTTTATAAACCATAACTTACTAATTTGTAAAATCTTCAATCTTCAATGTACTAGCATTTATTTGTAAATAATAATAATAATGTAAAACCATTCCAAAGGAGCATTTCTGGGTGATATGAATTATGAAACACATTATCCTAATATATTCAATGAAGTAGAAAATTATGTTTATAATTCAATATTTTCATGAAACAATACATCATAAATATGTACACTAATTAGAATATCACTGACAAATATGGGCAACAGAACTTTGTATGCAGATTCAAATGGCAAGTGAGTAGGCTAGAATATAAATTATTTACCCAGAAGAATCCAGAGGAGACATTTATATTGAAATAGAGGATTTTTGAGAATGATTCAGAGGAAGAGGTCAAATTAAAAAAATACTTCTCATCCATAAAATTCAAAAGAGGTTGTCTTCAATTTAGGATAGATATTCCTGAGAAACTGGATAACATATTTTCAAGCTGGCTTATATTTTAGAAATGCATTACCAAAGAAAAATAATCTTACCCTTAAAAAAGTTTTTTTTTAAACCCATATACTGTTAAACCATTGAGAAACCATTAAAATATTAATAGCATCATTCAAATCTAAGTTTGTTAGCTTCCCCTCATGCACTTCATTTTTTATCATTGTTCCCTGAGGAACTTTGCACTAAATGCATTGAAACTATCACTGCACGTTGCACATTTCAAGTTGATTACATGATCAGTGAAGATGCAATTCTTCCCTAATAAACAAGCTCTGGTGTCAACACAACTATTTAAAATTTAAATATGTGAGATCTCCATTTTGTAACACTTTCCTAAACAGAGGTACCTACAATTTTTATCATTATTATTAAGGAGGATAATTCACTAGCAAATATATATAACTAGTTCTTGAATTAACTAAAAGTGTGCTACAAGTAAATGTGTTCTAAGGAATTCAAAGATGGATGAACCCATGTAGTTTGGAGCAGAAATGGCATCCACTGGAAAGAGGGGTCTTGATTCAGAGCCACCATTCATTCAATCAAGAAGTATTTCCTAAACACTGTATTCTACCTTTTCTTCAAGGCACAAAATCAAACGGTATAGATCACCAGAAAACATTACTAAACAAAAAAGATTACACATATTTTCAAATAAAATTTCTAAGTTTTCTTTATGTAGATCACACATCCCACTGGACTAAAGTTTTTACCACTTACTTCATATTTTAGTCACTATTAGCTCTTCTAATTTACCATATGATTTTACAGACGATCGTGCAGAAGAAGTCTGCTTGTTTTATGCCATTATCAAATCCCTTTTGGTGACTTAGTTCAGGCTATTGTAACTAAATACCAAAGACTGAGTGACTTAAACAAACATTCATTTGATACAATTCTGGAGGCTAGAAGTCCAAGATCAAGGTCCCCTCAGATCCGCTGTCTGGTAAGAGCACACTTCCTGGCTCATGGATGACCATCTTCTCACTGTATCGGAACAAGGCAGAGAGCATAACAGAGCAAGCTCTCTAGTGACTATTACAAGGGCATTAATCCTTATAAGAGACCTTATGACCTCATCTAAACCTAATCACCACCCAAAACCTCTTACTACCATCACATTATTGGGGGGGGGGTTGTTCGACATATGGATTTTGGAGGACACATTCAGACCATAACAATAACATGTTGTATTTTTACTTTTTTTTTCCTTATTATAAGACTGACCTGTTGAGCATTAAATTTAAGATACTGTTAAATTACAGTTTTGCTTTGTTTATTTAAATATTCATTTATTCCCACCAGTGCTTATATAATGAATGGCATCTTTATACAAGTTGTCTGGATAACTAATTGTCATAATTCATACATTTCCACAGCAATGTCACAGCCCTCCATTCAAGAATAAGTGATCCTGAAACTGTGGAGAAACATTTAGGTGAATTTTTCATTTCTTTAACATCAATTTATTTCAGTAAAATAATACTGGAAATATATATGTAACTTATTTACACAAGTATATATCACTTAGTAAAATTCATATATGCATATATATGTGTCACATGTGTGTATATATACATACACATATATATTGTGTATGTGTATATATGTGTGTGTGTATGTGTGTGTGTATGTGTATATATATATATATATATATATATACACATACACACACACATGTATCATGACCTTCAGTTAATAGGGGAAACGTCCAAAAGAGTTGACTTATACACAATGCACATTTTTCAATTTACACCATATATCAAGGTTCCCCTAATGTTTATAAACTTTGTAAATAATTTTCTCTGTATTAGTTTGTGTTTTTCATATTTTTCTTGGTAGTCTATAATGTCTCTCAAACTGAAAACTCAATTCCTGTTTCTACTTTGGAAATACTCAGCAATTTAGTATGTGATATACTTTCTGCCACTTTGGAAACCAGTATACTCGGTTTGGACTTCTGTACTTTTTCCTTTGGGTCCTACATGATCTGTCACCTACTCTATCTTTTTAACAAGTTTTCCCACATTCTCCAGTTGTGTCAGGACTTTACCTTCTATTTCACTGATTTAATTTCCCATTCTGTGTCACTTTAATAATTTCTACAGTAGTTTTCTTTCTCTGGTGTTTTTTTTTTTTTTATCCCATATTGTTTTGCTTTACCACATGTTTTACTCTTTTATCTCTTGGAGTAAAGATCTGGATTCGTTGCTGGTTTCGATGTCTTTATTTTGTGTCAGAATTTCATGGCTTAGAGTTCATTTCTTCACTTTTACTGCCCCCCACCTTTGAGGTGTTATGTGTGTTTTCAAAACATTTAATCATCCAACATTGCTTTTTATGAACTTCTACTCCCCCTTGAAGTTATATTATTTTCAATGCGCTTATTTTCTTTCAGGCAATTTATAGACATTTACATAGAATTTAATGGGAGAAGATATGAGATGTTACTGTACCTCTACTACGAAATATTCCCCCTTTTTCTGTCCAAATCTAAAGAAGGGGCTGTTTAATGTTGCATATGTGTTAGCAACACTTTATAATGAAACAATGTTTTAACAGTATAGATAGTACTGTAATGCCATTTGTAGCAATACCAACGGACCTGGAGATTATCATACTAAGTGAAGTAAGTCAGAAAGAGAAAGACAAATACCATATGATATCACTTACAGGTGGAATATAAAATACGGCAGCACACGTGAACTTATCTATGAAACAGAAACAGATTCACAGACACAGAGAAAAGACTTCTGGCTGTCAAAGGGCAGGGATGGGAGAGGGATGGATTGGGAGTTTGGGACTAGCAGATGCAAACTATTATATATAGAATGGATAACAAAGCTCCTACTGTATAGCACAGAGAACTACACTCAGTGTCCTGTAATAAACTATAATGGAAAAGAATATAAATATATATATATATGTATAACAGAATCACTTTGCTGTACACCAGAAACTAACACATTATATAAATCAACTATACTTCAATCAAATAAATTTAAAAAAAAAGAAAATGAGCTGGAAAAGTTTATGTAATTTACTCAAAGTCATAGTACAAACAAACAGCAAAGCAGGGATTCAGACTCATGTCAAGATACTGCATGAATTTTTTACTACACCAAACTCCCTCTGAAATTATTTCAAGGAGGAACAGACTAGGGTGATACAGCTGGATATTACAGAATCTTAGACTGGCTGCGCACCCAGCTACTTACTATGTCAAGTGAATTAATTTCTCTTAACTTCAATAATATTTTCCCCAAAATGTAAGTGATAATATATCCACTTCATGGGTCACTGAAGCAACTAAATGAAATAAAGTATGTGAAAAGGCCTGATACATTATAGATGTTGAGTAAATGTTGTTGAATGGAATTTAAACCTTCAAATAATTACTCACATTACAGAGTATCAGTTTGGGCTTTCCCTATGTAACCACCTATTAGCAGGTATAAAATTGCTGAGAAGAGCTGAAGACAAAGATGATTCAATATGGTACGGCATAAAGATAGCTGGGCCCCTAGCACTGAATATTAATATTGTCTGTGTGATTCAAAATGCTTAATGACATAAACACGTGGAGACATACACTTCAAATTTCTAAATAGACGTGATATACTCAGTACTGTAGTCATGGAATCACATAATACATATTAAGAATGTTATTGAGTCTGACGATCTAATTAGCTGAATTGTCAAGCAGACAGAATAAATTCCTTAATTTATTCATCCATGCTTCGGATATTTGTTGTGGTCCAGAAATTCTGCTGGGTACCCGTTACAGTGGAAAAAAATGGCCTACCCTTCAGTCGGCTAAAAAAACATTTTATAATTATTATCATTAGACTCTTCTTCAATATATGAAACAATGATTGATAAAAATGGAATCAACTGAGATAATCAGGCAGCAAGAGTATCTTTTAGCAGAATAACAGCATTTTGTCATAATCAGCTAAGGGGAAACCTGATGATTCTTCTTTAAAATTGAGTATTATATTTAAAGCCCAAAGATAAAGTAGTAGATACTTTATGATATTTATAAATAATAAAATACATTTTGTACTTCCCTTCTCGTACTTTTAGGACTTCCAGAAAATACTGTTGCTGAGTCCAGTAGCATGCTAATTACCTAATGAGGACCTGCAGACAGTGTTTCCTTACCATTCTTCAGGAGCGTGTTCTTTGCATCTATCAGTGCTGAAAGAAAGAAGGTATTTAAGAAGCTAATTTCCCGCAGGAATGATATATGGTTTCCACAGTTCCGGGGGTGTTCTTCCACAATTTTCTTTTACAGTTTTATCTTCCAAAACGAATACATTCTTGTGCTGTTGTTGTTCCAAGTTAAACAGCACACTGCCAAAATGCCTTGATAGCTGATAGGTGCTAGTTAAGCATGGCGCTTTTGAGTAAGTTACACAGTGGTTTTGTTTTCTGAGCCAATACAGAACAAATGTAATAATGAGCAAACGCTTACCTAGGGTGAGTAACAGTGATAGCTGCGTTTACAAAGTACAAAACATTGAATTGATGACACAGTTGCTTTTGGATCTCTCTTAACTCACATCTGTTTTTGGCTCCGTGTTTAATAAAGAAACCTGGGCTTTTGCTCAGTTGTGAATAACCTAATTTGAGTAGGCACAGAGATGTGTAAAGTCAGCACTGGCTTTTTCTTACCTATGATAATTCAGCAATTATCATTTCCATTTTTTGCAATGCTGCTGGGGGGACACTGTATCTAACAGCATTTGAAATGAGAATGGCTAGAACATTCCAGGTATATAACTGGGGAATCTCCATAGGCAGCAATTGTTTTTTGTGTGTGAGTTTTTTTTTTTTTTTTTGGTGTTTGTATCTGCTTCTATACCCTTGGCTATACTGTATTACTTAGAACTGGACCTTTTAACTGCATGAACATAAAGCTAGCACTTTTCTTTTGTCAAAGTTAAAAGTAATCCTATAATATCAAATCACTAAACAATAATCAGTTATTTTAAGTTTTTACAATGTTAGTTTCAGATGTACAGCACAGTGATTCAGTTATAAATATACATATATATATGAACATATATATGTATACATATATACGTTCTTTTATATACTCAAAATACATATTTGGGCTTCCCTGGTGGCGCAGTGGTTGAGAGTCTGCCTGCCGATGCAGGGGACACGGGTTTGTGCCCCGGTCCAGGAAGATCCCACATGCCGCGGAGCGGCTAGGCCCGTGAGCCATGGCCGCTGAGCCTGCGCGTCCGGAGCCTGTGCTCTGCAACGGGAGAGGCCACAACAGTGAGAGGCCTGCATACCGCAAAAAAAAAAAAAAAAAAAAAAAAACCCAGAAAAAGAATATTCAGATTCTTTTCCCTCATAGGTCATTTAAAAATATTGAGTATTGTTCCCTGTGTTATATAGTAGGTCCTTGTTGGTTATTTATTTTATATATAGGAGTGTGTATATGTTGATCCCAAATTCCTAATTTATCTTCCCCCCGCCTTTCCCCTTTGGTAACCGTAAGTTTGTTTTCTATAGAATACAAAAATATATTTTATTATGAATTTTGAAAAAATAAGCAATTCCATGATTAACTATAGAGTATTTGGAAAATACAGGAAAGGCATAGAAACAAAAATAGTCCTTATACTCAAGAGATATTAATGTACTAATGTTGTGATACCCTTTTTCCAAACTCATCTCTATGTCCATGTGTGTCTGATACTGGAATCATACTATATAAACAGCTTTATTTATTGTTTGTTACAGTGCATATACTTTACCAGAATACAAGCCAAACACCACTTAACAGTACATAGTAGTTCATTATATGGCTCTTTCTAATTTATTTAACAGTTTCCTACTATTAGCTATTTGGAAAATTTTACTTATTATTATTAAGTGCATTATAATAAACACTTTATGAAATGTATATTCATTCAACTAATAACCTTTGAGTACTCTGTATGAACAATTACATAATAAAATCAGTCTTTGCTCTCAAAAACTTACAATCTAGTGTCCTAGACTTCTCTTGAAACACCAAAGATCAGGGACCTTGACTTAAAAAGAAGGAAGAGAGTATCTTGATGTATAAATAATTTATTAAGAAGGGATGAGTTCACGTAGGCTTTTAACCAAATTAAGAAGTTTCAGCTTTCATAGGAAGAAGAGCTGTTAAGGAATTTAACTTCATGTTTTTGAAAGGTTATTTTGGTTCCAATGAGGAAAATGGATCTGAAGTGGACAAGATTGAGTAGAACAGGCTGTTACCACCATCCAATTATGAATGGATGACATGAACTAGGGGGCTTTGTGATATTTCAGAGGTGGACTCAATAGGACTTCTTAGTGATTCAGTAAATGGGGGTAAAAGAAAGATAGGTGCCACCAAACTGAAGGCTAGTGAAATATTAAAGAAATTAACCCTTTTCCTGCCATACGTGACTCAAACGCAGCTCATTTTCTGGGGTTTTTCAGACTGCCATTGCCTAGTGCCCTTCCAATGGAAGATGAACTTATTACTATTCTATAGGCTATTTCTCTTACTATTTCAAAGGAAGATCCCAGGACTCACAAAATTTTATACCACTCCTCCTGGAATTCAAAGTTTTATTGCCAGTGTCCACACTTCCCTTTATCTGGTCCTGCTGTATTGCTATGTTTTTTCTTTTTTCACTCATTTTCTTCTGCTCAAATCAGTTAAAAAAAAAAGTCTTACTATATTTTAACTGCTGGCATTCATTCTGAGGATTCATATGAGTTCTCCGCATTTTCAAAGTCTCCACACTTTCTGGAGTAAGATTCGCAAAGACTCTAATCAGGGACGTCTAGGAACTTCTAGATGCTATTTCAAGTAAAAGCCATCGTTTCTTTTGGTTAATACATTACACATTAAAACAACGAGATACCACTAACCATCTATTAGAATGGCTAAAAAATAAGAATAAACCTGATAATACCAATTGCTACCAAGGATACAGAACAACTTAACGCTTATTCATTGCTGATGGAAACGTAAAACAGTACAGCCACTTTGGAAGACAACTGGCAGCTAAATATAGTTTTACTATAGTATCCAGCAATTACACTCCTAGGTATTTACCCAACTTATTTGAAAACATGTCCAAATTGTCACATTGTATACGTTAAATACATACCTAATAGATATATGCATATCACAATATTACATGTCATTTATATCTCAATAAATTGGGGGAGGGGGTAAGAAACCCTGCATCTGAATGTTTTTAGCTTTATTCATTATCAAAACTGGAAGCAACCAAGATTTCCTTCAGTAGGTAAATGGATAAACTGCAGTACATCCACAGAAAATAGAATATTATTCAGCAACAAAAAGAAATGAGCTATCATGCTATGAAAAGACATGGATGAATCTTAAATGCCTATTGTTAAACGAAAGAAGCCAATCTGAAAAGGCTACACACTGTATGATTCTAAATATGTGATACTCGGGAAAAGCAAAACTATTGGGATAGTAAACAGATCAGTGGTTGCCAGGGGTTCTGAGGGAGGAAAAAAAGGGCTGAATAGTGAAGCACAGGAGATATTTTAGGGCAGTGAAAGTATTCAATATGAAACTGTAACGGTGGATAGATGACATTATACATTTTCCAAAACCCACTGAACTTTACAGTACAAGAGTGAAGCTTGATGTATGCAAATTTTAAAATCATGTAGGAGATCAGGGAATCCAAGAATGGAATGCGGAATGTGACGAAGCAATCTGACTGCCTTACAAATGTATGAAATAATCTCACTGAAGGGGCAGGGGGAAAGAGGTGTGACCTTAGTAACTTCAGAAATGAGGAGTCTGCAAGACTGAAGGGGAAATAAACTGCTCTAAAGCACTGTCATCTAGTTGATGCTATTTTCCACAGGGGCGCAGGTTAACAGTTCTGCTCCTGCTATCCGTGTAAACTATCCGTGAATGACTGAGTAAATGGATGGCAGATGGTTTGAACCAGATTCCTCATATTTAGAGCGGGAAGCTACACACAAACAAGGGTAAGAGGCTAGAATGATCCATGTGGTGAGGGAATCGAGTTGCAGACATCACATGGACTCATGGATAGCTTCATACAGATACACATTGTTACACACAGAAACAATTACTGATGGGTGAATACACTCACTGTGTATTTGTTGCTCAGTCAGCTGAGAGGGCCTAAAACAAGGACACCCCGGTAACAATGAGCACGCCTACCACTTGCGGTTTTTAACACCATCCTCCAATAAAAGGAACCAAGGCTCCTTGGAGACATGGCTGATTCTAGGACTGCAATGGAGAAAATAAAGATGAGTTTGGGGCATCTTATGGTGTCAGAAAGTAAGGAAGTGCTAGTAAAAAAAAGATAGGAGTATGTCAAAGAGACGCAGGAACGCCTTTGATCAAAGCTGGAACAATTTGAGCAAGAAAATAAAGTAATATGGGATTATAACCGAAAGTATAAAATAAATATCCACATGTCCATACTAATAAAGGATTGAATAAATAAATAAATAGAGAATAAAGGCCAAATCTTTCATTCAAAAGAATTCCAAATAATTCATATAGATACACCAGCTTCAAAAAGGGTAGAACATAGCTCCCCCTTCCTTGAGTGTGGGCTGCACAATGACTGCAAAGGAGAAAAGGGTTACTTTACATGAGAGAAATCTGATAGACACTACCTCAGCCAGGTGATCAGGTTAACATCACCAATGGAAAATCACATTCACACGTACACTAAGGCTAGTCCACACATGAGAAAACCATCAACTTCCAGTAGGAGTCACTCTACAGTGTACCTGGCCAGTACTATTCAAAACAGTCAACATCAACAAAAACAAGAGAAAATTGAGAAATACCCACAGGCAAGAGTTATCTAAGTGGTATCCTGGATGGGATCCTGGAATTGAAGAAGGGCAGTAGGTAAAACCTAACAAAATCTGAAATAAAGTACAGACTTCAGTTATTAATGATGTATCAACAGTGACTTTTTAGTTGTAATAAGTATGCTATATTAATATAAGAAATGCATAACAGGGGAAACCAGTTGTCGGACATACAAGAACTCTCTGTATTATCTTAATCAACTTTTCTGTAGAAATAAAACTGTTCTAAAATGTTTTAAAATGTATTTCAAAAAAAGTATTACACTTTAACAATTTAAAGTGAATAAAAGCAACAGGAACTGATAACCAGAGTCCACATTATACATTGAATACAGAAGAGATACCTAAAGGAATTTTAAAGGATCAAAGATATCTTAATATCTAATTTGTATCGCATAGGGTAGAACATATTCAAAATTTGGTTGACAATCTTTTATCACTCCTGCTTATTCATTTCCAGGGTTCATTTCCAGAATCTGCCATCTACTAGTGTCTTGAGTAAGTTCTTAACACTCTGGATTTTGGTTACCTTATCTCTAACAGGGAGAGTGTAAAAAGCACTTACTTCATAGGGTGCTGGGGAAATAAAAAGAATTAATATATATAAACCACTTAAGAGGATACCTATCATAACAAAAAATACTAGTTAGCATTATGATGATGTTTATTATCATGAAGAAATTATCATTACAAATGATCAGCAATTACTCTAAAATTCCATTTTATTAAGTTATCTGTGGGGCAGGGGTGGAATTGCTAGGCCAGACACCACACTGCTAGTAGCAACTGCCTTTGAGTGGATGGATCACCGGTGATTTTATTTTAATTTACGCTCTTCTGTATTTCTCAAATTGCTAATGAATCTGTATTAACTTGTAATAAAAATATTTAAAATTCTGAATCAATTTGATATATTAAGTCAATGCTTATATCATCTCTTTTTAAATGTTATATTATGAAAATAATATATTCACATACTTGCATGTTAGATAGTTCAGGAGGATTTATATTGAAAAGCAACTCTTTCCTTTCCCACCTCGTTCTGCATTCATTTCCTCATTTAGTGCTGGCGACACTAACATTTTTCTATTTGTGCTTCTCCTACTGGTCACTTCCACACCTATAAATTATATCTCATGAATGCTTGTTATATCTAATTAGACATTGTCTTTTGACTTCCTACTTTAATATAGGAGAATTTAGCTCATTTAAACGATCCCTACTCTTGTCTGCTTCCCAATTTTTGTACTTAGAACTTTAGGTTCCTGTATTGGTTAGGTTTTTAAATTTAAATAATATTCATAAGCCTCTATTTCTTTTGCCACCAATGTTCCCCAGTATGACTTCAGCAATTACGGTACCAAGGTCACCAAGGCCAGAGAAATGGGAGTATATAACATACAGTTCAGAGCTGTGATCTACATGGTAGAATTGATTGGAAATCCAAGAAAACACAGACTTAATCTCGAACATTACTTTAGAATTTTCACTCTGTCACTGCTATAGATTTGTGTGTGCAAAGCCAACCGTAACACATTGCACATTTCCCCTTGGTACTTTGTCTGTAATTTACATGTACTGAGACCTATGAATGGAGACATCCCAGTTATGTCCGCATGTTCCACAGGCTTACTTAACCAAAAGGAAATGCATGCCATGGGTTTTCTATCAAATATATATTAAAATAGCCATTATTATTAGAACCGCTAAGCCGATACATTAACTGGTGTCATTCATGATTCTAAATTATGTGCTGTTTTCTACAGTGGTTCTCACCCTTATTTTTCACTTTGATGCAAAGCAAAAACAGGAAATATTCCACCAGTAATACTGGTTCCTTACAACAGAAATTCTCATCAGATGTAGGCTGCCAGGACATATCAGAATTTGGATGGACAGCATGAGCACTGTAGTTTGAAAATAAATCCCACTTCCCTGTCCAAAGAGGTTCTAGAAGCCTGTGGCCACCTCCTTCCTTCTCCCCTACTCCACCAAACCACAATAAACATCATAGATTTGAAATATAATGTGCAGACTTACAGTCACTGGAGCATAACTAAAGACACTTCATCCACTTATGGCCAAATGTTTAATCAACACCCACCACCTGGCAGGCCACATGCTCAGAACTGAGAAGCCCTCCCCCCATAACATAGAAACAACCACACTCAGAGCTTGTGGCCTAGAGCAGGGTACAGAGATATAAACAGGCAATAACGATGCAGCTCAGCAAGTACTAAGATCAATCATTACTTAACCTAAACCTAACCTCCACTGGGAATTCTTTAATTTAGAATCAGGGCTTTTCTGTACCTCTGGGCTTTCGAGCAGTTTCATGCCAACTTTTTGTGGTGCTTTTTATAGTTGTCAGAAGCTGATTTCTGTTACAACTAGATGGCTTATATTTTAATATCTTTCCCTTCTAGTTCACCACCTTGGATTCACCGGCATCCAGTTATTTCATCTATGACAGGCACTGAGGCTAAGGAAATAGAAATCAGTCATTCAGTGCAGAATTAGCAATAGAGACCAACATGTCTGTATCTTCCTAGATGTAGCAACTCTTCTCTATCCTGATCATGACCCCATCAATTTTTCAGTAAAAAAAACAAAATTATTAACCTTCATCTTTTACAGCTCCTCAGCTGGTTATCTGGATCCTTGGAATCACATGTGTTCCCATGTTCAAATTCTTTTGGACTGAGAAAGCTGCATCCACCATTTTTAGTTAACACCCCCAGCAGGGTCTGGGACAGTACTCATCAACAAACATGTTGACATTTCTGAGACAAAAATATGAGTACTCACAATAAGTAGGATAAACAATGATTATGTATAACTGTGCATCTGTCCAGGTTGACGTTGCCCCAATGGCTTTTCCATGAACACGTGAAAGAGCTCTTAGTTTTCCAAGCCTTCTGCATCTCCAAATCGTGGGTAAGGCATCAAATACTTGCACTGGCCACACTATCTGGCCCCTGAACAATCAAATGCACATCAAATCTGATACTGAGATTTCGTCTTTAAAGTGATTTTATCCGCCTTTAGTTATTTATTCCAATCCATCAGAACATGTCTTAAAAACATTTCAGCAAAACAGATTTGTACTGAAATACAAAGCATATTTTCATCTCAATATTCATGTGACCACAAGTTTCATTATATGTATTATTATAAAAGATTTTGGAAGTGGAAACGAGAGTACTGACAACTACCAATAAGATATCCAAGGAGATACTAATGAAATTAACTTGAGCCACTTAGGTCCAAGTCCAATAAGAAGGGAAGGCTGCCAGAATTATCAACAACGAAGCTGCTGGGGGCTACTTTAATCTGTGGGTAAAATGGAAGTGGAGGGTTCCCAGAATTTACCTCCCTGGGAATGGTGCTGGTTGAGCATTGAGCTAAATTCTAAATGTGTGTGCAAAACATGAAAGCATAAACATTTCTGCAGTGAGGATGGGGGATCTGGATGTTTTCATAATCAGGTTTTCAACTATGGCAACCTTATTGTAAGCCTCTCAGCACGAATGAATTCTAAATGGGCTACCCATTATTCTAGTATTCCATGGAATTACACCACTCAAAGTGATGTAAAGCCATGCATAATAGAACACAAAAGATGAATTTTGAGAGGTATCAAGCTTCAAATTCAAAAAGTATATGCGTGTCACAGTAAGTTGGCAGGACTCTAACTTAGTCATCTTTTCTTAGATTATATACTGGGAAGCTTATTTCAAAAATCAAGGAACATGCACAAAATTTCATTACCCAACTCTGAATTTACTCACCTCCATGGGATACCTTTTTTATTTTATTTTATTTTATTTTATTTTATTTTATTTTATTTTATTTTATTTATGGCTGTGTTGGGTCTTCGTTTCTGTGTGAGGGCTTTCTCTAGTTGCAGCAAGTGGGGGCCACTCTTCATCGCGGTGTGCAGGCCTCTCACTATCGTGGCCTCTCGTCGCGGAGTACAGGCTCCACACGCGCAGGCTCAGTAATTGTGGCTCACGGGCCTAGTTGCTCTGCGGCACGTGGGATCTTCCCAGACCAGGGCTCGAACCCGTGTCCCCTGCATTGGCAGGCAGATTCTCAACCACTGCACCACCAGGGAAGCCCCATGGGATACCTTTAAAGCATGAATGTAGCAAATGGTAAAGAAAGAGTGAGCCTTAGAAGAAATTCATCCGCTGTGGCACACAAAGGAATAACTCAGTGAGAGCAAACTCCCAGGTCTCCAAAATCAGGTGATACTTCCTCATCATCACCAAATATTGATTTATCACTAGGTGTACACAGAGACAAGGTAAAGCTCTTGTTTTACACCAAGATAAAGGAATGGGTCACAGCTCATAGAAGGCTCACAATTTAGCTGAGGAGAACCAGAAAAACAATTGTGAACAACAATCAATGGTATCTTTTGTCAAATGCATGGTGCAATCAGTAATAATTAAATGGTGCAAAGTATGAGGGAAGTCGCTGGTACCCTATCATGAAAAGTTTCTCTTTCAGGAGGGAGGACTTGGACCAGTTCTCAATGGAAGAGTAGAACGTAAGAAACACTATCAGCTATAAATGCAGGCATCAATGATCCAGTAAATGTACCAAAGAAAATGTCAGTCTCTGAAGCAAAAGCATGGAACCTGACAGTTCTCCATGTTTCAAATACTGAAAAAACCATATGCCCAGAAAAACTTGGCATCCTAAATATAAGAACTAAATTTAAGGCCATATGCACCCAAGTTGAACTTCATATTCTTGAATCTATGAAATATTTCCATATAATATGCTGTTTTTTATACAAAAATCCATATCTGGTATACAGCACAGTAATTTTAAAGGGTGTTACGTACATTTCCTGAGCATTTGCTGAAGTTGCCATCTGAGCTATCGTGTTAATTGGAGTTAAATTGCTAAGATTATGACATAAGCTTAAAAAGCAATTAACAATAACCATGACACTGATGATGAAAAAGAAGAAAGGCCTTCATTAAGGACGGTTGTAGAGTTTGGGATGATAGTCATAATTTTTTAAAGGGTTTACTACAGCAAATTAATTTTTTAGCTTAATTTTGAAAAGCAATCTGATAAATTATAAGAAATGTCAAACCACTGCCTGAAGCAATGTTTTGAAAATTAAACGTGCATTGCATTAAATTTTTGAATGTGGATTAGTACTTTTAACAAATGTTGATTTCTAAATTAAAAATGAGCATATTTTCCACTCACTGTAAAATGTAAGTTGCAATTACATCAACCGTGTTGTGTTAGAAAAACCATTAATGTAAAAAACAACTTTGTTTTTAATGATAATTATAAGGCATGATTGTAATTTAAAGAGCAACCAAATTACCTGGGTGTGTTTGTGGGTGTATGTGTGTATACACGTATGCTATTGATTAAAATGAAAAACAATGAACCTCTTAAATCAGCTAATTAAGTACTGTCATATCATTTTAAATGTGAGCTTAAAATCCTAGGGTAAATTAATCAATACTTGGAGTCAGTAGGTAAGGACCTATTTTTAAAGAAAGACATAGTTTGTGACATACAATGAGGAAAACGGTTCGTATATTGGTATCCATAATACTACCCTTTATACGGATCAGATACGTTCATTATACTTTAAGCCTTAAGAAATCACCTTAAAAATGAAAATTTTGTATTCAAAAAACATTATTAGAAATACATGAGGATTTTACATTCAGCCAACAAATACTTATTGGATTTCCTAGGAAGCAGGCACTCTCAGGTTCTGTAAGAGATACTGAGGAAATTGAGCCTAAGAGTTGACTGCATCACTTGTACAAACCTTCTCACATATCTTGCAGCTGAGCTAAAATCTGACCTTGGTATTCCAATTCCAATCGCCACATGCTCTCCCCAGCCCAACACTGCTGCTAAATTGACAGCTGGGTAGAGAGCGTAAACTACAGAGAAGGTGGTTAAATACTGCCTTGGGAACTGAAAACACCAACTCCAGCTCAGTTTAATGGGTCGGTAAAACTGCTAATAGGATTTGGCCGATAATGCCATCTTAACTGCCCTGATTGCGTGCACATATGTAACACAATTGACTGATCCTAGATTAGATTTTTGTAAAAGACTGTAAGGAACTAAGATGATGTATTAACAAAAATAAATAGAGTAGGCTTTCAGAAGTTCCCTTTGGATAAGTCAACATGTAAGGTGGCAAAAGTTCCCATTTAAAAGCTAGATCTACCCAATTTCAACAGAGTCCAATTGATGCCCTATATATATGCCCTATATTATGCATTGATAAAAAGTGACTTAAGCTTCTGATCTATTTTCATTTCGACATTTAAAGATAAAGGGGAGAGGGACCTTCCAGATGGCAGAGGAGTAACACGCGGAGATCACCTTCCTCCCCACAAATACATCAAAAATACATCTACATGTGGAACAACTCCTACAGAACACCTACTGAACGCTGGCAGAAGACCTCAGACTTCCCAAAAGACAAGAAACTCCCCATGTACTGGGTAGGGCAAAAAAAAAAAAAGGAAAAAACAGAGACAAAAAAATAGGGATGGGACTTGCACCTCGGGGAGGGAGCTGTGAAGGAGGAAAAGTTTCCACACACTAGGAAGCCCCTTCACTGGCAGAGACAGGGTGGCAGGGGAGAGGTGGCAGGGGCTCCTTCAGAGAGTCACAGAGAAGAGCACAGCAACAGGGGTGCAGAAGGCAAAGCGGAGATTCCCACACGGAGGATCAGTGCCGACCAGCACTCCCCAGCCTGAGAAGCTTGTCTGCTCACCCACCGGGGCAGATGGGGTCTGGGAGCTGAGGCTCGGGCTTCAGAGGTCAGATCCCAGGGAGAGGACTGGAGTTGGCTGCGTGAACATAGCCTGAAGGGGCTAGTGCACCACGGCTAGGTGGGAGGGAGTCCGGGAAAAAGTCTGGACCTGCCTAAGAGTCAAGAGACCACTCTTTCGGGGTGTGCGAGGAGAGGGGAATCAGAGCACCGCCTAAACGAGCTCCAGAGATGGGTTCGACCCATGGCTATCAGCGCGGACCCCAGAGACGGGCATGAGACGCTAAGGCTGCTGCTGCCGCCACCAAGAAGCCTGTGTGCAAACGCAGGTCACTGTCCACACATCCCCTCCCGGGAGGCTGTGCAGCCCGCCACTGCCAGGGTTCCATGATCCATGGACAACTTCCCGGGAGAACGCACGGCATGCCTCAGGCTGCTGCAACGTCACAACAGCTTCTGCTGCCACAGGCTCACCCTGCATTCCATACCCCTCCCTCCCCCAGCCTGAGTGAGCCAGAGTCCCCGAATCAGCCACTCCTTTAGCCAGCCCCATCCTGTCTGGGCGGTAACAGAAGCCTGAGGGTGACCTATAGGCAAAGGCAGGTTCAAATCCAAAGCTGAACCCTGGGAGCTGTGCAAACAAAGAAGAGAAAGGGAAATCTCTCCCAGCAGGCTCAGGAGCAGCAGATTAAATCTCCACAATCAACTAGATGTACCCTGCATCTGTGGAATACCTGAATAGACAAGGAATTGTCCCAAAATTGAGGTAGTGGACTTTGGGAGTAACTGTACACTTGGGGTTTCCTGTCAGCGACTGACTTGTTTCTGATTTTTATGTTTCTCTTAGTATAGTTCTTAGTGCTTGTTAACATTGGGGGATTTGTTTATTGGTTTGGTTGCTCTCTTTCTTTTTTTTTGTTACTTTTTAATTTTAATAATATTTAAATTTTTTATTTTAATTATTTTATGTTATTTATTTATTTTTTCTCTTTTTTCCTCCCTATCCTTCTAAGCCGTGTGTCTGACAGGGTCTTGGTGCCCTGGCCTGGTGTCAGTCCCGAGCCTCTGAGGAGGGAGAGCTGAGTTCAGGACATTGGACCAGCAGAGACCTCCTGGCCCCATGTGGTATCAGTTGGCGAGAGCTCTCCTAGGCATCTCTGTCTCAATGCTAAGAGCCAGCTCCACGCAATGGCCAGCAGGCTCCAGTGCTAGATGCCCCATGCCAAACAAGTACCAAGACAGGAATACAAACCCACCTGTTAGCAGACAGGCTACCTAAAATCACAGTAAGTTCACAGACACCCCAAAACATACCACCGGACACAGCCCTGCCCAGTAGAAAGACAAGATCCAGCCCCACCTACCAGAACACAGGCACCAGTCCCCTCCACCAGGAAGCCTACACAACCCACTGAACCAACCTCACCCACTGGGGGCAGACACCAAAATCAAGGGGAACTATGAACTTGTAGCCTGTCAAAAGGAGACCCCAAACAAAGTAAGTTAAGCAAAATGAGAAGACAGAAAAACACACAGCAGATGAAGGAGCAAGGTAAAAACCTACCAGACCAAACAAATGAAGAGGAAATAGGCAGTCGAGCAGAAAAACAATTCAGAGTAATGATAGTAAAGATGATCAAAAATCGTGGAAATAGAATGGAGAAAATACAAGAAATGATTAACAAGGACCTAGAAGAACTAACGAGCAAACAAACAATGATGAACAACATAATAAATGAAATTAAAAATTCTCTAGAAGAAATCAATAGCAGAATAAATGAGGCAGAAGAACGGATAAGGGACCTGGAAGATAAAATAGTGGAAATAACTACTGCAGAGCAGAATAAAGAAAAAAGAATGAAAAGAATTGAGGACAGTCTCAGAGACCTCTGGTACAACATTAAATGCACCAACATTCGAATTATAGGGGTCCCAGAAGAAGAAGAGAAAAAGAAAGGGTCCGAGAAAATATTTGAAGAGATTATACTTGAAAACTTCCCTAACATGGGAAAGGAAATAGCCAATCAAGTCCAGGAAGCACAGAGAGTCCCAAACAGGATAAATCCAACGGGAAACATGCCAAGACACATATTAATCTAACTATCAAAAGTTAAATGCAAAGAAAAAATATTAAAAGTAGCAAGGGAAAAGCAACAAATAACATACAAGGGAATCCCCATAAGGTTTACAACTGATCCTTCAGCAGAAACTCTGCAAACCAGAAGGGAGTCACAGGACATATTTAAAGTGATGAAAGGGAAAAACCTACAACCAAGATTACTTTACCCAGCAAGGATCTCATTCACAGTCAATGGAGAAATTAAAAGCTTTACAGACAAGCAAAAGTTAGGAGAATTCAGCACCCCCAAAACAGTTTTACATCAAATGCTAAAAGAACTTCTCTAGGCAGGAGACACAAGAGAAGGAATAGACCTACAATAACAAACCCCAAAAAATTAAGAAAATGGTAATAGGAACATATATATCGATAATTACCTTAAATGTAAATGGATTGAATGCTCCAAACACAGACTGGTTAAATGGATACAAAAACAAGACCCATATATATTCTGTCTAAGAGACCCACTTCAGATCTAGGGACACATACAGACTGAAAGTGAGGAGATGGAAAGACATATTCCATGCAAATGGAAATCAAAAGAAAGCTGGAGTAGCAATTCTCATATGAACAAAATAGACTTTAAAATAAAGACTATTACAAGAGACAAAGAAGGACACGACACAATGATCAAGCGATCAATCTAAGAAGAAGATATAATGATTGTAAATATTTATGCACCCAACATAGGAGCACCTTAATACATAAGGCAAATGCTAACAGCCATATAAAGGGAAATTGACAGTAACACAATAATAGTAGGGGACTTTAACATCCCACTTTCAGCAATTGACAGATCATCGAAAATGAAAATAAATAAGGAAACACAAGCTTTAAATGACACATTCAACAAGATGGACGTAACTGATATTTATAGGAGATTCCATTCAAAAACATCAGAATACACTTTCTTCTCAAGTGCTCGTGGGATATTCTCCAGGATAGACCATATCTTGGGTCACAAATCAAGCCTTGGTAAATTTAAAAATACTGAAATCATATCAAGCATCTTTTCCAACCACAACGCTATGAGACTAAACATCAATCACAGGAAAAAAAAAAACTTTAAACAATACAAACACGTAGAGGCTAAAAAATATACTACTAAATAACCAAAAGATCACTGAAGAAATCAAAGAGGAAACCAAAAAATACCTAGAAAAAAATGACAATGAAAACACAACAACCCAAAATCTATGTGATGCAGCAAAACTAGTTCTAAGAAGGAAGTTTATACCAATACAATCTTACCTCAAGAAACAAGAAAAATCTCAAACAAACAACCTAACCTTACACCTAAAGCAATTAGAGAAAGAAGAACAAAAAAACCCAAAGTTACCAGAAGGAAAGAAATGATAAAGATCAGATCAGAAATAAATGAAAAAGGAATGAAGAAAACAAGAGCAAAGATAAATAAACTAAAAGCTGATTCTTTGAGAAGATAAACAAAACTGATAAACCATTAGCCAGACTCATCAAGAAAAAAAGGGAGAAGACTCAAAGCAACAGAATTAGAAATGAAAAAGGAGAAGGAAGAGCTGACACTGCAGAAATATAAAGGATCATGAGAGATTACTACAAGCAACTATATGCCGATAAAACAGACAACCTGGAAGAAATGGACAAATTCTTACAAAAGCACAACCTTCTGAGACTGAACAAGGAAGAAATAGAAAATATAAACAGACCAATCACAAGCACTGAAATTGAAACTGTGATTAAAAATCTTCCAATAAACAAAAGCCCAGGACCAGATGCCTTCATGGGCAAATTCTATCAAACATTTAGAGAAGAGCTAAGACCTATCCTTCTCAAACTCTTCCAAAATATAGCAGAGGGAGGAATGCTTCCAAACTCATTCTATGACGCTACCATCACCCTGATACCAAAGCCAGACAAAGATGTAACAAAAAAAGAAAACTACGCACCAATATCACTGATGAATATAGATACAAAAATCCTCAACAAAATACTAGCAAACAGAATCCAACAGCACATTAAAAGGATCATAAAGTATGAGGAAGCAGGGTTTACCCCAGGGATGCAGGATTCTTCAATATACTGAAATCAATCAATGTGGTACACCATATTAACAAATTGAAGGATAAAAACCATATGATCACCTCAACAGATGCAGAAAAAACTTTTGACAAAAGCAACACCCATTTATGATAAAACCCCCCAGAAAGTAGGCATAGAGGGAACTTACCTCAACATAATAAAGACCATATATGACAAACCCACAGCCAACATCGTGCTCAATGGTGAAAAACTGAAACCATTTCCTCTAAAATCAGGAGCAAGACAAGGTTGACACTCTCACCATTACTATTCAACATAGTTTTGGAAGTTTTAGCCACAGCAATCAGAGAAGAAAAAGAAATTAAAGGAATCCAAATTGGAAAAGAAGTAAAACTATCACTGTTTGCAGATGACATGATACTGTACATAGAGAACCATAAAGATGTCACCAGAAAACTGCTAGAGCTAATCAATGAATTTGGTAAAGTAGCAGGATACAAAATTAATGCAAAGAAATCTCCTGCATTCCTATACACTAATGATGAAAACTCTGAACAAGAAATTAAGAAAACACTCCCATTTACCACTGCAACAAAAAGAATAAAATACCTAGGAATAAATCTACCTAAGGATACAAAAGACCTGTATGCAGAAAACTATAAGACACTGATGAAAGAAATTTAAAATGATACAAACAGATGGAGAGATATACCATGTTCTTGGATTGGAAGAATCAACATTGTGAAAATGACTATACATTGTGAAAATGACTATACTACCAAAAGCAATACACAGATTCAATGCAATCCCTATCAAACTACCAATGGCATTTTTCACAGAATTAGAATAAAAAATTTCACAATTTGTATGGAAACACAAAAGACCCCAAATAGTCAAATCAATCTTGAGAAAGAAAAATGGAGTTGGAGGAATCCGGCTCCTTGACTTCAGACTATACTACAAAGCTACAGTAATCAAGACAATATGATACTGGCACAAAAAGAGAAATACAAATCAATGGAACAGGAGAGAAAGCCCAGAGATAAACCCATGCACATATGGTCACCTTATCTTTGATAAAGAAGGCAAGAATATACAATGGAGAAAAGACAGCGTCTTCAATAATTGGTGCAGGGAAAACTGGACAGCTACGTGGAAAAGAATGAAATTAGAACACTTCCTAACACCATACACAAAAATAAACTCAAAATGGATTAAAGACCTTAATGTAAGTCCAGACACTTTAAAACTCCTAGAGGAAAACATAGGCAGAACACTCTATGACATAAATCACAGCAGGATCCTTTTTGACCCACCTTCTAGAGAAATGGAAATAAAAACAAAAATAAAACAAATGGGACCTAATGAAACTTCAAATCTTTTGCACAGCAAAGGAAACCATAAAAAAGACGAAAAGACAACCCTCAGGATGGGAGAAAATATTTGCCGATGAATCACTGGACAAAGGATTAATCTACAAAACATACAAGCAGCTCATGCAGCTCAATATCAAAAAAGCAGAAACCCAATCAAAAAATGAGCAGAAGATCTAAATAGTCATTTCTCCAAAGACATACAGATTCCCAACAAACACATGAAAGATGTTCAACATCACTAATCACTAGAGAAATGCAAATGAAAACCACAATGAGGTACACCACACCAGTAAGAATGGCCATCATCAGAAAGTCTACTAACAATAAATGCTGGAGGGGGTGTGGAGAAAAGGGAACCCTCTTGCACTGTTGGTGGGAATCTAAAATGATAAAGCCAGTATGGAGAACAGTATGGAGGTTCTTTAAAATACTAAAAATAGAACTACCCTATGACCCAGCAATTCCACTACTGGGCATATACCCTGAGAAAACCATAATTCAAAAAAAGTCATGTACCGCAATGTTCATTGCAGCAGTATTTACAACCGCCAGGACATGGAAGCAACCCAGGTGTCCATCGACAGGTGAATGGATAAAGAAGATGTGGCACATATATACAATGGAATATTACTCAACCATAAAAAGAAACGAAATTAAGTTGTTTATATTGAGCTGGATGGACCCAGAGTCTGTCATACAGAGTGAAGTAAGTCAAAAAGAGAAAAACAGATACCATATGCTAACACATATATATGGAATCTCAAAAAAAAAAAAAAGGTTCTAATGAACCTAGGGGCAGGACAGGAATAAAGACGCAGATGTAGAGAATGGACTTGAGGAAACCGGGAGGGGGAAGGGTAAGCTGGGACAAAGTGAGAGAGTGGCATGGACATATATACACTACCAAATGTAAAATAGATAGCTAGTGGGAAGCAGCTGCATAGCACAGGGAGATCAGCTCCATGCTTTGTGACCACCTAGAGGGGTGGGATAGGGAGGGTGGGAGGGAGATGCAAGAGGGAGGAGATATGGGGATATATGTATACATACAGCTGGTTCACTTTGTTATACAGCAGACACTAACACAACATTGTAAAGCAATTATACTCCAATAAAGATGTTTAAAAAAATTAAAGAGTCAAAAAAAAAAAAAGACAAAGGGGAACAACTAGTCAAGATTTCTCCACTTCAATACTGGGAGGATCTGATTAGTAAAATCACACGATACTGAGTTCCACTGTCACTCTGTGAGTTAAGACTTGGTAGCCAGCCTCTTTTTAGACCCCGGATCTTCAGGTAAGCTGTGTGTTGCGGACTGAATGTCTGTGCTCCACTCCCTTCCCCTCGCCCCAAATTCACATGTTGAAGCCCCAGCCCCAGTGTGGTTCTATTTGGAGGAGAAAGTAATTAAGGTTAAATGAGGTCATAAGAATGGGACCCTGACTAGACAGGATTAGTGTCCTTTCAGAAGTGAAACCAGAGCTTCTGTGCTCCCTCCTCCTGCCCTCCTCGCCTGTCCCCCCCTTCCCCTCCCCTACCCCTTCCTCTCCCCTCCCCTGCCCCTCCCCCTCTCCATCTCCCTCCAGGCTGGGAAGAGTCTCCTCACCAGAAAGTGAATTGGCCAGAACCTTGATCTTGGACTTCTTGCCTCCACAACTGTGACTAAATACATCTCTGTTCTTTAGGCTACCCAGTCTCTGGCATTTTGCTATGGCAGCTCGAGCTGACTACTACACTGTCCTTGGCTGAACAGAGGGAAGCTGGCAGTGTCTTAGGTTAGGAACAGCATCAGACATGGCATCCCTGAGCAAGATATGTGAGTGCTTCTCTATTCAATGATCTTCTTTAAAAATCTTTATTAAAATGTCATCCTCATAAACTTCAAGTGCTACTGTAACATAATAAAAGGATACATGATAATGTACCCATCAAGTATTTATTAAACACCTACCAAATGAAGCACCATTCCATTCAATGTTCAAAATCCCTGTTCTCATGGAGCTTATCTTCTAGAGGAGAGAAATAAACACTAAACACTGAAATAAATTAGTGCATTACAGATGTTCAGTTGTGTACGAGAAATCAAGCAGAGAAAGTGAACTGGAATTGTGCTAAGAGATGTTGCTTTTTAAACAGAGTGGATCAAGATGTCCTCCCTGAGAACACAAACATCTGAAGAAAGATAAGAAGTCACCTAAGGGGCAGGAATCAAGTTAATTACGTTAATTACAATCACATGGTATTATCATTACTCCACGTTTGCAGTCATTGCTATTCTAGCCCTATTTTTCTTTTTTCTTTTTTTTTTTTTTGCGGTACGCGTGCCTCTCACTGTTGTGGTCTCTCCCATTAAGGAGCACAGGCTCCAGACGCGCAGGCTCAGCGGCCATGGCTCACGGGCCCAGCCGCTCCGCGGCATGTGGGATCTTCCCGGACCGGGGCACGAACCCGTGTCCCCTGCATTGGTAGGCGGACTCTCAACCACTGCGCCACTAGGGAAGCCCTCTAGCCCTATTTTTATTCTTAGGTTATATTAGAACATTTTTTTAAGATTCTGTGAAAAACATACTCTTTAGTTAAGAGTTCAGTTTGGAAGTAGGTCCAAATCCCTTCTGTCGTTTTAGAACTTCAAGCCTGGAAACCATTCTGAGGCTGACATGGCATGGCCCCTGTTTTATCCTTCTGGTTTCCTATTTCACATTCTCCCCAAGAGCAGACATTGCAGAGTTCCATTCCTTTTCTAGCCCATTTTTTCAGTGGCCATGGCTTTTGCTTTGGATTGACTTGATCAGCACACTGTGACAAAACTTGGGGTAGTGATGGGTCAGTATCCCAGGTCTAAGCTAACCCAAGCATGTCATTCCACTGACCTCAGTGAACAACTCAGATGTACACAAAATCTAAGATAGGAAAATGAGAGCAAACAAAGCTGAGCATTTTTGTTTGCTGGTCAGGAAAAAGAAGGTTCCTTTCTCTGGTTGATGTATTTGGAAATGTGACACACAGAACTGTCATAGCCTTTGTTTTATGATAACGGAAGACAGCCTGGAATCAAGCTGCCTCTTAGGAGAAGACAAAGTAAAGGCAATCACATAGACACGTCAGGGAGCCCTGATCAAACCATGCCTGAAGTTCACGATACCAGCAGACTTTTCAGATATGTCAAGTAATAAATCCCTACAACTATTTTTTTTCCTACTTTATGGGACCAAAGCAACCTAAACTACCACCTCCCTACATACACAAAAATGTACACACATACTCAGATATACACCTTCATGAGGCTTTTTCAGAATCTCATTTGTATTACACCCTTCCAGAATAAAGTGAAATAGCATAGCTCTGCCTCAGCTACCCAAACCCTGGAATGTCTTCACAATCTGAAATGTTCTCTGTTAATTTATCATTTTAGTAGCTTGAATAACTCTCCTCCTCCATCACCTGTTACAGAAGTGTATCCAAATACTGCTGCTCTTAATTGGGTCTTGTATGAACTGACATGAATATCCAAATATTTCCCTAGCAACCAACATTTTTGGTGATACATATATCTCATTTTGTGCCAGCATCCACTTTCTAAAAGAGCCCACATCTGTTTTAGAACAAATATTTTAATAAGCATTTTAATTGAAATGTTAACGAGCCTTTAAAATGAAGCTATAATCTTCATGCTTTACCACAAGTCATCGATGGGCACACTTACTGCTCCAGGTAAATCCTGTAAGAACTTGATTAATTATTTGAGAAGTATAATCTATTACAGCTACCATAAAATTGCTAATAAAATTATGCTGTTATTATAATTTGGGGACCTTTTAATTTATGCTTGCTTATGCATCTGATAATATTTTCATCATCTATGTGTCTTATTTAATGTATATATCTATTATTTCCAACATATGTTGTTTTAACATTGATGAAATTCAAATATTTCAGAGTTCAGTTAGGTGGTACCCAAAATATTTCAAATTATGCTACTGCAGATTTTAAAATGAATATTAAATGTGTCTATACTTTGAAACAGAACACATTTCAGTGTACCTACAGAGAGCAATCAGGAATCTCATACTTAACAGTGAAGACATCTTGTTGTGAAACACTGGGTTCCCAGTGGACACCCATTTAATTAAAAGATGTGCTAGACGATGGCAGTTCAAGTCTATGTGGGTGGGAGATCACTGATGGACGTATTAACACTGTAATGGATTGCTCATTTAAATAGTTCTATGACAGTAAGGCAGAGCCATCTAAAATGTACCTTAAAAGTTTGAAAGCAATAGTGACAGCACATGAGCTGATGGAATGGAGAGAACTGCACGATATATATGAAAAGCAAAGTGAATGGCAACTGGCCAGTTGAAAAGAGAAAGCTATATAGCATATGGTGAGCTACTGCTGGTTAGGGCTCAGCCACTTTGAATCCTATCAAAGTTGCAGTTTTTGTTTTGTTTTGTTTTGGTTTTTTGTGGTACGTGGGCCTCTCACTGTTGTGCCCTCTCCCATTGCGGAGCACAGGCTCCGGACGCACAGGCTCAGCGGCCATGGCTCACGGGCCCAGCCGCTCCGCGGCACGTGGGATCTTCCCGGACCGGGGCATGAACCCGTGTCCCCTGCATCGGCAGGTGGACTCTCAACCACTGCGCCACCAGGGAAGCCGAAAGTTGAAGTTTTAATGGGCAAATGTCAAGGATCTTGCTAGAGATTCCCAGGTCTCAGTCCGTCGCCCAAATATAGAGAACTTTCTCCACTTGATCAAAATAAAATAAAGCATCAAATAAACGTATAGCAGAAAAAACACCATAAGTCTCATTGTGAGGTTACAATATAGATTTATAGGTAGGATTTCTTTCTTTCTTTCTTTTTTTAAATAAATTTATTTATTTATTTTTGGCTGTGTTGGGTCTTTGGTGCTGCACGCAGGCTTTCTCTAGTTGTGGCGAGCGGGAGCTACCCTTCGTTGCAGCGTGCAGGCTTCTCATTGCGGTGGCTTCTCTTGTTGCACAGTATGGGCTCTAAGCACACGGGCTTCAGCAGTTGTGGCACGTGGGCTCAGTAGCTATGCGTCGCGGGCTCTAGAGCGCAGACTCAGTAGTTGTGGTGCACGGGCTTAGTTGCTCCGTGGCAATGGGGGATCTTCCCGGACCAGGGCTCGAACCCGTGTCCCCTGCATTGGCAGGGGGATTCTAAACCACTGCACCACCAGGGAAGTCCCTAGAGTTAGGATTTCTTAACAAGATAAGTGAGTTGGTGTTTCCACTATTATGACCAAATGCAGCTAAGTTATAATTGACCAGGGCAAATCCAATAGGTTTATATTATAAAAGGTAAATACTTTTCAAAGAACTTACCTTTAAGCTCTTCTCTCATTTTCTAGGATTCTCATTAATGAGAGTTTTGTGAATGCCAGGATCCTACTTGCTAAAGAAATCATATCTACAAATTATATCTAAAACCCAAATCCCTACAAAATGCAAGTTCATTAAAAGAGGACAGATATCACTAAGGTGTTCTATACAACCAGATATAGAGATAACACAAGACTGCCATGAATGGAAAGAAAATGAAAATAAGGAAATTTAAATTAATTCAAAACCACAGAGAAAGGTGAAGTTTCTGTACCAATGAATTAAAATTAACATTAAATCTTAATTAGAACCAACATTAATGTAGAACTTTTTACCTGTATTATTTTACTTTACATATTGAAATTGGAGGAAATATTGCCAACAATATGCCTACTTTCATACTTATACCAGTAACAGTAAATGCTTAAATGAAAGATATCATTTGACAAATTGTTTCAACCAATTGACAGCTGCTGATTACTTTTATCTTATAAAATCCTTATGAGACTCAAACTGAATTCTTCTGATTACAGATCAGTTGCTCTTTGTGTTGTACAACAAACATGACCTGGATTACAATGCCAAATTTTTAAAATCTAAGTGGTAAATACACACCTTACATGAAAGCAGTGTTCCTTAGTGACAGATCTGATCAAATCAACTGCGTCATTCAGGTGTCATTCAGGTACCGGAGCTTGTGCCAACCATTGGTTAGTATAACAGGATGAAGGATGGAACCCTTCCTGCTGTCTGGGCATTCGAGCAGAATCCCAAAGCAGGTTCTCCCTCCAAGGAGAGCAGCTGAGATGAGCTGCCATCTGCCTCCTCCAAGACTCACTAAGAAGTGGGGAGTCTGGTCCTAACTTTGGGAGACCAGAGAGGAAGGCTCCACTCCCACCCCTCATGCCACTGATGGGATCTCCAAGATACCCACTGAGATATAAGAGGGTACCTGTCAGGAGAGGAAACAGCTTCTCCCTGTGCCCTGCTTACCAGCCGCGCTGCGGATCCCAGCTGTAGGAAAGGGCTGTGCGTTACTGAGACCCCACTTAAATCATACCAGTATGGTAGGAATTCAATAAATACTTAATACTGTTAAATCAGGCTTTATGAGTATGAGAGAAAAGAAGGTTCACAGATTGTAAAAGCAACAAAAATCTCTATTTTCTTAAAAAAAACCGTGCAAAACCTCAAGTAATTTTCTTTTCAGATACTTTTGGGGAATGTATGGTCAGGCCCCCCACGATGGCTGTTCTCTTGCTCTCTGTGCATCCCCTGCTCGACCCGTCCCTGCCTCACCTACACCTACTCACCTGAGTGACCTTCCCTACTCAGTAAATGTCTACGTACTTACCCTGGACCCCAACTAGTGATTGTTCTAATCTTTGTATCAGAACATCTCCACCCTAATAGCTTATCAAAGGGGCAGTGAGGGGTGTGCTCCTCTGCTGGTTTCTCTGGCAACTGATGAGCCACCCTGAGGTCGAGGCCAATTCCCCCTATAACTGGTAACACCTCCCCTGTCCCCAAGAGCGAACATGACTGCCACATCCTGCCCACCATCTGCCATACACGGTGGAGAGTCGCTCTAGGACCTGGCTTCAGACAAGTAAGCTCCTCCAACCATTAAGCCATGGATGTCTCTGTCGCTGACTGCAGGCTCCTTCTTCAGTCTTGAGGATGGACAACTATAAGGCTTGCAGGCCTGTGGGATGCAGCCCCACAGGAACTATCCCAGCTCTGGTGGATCCATCTCTGTTCAGGGTTCTGTAGCTTGAGGCAGCAGCAACTAATAAGTTTTTCCTATTTTCCTCTACACTTGGGTCTTCCTGAAGACATACTGAGGAGTGGAGAGAGGTGAAGCAAGGAATTCAAAATGGTTTTCCTTGTTTCTTATGGACTTTGGGCGTATATCTGCAATATACCAGCTACGGTTTTTATCGCACGTAATAAATACACCTTAGAATAATTTAACTACAAAACTGACAAAGAAAAACATCAGAGTGAAGTCTCAGCTGTCCACTCACACATGCCAGCCTAAAAAACATATGTCTCCTAATTCTCCATAACAATTTTGATTTCCCTGAGCTGAAGCCACCAGTTGGCAGAAAATTAAATTTTACTGCAATGAGGTGATTCTTACAAGACTGAATAATTTAAACAGCCTAAAGGTAACAGTCTCTACCTGTACGTCTGGGATCAATGCTCAGTATTTCAGAGGCCGGCCAACCCCTTTCCTTCCCCAGACGGTACCCAATTTCAATGTGCCCGGAGTACGTGGATAGGGAGACGGACTCTGCAAATGCCTGATGTTCTCTGGTCTGGACTGTTCACCATCTTTGGAGCCGAAGCGTTGCTGGGACTCTCCCTTGGCATTCTGTCGGGTTTTGCTACAGACGCTGGAAGCAGGTGAAATGTCAGAATCTCTTCTCATGCTCTGCTGGAGCAGAGTCAATTCAGCCTCTCTTAGGACTCAGGTGAGCCAACAGGTGTTCTCCATCCTCTTGAGGTCTGGACGAATCCAGGCCAAGACAATCTTTGCTGCATCCTTGATGGCACGGCCCCTCTGACTTGGCAACACCTTTGGCAAACTCTCCAGGAGGCATCTCAGCAGACTCCTGGGTCCTGTCGGGGTACTTCATGACTTATTCCCTGATAAGAGATCTCAGAGTGCTACAGGAGAGCTAAACAAAGCCGGCACTCTTAAAAAAACAAAAAGCCCCCAAATTTACTTTCATGAGTCTGTTCTTACTTAGCAGTATGGAAAGCAAATTCTTCTCTGATTGCTACATAAACAGCCCTCAATCACCCTCCGCCTTTGGTTTTCCCCTACATTGACCTAACACACCTCCTTCTTTTCAGAACTTCCGGTTGGAAGAGGGGACACAGGACCACATGTCCAACTACCTGATTCCCCTACTTCGTCTCCTTTCTTTACAGCACCCACAGGCATAAAATGGGAGCTCTCATTTCCTCATCTGATCAGGACTCAGATATGAAACTCTATAGTCTAATCTGCCAATCCTGGTTATATGGTAAATGGGATTAAGGAAATCTGGAAAATCCTTCTATGTCTATACATCCCATGCCATTCATGTCTCTGTCATGTTAAGAGGACAAGAAAGTCAACTTGACATGCAAAGTTCCTCTCCACACTAGCTAATATCTATCTCCTTCCCCAGCACTATAAACCTGAAGGCCCAAATGTGGAATGAGAATGGTGAACCAAACAAGTCTGCATGTAGAAATTTAAATGCATTCCTTTAATATTTGAAAAATATTATCCATACTACATTAGTGTCTGCTCCAAAATTAATCACACTGTCTGTATTGACACATACTTTATGGTAAATTAACACAATGGCAACATTTCCAACTCTCAAACTAAGATGTGTGCATAAAAAGTTTTACATATTCAAATGAAATTCTCTTGGCCAACGACCCTACATACAGGATTTAATTTCTCACAATTTACAGAATTTCTCCAATTCAGTTTTTTTCTATATGGTCTGAAAATTAATGTGCTACTTTGATATAGGGTCTTCTGTCAACATGGCACTCACTAAGATAGTTGCTCTATTTCTATTAAGCAAGTTGAGTAAATTCCTTGCAACTTCAGGCATTGCATGAAGTGGGTTTTAAAGGATGCCCACTCTCTGCACTTGCAGTAAATCTCAAGTTCAGTTCATTCCCCAATTGGCAGCAGTCTGACACTCCCAGGATTTTCACAGTAACAGAAATGATCCTCAGTGGTAAATTAAGCTTGCAGAGGGATGTATAATTCACAAATTAACCATCCTTTATTGGTCAAACTACTGATGTCCCTGGCATTCTGTAACATTGTCTCTCACTTATTATAAAAATAAAATCTCTATTTATAACTTTAATTCATATGATTTTTTATAGGTAACTTTGGCCAGTTGTCTCTGTTTCCTCACACTGATTTTTTAAAATATGTATCACATATAAACTAAGGTTGAAAGAAAATTCATTCATCAGAACTTATTGAATGGACACAAGTTTATTCAAACCATTTTATGTAAAGTTTACCTAAGAAGAAACCATAAAGAAATACTGAGCTGTAGTTGACGGTAGGCAACATTAAACACTAGTTGGCAGGTATTTAAATATACAGTGAATATGGAGTACTTAACATACACAACTTACTTTTTTTAATTGCAAATTACTTTACTATTTCATTTTGTTTCCATGCAGGGTAACAAATTTTAGAAAAGACAGTTATGTCTAAGTTAAACTTTCTCTTTTTCTATATATGCCTCTTTCTTTGTGATGAGAACAACTGAAATTTATTCTCTTAGCAAATTTCAAGTACACATTATTATTAACTATAGTCACCATGCTGTACAGTAGATCTTCAAATCTTCATCTTATTACTGAAAGTCAGTACCCTTTGACCAATATCTATAGATTGATTTTTCCCTCCCTCCAGCCTCTGGAAACCACCATTCTACTCTCACTGTCTATGAGTTCAATTTTTTTAGATTCCATATATAAGTGAGATCATGCAGTACTTGTCTTTCTGTGTCTAGCTTCTTTCCTTAGCATAATATCCTCTAGGTTCATCCATGTTGTCACAAATGGCAGGATCTCCTTATTTTTTAAGACTGAATAATATTCGTGTGTGTGTGTGTGTGTGTGTGAGCGTGTGTGTGTGTCACATTTTCTTTATCCATTCATCTGTTGATGGACATTTAGGATGTTTCCATATCTTGGCTACTGTGAATAATGTTGTAATAAAAATGGGAGTGAAGATACCTCTTTGACATACTGATTTCATTTTGTTTGCCTATATACCCAGAAATGGCATTGCTGAATCATACATCAGTGCTGTTTTTAGTTTTTTGAGAAAATTCCACATTGTTTTCTATAGTGGCTGCATCAATTCACAATCACACCAACAGTGTACAAGGGTTCCCTTTTCTTCACATCCTCACCAACACTTGCTATTTTTTGACTTTTTGAAAATAGCCATCTAAACAGGTGTGAGGAGATATGTCATCATGGTTTTGACTTGCATTCTCTTACTGATTAGTGACGTTGAGCATCTTTTCATGTATTTGTTGGCCATTTATAAATCTTCTATGCAAAAATGTCCATTCAGATCCTTTGCCCATTTTTTAATCAGCTTATTTGTTGTTGCTGTTTTAGTTGTTGTTTTTTATATTGGGTTGTATGAGTTCCTTATATATTTTGGCTATTAGTTCCCTATCAGATATATGGTTTGCAAATATTTTCTCCCATTCTGTAGGTTGCCTTCACATTTTGCTGTTTCCTTTGCTGTGCAGAAACTTTTCAGTTTGATGCAGTCCCACTCATTTATTTTTGCTTTCATTGCCTGTGCTCTTTTTGCCACGTGCAAAAAGGTGTTGCCAAGACCAATGTCAAGGAGTTTTTTCCCTAGGTTTTCTTCTAATAGTTTTACGGTTACAGGTCTTAAATTTAAGTCTCTAATCCATTTTGAATTGATCTTTGTGGATGGTGTAAGATAGGGTCTAATTTGATTCTTTTGCATGTGGCTGTCCAGTTTTTTCAACACATTCTATTGAAGAGACAATCCTTTCCCATTGTGTATTCTTGGTGTCTTTGTCAAAGATTAGTTGACTTTATATGCATGAGTTTATTTCTGGACTCTCTACTCTGTTCCATTTATCTATCTGTCTGTTTTAATGCCAGTACCATATTGTTTTGATTACTATAGCTTCATAATATACTTTGAAATCAGGTAGTGTGAAACCTCCATCTTTTTCCTTCCTTCTCAAGATTGCTTTGGCTGTTTGAAGTCTTTTGTGGTTTCATACAAATTTCAGGACATCTTTCCTGTGTCTGTGAAAAATGCCATTGGCATTTTGAAAGGAATTGCATCGATGTCAATCATGTTGGAAAATATGGACATTTTGACAATATTAAATCTGGAAATACGACCTCAGTAACTGATTTATGGAAACTTCTCAATAAGACATGGCTCCTTTGTAGCCCACGATTCAGTAACTAATTAATAATTGATATTTCAATTCTATTTCACTTAAATGTCACTTTAAATAAACAATCTGACCAGCAAAAATGTTCCAAAATTAGCAAACAACTTCAGTTTACTAAGGATGAGTTAACAGTTTTTCATCAATAGGCTTCCTCATTCTTTAAGTAATGATATGCATAATACTGATAAAGCCCATTTATGTAACAATGTATACTAGTACTATATTAAGTGCTTTATTTTTATTACCTTATGTTAAACTGTAAAAACTATCAAATGGGATGGCATTGCTATATCCATTTGAAAAAGAAGAAATGAGTCTCAAATATATGTAAAAGCTGGCAGGAAAAGAATTTGAATAAAATCATGTCTTGACTTCTTCCATTATGTTCCTAATAACCATCTTCATCTGTATTTCTAACACTGTGTTTTGAAATGAAAGGTTGTTATAAATTATGGTACAATTTGAATTCAGAAAAAAATTTTGGTTGAGAAGAAATTTTGGTGACATGGTAAAAAAAAAACCATGAACAGTGTATGAGTTTCAAATTCTCCAAAGCAACTTAATATTAGGATGAAGAATTTCAGTTAGTCTAACAAAAGGTTCAAACCATACCTGGTTTGTGTAACGAATGCTATTTCAATGTTAGGAAGCCTCGAACACAGACCCCAATGACCCCCACATCCGGTATTAAGAGACTTGTGTAATTCCTTCCCTATGAATAACTTCCCTCTAACCAATAACAGGCAATGTTGATGGGATGTCATTTCCATGATTAGGTTAAAATTGTGACTTCTTATTGCTAGTAGACTCTCTTTATTGCTTCTTTGCTTGCACGCAAATGATGAAACAAGCTGCCATAGTGGAGAGGCTAACATGGCAAAGAACTGAGGAGGTCTCTGGTCAAAAGCCAACGAGGATATGAAGACCTCACTCTAACAAGTTGCAAGAAACTCAAGGTTACTAAGAACTATGAGGGAACATGGAAGTGGGCCCTTCTGCAATCAAACCTTCAGATGAGACTGCAGATCTTGATTCAGGCCTTGAGAGAGACTATGAAATAGAGGACCCATTTAAGGCCATTCCTTACCCACAGAAGCCATACAATGATGAATGTATACGGCCTTAAGCTGTTATGTTTACAGTTTTTTTGTTACAAAACAAAAGACAATGAAACATTCAATAATGCTATGTTAAAATGATTCAATTATTCTAGCCATTGATTATTTATATTTAGTTCTAATTTCCTTGAATCTATATCCTAAGCATAATTTTAATACCTGTGTCAATAATTCAAATATATATTGAACTAAATTAATAGGAATTTTGTTCAGAAGTAAAACACTGATTAAAATGAGAAGAATTAAAGAGCTACACATGGTGAAGATTTTAAGCTTTGACATTACTGCCCTCTAAAATAGAAGATGAAAAGATCAAATTAAGGAAAACCACTAATGATGTCTGCAATTTTTCCCAATTACTGTGTTGTTGAGTTTGGGCTGGGTTGCACTGAGAGGATTATTATAGTCTATCAGGAATGTTATTGACTCAATTTGGTTCTCAAATATTTTCAAATACAACATCTCATTATTTATTGTTAGCTTGATACTAAAAGCATTACAGTCACAGTTATGGAAATATACTAGCAGCCTACTCAGATATTAATCACTGAGGATATTTTCACATCTGAAGATAATGATGATGAAGGTGTAAATATGAGTCATTATCAAACCATTGAATTTTTAGCTGTTATGCAGCTCATTTTCATTAACTAAATTGATGTTATATATTTTCTTTACATGACAAAAATTTTATAAGGTAGAACAATGTTCTCATATTAGTAATTAATTGGGGGGAAGGTATTCATGATGATATGTAAAAGGTTTCTATGCTATTAGGTACCATTTTAGTGCTATATCATACAGTTTTACTTTAAAAATTAAATCTTTATTAGAAATTATGAATGACATCCCGGGAAGTGTTTACACGAAAAGTATGATACACAACGTGAGGCACTTTTAATCACTAAGCTCCAACGGTATATTGCTATGTTCCGTCACTAGCATCCTTATCACAGACCTCTTTATTTGTATGGATACACACATGAGCATAAAGTTAAACAATTTAAGAATAAAGATAGTTTTTTCCTTTCTTAAGCACTTTGCACAAAAGCATCAATAGCAAAATAATAAAGCGTTATTGGTAATTTAAATAAATTTGGAAAGCATCAAAAAGGAAGTGGGTATCAAGCATTTCTGACCTGTACATTCAACAAAAAACAAGCTAAATGTACAGAGTCCTCCATCTGACACATTTACAGAAACATTAGTGAATATTTTGTTTGTATTGTCTGCTTGTTTGTTTGTTTTAGTTAATTGATGAGTTGTAACTGTTATCTCTGAGGACAAGAAGTAGGACTAAATTAAATAATTCTTAAAATTATAGAAATTTTCGGGCTTCTCTGGTGGCGCAGTGGCTGAGAGTCCGCCTGCCGATGCAGGGGACACGGGTTTGTGCCCAGGTCCGGGAAGATCCTACATGCCACAAAGCGGCTGGGCCCATGAGCCATGGCCGCTGAGCCTGCGCATCCGGAGCTTGTGCTCCGCAACGGGAGAGGCCACAACAGTGAGAGGCCCGTGTACCACAAAAAAAATTACAGAAATTTTCCAAAAAGTTGATTATGTTGACAGGGAAGTACATGAAAGGTATTTAAAGCTGCTGTATTAGAGAAGTATAAAATGTCAGATTAGCTTCATGGAGGGTTTGGAATAGGTAAGGAAGAGAACAAAGGCGTGAAACTTGAAGAGATTACACTGCTCTTATACACAGGGAATAGGGATGTTATGGTAATAAATGTCATTTCACTGTAGTTTTTACTATCTTTCAACATATGTGTAATGTCATAATTTTATATATGTGTGTGTGTATGTATATATATATGTACATATATTTGGAATTTTAGAAAACATTTATAAATACAAATAAAAATGTTTAGGTTAAAAAAATATGAGACAGATGCTCTTCTCACCAGGTCCCTCAGAATCCATCCAGACTTGAAAAGAAGTGAGTTAGACATAAGCACTGTTTCTGCCAATGAGAAGTCGCCTCATAAATGTCCATAGTACACAGTTAAAAATGCAACCAACAGGCAAAAAACACAGCCCTCATCCCCAAACCCTTCTCACATGGGAAAAAGAGCATTAAGCAGGGGGTGGGGGGGCGTGGGGTCAGCGAATGCTTTCACTCCAGGCCTGAGTGAGGGTGGTAGCGGCGGTGGGTAGTAGAAGCAAAAAGTGTCCTTCTCCTGAGGAGGGGAAAGGGTAGCCCTCCATCCTCCCTCTGCAGGAAGCAGAGGAAGAAAAAGCACTTGACCAACTTCAGCATCATAATAAAAACTCTCTGCAAACTAAGAACAGAAGGGGACAATCTCAACCTGACAAAGAGCTAGGAAAAAACTAATGGCTAAAATCACTCAATGCCAAAAGAGTTAATGATTACCTCTAAGAATGAATATACAGTAAGGATGTATATTCTCACCACTTTTATTTAACATTGTCCTAGAGAGTTAGACAGTAAAAGAAAGAAAATAAATGATACATCGTTTGGAAAGACAGAAATGAAACAGTAATTATTCACAGACAACAGAACTGATTATGTACTGATTCGCATGGAATTTACATAAAGATTACTAGAACTAATAAGTTGTCTTAGCAAGACTGCAGGACACAGATCAAACTAGAAAAATTTATTTTTTATGTATATGCTTGCAATGAACAATTGGAAATTGAAACAGAACAATTCTATTTATAGTATCAAAGCATATATAATATGTAGGGATAAATATCATAAAATAACAAGATTTATGCAGTGAAAATTATAAGGAAATTAAAGGAAAGGTAGTTTTCTCATGCATTGGAATACTCATTAGCATTTGAAAAAGAAGAATAAAGTTGGAAGACTTACATTATCTCATTCAAGACCTAACATGAAGCTGGAGTGATCAAGGCAATATCTTTTCGACATAGGAACAGACTTATAGAACCAAGGAATAGAAGACATTTCAGAAATATGCCCACTTATAGGGGGTCAACTGCTTTTTGACAAATATATCAACATAATTCATTGGAGATAAGAAAGTCTTCTCAACAAATGATGCTGTATTTTTGGACATATACATAAAAGGAACCTAACACCATAGACAAAAAATCAACTTAAAAAGATCACAGACCTAATGTAAAACTTAATGGGTAAAAATGCTCAAAGAAAGCACAGAAGTCTTTATAAATAACCCTGAGTTAAGTAAAGATCTCATACATATGACACAAAAGGTATGAGTCATCAAAGAGAAAAATGACAAAACAGAACTTCACTAAGATCTAAAACTTCTGCTCTTTGAAACAAAGTTGACCCTTGAACAATGCAGGGGTTAATCCACATAGAATTTATAATGGGTCCTCCGTACCCATGGTTCCTCCACACCTTCGGTTCTTCCACATCCCTGGATTCAACCAATCATGGACTGTGGTACTGGAGTGTTTACACTTGACCAAAGAAGTAATACAGAGGGCACAAAGGCCATTTAAAGTGTTCAACATCAGTAGCTATTAAGGAAATGCAAAGTAAACCCACAATGAAATCCCACTACCCATTTACTGAAATGCATAAAAGAGAAATATATTAAAACTTCAGAGTGCTGACAAGGATGTGGAGGAACTGGAACCCTCATACATTGGTGATGGGAATGGAAAAGTGCAACAGCAATTTGGGGAGAGTTTGATGGTTTTTAAAAAGCCAAAACATACACTTGAAAGTGTGCCCCAGCAATTCCACTCGGAGGCATGGACTTGGGAAACAAAAACATATGTCTGATATCTGTAAGCAGATGGTTACAGCAACTTTATTCATAATAGCTAATAACTGGAAACGATGTAGAAGTCCATTAACTGGTGAATGGATAAACAAGCTGTGATACATCCATACAGAATGCTATGCAGTAGCTTTTTATTGCACTATTGATGCCAGATACAGTATAGTGGAACTCAACTACATTATGCTGAGTGAAGAAGCCAGACCCCAAAGGCTACATATGGTGTGAATCTCATAAATGACATTCTGGAAGAGGCAAAACTACAGGGACAGACGTCAGATGTGGTTGCCAGGGGATATGATGGAGAGACGGGATGACTACAAAGGGGCAAAACAGAGCTTTGAGGAAGGAGAGAACTATTTCATATCTCACTTCGGGTGGTGGTTATAAGACTGTACACATCTGTCAAAACTCATTGGATTTAAACCTAAAAACTTGACTTTTATTGTATGGATATTATACACCAAAGCCTCAATCTATCCTGAAACATACTTGAATTTTTAAAAATATGAATCACATGACAGAGATCCAAAGGACTAATGCCGTGACAAATTCAATGCATGTGGAAGAGGCAGTTGAGCCTGGAGGAGGGGAGGGGGTGGTGTGTTTTTGGAGCAGCCGGGCAGTAGCTTAAGATAAAAACTGAAGGAAAACTCCCAATCTATCCCTCCCCTGGAGTTTGGGATTGACATGTACACACTGCTATATTTAAAATAGATAACCAACAAGGACCTACTGTAAAAAAATAATAATAAATTTTTAAAAATTAAAAAATAAAATCTCAAGAAAAAAACTAAAGAAAAAGAGAACTTTGGGGATTAAAATGAAAGCACACACCCAGTGACAAAGAGCTAATACTCCTAATCCTTGCGCCATCAAAATGCCTGCAAAAATATTAAGGCCACCCCTTTAGTAAACCTACACATGTGAAAATAAATGCTTTACAAAACAAATCATGATCTCTTCCTCTGCTTCTCTCTCCCGGTCCACCCATGTTTACTTTCATCTGCAACACCTGAACCACTAGTATCCACAGATTTTTCCTATGCGTTCTAATTCTGCTTCCCTAGATAGCATGAGAAGCCAAAACAAGTAATTGTGCAGTGTTGATTTTTGAGCATAAGATAAAAGGCGATCTGAAAGCACTCAGCTAAGTTGGAATATACATGAACACCTGTATCCTGCAGGGCCTTGGGATGGATGGCATTTTGAGTGTCCCTTTATTACATAACAGAGTACTGAACTCTGACTCTGACACTGGGGAAACCAGAACGACAAACACAGGAAGCACATCTCCTGATTTCACAGGTCTCTCAACTTGCCCCCTTTCAAGGTGACATCCCTTGAAAGAAATGACTACAGAACTTTTTAAACTTTTTAAACAAATGGTTGAGGAAAGGAAGAGAACAGAAATGTACTGAGTGCCTGCTCTCTACAAGGCTCTTGGCTTACCCTACCCTATGTTCTCCCATGAAGTGAGACTACTGAAGGAATCTACTCAATACATGGTATGCAGGGCTTCCCTGGTGGTACAGTGATTAAGAATCCACCTGCCAATGCAGGGGACATGGGTTCAAGCCCTGGTCCGGGAAGATCTCACAGGCCGTGGAACAACTAAGCCCGTGAGCCACAACTAATGAGCCCGCATACCGCAACTACTGAAGCCCAAGCGCCTAGAGCCTGTGCTCCACAACAAAGAGAAGCCACCGCAATGAAAAGCCCGCGCACTGCAACAAGCAGTAGCCCCTGCTCACCTCAACTAGAGAAAGCCCACGCGCATCAACGAAGACCCAGCACAGCCAAAAAATTAATTAATTAATTAACTTTAAAAAAATACATGGCATGCACTAAACATAATTAATGGCCATTTAATACTGGTAATTGATAATAATAAAAAGGTAACACCACCACTGGAAGGTAATAATTTACCTGTTGAAAACAATTCATTTCCAACAAATTGTTCTGACAGGGTACCTAACAGGGGTTTGTTTAAGTTAATCTAATATTTAAGATAGAAATTGGTGATGAATAGCTTGTGTATTTGTAGAAGAAAATCAAAACCAGTTGCTAGAATTTCTGCAGTACTTTCTATATACATTGTCCTCCTTGATGAGTGTATAATTTTATATGATTATTTATCACATAACATGGAGAATTTCAGATTCATTCCTAGGAAACAGCATACAAACCAAATATAATCATGGAGCATGTGATCATATTACAAGTATTATGTTTCTTTAGATGACAATGAATCTAAAATTTTCAATTTTAAAAGTTATATATTATTTTCAACTGTAATTCAGCTATAAATACACATAATACGTGTGTGTGTGTGTGAAATACTGTTTTTCTAAGTCCAGAGAAGTCCAGAGAAGTTAATCATTGTGAGGTATTGAGGTACCTCAAGTATCTTTATCCTTTCTATATTTTTTGCAGCTTTTACCGACACTCTATCCTTTCCGTTACTTTTAGGGTTCACATTTTTTGAATTTTATTTTCAAATTAACAGGCAGTAAAATTACCTTTTTATGTACAGTTCTATGAATTTTAACACATGCATAAATTTGCATAACCACCGCCACAATAAAGACACAGAACATACCCGCCACTCAAAAAACTCCCTTGCCCCTTTGTACTACACCCTCCGCTTTCCCTTAACCACTGGCAACCACTGATCTGTTCTCTGTCACTCATAATTTTATCCTTTCATAAATACCACATAAATGGAACCATACAATATGTAACCTTTTCAGGTTGGTTCCTTTTTTAAATGCTTTGGAAGTTGCAAATATACAATAAGGACATCATTGCCAGTGGTCAATATCTGAGGAACAGAACTGATAAGGCCTCATGACTTCATCGCTTTTATGGAATTTTTAACTAATTAGCTTTATTTACTTTTTGTTTTAACTAGCATATGATAAGGAAAGGAAGATTAGGCAAGGGCAGAGAAGACTAGTCACTATAAGAGGTGGCGATCTGGAATCACAGTCCATAGCTGGGTATTGATGCCACTGCCCTAGCTGTTGGACTGTGCGAAAATGGATCTGTACATGTTTTTTAACTTTTATAGTATGAATATCTTTGAGGACCAAACAGACCCTTTGGACAAGAGGTTTGACGTTTCTATTCTTGTTTTTCCCAGCTCAAAGACTTTTTAATCTTTTCTTGAATTTGTTTCTTCAGCTCAAAGACTTGAGAACACGTTCTAGACTGAGAAAATAATGTACACAATTTCTGGTCATGAATATCCACAAAGCAGTTGGTTACTGGGACTTTGGATCATATTTTGAGAAGAAATCAATTCTGAAAAGAGTTAAGCGTATATACTTTTGCTCTTATTAATATTTCCAGGGCCTCGACTCTTCTTCACTACAACAGCCCCTCCCCCATGACAAGCTCTCGTTACCTTCCCCCTGGACCGGCACGAGGCACATATAATTGGTTCCCCTGACTCCGGTCCCTCACCCGTGCTGGGACATTTTACACACAGTTTCTGCTCTGAAAACACCACTCATCTTCTTCGAGCTCTCTTTCATTTTTATCCTTGTGTTCCCTCCTTAGAGAACCCGCCCTTCCTGACATCCCAGACAGTCTCATATCTCCTATATTTCCTCTCCCCATAAAGGAATTTCCTAATTGTCCAAACCTCAGACCTTTGCTTCCACCAAACAGCACAATTCCTAGGATTTACTTATGCTTCTTGGAACTCCTTTTCTTCCAGCTCTGCATTTTTAGATTTCCCGAGCTGTCCCTTAAGGCTTTCACAACCATCAGGCACATTTATTTTGCATTTTTTTTCTGCCAGATGTGAAGTTAAGTATGTTCCAGAGTAACAGTTCTTAAACTTTAGAGTGTGTGAGAGTCAGACAGAAGATTTGGTAAAGATGCAGAAGCCCAAGCCCTCTCCTTAAATGAATGTCAGCCTTTTTGTGACTTACCAGCTCTCCCCGCAAGGATTCTGATGTATGTGGACAACTGAAAGATACTGCTGTGGATCTGGGGTAATATGATTCAGCTGCCCCAGAAAGGTTCTGTTTTGAGTAACTGACGACCGAAATCTATATTTTAGAATGAAAGTCAGGTCCTGGAGCAGACTCACCCAAATCACGTGGCACTCCCTGATGCCTATCTTGAAATGTAATGTTTAGTTTTTAGTATTCTTTGCTAGAATATGAGTATCAATATTAAATATTATATTGCATCCATTTATGAGACACACTTTTTTTCACATTTTAATGTCTTTGATGTTGGGATTATGTTTTAAAAACTGCATCTTCAAAATATTTGTCAGCATCTCTTCTTTCACATTAACACCTAATATAATGGTGCAATGTACAATCAAAATTTAAAGATAAGGAAGTCCTACTGTAACTTGAAGACAAGAGAGAAGCTGTAACCAAACAATCCAAATAATATTATGGAAATAAGATGGCAGAAAGGTACAATATTAAAATGATCTATTTAACTCAGTTTAGGATATTTAAATATGAAAGTATAAAAGAGAAATTGACATGGTGATCTAGTATTTAATCACCTAGAGAACTGAAGTCTTTCCTTCCAAGATGAATTTGGCTTGTCAGGAGCCATGAAAGGGAGGGACTTGGACCACATTTCAGTTCTGAATTTCTTGACTTGTGGGTCACCAAACTCGGGTTCATCATGAGCACCCTTCAGGAAACAGAGTGTTCCAGCGTTGCCTATTTCTGCATAACAGACTACCCCAGACCTAGTAGTATAAAACAATGACAATTTTAAAAATTACTGCTACCTATCATGGCTGCAAGGGTTACTTTGGGCTCAACTAAGTGGAGTTCATTGGGGTCCTGCAAGGGGCTGCAGCCAGATCATGAGCGACTAAGGGCTGGAGGCATCTCACATGTATGATGCCTGGGATGTAAAGACACAAACAGCTGGCGATAGGACATTTGGGTTCCTTGAGCAACTCTCTCAATCTCTATGTGGCCTGTTTATGAGGTCTCTCCAGGATGCTGGCTTCTAGTTGTCAGATTTCTTACATGTAGGCTCAGGGGTCCAAAGGTGGGTGTTTCCAGGGAGAGAAAGAGAAAGAGATAGAATTAGAGGTAGGGATGGGGTAGAGACAGGGATAGGGGTAGGGATACAGATAGAGATATAGAGAGACAAAGACAGAGACAGAGAGAGAGACAGAAATGGAGAGAGAGCCTATGGAAATTGCTTAGCTCTTTATGACCCAGCCTACGTAGTCATGAGTCCTCTGCATAGTATTTACTAGAATTGGATCACTAAACCCAGTCTGTCTTCAAGGAGCAGATAATTAAATTTATGGATATGTTTTAAAACTGCCACAAGGAGGTATTTTAAATTTTAAAAAGTGACCATTCTCTGAACATTAAAGTCAAGCCTTCTATTTTAAATAATCTCTACTGGGAAAGTTAATCACTGAAAAATCTGATTTTTTTTTCTTAAAAAAGTTATAAAAGTTACTGCAATATTTTTGACTAGTAGGAAAAAAATATCATAACTACATGTAAGTATTCTTCCAAGGCAAACAATTCTAAACAGCATAAAAAAAATTCACAGATCTGCAAGCATGCCTTTCCTAAAGACAAACTGGATCAATACAAAATCTCTCAACAAAGTTGCTTCAAGTACCATAAATAATGTTTCTTTATGAAATATTCATTGCTTACTACCATGTGCGGAAGACCACTTTCAAAATGCTATGAAAGGATCTGTGTCCCTCAGAATTAATTATCTCAGGTTAGTGGAAGGTATTTCTTCTTATCTATGAACTGCATCTGGAGAAATGTGAGGTCTAGTGACCTGAATAATCAAAACAATAAACATGCTCTATATGTTTTATATTCTTCAATGAAACAAACATTAACTGGGCAATACCCATTCTCTTTGATTTAGACTCAACTTTAAAAACCTGCACACTTGGATTTAAATGCTGCAAGCCAAGCCCCCCAAAATAATTCTGTGTTATTTCATGTTATTTAAGATCATGAGTATATGTGAATGAGAATCTATGCTGTGTAGGGTAAAAAGCCTCCAGAATTAGCATTTTGAGCTTGATCTTCAATGGGAAGATCAAGGGGAAATCATAGATTTGATAGGAGGTAGGTAATGTTGGTAAATAATGTATTCAACTTTAAAACAAGAAACACCCAAAATGTTTGTCCAGGTGCTATGAATTAAAGTGACTTAGAAATCCCACTTTTTAATGTACATACCTATCCTGAAAAGCAGCCACTAACAAACTTTAAAAACATGTTTTCAAAAACAAACAAAAAAAATGGTCATGAAGAACCTAGGGGCAAGACGGGAATAAAGATGCAGACCTACTAGAGAATGGATTTGAGGATACCGGGAGGGGGAAGGGTAAGCTGGGACAAAGTGAGAGAGTGGGGCATGGACATATATACACTACCGAACGTAAAAGAGATAGCTAGTAGGAAGCAGCCACATAGCACAGGGAGATCAGCTCCGTGCTTTGTGACCACCTAGAGGGGTGGGATAGGGAGGGTGGGAGGGAGACGCAAGAGGGAGGAGATATGGGGATATATGTACATGTATAGCTGACTCACTTTGTTATACAGCAGAAACTAACACACCATTGTAAAGCAATTATACTCCAATAAAGATGCTAAAAAATATATATATGTTTTCAATGTAACAGAGAAATTGATGACACAAAATTTTTCAATTAAGATATTTTCATGATAATGGTATTAATGAAACACATTTTATTTTAAACACCATCCTGAAATACCTTGTTTCATTGAATTCTCACCACAAACCTACAAGACCAATGATATCCTCTCAATTTTAGATCTAAGAAACCCAGTGTACAAACCACCCAATTTTCTGTAAATGCTCAAGGAATCGTTTCAACTCTTCACAACAAACAATAATGAAAGAAGAAGTAAAATACCTTCCAACAGGCAATCTTCACCCTCTCGTTCCTCACTAGTCCATTTTAGAAGCCTCTGTTTCCTCATGCCAGTGCTTTACAGAATCACTACCATCAGCCTTACAGGATATCTAGTTCCCAGACCAGCAATCAATTAATCCCAGACAAAATAAAACAAAAAATCTAATGAGATACTGGGTCCTCCCCAGCCCCGTAAGTCACTGCAGTTAAAGAATTAATTAAACTTGGAACATGATCACCGAATTTAAGCCTTAAATTGATTAAGTCAATGAAAATCTTTACTGACCACACACTCTGTGACAGGCAAAAGAATAAAACAGTTAAAACAACAAATGCCTCTTCTCTTGGAGCTTCCATTCTAGAAGTTGAGGTAGACAAGAAATAAACAGCAAAATAAAGACATAGTGGTAAGAAACAAACATGAAGCAGGGCAAGGAATGTAGAGAGTGACCCTGGCAGGGATGGCCTTTCTAGGGGGATGACATTTCAGCAGAGGTGACATTGTATTTTATGGCTTATCTAGAAACTGGCTGGCTTTCCCTGGACAAATCACATAACCTTTTATTTCCAAATTTCCTGATCTGTAAAATTAGAGATTAGACTAGAATGGCACTTAATGGACCTTTAGGCTTTGAAGTTCTGTCACTCAGAGACCTTTCATTCAAAAGAAAGCCTTACAGGGACTTCCCTGGTGGCGCAGTGGTTAAGAGTCCACCTGCCGATGCAGGGGACACGGGTTTGTGCCCCGGTCCGGGAGAATCCCACATGCCACGGAGCGGCTGAGCCCCGTGAGCCGTCCGGGGCCTGTGCTCCACAACGGGAGAGGCCACAACAGTGAGAAGCCCGCGTACCGCAAAATAAATAAATAAATAAATAAATAAAAGAAAGCCTTACAGTGAAGAGTTTGTTCTACTAACTAAAGACCCTCTGGTTCCAATCTACCACCATGCTGCACCTCCTTATGAACCTTTACCGCCGAGAGGCAAGGTCTGCTCTCTTCTTTTTAATCTAAGAACGCTGTTTAACTAGCAAACATTGTTATAAAATAGACATAACGCTTTTTAATTTTGTTTTTTAAATCCCCGTGACCTATTTATTTTATAACTGGACGTTTGTACCTTCTGAGCCCATTCATTTATTTTGCCCACTCATACCTCGGGCAACCACCAACCTGTTCTCGTATCTATGAGCTTGTTTTCTTGTTTGTTTTTTGATTCTACATACAAGTGAGATCACACAGTATTTGTCTTTCTTTGTCTGACTCATTGCACTTAGCATAATGCCCTCAAGGTCCAGGCATGTTGTCGCAAATGAAGGGATTTCATTCTTTCTTATGGCCGAATAATATTCATATATATATATATATATATATATATGCGCTATGTTTTCTTTAACCATTCATCCACTGACAGACACTTAGGTTGCTTCCATATCTTGGCTATTGTAAATAATGCTGCAATGAACCTGGGGGTGCATATATCTCTTTGAATTAGTATTTTCGTTTTCTTCAGGTAAATATCCAGAAGTGAAATTGCTGAATTATATGGCAGTTCTATTTTTAATTTTTTGAGGAAATTCCATACTGTTTTCCATAGTGCCTGCACCAAATTATAATTCCACCAACAGTGCACAAGCGTTCCCTTTTCTCCACATCTACGCCAGCATTTGTTATCACTTGTCTTTTTGCTGATGGCCATTCTAACAGGTGTGAGTTGATACCTCATTGTGGTTTTGATTTGTATTTCCTGATGATTAGTGGTGTTGAGCATCTTTTCAAAATGTACCTGTTGGCCATCTGTATGTCTTCTTTGGAAAAAATATCTATTCAGATCTTCCTCCCATTCTATAATTAGATTGTTTGGGGGGTCTGTTTGTTTGTGTGCTATAGAGTAGTATAAGTTCTTCATACAGTTTAGATATTAACCCCTTATCAGATATATACTTTAAAATATTTTCTCCCATTCCATAGGTTGCCTTTTCATTTCATTAATGATTTTCTTTGCTTTGCAAAGCTTTTCAGTTTGATGTAGTCCTACTTGTTTATTGTTTGCTTTTGTTGCCTTTGCTTTTGGAGTCAGATACAAAAAATCATCGCCAAGACTGATGTCACAGAGCTTATCACCAATGTTTTCTTCTAGGAGATTTATGGTTTCAGCTCTTACACTCATGTCTTTCAGCCAGTGAGTTAAGTTTTGTGTATGGTGTAAGACAGTGGTCCAGTTTCATTCTTTTGCATGTGTTGTCCAGTTTGCCAGTACCATTTATTGACCAGATATAATATTTCTGAACATTAGCAATGAATTTTCAGGATTCCATGTTAACTCATCTTGCAGACCAGGTAAGATATCTAATTTGTTACTGATTATTTACTGCCCAAATCCTCATAACCTGAAAAATTGTAATCGATGAAATCAATGTCAGTGCAGAATCTCTTGACATTTTTTTAAATGATATGAAAGATGATATTGAGGACGTGGTACCACGAGTAGGGATTACATGAAGGGAGGAGACAATTCTGAATACACTGGCTGAAGAACCAGGATCCTCGGTGACCTCTTAAGTCCAGTTTGATGGGCTGACTCCTGTAAGATGTATCAATAGCAAATGCAAAATTCTACACTAGGGATTAGAAAACCAAATGAACAAGAATCGCATGGAGAGACTGGGTAGCAACACATATGAAGAAAATCTCCTTAGGAGTTTTAGCAGTAATAAGTATATATAATAAGTATATAATAAGTATATGTTGGAATAACCTATAATAAGAGATTCTTGCAGGCAGTCGCCCTAGGCTCTTCCTACCTAAAGTGTGGCCTCTGGACCAGCTATATCAGTATTACCTGGGAGCTGGTTAGAAATGCAAAATCTTGGGACACACCCCAGACATACGTAAGCAGACGCTGCAGATTACGAAGGTTCCCAGGTGATTTTGTATATGCACATCAAAGCTTGGGAAGTGCCACCCCAAGCTCTTAACCAGGTCACACGAGGTGAAACTCTAGTCCAGCCTAGGGAGACCACACCTGCAATACAGGAGTACCTGTCATCACATGTTAATGAGATGTAGATCAGTTAAACCATGACAGGGGATAAGCTTAAACCCCTATAACTATCAGGATTATTCAAAGGCACTGGGGATGCTTAGTTCAGAATGTGCTCTGTAACACACAAATTCACTAGCCAAAGACATGCAAATATTTAGCACTTAAAATGACGCTAGTCCCAATTAAGATGTTCTGTAAGCATAAAATACACCCCTAGCCGCAAAGACTTAGTAAGCAAAAAATGAATGTGAAATATCTCTTTAATAATTTTTATATTCATTATGTTGACATAATATGCTGGATATATTCGATTAACTGCAGTATATTACTAAAATTAATTTCACCTATTTCTATGGGCATTTTTTTTTTTTTTTTTTTTTTTTTGCAGTACGCGGGGGCCTCTCACTGTTGTGGCCTCTCCCGTTGTGGAGCACAGGCTCCGGGCGCGCAAGCTCAGCGGCCATGGCTCACGGGCCCAGCCGCTCCGCGGCATGTGGGATCTTCCCGGACCGGGGCACAAACCCGCGTCCCCTGCCTCGGCAGGTGGACTCTCAACCACTGCGCCACCAGGGAAGCCCTATGGGCATTTTTTAACATGGCTTACTAGAATATTTTAAATTGCCTATGTGGCTCCCATTTTATTTCTATCTGACAGTGCTACTGTAGAGACACCCAGGAGGACACATGGTGGCTCTTTTCAAACGTGTGGAGCTCCACTGTATGGAAGAAATATTAACCTGTCTCAGACACAACCAAACATTAGAACAAGGACTTAATAGTGTTATATGACCCCGAGCAGGTAAAGAAATCTCCTGTTTTCCAAACATGCCCAGTAGGGAATGTCATCACTTCCACAGATTCATCACTGAATCCAAGAGTCTCTGGAGAAGGACTGGTGGGGGTGTAGACAGGCTAGAGCATGATCAGAGGAACTGATATCCATGCTTGCAGGTGGACATCTTCCCAAAGATGCCACGGACCCTCGCTATTGTCTATGTGGATAAATTACACATCACCTATTAGAACAAAGATTGCTGTGTTGAGACTGTCAAGCTTCCCAGCCAGCCTGCTTCACTACTACAGGAGGAGAAAATAAATAAGCGAATACAGTCTCCCTGTTTCCATAAATCTGATCAACAATATATGATGAAGACTGACAACAGAGTTTAGCAAGAAATATCTATCTCACCAATATGATATTGAAGATAATGCAAAACAATTAACTCTCTTGATTCCAAGACAAAGCTACAAAATTCTGGCTCCTATGTCGGATTTAAGTAACTCATCTTCTAGCTGCCTATTAAAAATGCTAAGTGATTTTTTATGGTCCTACGAGATTGACTCTCATCCTACTTGGATCAATAAAATCTCAAAACGTAAATGTTTTCAAGGGCTATGTGGTTTTAACAGACCAGGCTTTTAAAGAGAAAAAAATATTATTGGATCTGGCACAAAGAATCTGAAGAGTAGCTGGATCTATCTTTGAATTAAAAAATATCCGGGGCTTCCCTGGTGGCTCAGTGGTTGAGAGTCCGCCTGCCGATGCAAGAGACACAGGTTCGTGCCCCGGTCCGGGAAGCTCCCACATGCCGCGGAGCGGCTGGGCCCGTGAGCCATGGCCGCTGAGCCTGTGTGTCTGGAGCCTGTGCTCCGCAACGGGAGAGGCCGCAACAGTGAGAGGCCCCCGCGTAACGCAAAAAAATTAAAAAAATAAAAATATAAAAAAAAATAAAAAATATCAGTAGCCCAAAGTGGTTCAAACACTGCGGTCTAATTTGGATTTAGATTCAAGAGAACTCAGTTTGAATCCTACTTCTCATCAAGGTTAAATTATGAGATTTTAGTTTGCTCGGTGCTTAATGAGATCATTGGGTGTTGAACTACCATTCCTCCAGCTCCACTCTCCTTAGTCCATATTCCCATGTAAGTGGAAGGAAAATAGGACCTCCTTTTTAACCCAAGAAAACCCATTTTCATCCAAATAAAGCCTATGTGATATTTAAGATTGAATAACCTCACAGAAATATTTTAATACATATTTCTAAGAAGGATGTATAGTAGCTCCCCAAAGACTTTTTAAAATTGATAAAGCCATCTATCTTGAATGCATTAGGAATACTCCTAAGTAAGGGCTGGATAGACTGAAATACACACACACACACACACACACACACACACACACACAATTCCTTGCCAGATTCTGAAGTCTAACACTGCAACTCCTGAAGCAAACCAGGATATGCATGTGCAAATTCCCATTAAAATGAAAGCAATCTCCTAGCTATAATTATTTCATTCATTCTGCAAATTGAGAAATCGGTTACAACACAAAGTAGTATAGCCCAGAACATCTATATCACTTTGTTTTTCATTGTAGAACTGCTGGATTCACAGAGCACCTGTTGTTTACTTTAACCTCACCTCTTTGAGGTGATGCCATGATGCCATGTTTATCCTGTTGCCAGCCTTTTGATGCATTGATGGTTTTTCAGAAATCTCAGTTAACTGGGTCCTTTTTCTTATTAATCACTATAATCAGCTGTAGTTCCTACAGGGAACTATATTCAATATCCTGTGATAAACCATAATGGAAAAGAATATGAAAAAGAATGTATATATATATATGTACAACTGAATCACTTTGCTGTATGGTAGAAATTAACACAACATTGTAAATCAACTATATTTCAATAAAATAAATATAAAAAATATATCAAGCCAGCTGAGAGGGGGTGCTCTAGGCACAAAGATAAACTAGGAGTTTTCATTTATACCATACATCCAAAGACAAGAGACTACCAACACGAAGGAATTTTCATTCCACTTTGCCAAAAATTCCAAGGAAATGAGAAACGTAAGTGGAAAACGTAGGCTTAAATTGTGTGTCAAATTAAAAATTATGAACATATTTTGTTTCATAAAGACAAGCACATTTCCTAGATGTGAAATTCTAAAGGTAATACATTGGCAATAAAATAGCTACTAACAATCAACTGCTCATTTATACAGAAAGCATGGATTCATTTGCATTATTTCTACCAAATATCCAGCTTTATGTCCTTTATGAATACTAATATTATTCCTACTGCACATTTTTCATAAGTAATTAAACTGACAGAAGAAACTGTATTGGGGAATGAGAAGGAAGGCCAATATTACTAACGTAAAAACATAATTTTTCCTAAAAATAAGGGGAATTCTTTTTTTTATGCTCAACTGATTTTAAAAAAATATTTACTGTAAAATATACATAGCAATTTACTATTTTAAGCATTTTTAAGTGTACAGTTCAGTGGCACTAAGGATACTTAAAATGCTATGCAACCATTATCATGATCTGCCTCCAGAACCTTTTCCTCATTCCAAACAGAAATTTCATAACCTTTAATAATAACTCCCCATTTCCCTCTTCCCCTGCTCCCTGGCAATCTCTGTTCTACTATCTATCTCTATTCTAGGAACCTAATACAAGTGGAATCATACAATAGTTGTCCTTTTGTGTCTGGCTTATTTCACTCAGCATAATGTTTTCAAGGTTCATCCATGTTGTAGCATGTATCGGTACTTCATTCCTTTTTATGGCTGAATAATATTCCATTTAATGGATAATACCACATTTTGTTTATCCATTCATCTATAGATGGACAGTTGCGTTGTTTCCACCTTTTGGCTATTGTGAATAATGCTACTATGGACACTGGTGTACAAGTATCTGTTTGCCTTCATATTTTGGGCATATACTCAGAAGTAAATTTCTGGATTGTACTCTATGTTTAAATTTTTGAGGAACTGCCAAACTTTCCTACAGCAGCTGCACCATTTTACACTCTCACCAGCAATGCATAAGGGTTTCAATTTTTCCACATCTTGGACAACAATGATTATTTTCCATTTTTTAAATAACAGCCATCCTAATGGGTATGGAGTGGTATCCCACTGTGGGTTTGATTTGCATTTCCTTAATGGCTAGTAATGTTGAGCATCTTTACATGCTTATTAGCTATATGTATATCTTCATTGGAGGAATGTCTCTTCAATCCTTTGCCCATTTTTGAATTGGGTTGGTTTTTGTTGTTGTTGAATTTACACAACTGATTTTTTTTTTTGCGGTACGCGGGCCTCTCACTGTTGTGGCCTCTCCTGTTGTGGAGCACAGGCTCTGGACGCGCAGGCTCAGCAGCCATGGCTCACGGGCCCAGCCACTCCGCGGCATGTGGGATCTTCCCAGATCAGGGCACGAACCTGTGTCCCCTGCATCGGCAGGCGGACTCTCAACCACTGTGCCACCAGGGAAGCCCCTACACAACTGATTTTTGACAAAGGTTCAAAAGCAATTCAGTTGAGGAAAGACACCTTTCTTTTTTTTTTTTCTTTGTTAACATAAGAAAACGTCTTTTATTCATTTTTTTTGAATTTTATTTTATTTATTTTTCTACATCAGGTTCTTATTAGTTATCTATTTTATACACATTAGTGTACACATGTCAATTCCAATCTCCCAATTCATCCCACCACCCCCACCACCCCGCCACTTTCCCCCCTTGGTGTCCATATGTTTGTTCTCTACATCTGTGTCTCTATTTTTGCCCTGCAAACCAGTTCACCTGTACCATTTTTCTAGATTCCACATATATTAGTTAATATGTAATATTTGTTTTTCTCTTTCTGACTTACTTCACTCTGTATGACAGTCTTTTGATCCATCCATGTCTCTAAAATGACCCAATTTCATTCCTTTTTTATGGCTGAGTAATATTCCATTGTATGTATGTACCACATCGTCTTTATCCATTCGTCTGTCGATGGGCATTTAGGTTGCTTCCATGACCTGGATATTGTAAATAGTGCTGCATTGAACATTGGGGTGCATGTGTCTTTTTGAATTATGGTTTTCTCTGGATATATGCCCAGTAGTGGGATTGCTGGGTCATATGGTAGTTCTATTTTTAGATTTTTAAGGAACCTCCATACTGTTCTCCATAGTGGCTGTATCAATTTACATTCCCACCAACAGTGCAAGAGGGTTCCCTTTTCTCCACACCCTCTCCAGCATTTATTGTTTATAGGGGGGAATTCTTTTGTTCATTTATTTTCAAATATATTCTGCTACTGGGCACTAATAAATAAAGATAATAGCACCTGGATACAAATCTAAGATTACAGTATTTCACTCATAGACATTTGCCTCTGATTAATGAAAAATGAAAGTTTCTATTTCAAATAGATATAATCCTTTATACCACCTGAGATAAGCTTCCTTAAATATAGTTCAGACATACTATTTATTTATAAAGTAAATTACTACCTAAAGCTTCCCCATTTACTGTGGTTAATTTTGTGTGTCAACTTGCTGTGGCTATGGTACTCAGTTCTTTGGTCAAGAACTAGTCTAGATGTTGCTGTAAAGGTGTCTGTGGGTGTGATGAACACTTATAATCAGCTGACTTGAAGTAAAGCAGATTACCCTCCAGGTGTGGACGGACCTCATCCAATTAGTTGAAATCCTTAGGAAAAGGCTCAAGTTTCCCAAACAAGGGATTCTGCCGCAAGACTACAACATAGAAACCCTGCCTGAGTTCCCACATAGAAACCCTGCCTGAGTTCCCAGCTGACTAGCCTGCCATGCAGATTCTGAACTTAAGACTGTAACTGCCATAGTCTGAATGTTATGTCCCCTCAAAATCCATATGTTGAAATCCTAAGCCCCAATATGATGGTATTAGGAGGCGGAGCCTCTGGAAGGCAATTAAGTCATAAGGGTGGAGCCAATAAAATGAAATTGATGCCTTTATAAAAGGGGCCTGGGAGAGCTCCCTTGCCCCTTACACCATGTGAGGATACAGGGAGAAGTCTGCAAGAGACAGGGAAGAGGGTCCTCACCTGACCATGCTGATGCCTTGATCTTGGACTTCTAGCATCCAGAACCGTGAGAAATAAATTTGTTTATAAACTACCCAGTCTGTGGTATTTTGTTACAGTAGCCCAAATGGACTAAGATGGCAACATCAACTCTCACCTAAAATTTCAATCTGCCAATTTGCCCTACAGATTTTGGATCTGTCAGTCCCCACGATTACATGAGCCAATGCCTTAAAATAAATCTAGATAGATAGATATGTATCTTTCTCCCTCTCTCTCCCTCTCTCTCTTATATATAAAGACAGGGAAAGAGAGAGAGAGAGAGAACCCTAGTATATTTTATTACTCTTTCTATATATTTTTTAAAATTTTTATTGGGGTTTAATTGATTTACAATGTTGTGTTAGTTTCAGGTGACAGCAAAGTGAATCTGTTATACAAATACATATATCCACTCTTTTTTTAGATTCTATTCCCCTATAGGACATTACAGAGTATTGAGTACAGTTCCCTGTGCTATGCAGTAAGTCCTTATTAGTTATCTATTTTATATATAGTAGTATGTATGTGTCAATCCCAATCTTCCAATTTATCCCTCCCCACCTTAACCATAAATTTATTTTCTATATCTGTAACTCTATTTGGGTTTTGTGGATAAGTTCATTTGTAGCCTTTTTAAGATAATTTGTATGGAAACACAAAAGACCACGAATAGCCAAAGCAATCCTGAGAAAGAAAAATGGAGCTGGAGGAATCAGGCTCCCTGACTTCAGACTATACTACAAAGCTACAGTCATCAAAACAGTATGGTACTGGCACAAAAACACAAATATAGATCAACGGAACAGGATAGGAAGTCCAGAGATAAACCCATGCACTTATGGTCACATAATCTATGACACAGGAGGCAAGAATATACAATGGAGAAAAGACAGCCTCTTCAATAAGTGGTGCTGGGAAAATTGGACAGCTACATGTAAAAGAATGAAATTAGAACACATCTTAACACCATACACAAAAATAAACTCAAAATCGATTAAAGATCTATATATATATATATAAATCAATATATAGATAGATCTGTATCTCTCTAGATATGTGTAAATGTTTTATACATATTTATACATAATATATACATATATTACTTATATGTTATACACATATATGAGAGAGAGAGAATGAATCCTGACTAATACATTTACCAATGAAAATCTATACCTTCAAGGATAAAACAGAATATGGTCACATGGTTCACCACGGAGTGGATTTCTTTTATTGGAATGAGATTTAAATGCCATCAAAAAAGATCTTGGCTTAAACTCTACCTATGAGGAGAAGAAAAGTCCTTACTCTGCATGACTGAAGGAACTGGCGCTCTGTATTCTCAGCTCTACTTATCTCTCAAGGTAGCTTCCCAACTCCACTCTAGGGCCTGATGGTGGCTGGTTCCACCCATCCACAATCAACAGGAGCAGCTGGCTCTCTGCCTTCTTGTTAATCAACACAGAGCCTGTTTGGTGATCCTACTTCTAAAGTCATTCAACAGAGTCTCACCAGAACATTCTCTCATAAGTGCTGAATTCTGCTTGGAGTTCTGAATCCACCAGCAAGACTGTTTATATTTCTGGGAGTTTGCTTGGCCTGTGTGTTGCTGCCAGCTCTCCACTTTGGCAATAAACAATGCCATTTGTGATTTTGGTAAACACAATATGTTTCCTAAGGTGCTGATGGTAAAAGTAATCTCTAAAATCTAAGTCTTGATTTCCAAAAACCTAGCCAGAACAAGCTATTCATATTTTAATCAGTGGTAAACAAATGGGTTAGGTCAGAGGGCAGCTGAATGCATTCCACGCTTTCCAGAAACCGTAAGTAAAAGCTTCTGAGTATGATTTCCTAGTCAAACAGCCATGGTGCATTTTCTCCCTCTACCTCAAGTCAACCACAAGCCTTCGTTCCCTCTCCATCTCCTTCTGTTCCCCTCTATTCACTGAGAAGAGGCTTACAGATTTTGACCTTGCTCCCTTCTTCACTGTATCCAGTGTTATTTGTTGTTTGTTCTCCCTTTCCTTTACCTTTTTCATTCATTAGCTTCCAGTTATTAACTTTACATTTTTCAGTTCCCACCATGGGCAACCGCCCTGTGCTCAGCTCTAAGAACATCACCCAGCACCTGACCTCGAAAGGCTCACTGCAGAGCCATTCGTTATAATCAAAGGTGATATTTAAAAGTCCAAAAAAGATTAAAAAGAAAAGTGCATTCTTCAAATTAGAAACAAATGATAACAGAATCCCTGTTTGCTAGTGATAGATAAAACTTGATCAGTACAATTCTAAACTATTATTTTCCTCCCTTGACCCCAGTGATGGTCTAATCGTAATACAAACAATAACAAGAATCAATAGAAAACTGAGGAAGATACTGTAAGAAATCATATTTGAGTAAACACGGGGCACCTCCTCATGGTACAGCATCATACAAAGGAAACTGCTGACACTCCCTTTCCTCAACAGAGATTATGACAATATCACGGGTCAGAGAAACAACATTAGAGGCTCAACACCACCAAGGTGTCCAAATAGCACCAAGTTCAAAACTACACATCTAGTGAAAAGATACTCTACACTTACATTCTGAAACCTCAAAACTTTTGTTTAAATGGGGTTTGAACACAGTCTCTCCTAGATCTTGGAATTCCACTGACCCTTTGGAAATGGCTTATGGGATACATCCGAAGCTTAACCAGGTAAGAAATGTAACAGAAGGCCAGAAACATGTATTTGAGTTACGTGTTCACAGAAGATCCAACTGTTATTCATTAGAAGAAACAGGTGGCTGGAAATGAACAATAGGAAACTGATTTCATAATGCATCTGCCCTTGTGCACTTTCACAGCTCAAAGTCCCCGCCCCGCCCCCCGCTCCCCCCACCCCCGTAATCAGAGAGTCATTCATTCTGTTACATCTCTTTTCTTTCTCCTCTCTCTTATCTGCTTCCCTGTATCTATCTTTCAACGTTTTTTTCTCTTTTTGAACCTCCCCCAAATAATCAAATAACAGTCCAATCCCAGGAACCTAGTCAAAGCATCTCCAAATTGGAAGCTGAATAAACAAACTTGTGTGAAGCATCCACTGTGCCCACACCCCGCCCCATCTCCCACTCCATGGGAAACGCTCCATTCAGCTTTGCTCCCATCACTCCACCAAAACCACTTTGGCCACAGTCCCCCTGTGGCCATCCCTTTGGTAAACTCAGGGTGGATTCTCAGGCCTGCCTTCCTTCATCCACCAACAGTGTTTTCAGGTTTCACCACAGCCAAGGTCTTGACTGATTTTGTTTGGCTTCATGGACATCATACTCCGATGGTTTTCCTCCTGCTTCACTGGCCATACCCGTCCTCGCTCTTCTGCTATCTCCTCCTTACCCTGACCTCCCTATAACACGTGCGCCATGGCTCACTGGCCTGATGTCCTCTTCTCTACTTGTACACTCGCTTCTTGGGGGATTGCAGACAGTCTGGTGGCCTCAAACATCACACACCTGCTGATTATCACTCTCTCCAAATTGGACCCAGACGCCTAAATCCTCCCCCACCCCGCCTACTCGACACTGACATCCAAATGCCCAAGAGGCCTTCTGAACTCAGCACTGATCTCTCAAGCTTACCCACCTCTCACACCTACTCTACCCACATCCTTCTACGATGTCTCATGTGATGCCAACTCCATCCTTCGTGGTTACTCAGGCCAAAAATCTTAACCCGGCTTTGCCTCCCCCCACCCTATGCCCAACCCCCCTTGGGTCATTCATTTGCTTCTCCCTTCCAAATACATCCAGCGCTGGGCCACCTCTCACCACCTCCACGGTCCTCTGTCCCTAGTCTGAGACCCATCTTCACTCACTGGGCTCATGACACAGCATCCTAACTGGTGCCCTGCTTCCACCATCGCTTCCCTACAGTGGATTCTTAACAGAGTCACCAGACTGATCTAAGCCCATGTCAGATCACGCCGGTCCTGAGATCAACACCTTCCACGGGACACAAGGCCCTAGAAAAATCCGGCTGAGCATCAGCTCTCTGATGTATTCCCCTACCCCTATCCCCACAGCCACATCGTCCTTGCTATTCCTAAATCCCACATCCAGGTGGCCTTTGTCCCGGCCGCTCTCAGTGCCTGGACCAGTCTTCTTCCAGACAGGTCCCCGGCTCACTCCCTCACATTGACTCACTGCTCAGGCTCACCTCTTCCTCTCTACTCAATGCAAAATGTCAATAACCTCCTCTTCCCTGCTCACCGCTCTCCCTCGCCTTGCTCTTGTTTTGTTTAGTTTTCCACGGCACTTGTCGGCTTCTAACATACACTATAGTTCACTCATTTATGCTTACTGCTGACTGTCAGTCCCCCCCATGACAGCCCAAACTCCCCACGAACACGTCTCTGCGTTTTGTTCACTAATATATTCTGAGCACCCAGAATAGTGCTTGGCTCAAAGAAGAGGCTCCGTGAACACTTGTTGAATAAATGAATACCCAGGGGCTTCCCTGGTGGCGCAGTGGTTGAGAGTCCGCCTGCTGATGCAGGGGACGCGGGTTTGTGCCTCGGTCCGGGAAGATCCCACGTGCCGCGGAGCGGCTGGGCCCGTGAGCCATGGCCGCTGAGCCTGCGCGCCCGGAGCCTGTGCTCCGCAATGGGAGAGGCCACAACAGTGAGAGGCCCGCGTACCGCAAAAAAAAGAATACTCAAAGCACTAACTTGAAAATTGTATGCAATATTTCCAAAATCTGCCCTAAAATTTACAAAAGGCATATATTTCAACTTAAGGCAGATTCCTAATGTAGACTGAACTCAGTACTGAACTGGGAATCAAAAACCTAGAGATGAGCCGGGATCTCGTTCTTACCACTTGGCCTTGAAGAAATTCTTTAATTTCCCCAAGACTCAGTTCCTCCTCTATAAAATCAGAATACACAGTTTCACAGTTGTTTCACAGTTTCTTGTTGTTGTTTTTATGTTTAAGACCAAATATGATGATGCATGTAAAATGATAAATTCAAAAGTGCAAAAGATCATATGGGAGGGTCCACTCTTCCCCTGCACTGGACCATTTGCCATGTGCTGTCATTTCTTACAAAGCAAGTAATAAAAATACTCTGTAATTGTGATGTGCAGCTACACTCACAGACCAAAATAAATCTGATTGAGACACAGTTCCTTAAAGAGTGATGGTTACTTGGGTTTTCCCATTCAAGCGTCAGAATCCTATGATGCCCAGAAGGCAGCCTTAAGCCAGGGATTAACTGGAGATGCCAAAAGGATTTGTGGAGAAGGCATCAAGCCATAGGTTTGAGACAAGGACAACAGCAGCTTATTTTACCTGGAGAGAGACCGGAGGAAAGGGGTGAGATGCCCGGGCTCCTCCGCCAGACTTCCGGGTTCGACCCCTGGCTCACCTACCTTGCCAGTGTAAACGGCCTCGGACCAACTGCCTAACCTCCCCCCATCTGAAACATTGAGACAGTCCCTACGCTTAGCCTGAGAATTACATGAGCTACCACCTATGGAGCACTTAGAAGACCTGTAGTCAACCAAGGAATTCTCTTGGGTAACCAAGCCTGGGGAAACGAGCAAAACAAAGTTCAATATATGTACACAGCGGGTGAAAACATTTTCCCTGCCAGTTAAGTAAAGGCCAGCGGAGGGGAGGTGGGGAAGCACCTTCTCATTGGGAAGAGAAACAAAGAAAATCTAAAGCCAAAGGGGATGTGGAAATAGACATGAAATAGACACGACTTGACTCTACCTGAACCTCTAGTGTTTAGATTACCCCCAGAGTGGGCATTCTCTGCCTCAGTCACTTTAGGACAGAGTACCAGCGACTCCCGGTCACCCTAAACCTGAGGTTCCCTCAGGAAGCAGGGCTCTGGGACAGCAGGATCCACATCAGCTGGCAGCCTGGAGGACATGCATATTCTTGGGCCTCCACACAGACCTAATGAATCGGAAACTGTGGGTCTGGGACTCAGCAATCTGAGTTATAACAAGCCCCCAGATGACGGGGACGTGCTCCAAAGTCTGAGAACCACGGCCCTAAGCCATCAACTCCCAAAAGAGAAGACAAGGTGTCAATGAAGGATCACACCTGACTCTCCACTGCTGTATCTGAGCGCCTAGTTTACAGTGTTTGATTGCAAGAAAATGTCTGTAGAGAACATTAAGTGTAAACAGTATTCATGGTAAAATTGTATTTGGTTTGGCAGGACATAAAACCTTCAACTCACAAATATCTACCTGGCCACCACCCTATACAACAGGAGAGACAAAAAGAATACAACATGGGCCTTTTCCCCTGGGAGTTTATAACATTATGAGGTATTCAGACCCAGAAAGACTAACAAAAATACAAAGCCAAATGTAGCTCCTGATGTCACAACTAAGAAGCAACCGAGCAAGGCTCTGGAACATTAAACACGCAAGGAATGATCACAACAGTAGTTGGTCAGGCATGGCAGGAGGCAAGGAGGTAACAAGGATGTTCTTAGAGAGGAGGCTGGATGTGCTATTGGGACTTGGTTGTCATCCTGAGGAGTCTGATCTTTATTCTTTTTTTCAGTACAAAGTTGCTGAAGGTCTTAGAGAGTTTCTCCATGTCCACAAAACTCAGTTCAGGATGATAGTTTAGCAACAATTTGAGGTGCAGAGAAGAAAGAGGCTAGATAGAGATTTGAAGAATAGACTGCTGTGCAGAGAAAGAGAAGTGATGAGGATGGAATGGAAGCAAAAACCGCAAAGCATAATTTGGGTAGAGCCCACAAGGGCACCAATGGCTAGATCTGCAGGATGAGTTACTTACTGCATGAGCCAAATATGGTCCCAGGTTTAAAACTAAAATGAACCTCCCAATATATTTTCCTTCAACATGCATGTGGCATTGGCTATGATGCATTTGCTGATAATGTGGCTGAAGCTAAGCTATGTACAATATGTTTAAAATGTATATTCGTACTGGAAAAAATTTGAGCTTTATAAGATGGGTTATTGCACAGGAAACAAAACCAAAATCGCAGCACTTTAGAGTGTCAAACCAAAATGGAAACACGATTATGGAAACCCCTTTAATACTACACAAGACTGTTTATTCTCGAATTTATCAAATCCCCACACAATCCACTTACACAGCTGAAATCAGTCAGGGATAAAGACATACCAATGTCCAATTAGCTGTTTTGAGAATGTGCGTTTTAAAAATTTCATGTTCTTCTTTAGATATCTGTACTTAAAAATCATTCCTACACTACCAACATCAGGACTAGATTCCCAAATCCTAAAGTTTGTTCTGAACATTGAAAACATCTGTTTTCATACTTCAATGTTCTCTACTTGCATGTGATTAATTTAAATCTTGTATAAGATAACAGATATAGAAATGGGCCTCCCTGTGGAGGAAACAGTCTCCGGACGCGCAGGTCCAGCGGCCATGGCTTATGGGCCCAGCCGCTCCGCGGCATGTGGGATCCTCCAGGACCAGGGCACGAACCCGCGTCCCCTGCCATCGGCAGGCGGACTCTCAACCACTGCGCCACCAGGGAAGCCCTGGAGGAAACTTTTGAAAAGAGTCCAGCCAGCCACATCAAGGTGTGAAGCTCCATCAAAGACATTTGTGAAGGAACATGTGACAGATGCAAAGGCACTGGGGCAGGAACATACTTGGTGTGTGAGAGAAATGGAGACGCCACGTGTAGGTGGGACCCAGAGGCCAAAGGGGCATGTCCTTGCAGGCCACGGAAAAGGTGGTCTCCCTAGTGCACTGAATCGCTGGGGAGGGTGGTAAGCAGAAGAATAACACGATCCAGTTACTCTTTGCCAATGAGTTTATGCTTATGTTCTAATGAGTAATGCAAATCTTGTCATCCGGACCCAGAATAATGTAAAAAAAAAGGCTCCTGACTCATAAGGGTATCTCTTGGGTCAATAAGCATAGGAGCTAATATCATTAAGTATGGGTTAACCCACTTAATGTCATATTTAATCAAGATAAGCTAAGCTACAAATGTGCATATTTAATCACTGACTACCTCTTCTATTAAAGAAGAAAATATCACCTCCATCTAAGGGAAACTATGCCAGTCTGCTATCTTATGTGTTTTGATATAGTACACAAGCATATAGGAAAAAGAAGAAGACACAATATAATATATTATGATTTCAAAATAAGCCTTCCAACTGGGATCCACGAAAGGCTGACGAGGCCTGCTCACGGACAGCACAAGGCTGGAGAAGAGAGAACTTTCTGATGGGAGACACGTACGTTGTGAATTCCTTAGGAACATGTGCTTGGGGCCCACAGCAAGACTGGGACTCCTTGCGGCACGCTCTGGGTGGCTGGACTTACTGCCTCAAAATGATGCGATAGAATAAAATTAGAGCCAATGTGGCTCAAACCCAGCTAAAAGCAGCTCACTTCACTTTCCTTTAACACTGATGTCTGCTTCCTACAAATAACTGAAGCAGTTCATTCCTGTGCTACAGATATCACACCTAACCCATAGTGCTAGCAGCTATAGTTCACACTCTCTCTGCACGAGTTAAGTTCCACATGTATACCTTCACGTAGCAACAAGTCTGGAAAAACAAAACAAGATACACTAAACAACAATGACTGGCTTCCCTGGTGGCGCAGTGGTTAAGAATCTGCCTGCCAATGCAGGGGATATGGGGTCGAGCCCTGGTCCGGGAAGATCCCACATGCCGCAGAGCAGCTAAGCCCATGCGCCACAACTACTGAGCCTGTGCTCTAGAGCCTGCGAGCCACAACTACTGAGCCTGAGCACCTAGAGCCCATGCTCCGCAACAAGAGAAGCCGCTGCAATGAGAAGCCCGCGTGCCGCAATGAAGACCCAACGCAGCCAAAAATAAATAAATAAATAAATTTATTTAAAAAACCCAACAACAGTGACAAAAATCATCAAAACATCTTTCAGCCGATCATCAGACCCAATTTCAATTCATGACATTATTACAGGAAATATAAATTCCCAATTCTCAGAAGAAATCCAGTTCCTGCATGATCTGGCCCTTCTGAATCTCTACCCGGACCTGGAGGGCCTCCACTGTTCCCCATCCTGCCTTCTTTCAATTCAGGGAAGGGTCTATGCTTTTTCTTGTCCCAGAGTCTCTGCACGTGCTCTCCCCAGAACTCTCTATCTCCGACTCCTACCTTCACAACTACTGTTCATTCTGTAGACCTACTTACATGTCTGTTTCTCACGTACACTCCACACATTAGCCTTTGTCCAGTACTCTCTCTGCCAGCATCCTGCTTTCCTCCCGCTTAGCTTTCAGCTCAGCTTTGCCACAAGACCGAGTACCACGAGGGCAGGTAGTACAGCTACTCTGGATTGAGCACGCTGTCCTCAATGCCTACACTTGCCCCAGTATAAGCACAGTGTAGACACTACCAGCAATAGACAAGATTCTGCCCCGGTCTTATTTACAAAGAACAATATAGAGGAAAATTTAGTCAGACCTTGTGCCACGCTCCATACTTACAACACTTACAGAGATGGAATGTAACTGTCACAGTGAGAAAACAAAACAAAACCAAACAAAATGTCACTTGAATCGGTGCTCTATTTTTATGCACATGTCAATCATACACTGGTTCATCTTATGAATCAAAATCAATCAGGCGAAACCTCTGAAGTATTTCTGGTTCAACCAGATTATCCTATGATAAAAAAAAAAGTAAAACCTCTACAACTTTCCTGGACAGTAAATGTGAAGTACAACTTCATTCAGAAATTGGACTCTGCTTTAGACGTCCTGGATTTCTAATCTTCCAGGGAATGCCATTGGAACAGTGATTCTATCAGTATTTCAGCCTTGCCACTTCCATTTCCCATGAAAATAGAAATTGCAGGAGTACTGAGAATGAAAAAATTGCTACTTTTTGCAAGCAATTCCTGCTCTAAAGCTTACTTTTCTAAGCAGTATATGCTTCCTCTATTTATACTGGCTCACACTGGAATTAAATAGCAAGTGATTTCAGTATTACATAGCATTGGGATGCTCTTGAATCCTTAGAGAATATGAATGTATAGATGGGATATTTGTAATAACACACCATTTAAAAAAAAATTGGGATGTTTTGTAACCAAGACGTACTGGCTATACAAATGGTTTAATCTTACGTTCAATTCTTCTGTTGAGAAGCATTGCATATTCTAAGTAAAACAGCTCTCACATTTCCCTCTCTGCAACTGCTTTTTGCAGATTTACTAATGTTTCAACCACTGGTCAATCCTGTAATCACATCTGCCGGGCAATTCCCTTCTCAGAAAATTTTAGAGCACAGTTGTGAATGTTGTTGTTTTAGTAATCCATTCTGTAGCATTTCAAAAGACACATGATCAGTAATGTTTAACACTGAGGTGAATGACCAATTCTCTGTTAGAGCTAGGTACTTTTAAGCTCATCTGTAAATTTTGTTGTTTCAGAATCTTAATTGGATTCCTGGTAATTACACATAAAATTCTATAATGCACATGAGATGTGTTCCAGTTACACAACAGGAAAAAGTAAAACATATAACTTTACTGCTTGTAACAATTACATCCTATGGAAGCCAGAGGTCAGTTTGTTGTTAAAAAATAAACAAGTGCTATAATTTACCTTAAAGCACACAAAGAAGCTAAACCAGGTAATTTAGACACCAATTAGAACTGTTAATTTTCTTTAGTTCAAGCAGTGACCTCAGCAACTGTGATGTGGCATTTAAATATAATAGTTCTTGAAGAAGACTGGCAAATCCCATTAATCCAAGATCTCACGTAAAACATTCCCTCTCTAAGTGTTGTAAGTACGGAGCGTGGCACAAGGTCTGACTAAATTTTCCTCTACGTTGTACTACGAGAGTAGAATTCTTCTCTCAATAAAACGTAAGTTTCTTTTTGTTGTTAAAGGTTAATGTCTTCTGAAATCTCTCTATATTGCAAATCGCAATCTAAATAAGATTGTTAAATGACAGCGTTCTAAAAATCACTGGAATGTTCTTCCTGTTACTGTTCTCTAAGTTGTAAACCACAGAAAAGACCTGAACAGAAAACAAACTGCACACACATATTCTAAACCCATATGTAGTCCACTTTTATGTCTATATAATGATTACCAACCTCATGCTTTCACGTTTCCTAGTCCTATAAAGCAGAGAGCTCAAGGCCATACCTGCATAATCTATAGCCTACTGGACACCTTCACTTTGATATCAGATAAAAAATGCTGCCACATAACATAACGGTAACATAATAACATCACAGAAGTGATCTACTGAACTTCCATTCCAACCTTCACTCTCTCCTCTCTCATCAGAGGACTAAAGTCAATTCTTCCAGTTTCCATCAGAAACCTGAAGTCATTTTTTATCCCTCTGTTTCTTATGCCACTGTCCAATTGGTCAGCAAGTTCTTTGACCTTCAGAACATATCCAAAATACGGTCACTTCTCTCAGCATCTCCACACCACTGTCCAAGCCGACAGCTCTTGTCTGGATTCCTGCAAGAGGCTCCCAACTGAGCTTCCTGCTTCCACACTAGCCCCCCCCCCACCAACTTTTCCAGGGCAATCAGAGAATTCTTTTAAAACATGGATTGGATCACGTCACTTCTCTTCTCAAAACTGTTCAGAAATGAAAGTGGAAGTGTCCTCACGGTGGTGAGGACAAAATCACTGCATTTGCCCTCCCATTGCTGCTCTGTTGTCATGACTACATTTCCTATTAGTTATCCCTCCTGTGGTCCAGCCACAACTGGCATCCTTGTTATTCCTTGAGGACACTGGGCATTTGAACACCTGGAGACCTCATCCACTGTTTCCTAGCTCTCCAGCCAGCAGCTGGCCACAAGGCTAACATCCCCACCTTCTTGAAAGTATAGCTCAAATGACACTTCTCCATCTAGCCTACTCTGACTACCCTTTTTAAAATTTCATATAATGCACTCTATCTTTTAAAACCTGTTCCCTCTGACCACGCTCTATGCTTTTTCATAGCATTTATCACCTTCTCCTCTAATTGGGTGAAATGAAATGAAATGGAAAATAAAAATCAAGACTTCTTCCAACTGCTGATTTAACCAAATATCCACATTTGTTTCACATAAATATGGACTGATTGTTATGAAACTTTTCTCAAAGACTGTTCTGTTTCAGCCAGTATAAACTAGTATATAGGAAGGTATCTGCCACAGTCATTCATGCTTGCCATTGTATTTTAAGGACTGTTGGTCAAATCTTGAGGATGTTTCCTTTCAAATCATGGAATCTGTCCGAGTATTCATTAACATGCCCTCTTCCTATTTTGCAGGCACTATGGTTCTGAAATAAACTTATATTCCACCTATTCAAAGAGTTCACCCCAAACATGCATTTGTATAGAATGCCATTAGGAAACAAGAACTTGATGCTTTCCTTAGCATTAGTACTAAAATAAAAGCTTTAATGAGTTACCTTATAATCCTAAAAGGTTGACACTTTGAAGAGTTACTAAAAAATAATAACCTTACGACTGCTACTTCACGTTCCTTCTCACTCCCACCCTTTGGCCCAAAAGGAGTCTTCATTTTATCGTAATTATGAGAACACTGTTTCTTGGTTATACCTCAATCTACTCCCTTTACCGCGGGGCCGACTCTCCTGTTTTTAGCCTACTGACAGTTCTCAAACCCCTTTGTATTTACTAACCATCCTTTTTTTTTTTTTTTTTTTTGCGGTACGCAGGCCCCTCACTGCGGCGGCCTCTCCCGCTGCAGAGCACAGGCTCCGGACGCGCAGGCTCAGCGGCCATGGCTCACGGGCCCAGCCTCTCCGCGGCATGTGGGATCCTCCCAGACCGGGGCACGAACCCGCGTACCCTGCATCGGCAGACGGACCCTCAACCACTGAGCCACCAGGGAAGCCCACTAACCATCCATTTTTGAATACATGTAACGTGATACAAATGAGGCTGATATTAAATTGAATATCAAAATTGAATATAAATTAAGTAGAGTGACTGTGATTTGAAGACACAAGATAAAAATAAAAAGTCTTCTGCATCCCATTTTCTTTTTCCCAAAAGAAAAATTGGAGCCAAAATAAAATATGAAGACTAGTTAGACTTCAAGGCTCAATTGTGCAGCTCACATCTGATCCGGAGGCTTTGATTGTCTAGGACTCCCCATTTTAGCAACGCAACCTGATGATATCTATTTTCTCGTTTTTTATTTAACTCTTAAACTTATTTTTTTAAATGCTCATGTTTTATGTCTTTCTAATGAAATTGAAAGCGTTCACTTAAAGAGAATAAACCATATATTGATGTCCATATACATTCTTCATGGTACCCAGCACACTGTTATGCAAATAAATACCCAATAATAAAGCTGTTGATTGCCAAACACTAGCTGTTTCCTACCGTAAATGGTATATCCTGAAAAATATTCTCTTTCAGAACCTGAGCTGTAGATCTCAAAGGATTTTACTCAATGGGAAAAACTCAAATTATGGAGCCAGATATATCACAACTAGATCCCAAGCATAATAGCTTCCCCCGCTCCCAAACCAATTATTTTTCATTGGTAAAAGCATTACATGGAAGGCTACTACCATTATTAATAACTTCCAGAAGTAAATTCAATTATTAGGACAATAGGTGCTTGTGTATGTCTTACATGGGCAAAGCAGGAGGGGAGGGAAGCTCTTTTTTCTTAGTGCTGATTTTCATGAAAATAATAAAATCTGAGCACTGGAAGCTCAACTTAACAACTGCTCGGTAAATATCAAAGTGCTACAAGTACATAATCAGCATAAAATTGTAACCACATCCATACTTTGCTTCTTCCATTAAAGCACCACTTCTGTCCAAACTAAACTTGAGAATATTAAAATCACATTTTGGGGGCTTCCCTGGTGGCGCAGTGGTTGAGAGTCCGCCTGCCGATGCAGGGGACACAGGTTTGTGCCCCGGTCTGGGAAGATCCCACATGCCGCGGAGCGGCTGGGCCCGTGAGCCATGGGCCCATGAGCCATGGCCAATGAGCCTGCGCGTCCGGAGCCTGTGCTCCGCAACGGGAGAGGCCACAACAGTGAAAGGCCTGCGTACCGCAAAAAAAAAAAAAAAATCACATTTTTGAAGGCAACTTATTATATAGAATATATAATTAAGGGTAGTCTGATTTACAGTTGTCTGAGACAAAGAAATGGCTTTACACTTCCAAATTCTAGAATTTGCTCTAACATTCTCTATGAAACAGGAATGATGATCATTTGAGATCAGAATTAGTACACCCAGGCCTAACATCCGCTTATCTAAGGTCTAATTTGTGGTCCACATAGAACAGAACTCTGATTTCTTTCAATAGTTCAGGCCTTCTCTACTGGTTTATCATAAGCGGATCATAAATACTGGCTATTGTTTCACTTCACTGCTCAGGTGAGGATTTCCACCTCCTAGTTATTCCTTGACTTGCTTTGTCTTCATTAATCACAGGAAGACATTCTTCCCAAGAGCTGACCTAGGGATGCCATCACCAAGGGCCTGCGATGACACCCAGTTCAAGAAAAAAGGTTTCATTCACAGAAGCAGAGTCATTTAATTTTAAGGTCAGACAAATGATGCTGCTCTTCTTAGACGTGTCTACGGCAGGTGTATAGTAGAAGTCATCACTGGACTACCAAGAAATGGGGAAGCCGTAGCGAACACAGCCAAAACACTGCATTTTTGGGATATTTACAAATCCTCTGAACACGATTCATGAAAAACAAATACGACAATCTTACAATTAAGAAAAGTTGGAAGTTTATCTAAAAACGTCATTTTTCTTCCCTGGAATGATAGCTCAGTTTACTGCACTCAGCCCCTGCGTGGCCATCTGGCAGATGTGGGATTGGCACTCAGGCGACTTTCCTAGATCCACCATGACTCAGCAGAGTTTCTCAACCATGGGACTGCTGACCTTATGGGTCAGAGAACTCTTTCCAGGGGTGGGGTGGGGGGGAGTTGGGGAGGGGGCTGTCCCGTGCATTGAAGGATGTTAACAGCACCCCTTGACTCTAGAAAACTACTATAGATGTCTGTAGCTCCCCACTCCTCCCCTAGTTGTGACAAGCAAAATACCTCCAGTTGGTGCCAGGTGTCCCATACGGGGGCAAAATCATCTCCTGATGAGAATCACTAACCTGCCTAGTCCCAGTTGCTGTTGTTAATCTGTAAAATGGGCTAACATGAGATGAAGAAAAGCATATTCACCGAGGTTTCTTTCAGGATGAATATTCTATTGTTCTGAAGTTGCTTTTTTTTTTGGTAGCCCATCTGTGACTGAGAGATATGCCTGAGATGGAAAGAATTCTCTGGTTTGAGAAAGGAGGGACATTTACCAATAACTCCAGAGAGAAAAGGAAATGAGAGAAAGGGGGAGAGAGGTGGTATAATCATCGACGTCTTTAGCCCTTGACAGAGTGAATAAACTCCTGATATAACTGAGATAAATGGCTTATTAATAGAGACAAGAATGGAGTCAGATTTTCACTTTCAGTCTGAATCGCTATGGGAGGCAAAACGATACCCCTCAGAGATGTCTATATCCTTCTAATCCCTGGAACCCATGAATATTTCATGTTACATGCAAAATGGAGTTAAGGGTACAGATAGAACTGAGGTTGCTAATCGGCTAACCTTAAAATAGGGAGATAATCCTGGATTATCCCAATGAACTCACAAGGGCCCTGAAAAGTGAACAAAGGAAGCAGAAGAAGAAATTGAAGGGATGTGATGTAAGAAGGACTCAACCTTCTGTTTCTGGCTTTGAATATGGAGGGAGGGGCCAGGAGCCAAAGAATGCAGGCAGCCTCTAGAAGCCAGAAGAGGCAGGAAACAAATTCTCCCCTAGAGCCTCCAGAAAGGAACGAAGCCTTGCTAACATTTTAATTTTAGCCAAGTGAGACTCATATTCGATTTCTAACCTAACACTACCATGTGTAAAATCGATAGCTAGTGGGAACCTGCTGTATAGCACAGGGAGCTCAGCTCGGTGCTCTGTGATGACCTAGATGGGTGGGATGTGGGAGGGGAGTGGGAGGGAGGTCCAAGAGGGAGGAGATACATGTATGTGTGTGTGTGTATATATATATATATATATATATATATATATAGCTGATTCATTCACTTGGTTACACAGCAGAAACTAACACAACATTGTAAAGCAACTATACTCCAATTAAAAAAAAAAACGTAAGGGGATAGATTTGTATTGTTTTAAGCCACTCAAGTTATGATAATTTGTAGCAGCCAAAGCAAACTGCTACAGTCAGCTGCTCTACCTGACAGAGCATGGGAGGACATACCGCTTGGCTACAGGGAAGCCTTAGCAACTGAACTATCAGGAATTTACAGAACCTGTACAGTGGAAGATGCCCATATCTCAACAGCCTTATCAACGGGAGTGTGGGCCACAGTTCATCATCTGTGAAAATCAGGAGGCCCTAGCTGACATCTGTGATACAGGAAATTCAAAAAGAAATCCATCTCAGAGACCCATTGGGAGAAGTTAAGGAGATTTTGGACATAGAGCATGCAGCACAGTGCCTGGCACATCCTAAGTGCTAAATAAATGCTTATCGTGGATATTCTACTGCATTTCCCCTGAGGACAAACAGAAAAAGCTTTTGCCACAATGGAAGAGTCTTTCCTGTGTTGGCCTGACAACAAGCTACACTTCTGCTCATGCAAAACACACAGGGAGTGAGAGAAATCACATGCCCTTAGGCCTCTCTCTGAATCCTCAGGATGATCAGTAACTGTGTGCTATTCTGTGTGGTCCCGATCAATACACGATTCCAGTCATCATGAACTCACTCCAAGCTGTTGCCTCCCTGACACCTTATCAGGAACAGTAGATAAGCAGTAACAATTTTTCTGGATGTCTGCAAGCACATCGATCATTGTGACAAATGCTTGATATGGCATTCTATTTTCTCCACCCAGCCTTGTTTTAATAACACAAGTCTGCATGTAAGGCCTCATGGTTCTGATTCAAGCTTGCAGGTTAATGCCTTCTAGACTGTCAAGGCATAACGACCTTGCCTAGAACACCCAGCCGGTTGACTTATGCAAATCTACGGTGAAGCCAGGGATGGTTTCAACAAATTACGTTACTCCAGAGAAGCATGAACTTGCTAAAGGCTGCAGTGCTAATCGTGTATCACGTTAATTCTAGCCAGGAAAAATTGCCCTTCGCTCAGACTTCGTAGTGATTTCAGAAAAAGATATCCAATAATTATTTGAAGCAAGAAATAATTGCTGTTTTTGTTTCTATTTGTGGGAAGAAAATACAAAATCAGAGAAAACAGTACAGACGAAAAGGAACGTCTCAGATTATTATAATCAGTCAATCAGAACTTTAATGAATTGTTTAAGATTCTCTCTCTCTCTCTCCTCTATGGAGATGGCAGTTCTGTCCCATCAACAGAATGCTCTGTCACCCTGGCAGAAAACTTAGAGGTTACTGCTTGAGAGATGAACAATCATCACTTTTCGAATTACTGTGGATTAAAGCTGAGGGTAACTTGAAAGAGCAATCTCTTATGCCCTTAGTGACAGATAGGGAGACTCTTTGCTTATTAGTTCATTTAACAATAATATCTATGCTCTCTAAGTCCTGAGCAGGTCTCAAATAGTCAGACGTGGATCCTGAAGCACCCAGCAAAAATCAGTAAGCAAGCTGTGTTCCTAAGACAAGAACTTTCACAGATCAGGGACTTCCCGGTGGTCCAGTGGTAAAGAATCCGCCTTCCAGTGCAGGGGACCTGGGTTCGATCTCTGGTCGGGGAGCTAAGATCCCACAGGCCTCGGGACAACTAAGCCCTTGAGCCACAACTACTGAGCTCACATGCCTCAACTAGAGAGCCCGCCTGCCGTAAACTACAGAGGCCCGCCCTGGAGCCCGTGGGCCACAACTAGAGAGAAGCCCGCAGGCCACAACTAGAGAGAAGCCCACACACCACATCAAAGAGCCCACGTGCTGCAACTAAGACCCGACGCAGCCAATAAGTAAATAAATAAAGGAAAGAGATTAAAAAAACAAAAGGGGGGGGGCTTCCCTGGTGGCACAGTGGTTGAGAGTCTGCCTGCCGATGCAAGGAACACAGGTTCGTGCCCCGGTCCGGGAAGATCTCACATGCCATGGAGTGGCTGGGCCCGTGAGCCATGGCCGCTGAGTCTGCGTGTCCGGAGCCTGTGCGCCGCAGCGGGAGAGGCCACGACAGTGAGGCCCGCGTACCACACACACAAAAAAAAACAAACTTTCACAGATCAATCGACATGCCTATTAAAATACCAACTTACATTGTAACTAAAGAAAATAATCGACTGATCATAAATTGTAAGAATATATGAAAAACAGAAGTGCAATCTACACAGAGCTGGACATGTAAAATTTCTCCTTGTTTCATGATCTAACCCTCATCAGATTCTTCTCCCCAGCCATCATGGGGTTGATGCCATTCAGCATCATCTTGGATCATCCAAGAAAAACCAGCCGTGCAGAAGGAGGGACAGCATGCACAGAGTCCCAATGTAGAGACTGGCCGTGACAATCATGACAACATGTGACCTCTGGCAGGTCACTTCCCCATTCTTATCCTCATCTTTCTCATCGATATTATAGAGCTGCCTCCATGCTCACAGGGTTCCTGGGGGGTTTTACTGGTTTTTATATTTAGAAACTCTGCCACCTTCACACTGATGAGCCATGATTAGGATGAACCTCTTTACAGTGAGTTCTCACCATAAAATGGAAAGTGGATCCTATGACTCATGTCGAGACTTGCCAAGCTGTTCTGGGCACCATGACAGAAAACTGGGTTCCAGGGAGAGAAGGGATGCAGGTACGAATCCTCCGATCTAAACGAAGGCTAGATGTCAAGTGTAGACACGGCCACGGTGAGATGTGAAGTGGCAGGTCTTCCAGCCTCACTTACAGCCTCTCTCCCTGCAGTGCTGCTTTATGACCAGGTTGACCACGACTAAGATCTGGGGCTGGACCACTTGTCAGGACAGCCTTCGTGTGTTCCTGTGTGACCTCATTTTTGTACGAATTCCAACCTCAAGGCAGTCTCATATGGGAAACATTAATATTAGGACAAAGTACCAGTTCAAATGAGGGATGAAACCCATATAAACTAAATGAATCAAACTAATGGCCTTTGCTGTTAAACAACTGGATGGTCAGAATCACGAAGACCATGGAATTCACCTGTTCTTTAAAAGTATCCCCTTCAACAACAACAACTACAAAAATGGGCAAAAGCCTTGAAGAGACATGTCTCCAAAGAAGATACACAAATGGCCAAGAAGCACATGAAAAGATCCTCAATGTCATTAGTCATCAGGGAAGTGCAGATTCAAACCACAATGAGATACAGATTCATACCACTTAGGATGGCTATAATTTTTTAAAAATGGAAAATAAGTGTTGGTGAGAACGTGGAAAAATTGTAACTCTCATGCAGTGCTGGTGGGAATGTAAAATCGTGTAATTACCATGGAAAACATAGAGCAGTGACCCAAAAAGAAACAGAATTGCCATAAGAGCCAGCAATTCCACACCGATACACCCAAAAGAACTGAAAGAAGGGCCTCAAGGAGACACACCCATGCCGTAGCAGCATTATTCACAATAGCCAAAAGATGCAAACAACTCAAGTGTCCATCAATAGGCGAACGTATAAACAAAATATGGTCTACACATACAAAGGAATATTATTCAGCTATAAGCATCATGCTACATGAAATAAGTCAGACACAAAAGGACGAACATTGTGTGATTCCACCTATAGGCTGTACCTAGAATAGCCAAATTCACAGAGACAGAGAAAGTAGAACGATGGATGCTAGTGGCTGGGGGCTATCACTTTACAGTGTCGCACCCAGTCTACTGATACTTGTGGGTTTGCGAATAAAAACTATTATTTGTCCATAAACTTGAGAGATATGTGCCTGACATCGACAAGTTTAATTTAATTTCAAATTACTGTGGGCTTACCTCTGTGTGTATATTACATGCAATATGAAAAGAAAAATTTTTTTAAGATGTTGGGGGTAGGAGTTTATTAATTAATTTATTTATTTTTGCTGTGTTGGGTCTTCGTTTCTGTGCGAGGGCTTTCTCTAGTCGCGGCAAGCGGGGGCCGCTCTTCATCGCGGTGCACAGGCCTCTCGCTATCGCGGCCTCTCTTGTTGCGGAGCACAGGCTCCAGACACGCAAGCTCAGTAGTTGTGGCTCACGGGCGTAGTTGCTCTGCGGCATGTGGGATCCTCCCAGACCAGGGCTCGAACCCGTGTCCCCTGCATTAGTAGGCAAATTCTCAACCACTGCGCCACCAGGGAAGCCCCAATATGAATATTTTTGATACAAAAGGAAGCACAGTTATAATGGCTAGACTGACTACCAAGCAGGCTCAGCTTTCTCCCGGGACAGGGTGTCTCCACCTCAGCTCCCGTGGCGTCGTGGGCATCCCACTCCTGTTGTAACAAGCGTGTCTCCAGAGATTGCCAAATGTCTCCTGGAGGTTGGGGTGGGAAGTCACCCATGGATGAGAACCACGATGTGGATCAAAAGAGGCTTTTACCAGACCCAATGCCCCCGCCAGCCACCCCATGCTCTCCCTTCTGGCCAGCATGACAGGGGTGGTGGACTTGACCATGACCTCTTTTCCACTCACAGTCACTCTGCATGTGAATATCTGCCAAGTGGTTCTCAGGCCCCAGCAAGGTCTCCTTTTCAAAGGAAAGTGAGCTCACGTCCTATACTGCTTTTGAAGCAAACCTACAAAATGCATTCGATGCAGGCTGATTTCACGGAACCCCTTGTTTCTCTTTACTGTTTCGTTTTGTTCAGAACTATCAGATTTTGTAACAACCTATTTTTTTAAAAAAGAAAAGATGCTGAAATCTTCAGAAGCTTAACTGACAGTTTACCAAGTTCTCATAAGCTGTACCAAAGACAGACTTTCTGGCACCCTCTAGAGGATTTACTTGTGTCTCTAAATGATTCCCCACTGAGTACGTAGTTCCTCCTGGTGATGCTGGTAATGTTTCAGTAGTTTAAAGTGAAGCCGCTCTGCACAATTCATTTTGAGACCTGAGATTAGGGAAGAATAAGAGACAATGGAGGTAGTAAGAGCTGTCACTGGCAAATCTCCTATTCTATTATTGGGAAGGAGAAACCAATAACCATTTGGGGGAGGGTGGGTAAAGAAGCAGTATGATTCGATGTGACCACTTCTGGATATTTCCCGCAGAAAACCTATTCATTCCTAAACAGTTAGTAATCTCTTGCATGTCTGTCCAAAACTCCTACACAATAACAACAACAACAACAACAAAAAAGCCAAAGGTAGTTCCAAGATATTTACAGTATTTAAGGCAGAGCACACTCATACACAAGTATCTAAACGTTAATCACTATCATGATACCACCTGAAATGACCTGAAGTGGCACTTTAAGATGGAAACAGTTACCCTAAAATGTGACCATCTTTTCCAAACCAAACAAGGCAACCAGCGCAAGGTGAGCTACAGCGTGTCTACTCCCAGGACCAGGGTGTGGACAGAGACGTATCCTGGGATGGCGGAGGATTCTTCTCACTAACCCCTATCTATTTACCTTCCAAGGTGAACTGGGTCACAAGGAGATTTTACTGATTGTCTATGAGGTTACTACCACTTTATCATAAAGTTAACATCAATATAAACAACAATGCCTATAAGTCATCTCTCTATTCTGAACCAATTAGGAAGGAGTGGATGGAATTTAAAACACAGCATCCACTTTGTTGCTGGCAGAGCTAAATTGTCAGCTTGGACTAGAGGCCAAAGCAGCCACTCCACAACCTCCCTTTCTGAGTGGAACCTTCCCAACTGGGAAAGGGGTTGGAACAGAGGCCCGTCCCATGACATCGGCCCAAGGAGGAGGTGATAAGAAGGGGAGAACATGCACTTGACAGCAGCCTTGCGCTGAGTACTGACCTTCAACACATTCGTTCCAATAGAAGGACCAGCGGGCTGACACGCCTTCACTGGTGGTGACAAAGAAGACAACAGAGAAAGAGCCCAGAAGAGACCATTTAATATTACCACATCCAGGGAGTGCAGGGGATGGGAAAACTAGCACAGGCTTAAGATATACTTTCTTTTTTAAAGCTATTTATTTGGAAGATTTTTAGAGAAACACCTCACTAACCTAGAGTCAAGAATATGAAGGGTTTATCAATTATTTTTGATACTGTGTGTGTGTTACATGTGGGGAAGAGCCACGGTAACATGTCTGGACTCTTAAATTTGATATTCGGGTTGAAGTCGTACAACAGGGTTCTGATGGCATTATTTTAAATTAAGATGTACATGAAATCATTTTTACTGTATACATTTCACATGTTTTTTATAACTTCTTAGCTTTGCTTCTGCTAACACCCAAGGTGCATACTGTTTGTTATTCCAGTTAATGACTTTATATCTCACCTTCCCTCTGCACACCCCATCATTTTGTGACAATGCAATAAGGCTCTTCCCTTTGCAGGGAAACACTTTCATAGCTCATGCGAAAGAACACATAAGAGATCCCACATTTCTCATTTCATTGGACATTGTTATTTTCTTCTAAATATAAAAAATAGGCTAGTTACATTTTCATTTTTGCTCACGCTATCTGTGTCCCAAAGAGAACAACTTGTGGGAAAGGTATTGTAAGTTTGGTTAAATTGTCATGTTTGTGTGTAAATGCATAAATTTTCCATTTTCATAATAGCCATATCATGACTAATATAGACTTTCAAGCCCTACTAGTCTATGGTAAATAGAATGTTGATCACTTTTATAGACTTGCTTTAAAGGAAAAGAGGGGGAAAAGGCAAACTTTGAACTCATTACCCATACACTGAGGCCCTATCCTAGTTCTATGTGAAAACGGCAACCTTTAATGATAAAATTCTCTCGTTCTTACCATCTCTTTGTGAAAAACTTATCATAACCTCCACACTGCAGAAAAACATGGTATTAAAATCAAATGTCATTGAACCAGTGATGTGTAATAACACTTACATTAGGAAATTAGCACCACAATCCCTCACCCAGATAACCTGTACAAAGTCAAGGTAAAGCCCATCATTAATTTTCAAAGGAAAATAGAACCCAGACACGTTTCACATTAGATACAAAACAATGTATATATACCAGTGATTAAGTTGATATTTTCACTTTTGCAAAAATTAACTAATCCCAAATATAAAAGAATGCATATGTACCAGTGATTTAAGTTGATATTTCCAATTTTGAAAAAATTAAATTAACCCCAAATATTTGTTTGTACAAGTGGAAAACAAATAAGACTTTTAACATCTTACACTATTCATGGCTTACACTATTCATCCTCCAATTTTGTGAGTAATTTAGAAATAATTTTCCTATAGAACTACAAAGCCTTTATCCATTTAAGCACAAAGGTTTCCAAACTGCCAAATCATTCTGGTAGAAACCTGTATTCTAGTGAGTTTCAAACACTAGTTACCAGCCTATTGTCCTATCCAAGTGGCCAACTTCATAATTATAATACTTCCCTTACCCCACAGTCTCAATTTTTGCTTCTTAATCCCCTAAATCCATCTCATGCAAGTATGCTGCTTTTATGGTGATTACTCAAAGATATGTAACTCAATCAAAAGTCTTCATACCTGGCAAAGAAAAAGTGCTACCCAAAGGACCTTAGCACTTGGGATTAGACTCTGGGTTTTACTGGAAAGAATCACTACTAGCACATGGAGTTTCCAATCCATAAACATCGGTAAGACAGCAATCAAGGTCATCAAAAGTCAAATACTGGGGGCTTCCCTGGTGGCGCAGTGGTTGAGATTCCGCCTGCCGATGCAGGGGATGCGGGTGCGTGCCCCGGTCCGGGAGGATCCCACGTGTTGCAGAGCGGCTGGACCCATGAGCCGTGGCCGCTGGGCCTGTGTGTCCGGAGCCTGTGCTCCGCAACAGGAGAGGCCACAACAGTGAGAGGCCCACGTACCGCAAAAAAAAAAAAAAAAAAAAAAGTCAAATACTGGCTCCCCATCAGGAATATTACTGCTTCCACAACAGTCTTAAGGGAGCATCCTTGGTAAGGAATTAAATAAAGTCATGCAGAAAGCATATAAATTCTCCATTTTCATAACAGCCCTATGATGACTGAATAATGTTACATAAGATATTTAACCTAGTGCTATTCACATAAAAAAGAAGAAGACCATGTCCACTCCTATTCCTATTCCCCTGAAAGAACAGAAAGACTATGTCATGTGTGTGATTATACATTTATATATATATTTATAAATTTATACATATAATCTTTCAACAGGGTAACTCAGGTCACAAATGCACTTCATAGAGAAGAATTCCATTTCTAAAAGTCTACAAGTTTAACAGTTACTCATAGAGCTAAATCAGTATAATCATATTCCTTCAACAAACTGTGTGTGTGTGTATACACACATACATATGAAAATGCATATAAATATTTAAACAAAACAGAAAGATAACTTTGCATGGAAAATGAAGCTGAGAGATATAGTTTAACAGCCTAAACTACATAAAAAGTTATCTTTAAAACATACCACATATTCATGAACATTTAATAATGTTATGAATTGAAATAAGTATTCATAGCCAGTATTGTTTTGCTTTGCACTTTTGCCACTTTAATTGGCCCTGAGTTATAAACATTTTCTAGAGTTTATTATAATGTCTCAAAGTTAACTTTGCTTCTTATGTCTTTTCTTGTCTTATTGTGATGGCTGAGGTCAAAGAAGTGGTGACAGCAAGCATTCTTTTGTTCTTGTGATTAAAATGGTACTATAAATTTATGATTTCAGTATTTTTTAGTTTAAGAATATTCTTCTTAATTCCCAGTTTACTAAGAATTGTTAATTATGACCTAGTATTAAAATTTATTATTTTTATAAAACATTGATTGAAATGGTTGCTTTCCTTCACCTGTTAATGTAGTGATTGTTGGCTAGTCCCTTCCTTGTGTCCTCAGATCCACCCCTCCACCTTCCTGGCTCTGCCCTGCCTCATGGGGTTGCCCTGCAGGCAGTTTTCTGTGCTTCAGTAACAGCAGACTTTCAGCTGAGTTCAGCCAACAGGAGGCCCTAGGGGGGAGGCTGGGTGGGAGGAGGGAGGAGGCAGAATATCACTCTCCCTTCCTCTGGCCTCCCACAGCCTCTCTGACAGCTGCTGCATCCCCTCCTTGTCTCTAAGTCCTGCTAGATGGCTCCCTCCCTCTGGGAAGTCCAGGCCTTGGGTTCTGGTGGCCTTGCCTCCTCCTATCTTTCAAGGCCATAGTTTCTCAATCTTCACCCTGCTGACATTTTGTGGCCAGATAATTCTTTGTTGTGGGGACTGTCCTATGCATTACAGAATGTTTAGCAGCATCCCTGGCCTCTACATACTAGATACTGGTAGCACCCTGACCCAGTCATGACAATCAAAACATCTCCAAAGGTTATGAGTTGCTCCTGGTGCAGAGAGGAAGCCACATAGTCCCTGACTAGGAAATATTGCTCTAGGCTAATGGAAGTCATGCTTCCTGAGGCTAGTCTCTTGAGTTTTCTCTGCCTTCTTATTTGACTTCTCAGTTTTTCTCTCAACTAAGGTAACCAATCCCCTACATTAAATTCTCTCTGCTGTAAATACTCAAGCGGTCTGTGATTAATGAAACAAATTTCTATTACTAAATCATACTTGGATTCTTAGGAATGACTGTAGCATGGATCTTTGTATAAGAGCTGACTTTTATTTGCTTTCTTTCATTTTCCTCCATTGCCTTTTTTTTTCTAATTTCTTGAGATGAACACTTAGTTCATTAATTAGCAGTTAGTCTTCTTTTCTGATATATGCAATGAATGTGAAAAGTTGGTCTCTATGCACTACACTAAGTACATTCTTTGAATGTTGCTATTTGCAGTTTTAACTGGCATTCCATTACATTTTCTAAAATTCATCATGATGTCTCAAAGTTAGCTTTTAAAAATAACTTTGAATTATCATTATAAATCCAACTTATAAGAAATAAATCATATTTAATTTGTAAAAGAAGTGTTTCTCAAAAGATAAGGAAATAATTCTTAAACTGTATTATCAACACTTGAGTATGTTTGGAGATAATCCCCAGTGTTTAAGGTATCTATTATTGAGAAGCTTTTACTTCATATTACTGCTTGATCCACAGCTGGAAAATAAAAGGTTTGAAAAAATTGTCCTCACGTTTAATATCATCACCATCATCATCAACATCATTATCATCATATTCTGTTTGCAACTGTCGCTGATCTTTAGGACAGAGACATAAGAGAATCAAATGTGAAGGACAAATGCCTTATTTTACTTGGGAAGAAGTGCTATAGTACAAAGGGAAGAAAAATGAAATTTCAAGTCATAAACATCAAAGTCTATAAGACTATATATAAATCCACCTAATAAGTAAAAATATGTAAGCACCAAAGAGCAGCATGCAAAATTTTGAAACTTTCTGTAGGACAGAATCAAATAAGCCAATCTTGCATATAAGAAAAGAAATGCAGAAGACAATTATCTCCTATTCAAGCTTTCTGCTTTTGAAAGTGCTTTCTAGAACAGCTTAACAATGTTATATATACACACAGAGGCACACACAAAGGAACAGAAATTTGGGAAGCAATCAGAGACCTACTCAAAAATGTGATGTTTTTCCTGAATTGTTTTTCATTTTATACATGAAAAACTACATCAGTGTGTGTTAACAAACATGTTATAACAGAGCTGTATTTTTTTTTTAAACTATTACAGGGCTTCCCTGGTGGCGCAGTGGTTGGGAGTCCGCCTGCCAATGCAGGGGACGCGGGTTCGTGCCCCGGTCCGGGAGGATCCCACATGCCGCGGAGCGGCTGCGCCCGTGAGCCATGGCCGCTGAGCCTGCGTGTCCGGAGCCTGTGCTCCGCAACGGGAGAGGCCACAACAGTGAGAGGTCCGCGTACCGCAAAAAAAACAAAAAAACAACAAAACCAGAGCTGTATTTTTTTAAAAACCTATTACAGATATCGCACATTTTCCTCAGTCTCTTCCCCGAAGAATTTCTTCTCTGTCTTCTTTGCTGTCTCTCCTCACCAAGATGTGTTATGTCTTGTAAAAGTTTGCTCACTTGTCGCCAGGATCAGCTCCCCAGAGAATAGGTCAGGGCCAAGTGAGGCTGGGTTCAGAGGAACTCAAGAAACTAACGGCATCTGTACTGCTCTTTACTACCATCCTTAAGATGGATCAATGCTTAGAGAAAAGAGGAGAAGCAAATGTCCGGCAGAGTTCTATAACTCAGCACTCAAACTGAGTACATTAGAAAACTCTACAGCTCCTAGAGCTGCAAAAGGGACTGGACGTTATTTCTAGAACCCTGAGCTGAAGTTTGTAGCTGAAGATCCATGGACCATGAAATTCGGTGTCTACATCTTTTTTTGGATTATTATTGCATAAGAGCCATGCCTGTTTCCTGCATGTGAGCAGGGGCTCAGCCTGGACACTGCCCTCCCCAGATTTCCTCAGACCCTGAAAGAGAACACAAGGGCAGGGGAGCAGGAAGCACGTGGACGTGGCAGCATCACATCTGCAAGATGCGAGGGCAGATGGGGCCTCCCGGGAGCTTCGCCGCTGGCCTGAATGTCTCAAATTAATAACATTTTTCAGTCCTGTCTCCGCAATTACACTGGAAGCTTTTTCCAGGGCTCTTCAAGGCCTGCTCGCTCTTTGATTGCCTCTGCCAGCTCCAGCCGCCCCGCACGCAGAGCTGCCTGCAGAGCAGCCTGCGGTTTCCATGGAGACGGTGCCCGCACGGAGCGGGGCGGGGCGAGGCAGATGCCAAGTGGAGCAGCAGACCCTGACCGCCACACCACGGCCTCCCGAGGTCCTCGGGACAGACACGTCAGCCACAGGGACGGGAAGGCGGGGAAATGATAGGACAGAAAACAAACTGAGATGAGAAAGGGACTTTTAGCATTGGCAAGCGTCTCTGGATATGATGCCCGGTTTCTACCAATATGAAATGTAAAAATCAGGTCTTCAACTTTATTTAAAAAACGATACAGATGCATTCATATGCATGTGTGTGTATACATAGGAAAAGTTTGATCTGCCTTTTCCCAACATCAAAGAGTTAATTTTCATGGAAATATCGAAAAACAGCAAGAGGGCTTTGGAGTATACAGTTTGATTTGAGCACATTATCATAATATTTATTCCCGATCATGATTCACGCCCTAGTCTGTGCCATTAATGAGACTTTGACATTCATCTTCTCCTACTTTTCTGAAATCCTCGGTTTTTATTTTATGTATAAGAATTCTGAAGCAAGATTTGTTTCACTAATAAAAACTGTAGGCTCACAAAGACTAACTCCTAAAGTTAAAGTATATGTAAGCTGTCCAGCTCTCATTCAAGGATTCCACCAATATTTTTTTTTTCTATGATGTGTTCAGGGCTGCTCACCAGTATGCTGGTTTTCCTCATCCTCTGGGCATATGGTGGGACTGGGCTTCACCCTCCCTTTAAATTTGCACATGGCCACATAATTTGGTTTGCCTGATGGAACAGGACTGAATGATATATGACACAATTTTCCATTTCCCTTTCGCTACTTCCATGATCATGGAAGAATAGGCAAAGATGTGGGAGCCATTGGCCTGAGTCCCAGAGTAAAAAGGATTATCCAAGTTTCCATTCCCACTTTTCGCCAACCCATGCTGCAGATGGACCAACTTTTACCCTTTTAAGCTGCTGAAGTCTCAGGGCTGTTTGTTATAGCAGCATAATCTAGCTTATCCTAGAGGAGGATACACAACCTCCTCTTTCAATCATAAAATATTTTAATATTTATGGTCATTTGTATGAGGTGCCCAGAGAATTATAACAGATTCTCTCCTAGATGATTGATATAAAGGGCAATACATGAAATACTCCATACATGAAAAACAAAATTTCTGTAGCAGTTCAATTTGGCCTGAGGTTAAGACTAAAAGGCTTATTAGCACAAGAAAGTGGCATTTAAGATAATGATGTTGAATGATTAGTAAACCAAGAAGGCCTTCTACCAAAAGTAAGGTGTGGCAGTCTATGACACACAATAAAGGCTCAACAACTTATTATTATTATCATTATTAAAGCCAGAGAACTGCAGGTCCTTATTGTGCCCAAAAGAATCTACGTAGGTAGGTCCAGTTGAATTTCAACTGCAGAAAAACAACAAGTATTTTTTTAGTATAAGTGTATCCAATGCAATATTTGAGACATACTTATACTGGAAAAAAAAAAAACCCTACTATTATCTGCAATTCAAATTAAGTAAGTGTCCTATATGTTCATTTGCTAAATCTAGCAACCCTAACCCTAGGTGCATCCTGGGGATTTCATGGGTTGGGTATGAGGGCTAGTAGTGAGTCATGAAATGATATCATTCTGTGACTGAGGGGACATGGTGTGTTCTCATTTTTAAATGAGGTAAAAGTCCCACCACTTAGCAAGGTATTCAATTATCCACTCAGTGCTACAGAGGAGTCTATAGATCTCTTGTCAGAACGTTCTACCATCTTCTCCTGGTTATCTGCAAACAGCTTCACAAATTCCTCTGACATCATGACATTCTCCATAACGTCACACATCTGCACATCCCAACACCTGAAATCGCACTTCGCATCTACACTTTTAGCTTAATATGCATGCACAGCTTAGCTTCTTGATAGGATGGTGGCAACTTTTCCATGTGCCAATAGTATCACTGCAAAGTGTTGAGTACCATATGGACATACTGGGATGACCCACCTGCCCGCACTGTCCTTCTCAATGCCTTGAAATGAATGTAGAAGCAGCCTTACCCTTTGCCAAATGCCCAAAGATATCTATCTTCAGAGATACATTAGCAGTAAACATGTAGGTAACAATGATCTACTTATACAAAAACTATGTAGCAGAAACACTGAAATGACTCCTATAGTATGCGAGCAGCTTTTTAAAGTAAATTATGGGCATACGTATTGAAAATAAGGTACAATAAATAAGAAACAGAATTCTCCCTGACAGTCCACAAAACAACTTGTTCTAAAAAGTAAGAAGAAGAAAAGACAAGAGACACCAAACACAGCTGGGTAAGCATAACATTGAGAAGTTGAGCGAAACTGTGAAACTGGTTCTGAGTTTAAGAGCATCTTCTCTGTGTCAGAGCTAAAAAACTCATCCAGCCACCAAACCCGCAACCCGCCACATCTCAAATAACTAAAATCATGAATAACTGCAAGGATCAGCATATGTATTTAAACTCAGATAAAAAAAAAATCACCTAAGAAGCTTCCGAGAATAAGCAAAACTGACAAAATTTCCTATTGGTTCGAAGATCTGTTACATTGCTTTCAAAATCCTTATCCTCCCTTTCAAAAGATAAAATATGGGAAAGTACCTGTAATGACTAACATGCTATGAAACTTAAAGGAATAACTCCTCTTATATTTCCTCTCACACCCTGTTCAACTCAAGACAGCACTTTATCAGGCTGCCCCCAGCTCTCCCCCTTGTAGGTCTGTATCACCTGCTATTCTGTAGGTATACCTGCTATTATAAAATGCATTACTTGTCAGGCTGCCAGGAAGCCACATAAACTCATATTATTACACTATATAAACGTAAAGTATTTATGTTTAGCAATGAAAGATCTTGAGTCCTAGCAGTAATGAATGCATTTTAAATAGAACTGGCAGGGAGGAAGGGAAGGATTTCAGAGGTGTGATGGGAAACAAGGCAGCATGGCCACCTAAGTTTCAAATCCAAGACTGCAAAGGATAGAAGTAGCTACTCTCCAACTAGAGAAAATGGCTAAACTACTCAGAGCAGGGCACATTATCTGGCTCTGAAGTAGCATGTTGTTTGCCACTATTTACAACTTACTGCTCCTTCAAAACTCATATTCAGCCCATTGTTGACTGAATGGATTAATCAGTGAACAGTTGACCAGCCCGTTAAAAAATGTTATGTTGCCAAAAGTAGTTTAAGCTGCCTGCTTCTTCTCACTTAAAATTTCCACACTTCTTCCCAGGTGTTAGCAAGTTCCCATGCCATCTATCAGAGCTCTCCAGAACATACTGTCTTGTGCGTCCACAGTCTGTATCTGTGGAGGAAGACGGAATGTCGCCAAGCGTCAATTTCCCCCAGCCATCCTCTTGCCCCACCTTCTCACACTCTGCTTCTTTCTAGGGTTCATATGTACAAGCTAAAAGCACCCCATGAATCATCTCAACTGCTGAACCAGGAAATATGAAATCACTATCCAATTTATCACCCAACCTGCCCTCAGCTGCAGAAAGAAGACTTCATATTTCTAAGAGAAAAGGATCATACCTGAGCCTGCTCCAAGCAGTGAGCAAAACCATAATTTGCATCTCCTCCTGAGTACCTAAAACTTTGCTACTCACTAAGAAATGTTCTCAGTGACGCATATTAACTCCCCTTCCTTCAAAAGTTATATAAGAATAGGGAACAAATTAAAGGGTGTTTTTTTTTCTGTAACTTACACATGATTTCTTCCTATTGGCAGGCTACAGTTACAGTGATAAGAATTCTCTGAAATTTTCTTCCAAGTATTTAAGGAAATCTGCTCAAAAAATGGAAGCCAGCTATCGTTCACACTTCTAAAACTGTTCTGATAAAGCCTTCCAGGCGCCAGACTCCGCAGCCCACCAGGAGAGAAAATAATATTCTGGGGACATTTCTACAGACTTCAATCTCTGAGGAACAATAGGGCTTCATTCTACTTCCTTTTTAAGTGGCAAATATCTGTGCAAAAAAGAAAAATATAGAAGGAATTTTATTGAGCCACTTTGGTATAACATATAACTTTTGAAGTGGTATAAAGAAAGAACAGGAATTACTTCTGCTGATGGATAAAGGAGAATTCTTCCTTTAGGCGATACCCAATGGCGTGAAATGTGGCAGTATCTTTACAACCATCAGAGAATTGGGCAGTTTATGACGCTATTAGTAATGGAGGCCAGAGACTTAGTTTTACAGACAAGAAAATCTTTTGATTCCAATTCATGCAAAAAAAAAGATTACTCTATTTTTGAAGCACATCGAAAGTTCCAGGGAATATATTTTATACTTAAATGCTTGTTATTATTCGGCCTCCCAAAGCATTTTCATATGAATTATCATATCACATTCACAAAAGACCTGTGAATTTTTTTTTTTTTTTTTTTTTTTGCGGTGCGTGGGCCTCTCACTGTCGTGGCCTCTCCCATTGCGGAGCACAGGCTCCGGACGCACAGGCTCAGCGGCCATGGCCCACAGGCCCAGCTGCTCCACGGCACGTGGTATCCTCCCAGACCGGGGCACGAACCCGTGTCCCCTGCATCGGCAGGCGGACTCTCAACCGCTGCACCACCAGGGAAGCCCAAGACCTGTGAATTTTGATCCCAATGAGCAGAAGACAAAATAAGTACAGACTCAAGGTCACAATAGAAAGCTAGTATCAAGCATGGCCTGGATGCCAGAACTCGGAATTCTAAGCCAGTGTTCCCTCCAGAGAGCCACAGTGCTGAGCACTCAAAATGAACCAAAAGCAAACAAATCTTAGTTCATGAATCATTTTGGACAATGAAAACATAACTGTACGTATCGTGAGAGCACTGGAGTTACAACTAACTGCCGAACAATCATCGACAGGAAGACACTGAAACTCGCCAAAAAAGATACCCCACATCCAAAGACAAAGGAGAAGCCACAATGAGATGGTAGGAGGGGCACAATCACAATAAAATCAAATCCCATAACCTCTAGGTGTGTGACCCACCAAATGGAGAACAATTATACCACAGAAGTCCACCCACTGGAGTGAAGGTTCTGAGCCCCACGTCAGGCTTCCCAACCTGGGGGTCCAGCAATGGGAGAAGGAACTCCCAAAGAATCAGACTTTGAAGGCTAGTGGGATTTGACTGCAGGACTTCCACAGGACTGGGGGAAACAGAGACTCCACTCCTGGAGGGCACACACTAAGTAGTGTGTGCATCAGGACCCAGGGGAAGGAGCAGTGACCCCAGACGAGACTGAACCAGACCTACCTGCTAGCGTTGGAGGGTCTCCTGCAGAGGCGGGGTCGGCTGTGGCTCACTGCAGGGACAAGGACACTGGCAGCAGAAGTTCTGTGAAGTACTCCTTGCAGTTAGCCCTCGGGGAGACCACCAGTAGCCCCACCAAAGAGCCTGCAGGCTTCAGTGTTGGGTCGCCTCAGGCCAAACAACCAACAGGGAGGGAACTGAGCCCCACCCTTCAGCAGACAAGCAGATTAAAGTTTTACTGAGCTCTGCCCATCAGAGCAACACCCAGCTCTACCCACCACCAGTCCCTCCCATCAGGAAGCTTACACAAGCCTCTTAGATAGCCTCATCCACCAGAGAGCAGACAGCAGAAGCAAGAAGAACTACAGTCCTGAAACCTGTGGAACAAAAACCACATTCACAGAAAGATAGACAAAATGAAAAGGCAGAGGGCTATGTACCAGAAGAAGGAAAAGAAAAAAACCCAGAAAAACGACTAAATGAAGTGGAGATAGGCAATCTTCCAGAAAAAGAATTCAGAATAATGATAGTGAAAATGATGCAGGACCTCAAAAAAGAACGGAGGCAAAGATCGAGATGAAGCAAACATTAAACAAAGACCAAGAAGAATTAAAGAACAAACAAACAGAGAAACAATACAATAACTGAAATGGAAAATATACTAGAAGGAATCAATAGCAGAATAACTGAGGCACAAGAATGAATAAGTGACCTGGAACACAGAATGGTGGAAATCACTGCTGCAGAACAGAAAAAAGAATGAAAAGAAATGAAGACAGCCTAAGAGACCTCTGAGACAACAGTAAATGCACCAACATTCACATTATAGGGGTCCCAGAAGGAGAAGAGAGAGAGAAAGGACCCAAGAAAATATTTGAAGAGAGTATAGTCGAAAACTTCCCTAACATGGGAAAGAAAATAGCCACCCAAGTCCAGGAAGCACAGACAGTCCCAGGCAAGATAAACCCAAAGAGAAACACGCTGAGACACACAGTAATTAAACTGACAAAAATTAAAGACAAAAAAATTTATTAAAAGCAACAAGGGAAAAACAACAAAACATACAAGGGAACTCCCATAAGGTTAACAGCTGATTTCTCAGCAGAAATTCTACAAGCCAGAAGGGAGTGGCACAATATACTTAAAGTGATGAAAGGGAAGAACCTACAACAAAGAGCACTCTACCCAGCAAGGATCTCATTCAGATTCCACAGAGAAATCAAAAGCTTTACAGACAAGCAACAGCTAAGAGAATTCAGCACCACCAAACCAGCTCTACAACAAATGCTAAAGGAACTTCTCTAAATGGGAAACACAAGAGAAGAAAAGAACATACAAAAAAAAACCCACAACAATTAAGAAAATGGTAACAGGAACATACATATCGATAATTACCTTAAATGTAAATGGATTAAATGATCCCACCAAAAGGCAAAGACTGGCTGAATGGCTACAAAAACAAGACCCATATATATGCTGTCTATAAGAGACACATTTCAGACCTAGGGACACATACAGACTGAAAGTGAGGGGACGGAAAAAGATATTCCAAGCAAATGAAAATCAAAAGAAAGCTGGAGAAGCAATTCTCATACTAGACAAAATAGACGTTAAAAAAAAGGCTATTACTAGAGACAAAGAAGGACACTACATAATGATCAAGGGATCAATCCAAGAAGAAGATATAACAATTGTAAATATTTATGCACCCAACATAGGAGCACCTCAATACATAAGGCAAATACTAACAGTCATAAAAGGGGAAATCGACAATAATGCAACACTAGTAGGGGACTGTAACAGCACACTTTCACCAATGGACAGATCAACCAAATTGAAAATAAATAAGGAAACACAAGCTTTAAATGATACATTAAACAAGATGGACTTAATTGATATTTATAGGACATTCCATCCAAAAACAACAAAATACACTTTCTTCTCAAGTGCTCATGGAACATTCTATAGGATAGATCATATTTTGGGTCACAAATCAAGCCTTGGTAAATTTAAGGAAATTGAAATCGTATCAAGTATCTTTTCGATATGCAACACTATGAGACTAGATATCAATTACAGGAAAAAAACTATAAAAAACACAAACACGTGGAGGATAAACAATACACTACTAAATAACCAAGAAATGACTGAAGAAATCAAAGAGGAAATCAAAAAATACGTAGAAACATATAACAATGAAAACACGATGACCCAAAACCTATGGGATGCAGCAAAAGCAGTTCTAAGAGGGAAGTTTACAGCAATACAATCCTACCTCAAGAAAAAAGAAACACCTCAAATAAACAACCTAACCTTACACCTAAAGCAATTAGAGAAAGAAGAACAAAAAAAAAAAAAAAAAAACCAAAGTTAGCAGAAGGAAAGAAATCATAAAGATCAGAGCAGAAATAAATGAAATAGAAAAAGAAAACAACAGCACAGATCAATAAAACTAAGAGCTGATTCTTTAAGAAGATAAACAAAATTGATAAACTTTTAGCCAGACTCATCAAGAAAAACAGGGAGAGGACTCAAATCAATAAAATTAAAAATGAAGAAGGGGAAGTAACAACAGACACCACAAAAATACAAAGCATCATAAGAGACTACTACAAGCAACTCTATGCCAATAAAATGGAAAAGCTGGAAGAAATGGAAAAATTCTTAGAAAGGTATAATCTTCCAAGACTGAACCAGGAAGAAATAGAAAATATGAACAGACCAAACACAAGTAATGAAAGTGAAACCATGATTAAAAATCTTCCAAGGAACAAAAGTCCTGGACCAGATGGCTTCACAGGTGAATTCTATCAAACATTTAGAGAAGAGCAACACCCATTCTTCTCAAACTCTTCCAAAAAGTTGCAGGGGAAGGAACACTCCCAAACTCATTCGACAATGTCACCATCACCCTGATACTAAAAACAGACAAAGATACTACAAAAAAAGAAAATTACAGACCAATATCACTGATGAATATAGATGCAAAAATCCTCAACAAAATACTAGCAAATGGAATCCAACAACACATTAAAAGGCTCATACACTATGATAAGGTGGGATTTATCCCAGGGATGCAAAGATTCTTCAATATATGCAAATCAATCAATGTGATACGCCATATTAACAAACTGAAGGATAAAAACCATATGATCATCTCAATAGATGCAGAAAAAGCTTTTGACAAAATTCAACATGCATTTACGAAAAAAACTCTCCAGAAAGTGGGCATAGAGGGATCCTACCTCAACATAATAAAGGCCATATATGACAAACCCACAGCCAACATCATTCTCAATGGTGAAAAAATGAAAGCATTTCCCATAAGAGCAGGAGCAAGACAAGGATGTCCACTCTCGCCACTATTATTCATAATAGTTGTGGAAGTCCTAGCCACGGCAATCAGAGAAGAAAAAGAAATAAAAGGAATACAAATTGGAAAAGAAGAAGTAAAACTCTCACTGTTTGCAGGTGACATGATACTATATATAGAGAATCCTAAAGATACCACCAGAAAACTATTAGAGCTAATCAATGAGTTTGGTAAAGTTGCAGGATACAAAATTAATACACAGAAATCTCTTGCACTCCTATACACTAACAATGAAGGATCAGAAAGAGAAATAAAGGAAACAATCCCATTCACCATTGCAACAAAAAGAATAAAATACCTAGGAATAAACCTAACTAAGGAGGTAAAAGACCTGTATGCAGAAAATTGTAAGACACTGATGAAAGAAATCAAAGATGACACAAACAGATGGAGAGATATACCATGTTCCTGGATTGGAAGAATCAGTATTGTGAAAATGACTATACTACCAAAAGCAATCTAAAGATTCAGTGCAATCCCTATCAAATTACTAATGGCATTTTCTACAGAACTAGAACAAAAAAACCTTAAAATTTGTATGGAGACACAAAAGACCCCGAATAAGCCAAAGCAAACTTGAGGGAAAAAAACAGAGCTGGAGGAATCAGACTCCCTGACTTCAAACCATACTACAAAGCTACAGTAATCAAGACAATATGGTACTGGCACAAAAATGGAAATATAGATCAACGGAACAGGACACAAAGCCCAGAGATAAACCCACGCACCTACGGTCAACTAATCTATGACAAAGGAGGCAAGGACATACAATGGAGAAAAGACAGTTTGTTCAATAATTGGTGCTGGGAAAACTGGGCAGCTATATGTAAAAGAATGAAATTAGAATACTTCATAACACCGTACACAAAAGTAAACTCAAAATGGATTAAAGATCTAAATGTAAGATTGGACAGTATAAAACTCTCAGAGGAAAACATAGGAAGAACACTCTTTGACATAAATCACAGCAAGATCTTTTTTGACCCACCTCCTAGAGTAATGGAAACAAAAATAAACAAATGGGACCTAATGAAATGTAAGAGCTTTTGCACAGCAAAGGAAAACTATAAACTAAATTAAAAGAAAACCCTCAGAATGGGAGAAACTATTTGCCAATGAACCAACGGGCAAAGGATTAATCTCCAAAATATATAAACAGCTCATGCAGCTCAATATAAAAATAACAAACAACCCAATCCAAAAATGGTCAGAAGACCTAAATAGACATTTCTCAAAAGAAGACATACAGATGGCCAAGAAGCACATGAAAAGCTGCTCAACATCACTAATTATTAGAGAAATGCAAATCAAAACTACAATGAGGTATCACCTCACACCAGTTAGAATGGGCATCATCAGAAGATCTACAAACAACAAATGCTGGAGAGGGTGTGGAGAAAAGGGAACCCTCTTGCACTGTTGGTGGGAATGTAAATTGATACAGCCACTATGGAGAACAGTATGCAGTTTCCTTAAAAAACTGAAAATAGAACTACCATATGACCCAGCAATCCCACTACTGGGCATATATCCAGAGAAAACCATAATTCAAAAAGACACATTCACCCCAATGTTCACTGCAGCACTATTTACAATAGCCAGGTCATGGAAACAACCTAAATGCCCATCGACAGATGAATGGATAAAGAAGATGTGGTACATATATACAATGGAATATTACTCAGCCATAAAAAGGAACAAAATTGGGTCATTTGTAGAGACATGGATGGATCTAGAGACTATCATACAGAGTGAAGTAAGTCAGAAAGAGAAAAACAAATATTGTATATTAACGCATATATGTGGAACTAGAAAAATGGTACAGATGAACTGGTTTGCAAGACAGAAACAGAGACACAGATGTAGAGAACTAACGTATGGACACCAAGGGGGAGGGAGAGTGGCGGGGGGGACAGTGATGAATTGGGAGATTGGGATTGACATGTACTAAACAGATAAATAATAGGAACTTGCTGTAAAATAAATAAATAAATAATTTTTTTAAAAGTGTACATATAGCTCACCATGATTAGCAGAGTGTTTACTGTGGGCCAACTGTGTCCTACGATTTTAGGACTGATTAGCCATATGGGGTGGGGGTCGGGAGAAGCATGGTCCTCTATGACTTGTACATTGTATATATGATATATGTAGATATATATGTACCTGTATATATGATTACTAAATTACTAAAGTAAGTGAGGTTCACTAATGTACTAGTTTCTCACTATGTATTTTAAGTCCATACTCTCTTAGTTTGCCCACACAAAAACCTGAAGACACAGGAATTTTTCTTTCCCCTCCATCAACTATGACGCTTAGTGGTAACTTATCTACTCACTAAAAAATGGAAAAGTTGAGCTATGAACTCCGTCATGTTGAGATACAACTATTAAGCTATTCCCTCCATGTGTTCCACTGGCATCTTTACTACTGGGGCACACAGAAGCAGAGAGCAGTAGAAAGTTTCCTTAAAGAAGAATTCCTTCTAAGAAATGGGGATATACTGAACTACAAGCTTTAGAATTATGCTTTAAAAATAAGAATTCAGGGCTTCCCTAGTGGTGCAGTGATTGAGAATCTGCCTGCTAATGCAGGGGACACGGGTTCGAGCCCTGGTCTGGGAAGATCCCACATACCGCGGAGCAACTGGGCCCGTGAGCCACAACTACTGAGCCTGCGCGTCTGGAGCGTGTGCTCCGCAACAAGAGAGGCCGCGATAGTGACAGGCCCGCGCAACGCGATGACGAGTGGCCCCCGCTTGCCACAACTAGAGAAAGCCCTCGCACAGAAACGAAGACCCACAACAGCAAAACTAAATAAATTAATTAATAAACTCCTACCCCAACATCAAAAATAAATGAAATAAAATAAGAATTCATAAAATGAGGGATAAACGGATAAAACACAGCAAAGGGTAATGTAATTACTATCAACAAGAACACAAATCAAGGACAAGGCAAATAGACCAATTAAGCAGTATGCAGAAGATACAGAAAGATAATTCTCCAAAGAATTAGGAGTGCGTCATAAACTTATACAATATTTAACCTCAGCCATATTCAATGAGAAGGAAACTAAACCACAGGAAAACACGATATTTCCCCTATTTAATTGAAAATTGTTGTTTTGTTTTTTTTTTAAATTATAATACCCAGTGTTATCAAAATTATGGGGAAATTGGCACACTCTTGCCTTGCCTGAAGAAATATAATTTATGGAATCTTTCTGGAGGACAATGTGACAACATATATCAATAGTCCTGAAAACATCCAGTTCTAGGGAAGTAACCTAGAGAAAATAACCAGATGAAAACTATTTAGCTTTAATTATAACATCATGTACACCACCCCAAAATGAAAATGCCATCAATCTCCAAAAACAGCAAGTTATTTAAGTAACTGATGTTATATGAAGGTATGGATGAATATTAATTATATGACAAATGCCATTTTACATGTTAAAAGGGTAACAAAACAGAATATGAGAAGTCTTCTAAATTTAAATATGTGTATGGGATAGCATTTCTACTAAAAATATACTCACTTCGGGGGCTTGAGATCATACATGAACTTTAGCTTCTTTGAATCAATTCTCTATTTTCCAAATTGTTAATAAGCGTGCATTACTTTTAAAAACGGAAAACAATAATAAAGCATTAGTTGAAAAAGAGAAAAATATTTCACTAACATGCTGCGGAGTTCTCAAGAAGACAACAACTTGCTAAAACTACACAATACATCTCTCAAATTTAAAAGCAGAAAAAACCTAGGTGTGGCACTGATTAGAATATGTGTAATATGCACTCCACGAACAATGAACTCTGTTTATTTTCAGTCAGACATTCAACTGATTAATGAAATTCATCCCAAAGCAAATATATAATAGTCTTTTCAAAAATTTAAAGGCATGATTTTTTTCCTGTGTGGTGATGTATTATATATCAAGTTATGATATACTTGGTGGAGAGATAATATATAAAGAACAAAACACTTGAAACTGCCATAAATACTATGTTCTTGTGTTTGTGTGTCTACGTGAGTGGGTGTGTAGGATGGGTATCCTATTCAATATAGGTTTTTGTCTGGATTTTCTTCTTCACCTTCAGTACCATGAATACAGCCCATATACTCAACTATTCTTTGAAAAGATAACTTATAGCTACATAATATTCTTTTGGATAGAGGTGCCATTGCATGTCTATACATCTACTATGCATTCAACATTATATTCATTTCCAACCCAACTCAGGCCAAACAGTTTGATCCACACACTACAAGCCCCAGTCTTTCTGCACTACCTTCCATGCCCTGGGTAAGTGTGACATGATTCCTCCTGTCTCTCAGACTATCTACACGATGCCCACGTCACCTGTCTGTCTTTCTGGAGAACTCCTTCCCTCCTCATCCAGTGAGCCTAAAAATACCATGCTCAGCACCAACGAGGAATGTGTAGAAACAAGAGGCTGAATTGGGGCTCTTTTATATTCGGAAGACTTGCTTTGCTGCCAAAGAAGTTGCTCTTCCTGGAAATTAAATTATTCTGTGTTACTGAAGGTAATGACCGCTATGTTACTCTAATGTTTGAAAGTCCAAATAAAATATTTGAGAGAGAAGAAGAAAATTTATTTTAAGAAATGAGCTTTTCGTTTTTTGGGTTTTTTTAGGTTGAGTAGTCATGCTTGAAGTCAAATCAGACAACATGTCTATGGAAATCCTGTTTTTTTTCTTCTTTCTTAATGGTGTCCATTATTGCTCCTATTCAAAGTTAAAACATGAAACAACAGCCAAACTCTAATTATCTACATTGAGGTAGAAAGTGCTGTGAATAATAGCTAGCATGGGTCACCATTTATATACAGTTTGGGAAGTCAGATTTTGACACTGTCCTTTTTATGTCCAATTCGTACCACTTACAAGGCCATCCAATTACTGACAGTCAAAGTCTAGCATGGGGAGTAAGGGAAGAAATGAGTTATTTTTAAGTTGGCAATACATAAATCAGCTGAATTTCATGGACCATACTCTATAAATCAGCCAGGGCATTGCACACTCCCCTGGTAATTCCTGTTATAGTGTCAAAATACCATAAAATATTTAAAGAGTTCAACCATCAAGCAAAATACCATTAAAGCTACTATATCCAGAATTCTACAACCAGAATTCTTTATAAACCATATCAATAAAAGGAACACTTTTTCCCTACTGGTGATATTTCCTTCCAGGCGAAAGGAACTTAATTAATATAACACTTCTGGCCTCTCCCCAGCCCTTGGTTTTCTCTGCCTCTCAAGAATAAAGGAAGCAGCTTGGCTAGCTTCTTCCTTCTTCCTCTGGAGATCTCCCTGCCTGCAGAGAGCAAGGCTTGGGCCCTAGAGCTCACAGCCAGCTCTGTCCCCGTGGGAAGGGGGGAGGGAGGAAGGCCAGGGTCCTGGATGTCATTTGGCATCACATCAAGCTATACTAATCAAAATGGATATTTCCCCCATGGTGGCCACCCCTTTCTCCTTTTTTTCTTCCCACATCCCAACTTTTTTCAGAATCAGGGAGGGTTGATATTTACTGGGTTCCTTAGAGATACCACCAGTCCACATTTCGGCACATTTTATAATTTGAGGTAAGTGCATACCTTTCTGTGGTTTATGTTGTTGCATATTTAAGGAAGAAAAGATTACAATAAGCATTGTAAGATTATGAAGATGCTTCTAAACCAAATCATAAATTATTCAAAACATGTGTACAAAATGCATTTTTCTTAATACATATATATTAAACCAAATGTCTAATGAAAGTTGTAATAATGACATCTATTAAGCAAAAAATGTTATTCATGAAAAATCTCCAGTCCTCAGCTATTCAGGATAAATGTAATAACTAATTTCAATGATAGAATTAACTGTTCCCTATCATCTAATGTTATAAACTAAACATCCCATCTAGTAACACACTCCGTATCATTCAAAACTTACAGAAACTCTGACACATAGTTATTTAACCAAACATAATTGGCTCACCCAGATACTTTGATCCAAAAAGCAGAACGGTCTTTTATGGTAACATGGATTTCACTCTGGTAACTTATAACTGGCAGTTCCCACAGCAATACATAAATTTGAATATAAATACCCACATTTATTGTCAAAATGTTTTTCTGACTGAAGATAAATTAGCCTCCTGTTATACAGGTCACATTCTGTAACAAAGTCTAAGATGCATACAAGCGTTATTATCATAAAAATTATGCTGAAGATCTCAGTTCTACCTCACAGGAGCTGGGCACAATCAAACCCAGAGGGGTTCAGCATTTCACTGAAGCAACTAAGAGTGAAAGGACAAGTGGAAATGACCATTTATTTTCAAAAAGGTACCAATGGACTCACACTTTTTTTTTTCCAAAAAAACTTGATTGTAATTATGGGTGGGGTGTGTCTTCTCCTTATGCAATAAATTTAGCTGTTTAAGTTTCTTTGTCACAATGATTTTATGACGGGATTCATGCTCTGTGGTTCTAAACAGAGCGGATGTTTGACATTTGACCTCGTGAAGAGGGATGTTTATTAAACCGTCTATAATATTCTTTGTACACTGTTCATCTTTGTAGAAAATTTGACTGTAATCAGGTGAATAGTATAATGTTAATAGAAAATATCAAAATTTTGCAATTTCTGACTGTTAGATTAGAGTCTTTTTAAATAATGGTGCCAGGAGATATAATTTGCTTCTCTTTTAGCTTAACTATTAGATATTTTCATATGTAAAGGACTGGCATGTTGAAGAGCAGAAAACATATTTTATATGTAAATCTACATAACACACTAATAATATCAATAGTAGTAGGGAGAGAATATATCTATTTAAAAGCCTTTGTTAGAGAGGGTCATGGCTTTTACAACGTATTTAATAATACATACGTGAAGCATAAGTACTCATCCTAATATATAGATATCCACCTCTTGTACTTGTACAAATATTTATAATTACAAGCTACTTATGCACTTACTTTACCCTAAAACACTTTGAAATCCTGTGTTATTGTACTCATTTTTTAAAATAAGACATACAAATCTATTATACATTATTATTGACTATATTCCCCATGCTGTACATTTCATCGCCATGACTCATTCATTTTGTTTGTTTATTTATTTATTGAATGTATACATTTATTTATTGTACCCATTTTACATCTGAAAAAACCGAGCTAAAAACTGAGGATCACATAAATGGCCAAGGACACACAGCTTAGTATAGACAGAGCTGGGATCCATCCAAAGCCAGTGCTCTCTCACCTCTCCACTTACTTGAAGCAGAATCCAAAATAGCATTACACTATGATATCTATATTCTAATATTATACATAAATATGTTAAATGGTAAAAATATGACATATATATGTTATAGGGCAAAGCCCAACTTTTTCTCTAGAAATATATTTCTGACCTGAAATAACAATTAATGGAATAATAAGTTTCAATACATGTAATTCATTTCACAGATAACTTTTCAAGAATCTCACCAAGGGACACAGGTGAATATTTGCCTAAGATGGAAAGCTTCTAGGAAGCATTGTTTCACTTAGTCATTATTTGCAGTATGTCAAAAACTAATTGATACAGAGTGTAACTTCCATAGCTTAATATAGCTAAGACATTTCCTACAAAGCAATTAACCATGATACAGAACTTCAAATTACACTCAGCTGCTACGTGATCAAAAGATAAACAAGTGGAGGTGTCATAACTACACATTTCTGTAATGAGTCTTAACATTTTTCATGGACTAAAAGCACAGTATGGTAAAATATTTCTGTGAGATTCCTGGGCTGGAGGTAGTGTTTGTGAATATAACTGGATTCATTAAAGCCAACCAGGCAGTTTATTAACCAGTAGGCTAGACTGGCACAGAATGTGATAGAAATTATTTATCTATGACATGTTTAATATTTTACATTAATATAAAAACCTGTTGCTTTGGCATATTATCAGATAAAATAAAGCCAGCAACAAGTATCATGAACTATTCTCGCTCAAATTAACTTTTCATCCCTATCCATGTGACACTTATCACAAAGCCATCAAAGTACCATAGTCCTGAGAACACCTTTGGAATATGAGTCATGAAAACCATCATGGAAGCCAACTGAAGAATTTGGCTTGAAGGTGTATTTCAGCCCAGCAAAGACCCACTGAACTACGCCATCAATGGAAGTACTGGATTTAAAAACACCTGTTGGTATTCTCTTGATTACTGTTCACCCTCTGAATTATGTGTGTTCAAGTTTAGGTACTCTCAACTATGTGGCATCTTTTAAAGATAAAAATCTTTATAAAAAATAAAAACTTTTAGGAATAGTAATCCTAGCATAACCAATTCCCCACTAAATAAATTAAAGTTCACACAGAGAAATAACCATTAATGGGCATTCATATCTTCTGGGGATAATCATCAGAAAAAGAAAGAAAGAAAGAAAAAAAAGAACACTTTTGGCAGTTCAAAATGGCAACAGTTCCTATTTTAGTTCAACTGACTTGTTACAACCAGAAATACTGGTCCATACAAACTATCCCTCACTTTATGGACAAATTACAATAAATTATTTTAAATGTTAACTTTAGTATTTTCTTACATAAAGACAACCTGATGAAATTACTCTGGAGAACTCTTCAACAATTCTACATAAATGCATACCATATAAAACAGAACTTTGAAAAAGCACAATAGAAACTGTCAAGTTCCAAAACACTGTCAGGAAAAGTACTGCGTATTCACTTACATGTCAAAAGTAATGTTATATTTGATAATATTATAACTTCATTTTAATTTTAAAGGTCACTATGAATGTGATATTATCCTTAGAAGTTATTTAACAAAATTATAGATCACATTTTCAACTAATATCATCTGAATTCCATTTTTCTCTCTGATGAACTATTTCAGTGGAAGAAAGAAGTGGCTTGTATTCTAATTGTGAAAGATGTGAATTTGCTGGAATTACTGTAATTTGACAGTGCATGAGTATTATTGTGAACAACGAAAACATTAGTGACATCTCTAATGATTAGGTTCTACAACGACACAAACATACACCAAATTAAATAACTCCTTTCCACAAGACTATGACAATTTTACTAGGGCAACGACCTCCTGTACTCACTACAACTGCCGTTCAATCAACTACTATCATTTTCAACCCGCAATATAACATAAAACTCACACATCCGATCCATGTAGTTTTTCCCACGCCCATCAGCTGCTCTCCGTGTGCACACATAGGCACAGAGTAATCTCTACTGGTCCTCTAAGAATCATGTTGAAAACTGAAACACTAGATTCAAAAGGAAAATTGAAAAGAGAAATGAATGTGTATGTCACCTATTGCTTCTTTCTGCAAGAAATCTGATGTTAAAACAATGCAACAAGCACAAGAGTGTGTTCAGAGTGCTCTTGGAAAGTTCTCTGAATATGAATAAGGTGAAACTAAAGCAACATTGGTAAAACTAATCACAATCTTCGATTAACTCGAGCCATATAGACCTTGCTAGTCCTTCTGCGACGCTGAGCCTTGTTAGCTGTATAATTACAGGCTTCCCAAATTTCAACATCTAACTCCAGATGCAATCATCTTCATTCAAGCCCTGAGATCGTGTAACCCACCAATCAGTGAGGATGCCATCGAACGTTTTCCCCAAAACATTAAAAATGGATTCTGCATGTGGCAAAGAGATTTCACAGAGCTTTAAAGCATTGAGTCCACAGTTGAGGATGCCCACCCCTATCTGTCATACTTCTCATAGAGCAAGCGCCCCAAATGAGGCACAGGTTCAGCCCTGTAATTCTGTATGAGTCATATCAAACACTCTTCCATGAGATTTTTTTAAGTGGTACAGCTCTAAAGCCTTTTAATCCTGCAGGTGAACTACTAACAGCAAAGAGGTGAACTAAACTACCATCAGTAGCCATGGTAATTTAAAGCTGCAGATGGAAAGATGCACAATGAGATAACTCTTAAGTAGTTTCAGCACCTCCCTATTTTCATAGAAGTCGTTGCAGAAAATTCCAAGCATCTTAAATATCGGTCACCTAGTTCCTAAAAGTGAAAATATATACATATCAGACCTGACACTATGGTTGTAACATATCCCTTTTCGAAACTAACGTATTTGCTTGGTAGCATTAGGCATGCATGCTTAAAAACACCTTTCAGAGCCAAAGCAAATCAGATCAGTTCAAGAGAAGCACGCAAGGGGAAAATAAACATCTTGGAACCACAACCTGCCCATCTTTTTTTCCACACCCTTCACTACCCCAACATTCGCAGGAAAACACAACTTTAGGCATTTTTATAAGTAACTGTTCGTGGTGGGAACCACACACACAGACACACACACATCCCAAAACCTCTCAGACTGTTTTCCTACCACACAGACCAGGGAGGCTGCACCACCTCTCTAGCGACTTAATTCGGGACGCAGTGGTTGGAACCAGCTGAGCAGCAATCGACAGAAACACAGTACACGCCAGAACGAGAGGAAGGTCGGCGAAAAAGAAAAGCAGCTTTGCTTTCGGCCATTAATTACCGATCACCCAAATATCGCCTAGCCACCTCCCACCCACATGCACAGCGTTCCGAACCTGGGTTTCAGACGGCGCTTGCCGGAGCCTCGCTCTCTATTGTCAGGACGCAGAAGCCCCCAAAACCTGTGAATCGAGCTGCAAATGCTTCTTCTGAAACAGCTAAATATAGACCAAAGGGGCTCGGGGTCTGGCAAGCAGCGGGAGACTGAAGAAACAGCCATGGACACATACGACCAAGTATTTCCATTTTGTTCTAGCCAAACATCGTAATGACATTGAACATAAGGGCGAAAGACTGGAGGGAAGTCCTCCCCACCCCCACCCGTCTTCTCCCGTATATTAGGGACGTCATGGATGCAACGGGTATATTCGGGAGGGTGGCAGGGAGCAGTATTGTTGGTGTTGCCCTATATACGCCTCCTCCGGGGGAGATGGGTGGCGGGGAGCGGGAACACGCAGAGGAGCCACTTGGTCACCGCTCCGAGAAAGGCACTAACCCCGCGCCACGTTCCACGCAGAGCCGTCTTCCGAGAGGGGACCCGGCGCGATCGCGGTCCTCCCCCGGCTGACAGGACCGCGCAGCAGCCGCCGCCGTCACCGCCGGCCGGGAGCAGCTGAGGACCAACCCCCACTGGCGGCGAGGAGGAGGAGAACGACGACGACGACGCCGAGAAGGATGCGCCTGGCCCCAGCAGCCCGGCGGAAGGCAACTCACCGAACGGCGCGGCGCCCGACTGCCTCCTCGCGAACATGCACCCGCCACCAGCGACAGCTTCTCAGTCCGGGGAAAGGCGTGCGCGCCGCCGCCCGGCTTCAGGGCAAGGTCCTGACCTTGCCCAACTGCAGCATCTTCCGCTTTTGTTGTCTGAGCGCAGCCGCGGAACAAGGGATGCCGGCCGGGAGCAGGGGCAAGCGCCGCGGGGGAGAGGCGGCTCCCGACGCCAGTGCGCGGCGCCCGGCCCGGCGGCCCCTCCGAGCGCAGCGAGCGCAGCGCCCCCTGCCCGGCTCCGCGGGCTCCGCGGGCTCCGCGGGCTCGGGGCTCCTGCGGACTCCCGCCGGCTCCTCCGGGCTCCTCCCGGCTCCTTGGGGCTCCTCCGGGCTCTGGGCGCCGCCGCCGCCGCCGCCGCTGCCGCCGCCGCCGGCCGGCCGGGCTGGGAGAGCCGCCACCGCCTCGCCCTCAGCTCCGCTCGGCCGGCTGCCGCCGCGGGCGCGAGCCTGGGGCCGCCGCGGCGCCCGGCGCCGAGCGCTCCCGTGCTGCGCCCCGCGCGCGGCCCGCGCCACCTGTGCCGCCGCCGCCGCCGCCGCCGCCGCGGGCGAAGCTCCTCCCGCGGCGCGCGGCAGCCTCAGCCTCTACCTATACCTCGGCGGCCGGCTCGGGCGCCCGGCTAGTGAAGCAGCGTCCGCCCCGCCGCCCGAACCTGCCCTGGGTGCCGAGCATGCCCAGTGCCACCGCGAGAGCGCCGCGCTTCGCCGTGCGCATTCCACTTCTCCTGGTTTTCGCTGCAGCAGCGGCAGCAGCAGGAGAGAGGGGAGGAGGCCGCGGGTTGGGAGAGGGCTGAGCATCCTTGCGAACGCAGACTCCGGCCCTCAGATGAGTGGATGCTCGCGAACCAGGCGAAAGCTGGGAAGGACCCGAGGAAGGCCTGGAACCCGGGGTTAGAACGGTGCTCATAGGACCAGTGCCTTCATTTACGTGCAAGATGCTGACAGTTTATGTTGGTCTGGCAGAAGTCAGCGTGCAAACAAAGGGCAGGGATGGAGGGGGTTCTAAGACAGCATGTGTGTGCGCTGGGGCAGGCTGGAGGCTGAATGTGACCGCTGCTGGGTGGAGATGGAGGCTCTCAAATCCTGTGGTTCTAGAGCGAAGAAGGCAAGACATCCATCTCCGGTCTTCCCCACAGCGTCTGTCCAGTCTTCTGTCACTTCCAGTGCTTCGATTAAACATGCTTTTCGCGGGTGGAGAGACTTTCTCCTTAAACGAAATCCCTCTGGTTTTGAACCTGGAAGTATGTAACTTCCTGGGAGAAAGACCTTTGTCTAGTCTGGATCTTGAATGGATCGTAATGCTAACTTCACCTCCTCCACCAGCGCCGCCTCTTCTTTCTTCCAACTTCCGCACCTCTGCCACCTGGTCTTCCTCCCCCCCTACCCCCTCTCCCAGACTAAGATGAAAACCCTCACCCGTTTCTTCCCCCAAAGTCTTCCTATACCCCCTGTATTGTTCTTGTCACTTTCAGATTGGTTTTCTATGTCACCTCCTGGTTTGACAGCTCGTTGACTCCATGGGGACTTCTCTTTGCCTGCCTCTCTTTGCTGTGAAATACAGCAAGGAGCATCACCGCAGTGAACAGTGAAAGTCTTGTTAGAAAACAAGACCCTTGTGCCAAGGAAGTCCTCTGGGCCTTCACCCGTGTCCCTCGGTTTTGGAAGTAATGACGGGGCTCACCCCTGTTGCAATTACAAGACTTGGGTAGGCAGAGCGCAGCGTGCCCGGGGAACAGGGCAAACACCCTTCCTAACGATGCCACCGTGCACCATCCCTGACCCTGTGGATCCCAGACTGTCTGAGGTTGTGATCTTCACTCCTCCCCTCCCCAGAGCTGGTTTCCGAGACACAGATAAGCATGGCAGCATACAGGAAGTTGTCATCAGAGGGATTCCAGGGGCTTGTGATTCTCAGAAACAAAGTATTTCTCTTTTGTGTCAGAAGAGATTATCCAACAAAGTTAAATGACCTGAATATTTATCCCAGGCTATTCTCTAGCATACTTTGGAGGAAGTTAAAATTTGAAGTAAGAGCAAAGGAGAAGTGTTTAAACAGGCTAGACGGGTAGAAATATATGCAAGGGGCAAGATTAAGCAAGGACTTTTGACAACAGTGCAAATGTACGTTTTTAATCCTCCTACCTCAAGGCTGGATAGGCATATATAGGCTTGGTCTCACCTCCAAAAGTAGTTCTCCAACCTGGCTCCAAGTTTAAAGCTTGCTCTATGTTAAAGTACTTCTGACTTGGGGCTTCCCTGGTGGCGCAGTGGTTAAGAATCTGCCTGCAAAGGTTCGATCCCTGGTCCGGGAAAGATCCCACGTGCCGCAGAGCAACTTAAGCCTGTGCACCACCACTGCTGAGCCCACAAGCCACAACTACTGAGCCCATGTGCCACAACTACTGAAGCCCGTGCACCTAGAGCCCGTGCTCCGCAACAGGAGAAGCCACCGCAATGAGAAGCCTGTGCACCACAACGAAAAGCAGCCCCCGCTCGCCACAACTAGAGAAAGCCGTGCACAGCAACAAAGACCCAAAAATATAAATAAATTTATTTAAAATATATATACTTCTGACTCCTCTGAGGGAGGACACTGCTGGGCCATTTTTCAGCAGATGCTGAACTGTATTTTTTATTTTAGTTCTCAGAAAGGCAGTTCAATTACTGTGGAGTATTTGGTACAAGACTAATTAGCAGTGCTGTATCCATTAGGCCACATTATATTTTAAAGGATGTTCTTTGTTTTCACCGTAGCTTTCGTCAGATTTTTAGAAAAAAAAAAATTTAACCTGTACTCCTCTTTGCATCTTTTAACTCAGGAAGTCTTGGGCGGGGGGGGGGGGGGTGGGGGGGGCGGGGGGGACGGATGCAGACTTGGAGGGTAGATCAGTTCCATTTTAGATTAAATTTGAAGTAGGTGTATAGATACCATCCACAGAAAATACAGGTGTCTTTTATGCCCGTATAGATCTAAGTTAAGAAAATAATTTTCTAAAGTTTTTTAGAGTTATTTTTGAGCTGAGCAATAGCAAACCCTATTCACTAATTGTATCCCTTGGAAATGACCCGTAGGCAGTCCCTATAGACTTCTTTAGAGGGAAGATGATTTCTGTTCTTCTAAAATGATTTGTAACTGAAGATATTAGTAAATGCACAATTTGATAATATTGAAAAATAAAATGAACCTGGGTAGTGTGAGATCTTGGAACGACTCACTGCTGCCATCTTTTGCCTCCTGCTTCTGATGGTTCCTGTGAAAAGGAATATTCTGAATTCCCTAGTTCACCATGAGACCAGAAAATTATTAACTTATTATTTTCAAATTATAGTACTCAATGCTAAAAGAGAAATTTTTACTGTTTCTTCTGTTTATACATCAAAAGAGTTATGTGATACAGAAATCACATCTAAATACTGAGCGTTCTACCTCTGGATTTTTCAGATCAATTCAAAATTTGAAGCAAATATATTCTATATGGGAATTTTACTTATTTTTTTAGGAATAAGACCAAATAGTTTAAAATATTCTTAGACATTAATGTATCATATTTTATACTTCAAAATATGCCAGTTTTAGGAGATTGACACTCTTGTTTGATTTGAAGTGATTTAAATATAGCAATGTAACTTGCCATTGAGGTTCAAATAGAAGATAGTATTCGTGTAATTTTTAAAGTGAATTACCCACTAGATAAACACGTGGAAATTTCTCAAGTTGGAAAGTTAAACTATGTGAGTGATTGTTGTTGCTGTCCAGCATTTAAACAGAGAGAGTAATGATGCTCCTTTAAAATTTGCAATTTAAATTTCAAATCAAATTCTCTAAAATACGGACAAAACTGTATATATATATATATATATATATATACATATATATGGCTAATAAACACTGTTACTGATCTTAAAAGTATGCATTTGTTACTAGAGAATGTTATTAGAAGACTTTCAAAGTAAGTTAACTAATTTGAATTAACCATTATAATTAAGACAAATGTGTGGGTTATTTCATTATTTGATTTGAAACCTCGCACTTTCACAAGGTAGTAAAACTACCTTTTACTGCTGCTACTATTCATGTGATGGTGTCATTCATTCATTCACCAGCAAATGTTTATTGAGCATCTACTGTGGTTCAGACACTGGATAAAATTTGGAAAATCAATAGCACACAATAGGCAAGAAAACTAAATCCCTATCCTTATGGAATTTAATTATAAATTGGGGTTATTAGATGATGGGAGAAAAGAAAAATACTGACGAGGTAACCACACTCATATAGCCTTATTTCTTTCTAATTGTCTATATGCTTATGGTGTTGATGATTCGTTTAATCAATGTCTTTCTTTCCATGTTTTCTCATTGTTTTTGCCTCTTCCAGGAATTTCGTGTTTTATGTCAGGCATGGGCAGCATGGTGAGGAAATAGGACCTAAAGTACTGAAGCAAAGCAAGAAGAGGTATATAACGAGTGTGTTCAGTAAAGGCTGAGGTTCTTGGAGGTACAACAGAACAGGAGTGAACCCAGGAAAGGAATCAATGAGAAGTGAGGGATCTAACGAAGGCCCCTACATGTATCAAAAGTTACAACCTAGTATTAAAATGTCTAAATCTGGGACTTCCCTGGTGGTCCAGTGGTTAAGGCTCCACCCTTCCACTGCATGGGGCAGAGGTTCGATCCCTGGTCCAGGAACTAAGATTCCACATGCCGCATGGTGCAGCCAAAAATTAAAATTAATTAATTAATTAATTTTTTTTAAAATGTCTAAATCCAATGTAGGCTGGTCAGGCATGGAGAAGGCTAAGCATTACAGATCAGAACCGGGCAATGAGTCAGAAGTCTAGGTCAACAGGCATTGGTGAATTACATATACAGATAGAAAACATCAAATTATGGAGTGTGGACCTGGACGCAGGATCTTAATAACAGGCATTGGTGACAAGGAGAAATAAATGTTATGCTATGATTTATCAGCAATGCTTATAAATTTAATGTACTTCTAGAGGATGAAGGAATTGACTCCCAAATTGGCTGGCTTGATACCTACAGACAAAGAATAGGAAGGAGAATCCTGTAAAATAAGATCCAAAGAGTGGACCAGAGAATTTCTTATCAAGGTTCATCCAGACTTCCTAGATAAATTTTAAGGCAGAGTTGATTTAGTAGAAAAATTTCATCAACAAAATTTCAGTTTTTCCACCAAACATCTAGGTCAGTGGTTCTTAATGGAAGCATTACTCTTTCCATTTTAGAAATGTGGAAGAGGGTATTTTCTAATTGTCACTAGCAGTCTGTGGTCACGAGCCACACATTTTAAACATTCTGCAATATATGTGAAAATCCCACAGGAGGAAGGATACAGGAATCTTGGATCCCTCACAGCTTTTCATCCATGTTGTTAAGAACCTGTTCACATGTAACTAAGCCTACTACATTACTCCATTTTACCTAGAAGCAAGAAAAAATTTTGCATGCTTTTAATATAACTTGAATTTTGCAGGAATGCTATTAAGATATAAATTATGGAAAGATTTAACATTGTTTTGTTCAGAAATTGACCACGGTTTGTTCAGAAGATTAAGAACAATGTCACCAGTAGTATACTTCTCACCAAAAGAAGACTCCTGTATCAGTCTGTTGTTATAGCCATTATCATTATGGTGATGCTACACATAGGGGGAAGTATCTGAGTATTTGGTTAGCTCTTCAAACCTAGTTGTGACCAAGCATTTACATAAAGAAAAACATAATATTTTATTTTAAATAAGTTTCCTTTTTTTCTTCTCTATATTTATCTTAAAGTATTGTGTAGGCCCTTAAGAATCAGTTAATATCTGTGAAATTCTTTTCAAAATAGCAAATTAAGCATTATACAATATTTGTTATAGAAATAAGGCATTGGGGTTTCAATAGGTTTGAGAATGAAATATCTAAATGATTCACTTAGGAAAATCAATAGTTATCTATTATAATCATGTATACTGTAGCCTCAGGAAGGGAAGCTGGGTTCATTAAAGAGTTTGGACCCCACCAAACATGTTAATTATTATTCTATTATTTTTATAGTGTAAAAATTATAATTAATGACTACTCACATACACAGGCCTCAAATTTGGCATGCATGCATAGGAAGAATCTACAAATTGATCCTGATTTTCCCTCAGTCTTACAGCCTCAGATCCAGCTTCTTCCCTGAATCCCAAATATTTGTCGATATCACCATTTATTGTGTTGTTTTGCCTTAGAACTTTGATTTGACCTTTCAAATTTATTTATCCTCTACTTTCTCTATTCACTCTTCTAATTAAGCCAAACTAATCTAATTAAGTCCAAATCGCTGTTGGTTACCTTCCCAATATCTGTCTTCCCCATCTTCCTTCTGTACAGGACCCAAATTTTGTTTGGAGAGGCATGTGACCGCCTATAAAACAACACTTCTCAGACTTCCCTGGTGGCGCAGTGGTTAAGAATCTGCCTGCCAATTCAGGGGACATGGGTTCAAGCCCTGGTCTGGGAAGATTCCCACATGCTGCGGAGCAACTAAGCCCCTGCGCCACAACAACTGAGCCTGCATGCCACAACTACTGAAGCCCACACGCCTAGAGCCCATGATCCACAAGAGAAGCCCACACAACGCAACAAAGAGTAGCCCCCACTTGCCACAACTAGAGAAAGCCCGCACACAGCAACGAAGACCCAACAGCCAAAAAAATAAATTTATTAAAAACAAACAAACCAACAGCAAAAAAAAACCACTTCTCAGCTTCTATTGCTGCTGCATGTCATCTGTCATCAAGACAAACATGAGAGTCTAAGGGAGTGTTCAGAGAGCAGGTTTGCTTTTGAGGAAAATTCCCCAATGTTGCTTGTTCCTTCCTTCTTCCTACGGTCTGAAATGCAGACTGCAGGCTGGATTTGGACCTGCCACATTGCAACTGGGAATTTTCCATAGAATGAGAGCCACAGACCAAAGGTGGCTAAACCTAAAATAGAAGGATGTTGAAAGTTTCCTGAAGCCACTGTACCAGCCTGGGACTTCTACTCCCTTCGTTTCTTATTATGGGAGAAAAATTAACCTTTATTTGGTTAAGCCATTGTAGTAGGTTTCTGTTATGTTCAGTCAAATGCAATCTCGGATATATATGTTCATAATCTCTCCCCTCTGCTTACTATAGCTGTTATCACTTTAAGTATTTCCCTTGCAATATATTTCTATGAAATTTAAATTTTTTCAGCGAAATGACTACATCAATATGGTCGGAAATTACATGTAGTAGAAGATAAATCAATGATTAAAAAAATCTAATAGGGCTTCCCTGGTGGCGCAGTGGTTGAGAGTCCGCCTGCCGATGCAGGGGACACGGGTTCGTGCCCCGGTCCGGGAAGAGCCCACATGCCGTGGAGTGGCTGGGCCCGTGAGCCATGGCCACTGAGCCTGTGCGTCCGGAGCCTGTGCTCCGCAACGGCAGAGGCCACAACAGTGAGAGGCCCGCATACCGCAAAAAAAAAAAAAAAAAAAAATCTAATATAGGATGAGATTTTTGTCACTGACCAATAAATGAAGTCATGTTCAAAGTTTTGCAAAATGAGTCCACCCTACATAACCAATGATTTTAACACAATCTCCCAAAATGAATAACGATTTTCAGTTTCTGGGTCTCCCTAATGTTTTCCACCATTCCAATGTTACTCTTAAGGTTGTATAGAGTTCACATTCTGAAATGAATTTACTCATTAAAATTCTTGAAGATCTCATTTTACTACCTATTTTTTAGGTAGTATAAGCAAAATTTTCCTTCTTAGATTATTGTGAGAATTACATGAATGAATGGTTCTATGCCTAGCATACAGTGAGCAACTAATAAATTATGGAGAATATGAGTGATGACATTCAAATGCCCTTTTACTCCTGCTGTTTTAGCTGCTATAGCAAAGCACACCTATTATCTGATTGTTAGTATCTTATTCAGTCATCAAGACACAGAGGTGATACACTCTTGTCAATGAATGCTTTTCATATTCATTATTCCTAATAAGCATTAACTAAATTTCTTCCACATGCAGATAAGTATATCTCATAGACTAATGATGAGAGTTTACACTGATCTTCATTTTGTAAACCGGCTGTGTTTATTGCTTTCACTGAATTTTTAGGAATTCCAAGATGCATGACATCCAGACCAGAGTCAAGTAGCTTTCCTCTTTATTATATTTCATAATGGTATATATCTTATATGCATTCATTGGGTATTATATACAATTTATCACTTTAGTTTATCTTTTGATAATAATGTTATCGAATAGTTCCCATATTCTCTAAGATTTTGTCTGTGTACATGGAACACGCACATGGCTGGTTAGACTTTATATTTCCTGCAGTCATACCCCTCAAGCTTGCAGAATTGTTGGGGATGAATTTTCCAAATAACTGAACATTAAGTTTGTGTAAAATTTTGCTTGTTTTAAAAACAACAAATTCTCATACTAAATAAATTAGAAAAATCAAAAAATTATGAAAAAGAAAAAAAATCATAATCACATGACCCAGAACTAAAGCAGTTTGTTTAATTATAGTCCACAAATGTACATCCTCTTATTCAGTTAAATTTATATTCTTGTAATTTTCCCATTTCATTTTTATGACTATACTTGCTTATTATAAGGTTATTAATTATATAGACAATTTTCTATTTTATACACTTGGCTGTTATTACATGATTTCTTCCATGATAATAAAGTTTCAATTAAGACTGTTTTCTCAAGTTGTTGGAAATGATAAACATCCCAATTGAAAAATAGATCAAACTTCTATTTCTGATTAAGATGGAATCACTTGTGGCTGCCCAATTCTTCTACTGAAAATAATTATAATTAGTGAATAAAAACCAAAAATATTTCTCTAAAGTATCAGAAATCTGCTGAAGCAAAAATGACTAGAGACTCCAAGATTTCAAACAGCGGAAGATATGGAAGGTTGAAATGATGCTGTATATCTGTATATTCCCTGGAACCTTTACCAATACTGGATGCAGTGAAAGAGGCTGAGTTTTGAGAATTTTCCTGGGCAGAGGGTCATCATTTGAGACACAGATGCAAGAAGAGGTTTTGCTGATCTCCTAGGGCTTCAAATTAAAACCTAATCAAGATCCCAGTGAGAAGGGGGAAACAGAGAGAGAACTGAGGCTGAAACACGCTGATTTTCCCTTCAAAAATTTGCTAATTTCTGAAACTGCATGGGGCTAAAAAGTTAAGAAAAGAGCCTCTGAAAATCAGAATATAATTTTAACAGTCTTGTTATGCAGAAGAGAAAAGCATTTGCATCCAAGACCTTCCTGAGATAGTGTCTTGGGAAACTCATCAAGTTTTAAGTTAAAAATTCCTAGAAGGGTGCTCTCTGAGAACTGGGAAAAACAGACATAGATGGACACTTAACAGTGCTGTGACCCCAGCTAAATTCAGCTAAAAGTCCCTGATTACATTAGAGGTGATCGGGTCATCTATTTGACTAACAGAGGAAAGAGTGAACCCTTCCAGGCAAAACTCCACAATTTTTAATCTACAGTGTCCAATATTCAGTAAAATTTATTATGCAAGGATAGGAATAAATGACCAATAACCAATCAACAAATCTATGATAAAAATAGAAACATAGGGCTTCCCTGGTGGCGCAGTGGGGGCTTCCCTGGTGGCGCAGTGGTTGAGAGTCCGCCTGCCAATGCAGGGGACACGGGTTCGTGCCCCGGTCCGGGAAGACCCCACATGCTGCGGAGTGGCTGGGCCCGTGAGCCATGGCCACTGAGCCTGCGTGTCTGGAGCCTGTGCTCCGCAATGGGAGAGGCCACAACAGTGAGAGGCCCGCGTATCGCAAAAAAAAAAAAAAAAAAAAAAAAAAAAAAAATAGAAACATAGGTGACCCAGATATTGAAACTAGCAGACAAGATTTTTAAAGTAATAATGATCAATATGTTCAAGAAAATATAGGAATGTAGGAATAAATAGAGAAAAACATGAAAAGATGGAGAAGTTCACCAGAGAATTGGAATCTATGAGAAAGAATCCACTGGGAATTCCAGAACTTAAAAATATAACAACTGAAATTAATTTTAATAATAAATTTAATTTAACACATTATATACAAAATATTATCAAATGCACATGTAACATTTGACAAAATCTATCACATGCTGGATGATAAAGCAAGTCACAACAAGTTTGAAATGTTTGGAATCATTCAGAGCATATTCTCAGACAGTTGTGGAATTAAGTCAGAAATGAATAACTATTGTGGTGATCATTTCATAATGTATAAAAGTATTGAATCACTATGTGGTACACATGAAACGAATATAATATTGCTTGTTAATTATAACTCAATTTAAAAAATAGAAAGCAGAGGGGCTTCCCTGGTGGTGCAGTGGTTGAGAGTCCGCCTGCCGATGCAGGGGACACGGGTTCGTGCCCCGGTCGGGGAGGATCCCTCATGCCGCAGAGCAGCTGGGCCTGTGAGCCATGGCCGCTGAGCCTGCGTGTCTGGAGCCTGTGCTCCGCAACGGGAGAGGCCACAACAGTGAGAGGCCCGCATACCAAAAAAAAAAAAAAGAAAGCAGAAAATTCTCCCTGTTAGGAGGTTAATCTATACTACTTCAGAATATATCTACTTAAGAAGGTTGAATTATATTCACATAAATGATAAGCATATGTATATCAAAACCTGTGAGATGCAACTATGACATCTTTACAGTATCCATAAAACCTATTATGTCGTGTACAAAATATATGAACTACAGCAAGTTGCAGGCATTGGACAGCAGTCAATGTGAGGCTGAGGTCCTTCAGAGAGAGGATACTTACAAAGGATGTCTTACTTTTATACTGGTTTTCTTCCTAGGGAAATTTTCTGGGGTGTGGTGCATTTATATAGAATGCAAACGAGCAGTAGTTTCACTGGACAGAAAAGGCAGATATCAGAGTTGGGGATTATTAAGCTGGTTGTGATCTGGAAGAGAAGGTACTTGAAAAAGAGGAGTTATGGATAGGGAAATCCAGACGTTTCCATTGAGCTCCCTCTTGGGTGTCTTGACCAAATCCTGGATTCATTAGAGGGGCACAAGACTCATAAAAGCTAGGTAGAGAGTAACTGCTGGGCAGCAGCAAACTGAGCAGAAAGCCTGGAACTTGTTTTGTATTATGGAGACTTGGGTGGTCAGGCCTAAATAGAGTAGAAAGTCTTTATGAACAAATCAAAGACCAAGTTGAGATATCAGGTTAAAGAGTGTATGGACTGAATTCTGTTCTCTCAGAATTCATATGTGGGAACCTTAACCCCCAGTGCGACTGCATGTAAAGATGGAAACTTTAAAGAGGTAATTAAGGTTAAATAAGTTCAGAGAGATTGGGCTCTAATCCAATAGGACTCGTGTTCTTATAAGAAAGGGAAGAGATAACCACAGATATCCATACACAGAGAAAAGGCCATGTGAGGACATGATGAGAAGGTGGCTATATGCAAATCAAGGAGAGAGACCTCAGAGAATCTCATCCTGCTGAGACCTTGATCTTGGACTTCCAGCCTTCAGAATTGTAAGAAATTAAATTTCTGTTGCTTCAGCCACTCAGTATGTGATTTTGTTATGGCAGCCCTAGCAAACTCACACAAAATGTAAAGTTAGCTGCACATTAGGATTGAGGGCTACAATCTAGAAGTATGGGGGAAAAAAAGAAAAAACTGTAATAGACCTCTTTGAAGAAAGCCTAAAACCAGAGCATGACAGATCAACATATCCTATTAGACTTAACTGTCTGCCAACATAAAACAATATTTTTTGAGGAAAAATAATGTAACCCAGTGCCTCTTCAAGATATTATCTGAATTTTTCAGAATGCAATAAAAAACACAATTATGTATGGAAAGAAGAAGGGGAAAGAACCATACAAATAAAGAAGGAAAAGGACTCATCAAAATAAATTTGTTGAAAACTAAAACATTTAAAAAAACCTTAAAAGCAGTTAGAGAAAAACAATACATTCATAGAGGAAAATAACAATTGGGGAAAAACCCATAGATTTCTCAAAAGAGGTATGGAAGTATAAAACAATGGAACAAATCTTTAAAAAAACAGAAAGAAAAGAATATCAACCCAGATTTTGAAATTCATTGAAAATATCCTTTGGACATGAATGGCAAAATAAAGACATCCTCAAATGAAAGAAAACAAGAAAATTCATTACTAGCAGTCTTGCTCTAATAGAAAAGTTAAAGGAAGTTCTTCAGGCTGATAGGAAATATCAGAGGAAAACTTGAAACTTTAGGAAGTAAGGAAGAGCAACAGAAATAGTAAATATCTGGACAAATACAAAAGACTATTCTCTTCTCTTAAGTCTGGTTATAGATATATGACTGTTAAAAACGAGACTTCTAATGTTTTCTGGTGTGTTTTTTGATTTACATAAATGTAACACATTTAGCAACTATAACATAAATGTCAGTTGGCATTTATGCTTATACGATTGCAAGGTTTCTATGTCTTCATTGAAGTAGTACATTATTTCCCCTAGCAACCAATAATAAAAATAATACAAAGAGATATCGCTAGAAGAACAATAGACATGTTAAAACAGAATATTAAAATATTCTAAGTAATCCAAAGCAGGGTAGGCAAGGGGAAGCAATGGAACAAAAAAGAAGGAGCAAATAGAAAAAGAAAATAAATTGATGCATCTAAATTCAACCATATTAATAACTATGTTAAATGTTAATTGTTCAAACACTCCATTTAAAAACTGAGTAACAAGGAAGATCCTACTAGAGGCTAAATACAAAGGTAGAAATATATTGAAAGTAAAAGATGAGAAAAGATCTACCACACAAAAGTAAGCAAAAGAATGCTATAGTGTCTATAAAATGAACTTTAAGACAAAGAGAATTTACTGAGATAAAGAGGAACATTTCATAAAGATAAAAAAGATTAGGATTGAATGAGTGATACACCTTTCTTCTGTCTGATTGGCAAAGAGGGAAATTTGGAAGGGGGAGTAGGGAAGAAAGCTCTCCTTTTATACAACAATCATAATATGGGGTTATAACATTTTTTAAAGAACATATATGGAAATTGATTATATGGAAAGCAACTTCCTTAAACTGACCAGTACCCTTGGAAAGTCAATGTGTACCACTAGGAATAAAAGTAGATGGATGTTACCTTAAAATGATTGATTGTGCATGTGATTATGGAAATTTATAATACCCACATATAGCTATATAAAATACACAAAAATATGTAAAATGTAATCACTGAAATGAATTTAGTAATAATAGGCATAATAACTAAAACAGTTTCACCATGCCAATATGCCACTATCAAATTTGCTAACTCTCCTTCACTTATAATATTCAGTGTTAGTTAGAATGGAAAAATGATAATAAAAGGCACATTTATCATAACAGTTTTAGTGGTTAGTTTGCAATATATGACAAGATCCTGAAAAACGTTCCAAACTTTGTCTATGTTGTGTAAAATGTTTTTGAAGGGCATATTTCTTTTTTTATTAAGCAGAGCATGGCAAACAGTCAAACCTTTCTATGATTACTCAGAGCAATAATTTAAATGTTAATGCACTTAAGAGGCCATGATAGTCTCCGGTGTCCTTGTCGTTCCCCTTGCCCCCATTTGAAATGATCCTGGTCTCTGAACATCTAGCCATAACCAAGCAAGAACTTATCAATATAGGTTACTTGAGTGCCTCTGCTTTCACGACACACACGCATGCCTGTACGCACACATGCAAAATTAAGATACCTATCTCGTTTCGTCAGAGTCTCTGCTCTGGTAGAGATCACGAGACTTCCTTAGGACTTTTCTATCTTTATTTTTCCAGGACATATAATAAAATATTTTGTAAAACACTTCCAGACCAAAAAGAATGAAAAATACTGAACAGGATGATTTTGCTGTGGAGTGGATTTCTGGGGTTGTTTAATGGATAGACGTCAATCAGAAAAGAGGTTTCTTAGTGATTTGCAAGTGACCTAGCCCTGTTTCATACTGTAAGCTCATAAAAGTAAATGAAGGCACAGAAAGCATAATATGAGGTTGGACATGCAAGAAATAAAAATCAAAGGATTGAAAGAGAGCAAAAAGTTTCAGGACATATTTTAGGAGATGAACACAGTGGTCTAAAATTAACAAAATGAAATTCACTGCAGAGAAACATAAAGTCCTTCCCTTAGGTTAAAACAATGGTACGAACAAGTCCAGATTGGGATGTCATAGATTCTGGACAGTGATCCCCTGTACCAGGCCTGCACTGGCTGCATCCAGTCCTTGGGACATGAGTATTCATGGAACGAAATGATACACACTCCATTCGATCTGTTTAGGGAAATTTCCTTCCAGTGCCTTCAAGGGAAGATTGAATTTCCTAACTATTGCAAACTGCTGCTAATTCTATTCAGAGGTGAACATCAGTGACACCAGCTAATCTAATTCCCCACAGGCTTGGAAAGCTATCTTCATCCTAGTATGGACATGAAAATTAAGCCCCACTAGGTCTACTATACCTAGCAGACCTCTGATGCCACCTGGATCCCCTTCAGAGTCACTTAGTTGTGACTCTCAGCACTGCCATCCCCAGCTGCCACGTAATATTCAAACCCTCTGGTCACTTTGCTTCTCATTAATTGTCACCCTCTCACCATTCTGTGTACTCCTCTGGAATTTTTGGCTTAACACAATTAAACCCTCCTACATTATTATTTTTAATTAGTTTTAATTTTATTATTAAAATTCATTAATGTGTACCAATTTTTAGGAGACCTCTTCAGGTTGACATGTATCCATTAACTTCAAGTTTCATAATTCTCACTCTTTCCATATAATTTAACATTGTTCTTCATTAAGCATAAATTACTCTTACTTACCTGCACTGCTTAACTATCAATGTACTAGAGTGTGGCCAAAAACTACAATTCAACTTTAGTAGATAGATTTACAGTAGCTGTTGCTCTAAATGAGGAGTATTCAACCAACTTCTGCTTATTTAACTCAGTCTCTTTTATTTAAAACTAAAATCTGTTCTAGTTCCAGCAAAATTTAACAATAGGTAATCCATATGCCTTTTACTTAGAAACTTACATGAATTTCTTAATAAAATTTTGTCAGAAATGTGATTTCCCTAATTTGTTAAAAAGGTTTTTAGGCTAGATTTAAAACTTTGAATCAATTTGCTTAATAGACTAAGTACTAGTTCCTTCATTTTTTTTTACTGTGCTCACTTCTGTATTTCTAAATAAGTTTCTCTGCTACTGATTCTTGGTCTATCCTATTTAGCTACCGTCTACTGATTGCTTGTAATGATAATTGAGGGTTTAGTTCTCTTTCAATCACCCTTCAGTTTCACTCTCTTGGACCAATCATTCCCTCATTTGTTCATCAGCTCATCAATTATTTGCTAAATACCAATTCAGCGACAGACCATGTTCTAGGCATTGAACATACGGCAATATTACTTACCTCATCACAGCAAACACAGCAATTCATTTTTCCATATTATACCATCAGATTGTGAGATTGTGACTCTAGCTATGCCTCTAGCAGCCCAGCCCAGCATTTTCTTGGACCAGGCGCCTCTGAGCGGTGAGGAAAGTGAAGTGAACAATTGGTCCCATGGAAATGGGCCTCTTCCTGCACCTCCTGTGCAGTAAAGTGGACCCCCTAGTGGGACACTATATTATGTGCGATCACAGGCTGCCACTGTGGTCCTGGCTAAGGCTCAGTGAGGGGGGCAACAAAATAGGGGAAACGAAGCATTTATATTAAAATATTCTCTGAGGAAAAATAGTGAAGAAGATGGTGCTAGATATTTAAAGAGTGCTGCCTTTGATTTTCTAAGTAGACAATTATACTGTTAACAGATCATCAGGTTGGTGTCTTCCCTTTTGAAATCTCATACCTTTTTTTCCTTATCTCATTACACTGAATTTTAATGAGCGTAACATTTTCCCATAAAGTATGATGTCCCATATAAGATTTTCCTATCAGATTTTGCTTTATGGGGTCAACGTTTTCTGAGTCCTTTTTTCCATGATTTCTCTTTGTGTAGAATGCCCTTCCTCAACTCAGTATCAGTCTCCCCGGATTTGGTTGCCTCAACCGATAACTACTCTTTGTCAGGATCCAGGCTAAAGCTCTATTTTTATCTTTACTTTCAAAGTGTTTCTTGATTCTTCAGGAAAAGCCTACATTTTAAAAAATTAGGAAATTTAAGTAATTTGTCATATATACGTTTACAATTTTTAGCAATATGTACTCACGTTTGTGTCCATGAAATCTCAAAATATCCCAGAAATCAATAAATAACCTACCGTTACTTGTTGAACATAGGTAACGAGGAACTTGCACACAACCTTGCACATGGGGAGTGAAGGATACACTACTCAGGGCAATAAGGCACGTGGATGATAGATTTACCACTTCAAGGTGAGCAGGGTTTTGAAACATGACCTTGGTTTGGGGGTCATTTTTGGGTTTTGTTTGTTTTTTGCATTTCTCTTTTGAACTGGAAAAATAAAACTCTCTGGACTTTCAGAGTTGAAAGAGGAAAAAAACGTGTATGCTTTATCTACTAACTACTAACTCTCCTCACACTTTTTTCTACCAAATTGTTTTAAAGAAACTTCACTCTTCAAACCTTTGTCCTTGTGAATGATCCCTGTGAATGATCACGGGGTGAGGTGATACAGCTTAGACAGCCTGTAAGAGTGACTGCTTATAAGACTGACTGCTTGTAAGACTAACTTGTAGGTGAACTTGTTCGAGTGCTTTGCCCTCGGAGAGGTTTTGTTTCAAGGAAACATTGAAAACTGTCACATCACTAACGTGACCAGTGCCAGAGCATACTCACGCTCTTTTGAAGATATTGAGGTCAGGCAACTGGTTGACAAAACTCCTGTTTGTGAGCAAAGGGGAGTGTATTTATGACACCCAAATGCATAGTTGTGTCAATGTAAGAGGATGAATTTGTAAGGCTATCCCTTATCTCAGTAAGAAATATTATCTGGAAGCCTGACCCCATGTGTAGATACAGTTTTTAACACTAAATCTCTGTGATTTGGAGAATCAGTTTTGCAATCTTCACCAATATGAAATATGAGCCTCCAGCCTTGAAATATTATAAGCTGCTAGAATAAACACCATATGGGTTACCAAGATGATTTAGAAGAACAAACTTGTGTTTCGCGTATACAATCCTGGAAGTTAGATTTCCCTTTGAGCTAATAAATTTTTCCAATGCCTTTCTGACAACTGATAGACCAGTACACTCCCACCCAAATTAATTTTACTGAATGTAAATTATACCTTAATAGAAAAATATACAGTTAAATATATCTGAGAAAATATCAATATTCACAACATATTAATAAAATCAGAGCTTATACTTAGGGATTTTCCAATATTTATTAGGTTCCTCCCTACTCCCATTGTACAATGTATTTTCTTTCTCTGCTGGTGATCAAAGTCCGTGGACTCTGCCGGGAGAGTGACTCCTTGGAGTGGGTGAATAGTGTCCCCCAAATAGCCACTTCCGCCTGGACGCTCAGAATATGACCTTATTTGGAAATGGAGTCTTTGCAGATATCAACAATGAACTTAAGATGAGGTCAGACTGGGTTAGGGTGGGCCCTAAATCCAATGCTGGGTCCTTACTAGAGGAAAGGACACACAGACACACACAAGGAAGAAGGCTATGGGAAGACAGAGGCAGAGATTTGAGGTGCAGCTACAAGCTAAGGATGGCATGCAGACACCAGAAGCTGGGAAGGGGCAAGGATAGATTCTTCCTTAGAACCTTCCAAAAGGAGCAGAGTCCTGCTGATAGCTTGATTTCAGACTTATAGACTCCAGAACTGTGAGAGGATACATTTCTGTTCTTTCTAAGCCCCCCTGTATGTGGTAATTTGTGTTAATGCAAGCCTAGGAAATGAATACACTTCTCTTCTTGGCCAAAGGACCAGTAGGACAGCAACAGCTGGTGTGTCCCTGGTGGAAATATACCTTCTCTGGGGACCAGGGCTTCAAAACCTGCAGAACCCAGCACTGCAAGGACAGAAAGCACAGTTTGTAAAATGAGACCCTGCTGTTTTTACCCCTTGATTCCTGACCCGTGTATTCTTCTTCTCAGAGACACATCGCTATTGAAGGGACTTTGACTCAAAGCGTACGCTGTGTCCTGGGAGAATAGCACCCATTCTTTGGGCATGCCGCCTCTGAGCTGGCACTCTAGCTATGCCTCTAGCAGCCCAGCCCAGCACTTTCTTGGACCAGGCGCCTCTGAGCGGTGAGGAAAGTGAAGTGAACAGTTGGTCCCATGGAAATGGGCTCTTCGTGCACCTCCTGTGCAGTAAAGCGGACCCCCTAGTGGGACACTATATTATGTGCGATCACAGGCTGCCACTGTGGTCCTGGCTAAGGCTCAGTGAGGGGGGCAACAAAATAGGGGAAATGAAGCATTTATATTAAAGTATTCTTTTTCATTACTAATTAGTTAATTTAAATAATAATATAATTTTAATAAAATGTATGTTTTCACTAACGTTTGACAACAGATGTAAAACATATATATTATGACTTTAGCTGTCATTATATGGTGTCTATGTTTACTCCCCCATCTTTTTAGGGCCCAATATTAGAACTATCATTATCTTTATTATAATAAGCATTACTCAAGAGTTTTATCTGATTACAGCATGTGAGGTATACCCTAGTGTATGCTTGTGATATAAAATTTGTTTTAATTCAAGTCAATCAACATTTATTAAGTAACAATGGTACTGAGGGGGTGTCCCTTTGAAATGTTCCATCACAGAAGAAAATTTTTTAAAGTTGTATTAGTTATCTTTTTCTGTGTAACAAATTGTCACAGCATTCTGTGGCTTAAAACAATAGTAATCCTTTATTTAAAATTTGTATTTATTTAATTTATTTATTTTTGGCTGCATTGGGTCTTCTTTGCTGCATGCGGGCTTTCTCTAGTTGCGGCGAGTGGGGGCTACTTTTCATTGCGCTGCACGGGCTTCTCATTGCAGTGGCTTCTCTTGTTGTGGAGCATGGGCTCTAGGCTTGCGGGCTTCAGTAGTTGTGGCACGCAGGCTTCAGTAGTTGTAGCATGCTGGTTCAGTAGTTGTGGCGCATGGGCTTAGTTGCTCCGTGGCATGTGGGATCTTCCAGGACCAGGGCTCAAATTCCTGTCCCTTGCATTGGCAGGTGGATTCTTAACCACTGCGCCACCAGGGAAGTCCTAGTAATCCTTTACTGACCTGTCAGTTTCTGCAGGTGAGGAATTGAAGGGGACTCAGTGAGGACAGCTGTCCTGTGCTCCATACACGGAGCCTCTGACGGAAGATATGAAGGCTGTGAGCTCGGACCACTTGAGGCTAATCCATCCATGAATCTGGGTTTGATGCTGGCTGTTGGCTGAAAGCTTAGCTGTCACCTTCAGCTGGGACACCTTCATGTGGTTTCCCCGTGTGGACCGGGCTTCCTCGCAAGATGATGGCTGGTTCTCTGTGCGAAGAGAGTGAGAATGAGAGAGAATGAAAGAGAAAGAGTGAGAGAACCAGGAAGAAGCTGTGTTCTTTGAATGACCTTGCCTCAGAAAGTCAATGGCATCACTTCAGCTTTATTCCATTGGTCAGTTGGGGCCAGAATCCCCGCCACCCCAGTTTCAGGGCGAGGAGACAGACCACCCTTGTCTGTGGGAAGAGTGCCTGTCCCACTGGAAGAAGAGGTGAGGGATAGGGTAAAATACACTCCCACAGGGATGAAAGAACCCCCATCAGTGTGTGTTTTGTGTGCCTGATACTGTATGAGTGTTTTAACCACATTTGTCATGGAATCCTGACATCACTTCCATGAGACAAATAATGTCTCTCTTTTTTTTTTTTTACTGTATTTAGGCAAAATCATGTCAGTGTATAATTATATAAAAATATTGGATGTTGCCAAATATTTTACACTCCAAGTCTTTTTACCCAAGGCTGATAACAGGGAACCATTAGACCTTCACTCCTCCCATTTCTTGTTCACACCATAAGAGGGCAAGACACAGGCAGTGCGAGTGTGTTCCTGATAAATCATTAATTTTTTTGTGCTAGACTGCTGTTTTTATTAAATTCAATATTTGTGTATGTGTTGAGTGATTGTGTTCTTTTTTTTTTGGAAAGGAAATGGGGGTTGAATCAGAAATCACATTTTTTTCAGGGATGCCATTAAACAGAAGACTTTTTTTTTTTTTTTTTTTTGCTGTACGCGGGCCTCTCACTGTTGTGGCCTCTCCCGTTGCAGAGCACAGGCTCCGGACGCGCAGGCTCAGCGGCCATGGCTCACGGGCCCAGCCGCTCCGCGGCACGTGGGATCTTCCCGGACCGGGGCACGAACCCGTGTCCCCTGCATCAGCAGGCGGACTCTCAACCACTGCGCCACCAGGGAAGCCCATAAACGGAAGACTTTTTAATCTGAGTCTGATTAAAATGTTTGTTGCCTGAAGGAAATGAGTTTTTTATTTCACATGATTATCACAGAAAGTCTTACCTTAAAAGGATATCATAAATCATTTGAATAAACTCCCTCATTTTGCATGTGAAGCCTAAAGAAGATAAGTTATTTGGCCAAGGTCACAAGAGTTAGGTTGAAACATCAGACCCAAGGTTATGCTTTAATTATAACTTATTTTTAATTAAAAAAAATAGAGAAATGAAATTATGCTTTAAGATACCACACTGATATTGACGTGCCTCCTATTATTTGCTAGATTCATCATTGAATGAGAGCGGACACTTGTTGAAAAACATTATACCACATCAGTCAAAATGATTATGCAAAATTTTTAAATGTGGTGATAATTGCAGAAGGTTACTATGAAAAAGGATTTGCTGTTACTATTGTAAATTTCAGCCTGACATTTGATGCATCAACATTGTATTTTACAACCAGAATGCCACTCGAAATTCTATATATAGTAAGTAGTCTAAATTTGCTGGAAAAAGGGAAGCACATGCATACACAGGTATTTCTGAATGTTGTTGGCAGCTTTACCAGAGCAAGTTTGTCTTTTAACTTTTGATTATTAAACAGCAGTTGAGTAGACATTTTCTCTGTATCAGACATGATTTATCTTTGCAAACATAATTTTCTTCCACAAGACAAAGAAACTACTAATGGTCATTTTTATTGCACATAGTAAAAAAAAAAAGTAAAATCGATTACAGTTGTGAACAATAAGTAGTATGCAAAACAGTCAAATATGTGTATATTTCACACATAAGAAAAAATATGGGACACTAATGGATTTTATTGACAAATTCATAAAAGAGCAGCCTTCCAAGACCGACATATTATTTATCTTAAAATTTCAAAATTAATACTAGTGATGGAAATACTCTTTGTCATTTATTTATTTTGTGTAATTGACAAATAAAAATTCTAGGATGATCCAATATATGTATTTATTGTGAAATGATTACCATAATAAACTTAATTAACATACCCATCACCTCACATAATTACTTTCTTCTGTGTGTGGTGAGAACACTTAACATCTACTGTCTCAGCAAATTTCAAGTACACAATACAGCAGTATTAACTGTACTCACCATGTTGTACATTAGATCCATAGAACTTATTCATCTTATAAATGAAAATTTGTACCCTCTGACCAATATCTCCCCATTTCTTCCACCCCTTAGCCCCTGACAACCACTGTTCTACTCTATGGTTCTGTGAATTTGACTTTTCTAGGTTTCATATATTAGTGAGATTATTCACTTATATGTTTGCTTATATATTTGAGTATTTGATTTCTGTGTTTGGATTATTTCACTGAGCATAATATTCTGCAGGTTCATCCATGTTGTCAAAAATGGCAGGATTTCCTATTTATGGCTGAATAATGGTCTACTGATTCCATTGTGTGTGTGTTTGTGTATTACATTTTCTTTATCCATTCATCTGCTAAATAGACCCTTAGGTTGTTTCCATATCTTGGCTGTAGTGAATAATGTTACAATGAACAGAGGAGTGCAGATATCTCTTTGAGATACTTATCTCATTTCCTTTGGATATATACCCAGAAGTGAGCTCGTTGAATCATATAGTAGTTCTATTTTCAATTTTTTGAGGAAATTCTGTCCTGCATTCCATAAAGACTGTGCCAGTTACATTCCCACAATAGTGTCCAAGAGTTCCCTTTTCCTTACACACTTGCCTACACTTGTTATCATTTATCTTTTTGGTAATAGCCATCCTAACAGGTGATATCTCATAGTGTTTTTTATTTGCTTTTTCTTTATGATTAGTGACATTGAGTATTTTTTCATATGACATTTTTAGAAAAATATCTATTCAGGTCCTTTACTTATTTTTCAATCATGATACTTTTATTTTGTTTTTTGCTATTGCGTTTTGTGAGTTGCTTACATATTTTGTATATTAACCTCTTCTCAGATATATGGTTTGTGAATATTTTTTCCCCATTTTGTAGGTTGCCTTTTCATTCTGTTGATTGTTACCTTTGTTGTGCAGAAACTTTTTAGTTTGATAAAGTCCCAATACTCTCTCTCCTAAACATACTCAAGCATATCTGATGTGAAAGGAGATTTTTTTCAACTCTATCTCATGATCTGTTAGAAATAAGTTTATATTATTTTAATTAAACAATGACTAAAATCCTGCTTTTAAAAATTGGAATAGATTACCAGGAATGCTGATGTTCGTTTATGAATTGATGTATCAGCATACACAGAAGTCTCAATCAGATAACCAGCACATAGTTAGAATGTGTCGTTAGAATATAGTGTTTAGCCTCAATATTATGTAATCAATAAAGTTGAAAACTCACAACCTGAGTTCATGTATAATTACCCAAAACTGCTTGGGTTTGCTATGGACTAAATTGTGCCTCCCCCCACCAACCCTGCACCACTTCAATTCACATGTTGAAGCCTTAACCCCCATGTGGTATTTGGAGATTAGAGCTTTAGGGAGGCAATTAAGGTTAAATGAGGTCATAAGTGTGGGGCCCTAATCTGATGGGATTGGTGTCCTTATAAAAGGAGGAGGTGAAACCAGAGAACTCTCTGTCTCTCTGTCTCTTTCTCTCTCCCCCTCTCCTGTCTTGTGTGTGTGCACATGAACTGAAGAAAGACCATGAGAAGACACAGCAAGAAAGTGTCCATCTGTAAGCCAGGAAGAGAGGTCTTACCAGAAACTGACTCTGTTGGACCATCACCTCGGACTTGCAGCCACATGAACTGTGAGAGAATGAATTTCTGTTCTTTAGGTTACCTAGACTCTGGGCTCTTGTTATGGCAGCCCAAGCAGACTAATACAGATTTCTCAACAAACTAGACAGAATAACTGCATTATTGCACCAATAATCTCTCATTTGTGAGAGAAATATCAGTCTTTTTTTAAAGTACAATTTTTTCATCCTTAGAGTTCATAAATCCCATTCACATATTATGTAACAATAACTAGAAAAATATGGGTGGTTGAAACAGGAAAATAGAGTTAAAGTGGATGGTGAACAGAAATAGTGGATGGTGTGTTTTACAGCACACCATAGGAGAGAGGAAGCTGGGTTAAAATCATCAGAGACTTGGATTTGCATTTTTAACTAACAGGTAAGTGAAGGGATATAAAAGAGAGGCTTATCATTAAAAATCCTGCCTATCATTGCTGGAAAGTCACATTGAATAACATTGTTATATAATTTAGGTATTGATCTGCTATCCGATGTAGTAAATTTACTAGCATATTAACTCATCTTATTAATTCCTCATCCATTATCTAACCATTTTCCACTCTCCGGGAGTATCCCATCCTCAGCAGATTCTAAGTGAGGCCAATGGTGGATGAGCTCGGACTGAAGCATGTTCTCCCTCCCTCAGCTTTGCTGCACCACTTTGCCTGCTCTGGAGATCATGGAATCTGATATTCTTCTCATCCATTCTACACCATTAAGTGGCAGGCTGGTCTTTCTCAGCTGACTGAAGCATGTGAGCAGGCTAAAGCAAACAATGGCATAATTGTTGATTAATATTAAGATACATATAAGAGAATGAGGAAGACTTCAATATCTCAAAGTTGTATTTTCATTAGAATAGGTAATAAATAGAATCTAGGGTTGGGATATTGTTTAGGTGACAGAGTAAAGTTAGAAATATTTTTTAAAATGTCACAAACTATAAATGCTATGTCTCTATGTCATTTTGCGTGTAAAGAAACCTAAAATAAACACATTTTCTGTTAAATTATAAGGCTATGTTTATATTTAATTTCCATTTAAGGATTTCTCTTCTATTCCTTTCATCTCATAAAACAAACAACCCATCACCTCCACAGGTACCACCCCCAACACACAGGGAACGCACACACACGTGTGCGTGCGCACACACACACACACACACACAGACTCACTCACACACTTCTTGTATGTGATATGTGGTCACAGACTTACCATAGGCCTACTAGGACTCTAGGTAAGAGGACCAATTTTGTGGTCTCCAAAATGATGAAAATACATGGCCACACAAAAACTTGTATACAAATATTCATAGCAGCATTATTCATAATAGGTAAAAAGTGGGAACAACCCAAATGGCCTTTAGCTGACAAACAAAATGCAGTACAATTGACCCTTGAACAACAGGTCTGAACTGTGCAGGTCCACTTATACACAGATTTTTTCCATAGTAAATACTACAGTAACTACACAATCCAAGATCCTACTTTGTTTATTGGTGTCTATATCCTTTCCATATAAATAGGCTTGGGGAATAAGGGTTTCAAGAGGATCCAAACTTTACATTATGAACAATCTGAAAGATAATACTTTTCATTCATATATTCGATCTTGATTTTGATATGAAATGAAAATTAGGTTAGATCACATTTAGTAATTAAAAAATTATTGTATGAGGAGATATCTCTAAAAATAGACTTAAATATGCTTTTGCATTAGAAGATAAAAATCCAACCAGTTAAAAAAAAGCTGTTGAGTTTCGGGATTTTTTTATTCTATAAATTACCACAAAAAGCAACATAATCAAAAGGAACACTGGAAAAAATTACAAACGAGTTAGTATTGTATTTTGCTCTCAATTCTATAGCAAATATGATTCTTAATAGCAAAAGAAATATTTGACACAGACTTTTATTTTTTTCTGACAGACTTTTGTTATGAACATGGATACTAAACCAAGGTCTGTAAAACTATAACAGCTTTTAAATAGATTTTTTTCACATGAAATTACTTTCAGCTTTTATTCAGTTTTATGGATCCAATACACATTGATAAAAGAAGTCACAATAATTGAAAATGAGTACTTAGTGATACAGCACCTTTCACAAGATATTTTGCAACCTTTAATACCAGTGAACAATAAATGATAAAAATTTATACTTATATCATGCCCACTGGATAACTACCAAGTCAGGGAGGGGAGAGGGAACGCTGTATTGACTTAAAAGGAAGGCTTCAGGTGTGCTCTGGTTGCAGGGGTAGACATGGAGAAGCTGGAGGTGAGCTAGCTAAAAGTAACTGGTCTGACTTAGAAGTGGTGACAGAAAACAGGGAAGCTGGCAATTACTGAACAAGTCCTTAATGTTTTGGGCTGATTGCTTTAGAGCTTGTGGTTTGGCTTCCTGGGTTGGTAGTTACAGGGGATGTGGGTCAGCGTTCTGTTGTTATATATGATCTAGTCATTGTCTATTTGTATATTCAAACATTCATTTGTATATTCAAGTCCTAATCCCCCCTCTTGCTCGTGAGAAGTTGAACAGTTCAGGAAAGGCTAAATTTCTAGATCTTTATGGCTTGGGGGGTGGTCCATATTTCTCCTTAGTCAACTGTATTTAGAGATCTTCTTGAACTTTTTGTTGTTGTGTCATCATGGAAATTACCTGGCAAGAGAACAACTGCACAGAAGATTTAAGATTCTGGGATAGAATGCATCAGACCAGCGTCAGGACCACTATCACACACACACACACACAGACACACACACACACACACACACACACACACACACACACACACACACCCCAAGAACAAATAACATTCCCTGTAAGATGCTTTGGCACCAGTAACCCCAACTGCCCACCTCAGGCCAAGAAAACAAACCCCATAGGGCATGAGAATCAACCTTAGAGAGCCAAGTAGTTTTTTCCTTAAGGCGATGTATAGCCTGTTATACCTCACCTGTTTCATTGATCCAAATACAATACAAAATATTAGCAATGGCACAGACACCACCACGACTCGCCAACAAGAAATCTAGAGCAAAGTAATTGTTCATCATGACTTTTGCCAACATGTTGAGACTGATGTGCTTCCGATTTATGGCAAAATGTTATCATTAATTATATTTGTCAAAGTTAGCGATCAATTTATTACAGTCTTTTCTGTTTGTATAATTCCCTTCCTTTGGGAACACTGCTCGAATTGTTTGCAGAAATAATGAGTCAGTATTTCTCCCAGGTATATTGCCTGCATGGTCAAGAATGGCCTTGTTTTGAAGCTCATGTCTTGTTTTGAATCTCCTGCCTTGGTTATTTGTGGGATTAGTATCTCTGTGTACAGACAAATTTTGAAATACTATCCTGAAGTTCAGGAAGCTTTAGTCTGAGACAAACAGGTGCATGTATCTTGATCACAAAGGAAGGTAATACTTGGTCAGGGTACATGGAGATGGAGGAGAAAAGATATTTATTATTACAACATAAGGTCAGAACCAAGGTCTTACATTATCTGGGCTACATATTTGGATCTCTATCAGTGTCTTCTAGGTGGCAAATAATTAGCTTATTTTCCTATGAAGGTTGTTGAATTCAAATTTAGAATTACCTAGGGTCTGACAAACAGATTGTAACAATTGGCTTTTCTTCTGGTTATAGATGGATTTGTTTAAGGTCATTTGCCCATGGAGGGGCAAGTGGAAATACCATCAGCTGTAATTCTCTATGGTTTCATTTGATGAGACCAGAGTTGCCCAGAGGCAATTTATCAGGGGGTCTGGTGATGGACAACTGATCCAGCAGTCTGTAAGACTGAGGGCATTGGATTTCTGAGAATCCTTAGCATGGGACCTTCTCTTGGAATAGTCTTCGAATTGTGTGGAATTCTGAATTGATTATTTAATTGTGAAATGTCAACCTAAGGATTGACTTCTTGAAATTTCACTGCTGTACTTGTTAACAGTAAGATAACAATAAGATATTTGTTGTTAACTGATAAGATACAATAGCTAAAATATACTCAAATCCCCTGGAGAGTGGGAGGTGGATAAAATCCATCTGATGGTGTTCAAAGGTCGGTTCAAGAGCACTTCTTCTCTGATGTGTCTTCTAGTGCATGAAATCTTCTGGTTGAACATTATGAAGAGATTGTTCAGGAAGATGTTATAGGAAGCTGAGGTTAACCTGTTGGTGATAGGACTGGCTATAGTACATGAGTCCCTTGCAACATTTTGCCATGTCTTCATGCAGCAGGGAAGAGTCTAGTAAGAAGCTGAAATTCCTACAGGCACCAGTCTTCCAGCTACCAATTCATAGGAAGATAATGGATATGTCTCTGAGGGAAGAAACCATATGGCCATAAAGGATAGTGGGAGGTCCTTTAGAAAAAGGAGCTTCAGGGTTTCTGAAAGCTTTGCTAATTCTAATGTAAGGATGTCATTTGTTCTTTCAACCTTCCCAGCAGATTGTAGGTAATAATGGCATTGTGGTATTTGAGTAAGTGTTCGTGCCTTACAGAGGTTTTTGTTTTGTTTTGTTTCTGTTTTTGTTTTCTGTAATGCATCCTGTAAAGTTAGTAGAGTTTCAGTCTCTTCGTAAAAAGTTGGTATGCTCCTGGTTGGAAACAAAATCAAGTAGCTTTCTGGAAACTGTAATTGCTGTAGATCTTCAGAAATGAATATTTTCAACCCATCCTGAAAATATACATATACAATTACTGAACAATGACCCTGAATAAAAATCCACCTCAAGGTGTTCAGAGGGACCTTAGAAGCTTTGGTTCATGACTGTGTGTCACCTTTACACTTATGCTATTGACAGTTGACATAAGCCATGAAAATATGTCAGCTATCTTTTTAAACTTTCTCCACTAAGGTTGATTGAAGAAAGTAATCAATTTATATGTATCATGACAAGAAGTTTCATGGAGAAATTTAACTAATCTCCATTTAAAATCATCTGGTACCACCAAGAGTCTGTTTTGGGAGTGAGATTAACAGAGTGAAGGGTACAACCAGATCGTTTCATTCTTCCTTTTCAAAATCAGAGACTAAACATTGTATTCTATAATGGCCTCTTTGACTCTCTCCAGAGATTTATCTTTTGAGGGTTTAGATAGAATTGTAACTGGTTAAGCTTACCTGTTTGGCTGGACAATTTCTTTTAGTTTCCATATTATTATTTTTTTATATGGGCTTAAAGCTTTACAAGAGCTATCTCTTTACAAATAGGAGTACAACGAAAAGTTTCTTGACTTGTAGTCCATTTTTGTTTTCAGTGGGTGTTCCAGGTAATGAGAAAACTTTTTGTTTCCAAAACATCCCAGAGTCATGTACTACTCCAAAAGCATGCCTGCTATCAATATGTATATGCACTCTGAACTTTGGCTTATTGAAAAATTCTAGCAAGTTCAATAAGTTCTTCCATCTGGGCAGATTTTATCTCAGGTAGAGGACTGTATCTAAAGGAGAGTTTATTATTTTTTTAAAGGTTTCTTTTGATGTGGACCATTTTTAAAGTCTTTACTGAATTTGTTACAATATTGCTTCTGTTTTTTGTTTTGGTTTTTTGGCTGCAAGGCATGTGTGATCTTAGCTCCACAACCAGGGATCGAACATGCACCCTCTGCATTGGAAGGTGAAGTCTTAACCACTGGACCACCAGGGAATTCCATAAAGGGAGAGTTTAAATTAGTGGTGGCATATAGTTTGATAACCTACAGACTCAGTTTTGAGTAGGACACACCAACAAGTAATATTAGGTCAGTGTTCTCAATGGGAGCCTCTGATACATCTAAGTGAGGTATCAAAAGTTTCCTAACCCACATAAGATAATCCCAAGGTCCCTCTTTTCCAGATAGGGATTTGAGAATGGTGGGACTCAGGATGTTGTAATGGTGAATAGTAGTATAAGAGGAAGAAAGTAACAGAATCTCACAGCACCAATTAGCTGGCTGTTGTGTGGCTACTGACTGAGAATCAGGAGGTGAAGTACGGAGCCTAGAGCTAGTTTAGCACAAGTATTGACAAGTTTTTAGTGGTAACTATTGCCCTAAGATGAGTGTGAGGGGCGGTTGAGGATAAGCCTTTGCAACTGGGTAAAAGGTGAGACTATATGTAGTAAGTGATGAATTTTTGATCGTTCCCATAAACCATCAAAAGGGCAGAAAGGGTTGTCCAAATCACTCATGCGTAGGTAGACAAAAATAAATAAATACATAAAAATAAAAAGTATTTTGTAGCTAAGGAAGCTTTTAAAGAAACTCCCTAAAGTTCTAGAAGACCTGTTCATATTTGGGTTCCCAAAGCCACGGGTCTCTTACTGAGGCAATTAATAAAGGAGAGCTGCAGTCTCAGAGGAATTTGGCTTCCAGTGTCTGCAACGCACAATTAAACCTAGAAATCTTCTCAACTGTTATGTAAGAGCTCTAGGATAAGTGTGGATAGGCTTTAGTCTGTAGAGAGAGATTTTTTTTTTTATTCTGTAGATATAGGTCATGGCCTAAATAATGGACTGTGTTTTGGTAAAATTGTAATTTATCTTCTGCAACTTTATGTCTTTTTTTCTTCTAACCTTGAGAACAAGAAAATGGGATCCTTTTAATAGATTTCTTTGTTCTTTCAACACAGTAGGAGATCATCTACTTATTGTATCAGAACTGAATCACAAAGGAAATTTAGGTCTTTTAAGTCTTGATCGAGGGCCTCAGAAAAATAGGAGGGGCCTTCAGTGAATCCCTAGAGCATAAGTGTCCAGGTATATTTTTGTCCTCCCCAGGTTAAGGCGTAAAGCTCTTGACTATCCTAGTCTACAGGCACACTGAAAAAGGCACATTCTATTACAATGAAATCAGTGGCTCCAGAGGAATTGAAGACAGGGCGATACTTGGGATAGGTACCACTGGGAATTGAGGGATAACAATTTTGTTTATGGTCCTGATTGAACAAACCATTATCTTCAGTGGGTTTTTTTTTGGTTTGTTTGTTTGTTTGTTTTACTGGCAGGACAATCTTTATTCTGTTACAATATTTACAGGCATCCTGAGAATAGTTGAGGATCCCAACACAAAGAGCAGATTTCAGACCTGGTGTTGACATACCACGTCGATGCAGACTTGACAAGTTATGAGAGGCAAGGCACAAGGGGATGCCACGGGTCCTGCACCTGTTTGAAGGCTGGGGTCTGAGGATGAGCAGTGCAGAAGTTTTCTCCAGGAAGAATGGAAATAAATGAAGCTCCACCCAAATGAGAAAGAGAGAAGCTATTTCCTCAGAGCTTGCTGAAGCAAAGGGGGTTGGCCACCATCACTTGCACTTGGCAGAAACTCAAAGGCAGGCAGGGGAGTGGGCAAGGTTTATAGTGTAAAAGGAGAAGACTTCACATGTGCTCCAACTAGACGCTGTCGGCGTGGGGAAGCTGAAGACAGGTAACTAGAAGTGGGGCATCTCATATGATTGCTTAGAGGAACATATTTGGCTTTCTTTAGTTGGTCCTGCTTCCTAACAGGGACAAAAATGAATAAAGCTGGCAGTCATTCACCAAGTCCTGATCTTTCTGGGTCTAAAGCTTACAGAGGTTGGTGTGTGGATTCCTGAGCTGGTTGCTGCCAGGTGGTGATTCAGACTTAGATTATCATACGCCGTCTGACTAGTGTCCATTTGTATATTCAGCCTCTCATTCACCATTAGTGATATTATCAGCAAGCTATTATGTTGCAAAGAAAGGAATTTTGTTGTGCAGAAATAAGCAAAGATGGGAGCAGAAACTTATGGAGCACATAATCCACTCCTCTTAATTTGCCTTATAAAAACATGCATAAAATCCTTGGCACAGATTTTGAAATGATTAAATATCGTAAACATGTTTTGGAAGTCTGCCTATAAAAATCTCTCAATACTGTCTGTCCCTGCCACGTAGGAGTTCAGCCCAGAGGAACCATAACCTACTAAAAAGTTCCTTGTAAGAATTACCCTCAAAAGGAAGGGCCAACTTTGTCTTTCTTTTTATATGTCCCCCAAGAAGTTTCGTTAGATCATGATTTCACATATCTCTATGTGGATTTTAAATTCCTCCTCATATTTTGTAATGGAATTGTTTACATGTCTCCTAAAATGTGGATGCATATCTTACTAACCTTCATTCTTGAGTGTCCCACCTGAAATTGCCCTCTTTTCCAGACTAGGTTTCTTTTCTTGTATGTCTGATTCCTCTTCTCACAAACCTTTCAGTCATTTAGTTCCCAAAACATTGATTCCCACCCTTACCTCCAATGTCTCATCATCAGCGTCTGGGTGCAGCTAAATCTACCTTTAACATTTATCTTGAGACTATTTCTTTCTCTTTTCTTTCACTGACACTTACTTAATTTGGGTTCCCATTAAATCTCAAATAGTGTAGTGCTTTCTCACATTCCAGCCATGCTCCGCCTGATTCAACATAATCATTGCTGTCAGGTTAATTTTCCTTAAGGCTATACCTGACCATTTAACTCTGCTGCTGAATAACTTCACTTTGATCTTACAGAGGAAAGCCCAGACTACGCAACCATGTGGCACACTATACTCTTCATCATCATTTTTGATACTCCCTTTTCCAATTTATGAGCTCCTATAACTCTTAATTGGGGCCTAGCATGTTATTTAATAATCTCACATATCTATGTACACACCCAAAGTGTCACGTTGACAGAAAGATTTATGAGTAGCACATCCAAGTCTGACTCAGTTTTCTTCTTTTCAGAATTTAGAATAATGGACAGCATTTATTAAACAAGAAAATTAAATAAATGAGTCAATAAACATGTAATATCATAAAAATGCAATGAGAGTGGCAAAATATAAACTTTGATAAATGCTATGATTGTGGCAAAGTTAGTTGCTCTAGTATCACAGTGGTTAATTTCTATAGTGAATATGCTAAACAGAGTTCAGATCTGAGGTGAATCTTGAATGAATTATAGGATTTTCTCCACAGGAATAAGGGAAAACACCATGCTAGTGACGGAATAATTTCAGGAAAATTTTCATATCAGTTACAGTAAGCATCTTTTAAAAAAATATTTATTGAAATATAGTTGATTTACAAATGTGTTTAATTTCTGCTGTATAGCAAAATGACTCAGTTATACATATATCTATTCTTTTTCATATTCTTTTCCATTATGTCTTATTACAGGATATTGACTATAGTTCCCTGTGCTATACAGTAGGACCTTGTTGTTTATCCATCCTATTTATACTAGTTTGCATCTGTTAATCCCAAACTCCCAGTCTTTACAGTGAGCATCTTAATCTAGTTAGATAATAGAGAATCTTGAGTATCATTGAATGAATCCTTATTTCCCCCATCCCTTCGTTTCCTTCTAAAGTATTGAAATGGGTACAGGAAAAAACAATGCTGCAGATAAGAAACTAGAAATTAACTGGCACAATAATATGAACATGTGATTTAAATTTAAATATCTTGCACTGTGATAAACATTAGTAATTAAAGTTGTAAAAAATAGCTTTAACTCTGCAGTGACAGAAAGAGAATAAAGCAGGATCTAAGACATATGTTTCTTCTTGACCTGACTTCAAGAATAAACACTTGGGGGATGAGGGGAAGATGGCGGAAGAGTAAGACGCGGAGATCACCTTCCTCCCCACAGATACACTAGAAATACATCTACACGTGGAACAACTCCTACAGAACACCTACTGAACGCTGGCAGAAGACCTCAGACCTCCCAAAAGGCAAGAAACTCCCCCACGTACCTGGGTAGGGCAAAAGGAAAAAAGAATAAACAGAGACAAAAAAAAAAAAAAAAAAAGGGATGGGACTTGCACCAGTGGGAGGGAGCCGTGAAGGAGGAAAGGTTTCCACACACTAGGAAGCCCCTTTGCGGGCGGAGACTGCGGGTGGCGGAGTGGGGGAGCTTCGAAGCCGTGGAGGAGAGCGCAGCAACAGGGGTGCGGAGGGCAAAGCGGGGAGATTCTCGCACAGAGGATCGGTGCCGACAGGCACTCACCAGCCCGAGAGGCTTGTCTGCTCACCCGCCGGGGCGGGCGGGGCTGCGAGCTGAGGCTCGGGCTTTGGTCGGAGCGCAGGGAGAGGACTGGGGTTGGCGGCGTGAATACAGCCTCAAGGGTTTAGTGCGTCATGGCTAGCCGGGAGGGAGTCCGGGGAAAAGTCTGGAACTGCCTAAGAGGCAAGAGATCATTGTTTCCTGGTGTGCGAGGAGAGGGGATTAAGAGCGCTGCTTAAAGGAGCTCCAGAGACGGGCGGGAGCAGCGGCTAAAGGCGCGGACCCCAGAGACGGGCATGAGACTCTAAGGCTGCTGCTGCCGCCGCCAAGAAGCCTGTGTGCGAGCACAGGTCACTCTCCACACCTCCCTTCCGGGGAGCCTGTGCAGCCCGCCACTGCCAGGGTCCCGGAATCCAGGGACAACTCCTCCTGGAGAATACACGGCGAGCCTCAGGCGGGTGCAACGTCACGCCGGCCTCTGCCGCTGCAGGCTCACCCAGCACTCCATGCCCCTCCCTCCCACCGGCCTGAGTGAGGCAGAGCCCCTGAATCAGCGGCTCCTTTAACCCCGACCTGTCCGAGCAAAAAACAGACGCCCTCCGGCGACCTACACGCAGAGGCAGGGCCAAATCCAAAGCTGAGCCCCCGGGAGCTATGAGAACAAAGAAGAGAAAGGGAAATCTCTCCCAGCAGCCTCAGAAGCAGCGGATTAAAGCTCCACAATCAACTTGATGTACCCTGCATCTGTGGAATACATGAATAGACAGCGAATCATCCCAACGTGAGGAGGTGGACTTTGAGCGCAAGATTTATGATTTTTTCCCCTTTTCCTCTTTTTGTTAGTGTGTATGTGTATGCTTCTGTGTGAGATTTTGTCTGTATAGCTTTGCATCCACCATTTGTCCTAGGGTTCTGTCTGTCCGTTCTTTTTTTAAATTTTTTTCTTTCTTAATAATTAATTTTAATTTTAATAACTCTATTTATTTTACTTTATCTTCTTTCTTTCTTTTTTTCCTTCCTTCCCTCCTTTAGACAACGAATCATCCCAAATTGAGGAGGTGGACTCTGAGCACAGGATTTATGATTTTTTCCCCTTTTCCTCTTTTTGTGAGTGTGTATGTGTATGCTTCTGTGTGAGATTTTGTCTGTATAGCTTTGCTTCCACCATTTGTCCTAAGGTTCTATCCATACTTTTTATTTTCTTAATAATTATTTTTTAATTTAATAACTTTACTATATTTTACTCTATTTTATTTTACATTATCTTCCTTCTTTCTTTATTTTTTCCTTCCTTCCCTCCTTTCTCCTTCCTTCTTTCCTCCCACCGTCCCTCCCTCCCTCCCTTCTTCCTTCCTTTCTTTCTTTCTTTCCTTCTTTCCTTCTTTTCTTCTTCCTTCCTTCCTTCCTTTCTTTCTTTCTTTTTCTTTCTTTCTTTCTTTCTTTCTTTCTTTCTTTCTTTCTTTCTACTTCTACTAGTTCTTTCTCTCTACTTTTTCTCACTTTTATTCTGAGCTGTGTGGAGGAAAGGTTCTTGGTGCTGCAGCCAGGAGTCAGTGCTGTGCCTCTGAGGTGGGAGAGCCAACTTCAGGACACTGGTCCACAAGAGACCTCCCAGCTCCACATAATATCAAACGGCGAAAATCTCCCAGAGATCTCCATCTCAACGCCAGCACCCAACTTCATTCAACGACCAGCAAGCTGCAGTGCTGGACACCCTACGCCAAACAACTAGCAAGACAGGAACACAACCCCACCCATTAGCAGAGAGGCTGTCTAAAATGATAATAAGTCCACAGACACCTCAAAACACACCACCAGATGTGGACCTGCCCACCAGAGAGACAAATCCAGCCTCATCCACCAGAACACAAGCACTAGTCCCCTCCACCAGGAAACCTATACAACCCACTGAACCAACCTTAGCCACTGGGGACAGACACCAAAAACAATGGGAACTACGAACCTGCAGCCTGCAAAAAGGAGACCCCAAACACAGTAAGATAGGCAAAATGAGAAGACAGAAAAACACTGCAGATGAAGGTGCAAGATAAAAACCAACAGACCTAACAAATGAAGAGGAAATAGGCAGTCTACCTGAAAAAATAATCAGAATAATGATAGTAAAGATGATCCAAAATCTTGGAAATACAATAGACAATATGCAAGAAACATTTAACAAGGACCTAGAAGAACTAAAGATGAAACAAGCAATGATGAACAACACAATAAATGAAATGAAAACTACTCTAGATGGGATCAATAGCAGAATAACTGAGACAGAAGAATGGATAAGTGACCTGGAAGATAAAATAGTGGAAATAACTACTGCAGAGCAGAATAAAGGAAAAAGAAAGGAAAGAAATGAGGACAATCTCAGAGACCTCTGGGATGACATTAAATGTACCAACATTCGAATTATAGGGGTTCTAGAAGAAGAAGAGAAAAAGAAAGGGACTGAGAAAATATTTGAAGAGATTATAGTTCCCTAATATGGGAACTTCCCTAATATGGGAAAGGAAATAGTTAATCAAGTCCAGGAAGCACAGAGAGTCCCATACAGGATAAATCCAAGGAGAAATACGCCAAGACACATACTGATCAAACTGTCAAAAATTAAATACAAAAAAAACATATTAAAAGCAGCAAGGGAAAAACAACAAATAACACACAAGGGAATCCCCATAAGGTTAACAGCTGATCTTTCAGCAGAAACTCTACAAGCCAGAAGGGAGTGGCAGGATATATTTAAAGTGATGAAGGAGAAAAACCTGCAACCAAGATTACTCTACCCAGCAAGGATCTCATTCATATTTGATAGAGAAATTAAAACCTTTACAGACAAGCAAAAGTTGAGAGAGTTCAGCACCACCAAACCAGCTTTACAACAAATGCTAAAGGAACTTCTCTAGGCAAGAAACACAAGAGGAGGAAAAGACCTACAATAACAAACCCAAAACAATTTAGAAAATGGGAATAGGAACATACATATCGATAATTACCTTAAATGTAAATGGACTAAATGCTCCCACCAAAAGACACAGATTGGCTGAATGGATACAAAAACAAGACCCATATATATGCTATCTACAAGAGACCCACTTCAGACCTAGAGACACATACAGGCTGAAAGTAAGGGGATGGAGAAAGGTATTCCATGCAAATGGAAACCAAAAGAAAGCTGGAGTAACAATTCTCATATCAGAAAAAATAGACTTTAAAATAAAGACTATTACAAGAGACAAAGAAGGACACTACATAATGATCAAGGGATTGATCCAAGAAGAAGATATAACAATTGTAAGTATTTATGCACCCAACATAGGAACACCTCCATACATAAGGCAAATACTAACAGCCATAAAAGGGGAAATCAACAGTAACACATTCATAGTAGGGGACTTTAACACCCCACTTTCACCCATGGACAGATCATCCAAAATGAAAATAAATAAGGAAACACAAGCTTTAAATTATACATTAAACAAGATGGACTTAATTGATACTTATAGGACACTCCATCCAAAAACAACAGAATACACATTTTTCTCAAGTGCTCATGGAACATTCTCCAGGATAGATCATATCTTGGGTCACAAATCAAGTCTTGGTAAATTTAAGAAAATTGAAATTGTATCAAATATCTTTTCTGACCACAACGCTATGAGACTAGATATCAATTACAGGAAAAGATCTGTAAAAAATACAAACACATGGAGGCTAAACAATACACTACTTAATAATGAAGTGATCACTGAAGAAATCAAAGAGGAAATCAAAAAATACCTAGAAACAAATGACAATGGAGACACGACGACCCAAAACCTATGGGATGCAGCAAAAGCAGTTCTAAGAGGGAAGTTTATAGCAATACAAGCCCACCTTAAGAAACAGGAAACATCTCGAATAAACAACCTAACCTTCCACCTAAAGCAATTAGAGAAAGAAGAGCAAAAACCCCAACGTTAGCAGAAGGAAAGAAATCATAAAAATCAGATCAGAAATAAATGAAAAAGAAATGAAGAAACGATAGTAGAGACCAATAAAACTAAAAGCTGGTTCTTTGAGAAGATAAGCAAAATAGATAAACCATAAACCAGACTCATCAAAAAAAAAAAGGAAGAAGACTGAAATCAATAGATTTAGAAATGAAAAAGGAGAAGTAACAACTGACACTGCAGAAATACAAAAGATCATGAGAGATTACTACAAGCAATTCTATGCCAATAAAATGGACAACCTGGAAGAAATGGACAAATTCTTAGAAATGCACAACCTGCCAAGACTGAACAGGAAGAAATAGAAAATATGAACAGACGAATCACAAGCACTGAAATTGAAACTATGATTAAATATCTTCCAACAAACAAAAGCCTAGGACCAGATGGCTTCACAGGTGAATTCTATCGAACATTTAGAGAAGAGCTAACACCTATCCTTCTCAAACTCTTCCAAAATATAGCAGAGGGAGGAATACTCCCAAACTCGTTCTACGAGGCCACCATCACCTTGATACCAAAACCAGACAAGGATGTCACAAAGAAAGAAAACTACAGTCCAATATCACTAATGAACATAGATGCAAAAATCCTCAACAAAATACTAGCAAACAGAATCCAACAGCACATTAAAAAGATCATACAGCATGATCAATTGGGGTTTATTCCAGGAATGCAAGGATTCTTCAATATACACAAATCAATCAATGTGATAAACCATATTAACAAATTGAAGGAGAAAAACCATCTGATCATCTCAATAGATGCAGAGAAAGCTTTTGACAAAATTCAACACCCATTTATGATTAAAAACCCTGCAGAAAGTAGGCAAGAGGGAACTCTCCTCAACATAATAAAGGCCATATATGACAAACCCACAGCCAACATCATCCTCAATGGTGAAAAACTGAAAGCATTTCCACTAAGATCAGGAACAAGACAAGGTTGCCCACTCTCACCACTCTTATTCAACACAGTTTTAGAAGTTTTAGCCACAGCAATCAGAGAAGAAAAGGAAATAAGAGGAATCCAAATCAGAAAAGAAGAAGTAAAGCTGTCACTGTTTGCAGATGACGTGATACTATACATAGAGAATCCTAAAGATGCTACCAGAAAACTACTAGAGCTAATCAATGAATTTGGTAAAGTTGCAGAATACAAAATTAATGCACAGAAATCTCTGGCATTCCTATACACTAATGATGAAAAATCTGAAAGTGAAATGAAGAAAACACTCCCATTTACCACTGCAACAAAAAGAATAAAATATCTAGGAATAAACCTACCTAAGGAGACAAAAGAACTGTATGCAGAAAATTATAAGACACTGATGAAAGAAATTAAAGATGATACAAATAGATGGAGAGATATACAATGTTCTTGTATTGGAAGAATCAACATTGTGAAAATGACTCTACTACCCAAAGCAATCTACAGATTTAATGCAATCCCTATCAAACTACCACTGGCATTTTTCACAGAGCTAGAACAAAAAATTTCACAATTTGTGTGGAAACACAAAAGACCCCGAATAGCCAAAGCAATCTTGAGAATGAAAAACGGAGCTGGAGGAATCAGGCTCCCTGACTTCAGACTATACTACAAAGCTACAGTAATCAAAACAGTATGGTACTGGCACAAAAACAGAAGGATAGATCAATGGAACAGGATAGAAAGCCCAGAGATAAACCCACGCACATATGGTCACCTTATCTTTGATAAAGGAGGCAGGAATGTACAGTGGAGAAAGGACATCTCTTCAATAAGTGGTGCTGGGAAAACTGGACAGGCACATGTAAAAGTATGAGATTAGATCACTCCCTAACACCATACACAAAAATAAGCTCAAAATGGATTAAAGACCTAAATGTAAGGCCAGAAACTATCAAGCTTCTTAGAGGAAAACATAGGCAGAACACTCTATGACATAAATCACAGCAAGATCCTTTTTGACCCACCTCCTAGAGGAATGGAAATAAAAACAAAAATAAACAAATGGGACCTAATGAAACTTCAAAGCTTTTGCACAGCAAAGGAAACCATAAACAAGACTAAAAGACATCCCTCAGAATGGGAGAAAATATTTGCAAATGAAGCAACTGACAAAGGATTAATCTTCAAAATTTACAAGCAGCTCAATAACAAAAAAACAAACAACCCAATCCAAAAATGGTCAGAAGACTTAAATAGACATATCTCCAAAGAAGATATACAGACTGTCAACAAACACATGAAAGAATGCTCAACATCATTAATCATTAGAGAAATGCAAATCAAAACTACAATGAGATATCATCTCACAGCAGTCAGAATGGCCATCATAAAAAATCTAGAAACAGTAAATTCTGGAGAGGGTGTGGAGAGAAGGGAACACTCTTGCACTGCTGGTGGGAATGTGAATTGGTACAGCCACTATGGAGAACAGTATGGAGCTTCCTTAAAAAACTACAAATAGAACTACCATATGACCCAGCAATCCCACTACTGGGCATATACCCTGAGAAAACTGAAATTCAAAAAGAGTCATGTACCAAAATGTTCATTGCAGCTCTGTTTACAATAGCCCAGAGATGGAAACAACCTAAGTGTTGTTTCATCTTTGGATGAATGGATGAAGAAGATGTGGCACATATATACAATGGAATATTACTCAGCCGTAAAAAGAAATGAAATCGAGCTATTTGTAATGAGGTGGATAGACCTAGAGTCTTTCATACACAGTGAAGTAAGTCAGAAAGAGAAGGACAAATACCATATGCTAACACATATATATGGAATTTAAGAGAAAAAATGTCGTGAAGAACCTAGGGGTAAGACAGGAATAAAGACACAGACCTACAAGAGAACGGACTTGAGGATATGGGGAGGGGGAAGGGTGAGCTGTGACAAAGCGAGAGGGAGGCATGGACATATATACACTACGAAACGTAAGGTAGATAGCTAGTGGGAAGCAGCCGCATAGCACAGGGAGATCAGCTCGGTGCATTGTGACCGCCTGGAGGGGTGGGCTAGGGAGGGTGGGAGGGAGGGAGACGCAAGAGGGAAGAGATATGGGAACATATGTATATGTATAACTGATTCACTTTGTTATAAAGCAGAAACTAACACCCCATTGTAAAGCAATTATACCCCAATAAAGATGTTAAAAAAAAAGAAAAAAAAATAAACACTTGTTTACAGTGGAAAGTTTCATAAGAGCATTTTTTTTTTTTTTTCTGCGGTACGCGGGCCTCGTCACTGTTGTGGCCTCTCCCGTTGCGGAGCGGAGGCTCCGGACGCGCAGGCTCAGCGGCCATGGCTCATGGGCTTAGTTGCTCTGCGGCATGTGGGATCTTTGCGGACCGGGGCACGAAATCGTGTCCCGTGCATCGGCAGGCGGACTCTCAACCACTGCGCCACCAGGGAAGCCCAGGTAGAGCTTTTAATATATCACTTTAGAGGCTTTCTGATGAGATCTGTGTTTTACTTTGGCATAAACAAAACACATATGCACGATTGGTTCTATCTTTTTTCTTCTTTAATATATAGTAAGAGGGAAATGTTTTAAAGAGTTCCTTAACTCTTTAACTAAACCTCAATTAACGAGACTACTTTTTTGTAAAGCAAATGGGTAAGCTTGATAGTACCATGAAGATAAGAGAATTTTTAGCCTTCCTAACAAACTTGCTTTCTCTCTTATGCTGGGAACCATCGTTTACCGTGCCCTGTAATGATTTTGAACACTGCTAGCTGGAGGGAGAGATGAGAGTCAGTTGGATTAATATCTGGAGAGGAAGCTCTTGGGTGAAAACAAACTGCATAGCTATGATATCTCGGATTGTTTGTCCATGGTGGGAATTTTTAAACAGGGGAATCATATTCCAGGAAATGTGGAAATGGCTATGACTCACGTGAACCCAGACAGCATTTACCCAGGTGACTCCATTTATTTTATGAGCATGTAGTCACTTTTCTTAGAGGTCAGAAGTTCTAAGTCATGGAACTTCAAATCATTCTCACCTTGAATAGACATGTGGTTGCCAAGGGGGAGGAGGGATGGGGGAACGATGGATTGGGCGTTTGGGATCAGCAGATGCAAACTAGTATATACAGAATGGATAAATAACAAGGTCCTATTGTATAACATGGGGAGCTATATCCAATATCCTGTGATAAACCATAATGGAAAAGAATATTAAAATAATGCATATATACATATAACTGAATCACTTTGCTGTACAGCAGAAATTAACACAACGTTGTAAATCAACTACCTTCAATAAAAAATAATCATTCTCACCTTTGTCTCAAGGAGGGTCAACTGGTACAACATACAGGAGGACAGAACAATCTTTAGGCCCTAGTCAACCAAAGGATGCCATGTTATGTACCACCATACACTTATTGGCTTGAGAACTGTAGCTATGCATCCTTCCTAGAATGAATGCCTCCTTTTTCATAATAGCCTGGAACGGACAGGTATACTGGTCTTAGGGATGCCTTTCCACCCTGCCCTGTATCAGAAAATACATTGGCATAAATAAACTTGTCCAGCTATATTTGAGATTCCCCCAGAAAGGATAAAAGTCAGATGAAATATTCCTTTTTTTAAATTAAATGTTCCCTGGCTATTCCAGCCAGGAGTGATTTAAGTGGCTATAACTGTCCAGCATGGTTTGCCCACTTAGAGGTCGTTAATCACATTTCACCTTGAAGTCATTACCTGTGGGACCTCCTGACTAAATTTTTTGGCGGGTAGAATTCTGCTTATAACTCTGAGGCTACCACATCACAGCCCCCAGTAGTGCTTTGCATATGAGAGGCACTTGCATGGTGGTTTTTTTTTTTTAAGGTGTATTTTTATTGTTTACAAAAGTAGTTTGAAATCCTTCAAGGGAAAAGGTAAACTGCTGTCATTAATCGCTTCCTTCTATGTCTTATCTCCCTGAATACTAGATTGATAAATTTATTTTATTTATTGCTATTTTGATCTGGGATGATATCCCTGAAACCATATATAATGAGGCACTTGCTTGGTTTTTATGTGTGGATTACCAAATCTTAATTCTTCTGAGTTCTCCCTCCGCTCTAGAGAATACCATTTATATTGACATAATCAGTGTATGTTTGATTATGTCTTATGATGTGCAATTTCAGAAAGCCCTTGTTAATTTCACATATTTACTTGAATATTCTGAGGCCACCTGTCCTGAGTGCTCTATCTTTATTCCATGATGGGCCATTACTAAGCTGTCTTTACATGGTGATGGCTATTACCTTAAGGCTAAAGTGATGGGAGCTCATGTGTTTAAGGAGGTCCAAGATCATGAACAATCCTCAGAGGGAAAATAGGATAATGGACCAATAATGGCCGCTGGTAGCGAAAATAGATTTTCACCATTTCATGAGATAAAAGGGAGTGTTGTTTAATTGCTGTAAATGTGTCCTATCCCTTCAGGAATTGGATTCAGAAGATATTACAGCTTTACACCTGGGAATCTAAATATGGTTTTGTACTGATTGCTCATTATTATTTTTAGATCTCTGTAACCTCCAGTCTTAATGTGCTACACTATGAATACTCTGATAATACCGTGAAACAATCCCATTACTTCCATTAACGTTATGCCAGTATTTAAGAAAGGGGTCAGTATGTTTGGTGCACTTAAAAGTTTACTTTAAAGAAAGGTCACATAGTTTGGTATGTGTAAAAGGAGTTATCAAATAAATTGAGAGATGCAATGTTTATTCTAATGGTCTTTCCTTCTATTATTATATGCAACCTTAATAAAACAATGATACAATGCACTGAAAGCAAATCTGGCAAATGAGATTCTTCAACAATGGAGATGTTAAACAAAAAACTAATTTTACAGACAGTGACAGTGTCTTATAGGTCACTTAGAACTGAATTTCTTTTCAAGAGAGATCTAAGTTGTAATTCTTGCTTGAATCTTTAGTTATGGCTGACCTTTTCCTTCAATTTCTCCCTGTCTTATTTTTTCCATCTCTGACATTAGACAATCTATATCTTCTTTTCAAAGATGATTGTGAAGTACTTTGAAGTAAAACAAATACAGAAGGCAGATAGCATGAGACAAATGATTATGACTATTCTCAATAATACTTATCAACCAAAACTAAAATAACAAGCATTTCACTGGTAGCATATATTTTATCATTGAACAAGAAAGCAAACATTACACTAGAAATTTATTACACTTCAGTTTCCGTTAGTAGCTATCTGGGTACAAGTTCAAGTCATTTAATGTCTCTATGCTTCAGTTTTAATAAAATAACACTTTTAGATTATTTTGAAGGCAAAACTTATAGCCATGAATCTATAAGCATTTGTGCAAGTATGTGTGAGTAGGTTTTAATAAAAAAATCATAGCTGATAGCAAATAATGTAACTTGGTTACATCATTATATGAAAGGACATTTCTTTTAAATTGTCATCCTGCTATTGAAATAAACAAGTAAAAAACTCTCTAAACAAATATCGGAGAAATTTTTGCCTTTCAAGGTAAAGAACATATTCTGTCTAAGGACCATATTTAAAACGTTAGAAACATTTCAGCTGGAGTTGGAGTCATTTCTGAAAAGTTATTCATGCATTTTACATATGGCTCTGGAACTTTTTCCATTGTGTTATTTCCTCTTAACAAAGATCATGGAATTAAATTCTTTTCCTGCAAATAATATTACAGGTGAAATTCCAGTACTGCTAATGTTCACCCATCTTTATAAATGAAACTCTCAGGACTTAGATAATTCACAGAAAACCAAACAATCCTAATCCATAATTTGTGTGACTACTGTTAATTTTATGAAGAACTTGAGTCCACATAATACAAAATTTACACGTGAAATATTTTTTTCCACATTGGAGTCTGAGTTTGCTTTATTTTGTTGATTTCACCTCTGACATCTCATTAGGTGGGAAAACGACTTTTATTTACCCCTCCTCCTTTAGTAATAAGGCAGTGCGTGGAGCTGTATGCCAAATTTCATTGACAGGAAAGCGGAAAATTGTTTAAAAACAGCCCTGGGGCAGAAGTGTCAGACACTTGCAGGAGCCTGATGCTATTTGGTACTCAGATTAAATTCTCTCACATGAAACCCTGTACAAGGAGGTTTTTTTTTTTTTTAAAACATCTTTATTGGAGTATAACTACTTTACAATGGTGTGTTAGTTTCTGCTTTATAACAAAGTGAATGAGTTATACATATACATATGTCCCTATATCTCTTCACTCTAGTGTCTCCCTCCCTCCCACCCTCCCTAACCCACCCCTCTAGGTGGTCACAAAGCACCGAGCTGATCTCCCTATGCTATGCTGCTGCTTCCCACTAGCTATCTATTTTACATTAGGTAGTGTATATATGTCCATGCCACTCTCTCACTTTGTCCCAGCTTACCCTTCCCCCTCCCTGTATCCTCAAGTCCATTCTCTAGTAGGTCTGCATCTTTATTCCCGTCTCGTCCCTAGGTTCTTCTGACCATTTTCTTTGGTTTAGATTCCATATATATGTGTTAGCATATGGTATTTGTTTTTCTCTTTCTGACTTACTTCACTCTGTATGACAGTCTCTATGTCCATCCACCTCACTACAAATAACTCAGTTTCATTCCTTTTTATGGCTGAGTAATATTCCATTGTATATATGTGCCACATCTTCTTTATCTATTCATCTATTGATGGACACTTAGGTTGCTTTCATGTCCTGGCTATTGTAAATAGAGCTGCAATGAACATTGTGGTACATGACTCTTTTTGAATTATGGTTTTCTCAGGGTATATGCCCAGTAGTGGGATTGCTGGGTGTTATGGTAGTTCTAGTTTTAGTTTCTTAAGGAACCTCCATACTGTTTTCCATAGTGGCTGTATCAATTTACATTCCCACCAACAGTACAAGAGGGTTCCCCTTTCTCCACATCCTCTCCAGCACTTATTGTTTGTAGATTTTTTGATGATGGCCATTCTGACCAGTGTGAGATGGTACCTCATTGTAGTTTTGACTTGCATTTCTCCAATGATTAATGATGTTGAGCATTCTTTCATGTGTTTGTTGGCAATCTGAGAGGTTTGGTTTTGATAGCTTTCCTTCTACTGCTACTACTCAAAGGAAGGAAACAAATATATAAATCTCACACCCAAATTCTCAATAGAAAAACTCTCCACCTCCATTTCTTTTCACAAAAGAAGCATGAGGGAAAACACTAAAAAGCTGAGCTTTATACTTTTGTGGGTTGTTCTTTTATTTCTCCCAGTTCTTTTCTTGAAGCTTCATTTTTAAAATACCTTGTGACCACCTAGAGGGGTGGGATAGGGAGGGTAGGAGGGAGGGAGATGCAAGAGGGAAGAGATATGGGGATATATGTATATGTATAACTGATTCACTTTGTTATAAAGCAGAAACTAACACCCCATTGTAAAGCAATTATACTCCAATAAAGATGTTAAAAAAATAAAGTAAAATAAAAATACCTTGTGAGAAAAATATTTCTAAGGTTGGATTTGAATAAAATTATAGAGAACATTAACTGTATACTTGAAATGATGGAGACTTTTACACTTAAAATCTTTTTCAGATTGGCTTAAACTACATACTTCCAAAGAGGCAAGAACAGTTCTCGTTAGAGCATCCTTAGAGAAAACCATGGATTTAGACTGGCTTTTCACAGAGGAGAAAAGGTCAATTAACTTGTAATCACTGAAGCAGCATAAGTTTTGGAAGGTTAAAGAGGCACTCCTTTCTGTGTGTCAAAAAATTGATTCCTGTTTCTGAGTTGTAACAAAGGAACTCTTGATTTTCATAGATGCCTGCGAGTCACGTAGAAATTGCCCATCCAAAGCAATCAGGCAGTGAAGAGGTGAATTCAAAGAGTGGTCTCAGGAATCTGAACACCAGTATCATGTATTAGGACATAGGGGACCATGCCACTCTGTTGCAGATAGCTAGTAAAATTTTAGTTATCATTTTACCATGTTTTATAGGTATTTTCCTTGATAACTTTTTAATGTAATATTCTAGAGATGCTAATTTATTAAAAGTATCCTTTTTTCTAAACTAACCAACATTGAAAATCAACTATACTTCAATAAAAAATAAATAAATTTTAAGTATCCTTCTCTGTAATGTCATCAAAGCATAATTTACTCCATGCTGTAGAAAACGTGAATAACCCTCTCTCCACAGAGCTTGTATTTCTCTTTACTTTATAATCTCTCAGCTCATTCATCAGAATCTTAGATGTGCTTACTTCTATACTGTTGTTATGCAAAAAATGCTATCATTAAAATAATAATACCTGTCTTTAGCTTTATTATACTATTTAATTTGATCAATAAATAGAATATTATGTTCTCTAATTAGAATTTTTAATGTCTTTGTAAATAATGTTATAGATTTAGTGTTTTATTTTTTAAAAATTTCAGGGTTAGTTTAACATAATTCTGCACAGACATGAGAAGATTAATGAATGGTCCATAAAATATATTAGATCATTGAGACAAACCGTCATTTTTTAAGACAATGTGAATGAAATTTTTCTTCACATTCTTCATGTGAAGATTCATGAAAGATTCTTCACAAGATTCTTCAGGATTGAAGACTGAAAAAACTTCACAAGATTCAGTTTCTTCAGAATCACCTATAATTATAAAATTCCATCACCTTTTAATATACCTTCCATCCGATTGTAATTGTTTTCAATTAATATTCTAGAAACCTGTAAGCTGCCTTTTGAATGAGTTCCATATCATTTTGATGTTTACACCCTGTGGCCAACTCTATTGGATTGCACTACACAAGGGTCGGGGGGTTACTATTTTTAGATTCCTGGGATATGGATATTCTAATTTTAAGATTTATGATTCATAAAAATGTCTTAGAATTTTTTTTTCACTGTCATCAAAAGGTGACAAGTATCAAATAGAATAGAATATGTCAGAGGTATCATCTTATCTCAAGAGAATGGTTTTTATTTATTTCCTTTTTTTTAGAAATCCAAAATTATCTCTAAATTAAAAATCAAATCAAAGGACTGTAAAACCAATAAAGTTAATATAAACTGACTAGAATTGTCCACAAAGTATGAATCTTCGATGTGTACTTTGTTCTCACTATTATTTTGGGTTATTTGCGGAGGAAAAAAATAAATTGTTTAAGAAGAAGTTTTATTTTTCATGGCTTCAAAAATAATATTCACAAGATTAGGAAAACTGAACATAAAAATAATTAGTAATGCCATTATGTCACTTGTCTATTTTTGAGTAAGAGCATTAGAGACTAATAAAATATTGTTCAAATTATCAAATTATTATCAATATATTATTTAGGGTAGAAGCACAGTAAGGCATCAAGGAGTCTTAAAAAAGTAATTTATGTAAATATAAAAGTCAATCAACCAAACTCTTTCTTGAACATTCACCATTATAAACATTTTTTGGAAGGGCTTTTTTGAGACCTCATTTTTTGAGAGACTACTTTGTTCAAAAAACTCAAATGTGATAATGGTGAAGAGTGAATTTGTTCTCTTCTAGAAACAAGAAGATCACTCTAACTATAAATGACTATTCTTTTCAAAGACATTCAAAATTGGTTTGAAACAGTTTCAGAATATCCTGTGTTGCATCATTAAATTTTTATGATCCCTTAGTGTAAAGAGCTGTATTAGTATTCATGTGTGTGAAAAAATGTATGTACATGCAAACTTTACTTTCTAGTTTATTCGACATTTTAGTTTAAATACATTAATTTTGTTTTTAATAGAGTTATAAGTGTGTAAACCTGTAAAAAAACCCATTTCTAATAAAAGAGTTCCTGAATTTTTATTAAGACATATAAATGGGAGGCATCGCTGGTCTAGAAGCACATAAATATTATTGTTGTTTTTGTCTTTATAGTTCATTTGCTTCTGTTTCTATTGTTCTTTATTGTTTATGATTAGCCATTCAACTAGGGTATCCATTTCTCTTTAGTTAATTTGGATGAGAAATTTTGCAAGAGAAAGCAGCAACAGAGGCTGAGGAACGATTTTCTCGGAGAGATCCCCTAGATAAATAGTTCGCAGACCTCAGCAAGTCCTGGTGGTGAAGGTGCCTCGAGGGATTTTATCTGCCCTTCATCTCCTCCAAAACCTCCTGTAGCTGAACTTGGTGCTCTAAATATTTCAATCATCCAGAAGGGGGAGAAAATGAATATGGATGACAATTTTGGGATGGACTTTATTTTAGATATTTTAATTCTATAATAAACTATTTTAATTTCAAGTTGGCTTTTGACCTAAGAATGTCACAGTTCTGTATGCAGGTACATGAGTTCTTCCTGCAACAAAATATTGCTCTACAAATAAACACACCTTGGTTTCAAGGAAATGTAAAAAAATATATACATATTTAAATAAATTATTAAATTTAAAAATCAACGGTGACTCTAAAATGATGTATTTAAAAAGTTATGCTCAGCAGAGGTGGAGAATTTCTTGCTTGCTTTCAACAGAAAGTACTCCAAAAATATTTGGTGTGAAGTGACATTACCCGTCCAAAATATTGTCTCCTTTAAAGTGGCCACTTTTGAACCCTGTGTTTTTAATCCAGTGGTTAAAATCTCTCTTTGTATGTTTTCCCTGCAAATTGTCTCTAAAGTCTAAATACTTAGGCCTGATGAAATTTTGCTCATTAAATAGAAAATTCAATTTGGAAATAGCAGTTCTTCAGAGAGAAGGTTGTGAAACCCTATGGGGCAGTAGCCAAGGTACCAACTGGGAAATCCTGTTTGAGCTTTGTTTAAAAAAAAGAAAAGAGAAAAGAAAAACAAAGAAAAAGATTTAAAAAGAAGGAGGACAGAATTGTGGACACTCCAGTTGTGTGCTGGAGTTAAAGCTAACATCACAAGAGATGTCAGTATAATCAGTCTGATTGGGAAAATTCAGGAATATGGGCATGAAGGTCAATTGAAATTAATGCCAGTGGGGTTGCCTGTCAGTTAAAAACAATCTACAGAGTTTTGGGCTGCTTTAAAAGCCCTTGAGCCATGCCACATGTAGATTAAATAACACACTGCATATTTAGATCTGTGTATTAAGTACATTTTAGACAATATATTATCTAATTTGTTACCCTTGGAATACTACTCTTTTTGATCTTGGAACATCCTTGATTTTTGAAGAACAATCAATATGCTTAAAAATTTGGCTATTAGCACCACAGTACTTAAAAACCAGCTCCAGATGGGCAGTGTGATTTTTAAATAGACATTTTCTAATTCTACATAATAGTATAAATTTTGATGTTATAGTCAGCTTTATTTATACCTGGAATTTATCATTTCTTCCATGGAGGTTTATATATCATTTAAGATTCACACCTAGGTAACTTCTATTTTCTGTTGATGTCAGAATGGGATTTTTATTTTATTGAATAAATTTGCTAATTGTTATAGTTGTTTCATCTAAAGCTACCTATTTTATATTGATCTTGTAACCAGCAACATTGTTGAAATTTATGATTAATTCCATTTGTCTGTGATACTCTCCTAAACAGTATTTTCTCTTAACAGTGATAGTTTCAGTTTTTGTTTCCAATCTCAAATATTTTATCATTTTTTGTCTTATTGTATAAGATAGTCTTTACTGTGTTTTTATGCTGATACTCTCAGCCAGAGTGGTTACCTTTGTTTTGTTCCTAACTTTAAAACTAATGCTTCAACGTTTTTCTCATTAAGTATGGTGTTGGATGTAGATTTTTAATGAATACACTTATCATTGTAAGAAAGTTTCTTAGCTTCTTTGTTTGCAACTTATCTTAAAGATGTGTTGAATATTTCCAAGCGATTTCCCTACCTCTCATGGGGGTTTTATTATTACCATTTTCATGAGTTATTTTCTATTTAATGTGTTAATATGATGAATTGCATTAATAGATTGCCAAATGTTTAGCTACCTCTGCTTTCTTGGAATAAATTTTAACGTGTTTTATGAATTTTTTAATGCACTGCTGGATCTCGCTTCCTGCTTTTAATTTATATTTCTTGAATATATGTGTATGTAAGATGCTGACTATGATATGTGAATTTGTTCTCTTTTGAGAAAATTCTTGATTAGTTATCTTTTCTCTGTTATTATTTTATTTCAGAGAAACAGCCACTGGATTTTTGTATTGTTCTTTCTGAACATTTTTGTTTTGCTACTATTTTCTGCTTTAATCTTTACTAATTCATTCGTATGCTTTTCACAGGTTTAGTTTGTGGTTCTAGTTCTAACTTTTAAATTACTTGCCTAAATTATTTTAATTCAGTTTTTTTCACAGGTTTAGTTTGTGGTTCCAGTTCTAACTTTTAAATTTCATGCCTAAGCTATTTTAATTCACTTTTTTTCACAGGATAGTCTGTGGTTCTAGTTCTAACATTTTAAATTACATGCCTAAATTATTTTAATTTACTTTTGCCAAATGATGAATGCATTTTTGGCGTTGAATATTCCTCTGAGCACTGCTTTGTTGACATTCGATAATTTCTAAGAGATAATGTCTTCATCATTGTTTTCTATATCTTATTGAATTGTGGCTTGATTTCCTTTGGGTCTTAGAGTTCCTTGATCATCATTTAAAAAACATCTCTAAGTGGTACAGCAAGTCATGTTTCATAGTTTTCTTAGTTTCCTGCTTTATTGAAGAATACCATGAAGTTTTAGTTTTGGCTAATGGTAAGCTTTTCAAATGTTTCATGGGTAATTGCTAAGAAGTTGTACAGATAAATACAAGTAGAGTAGTTCATATAAATAAATCCATAAGATTTGCCTAATTAATTATTTTACATGGCTTATATGTTTCCCCCCCATTTAATCTGGGCTAATAGAAATGATATAAGTTTCTTACCTCTTTGTTACCTTCTCTTTATACTTCCTAAAATTTCTACTTCACGAAAAATAGTGTCATCCAGTTTAATAAATAATACTCATTTCTGTTAGATTTGCATTGTAGAGCTTCATAGTTATTGTAAATTTAATTTCCATGTTGTTTAATGCCTTTGTGTTACATATAACCTCAGCTAATATGCCCACCCCTACTTTCTTAGGAAAAGAAAGGGTTATTCCAGGAATATTATAGTCTTCTTTATCTACAGACACTTTCATCAACGTATCACCTCTGGGTATAGGAATGTAATCCAGAAAAAGAAGAGGTCTTCTTGGCTCAGTGTGGAATATGTTAATCCTCCCTCTATGTGTGAGTGTGTGTGTCCCTTTATTAATTAATTGAATCTATATCCCTTAGTTGCTAAGAATATTCTATAAGTGAAACAATTTTAAATGTAATTAAAAACCTCTCACTTAGTACTATGCCCTCGTAGCCGGGTGAACACACACCATCTATCAGAGAATTGATGTCCAGGCTGGGACTGTCCGTAAGAAGGAAGAATTTCAGACACATATTTTTGTTTGTTATTGCAGTGTTTCCGAAAATAGATTTTTTAAAACATATACCATCCTACACTTCCGTCTGTAGCTATATCCACGAGTCATGATGCCAGATTTCAGTGTTTGGCATTATAAAAAGTGCATGTGTTTATTTTTATAAACCCTTATCAAACTACCGTATATAAAAATCTAAAGTTATACACAGCCTGGTTCTTATTGTTAATTTAAAAAGCAAAACCTGTATTTTAGAGTTGGTGTAAATTGACAGTTAAAAACAAAGCATTTCTTCAGTTTTAAAAAATTATTATCATACGGATTATCACCCCAAAGTCCTGGGTTACTGCTTCCAACCTTGGCTAAATGCGTTATATTTAACAATTGTTTTAACCTGACTGAGCCTGAAAGAAGAAAAATAGCTTAAAAGAAATTTATCTGAATGAGTCTCCTTATGTTTCAGCAGCACACATCAAGTCTTAGGTCACTTGTAATATCTGGTCATTTAAAATGCCCCCAGGTAAACTTCATTCTTGCATTTGACTCTGGATACGAAGGTTCAACTCTATTAGATGTGCTATTAGTCTTTTTTTACTTTGAGAAACAGGAGCGAGTAATTAGCCCTTCTGGACATGTGGGTAGGTGGAGGTGGGCAATGGGAGAAGGTATTTCAGGGCGTGGGGCTGGGATTAGGCGATGTGCCTTGCTGGGGGCCAGACTCACTGATGGGAGGAGGGTCAGCCAAGGGAGCTTCTGAGGGGAGAGCTGGTCCTGGGCCATGTCCAGTCCGAGCTCAAGAGGGCCTCCAAGAAGACAGGAGAGAAGGGAATCAGCAGGGGCATCTGCCAGGGTCCTAGGGCACAGCCTGGCTTGCACCTGTGCCTGAACCTCACCCCTCCTCCCTCCCCACCTCCATCCTCCCCACAAGGTAGTCACAGGCACTTTGGGGAAGTGAAGAGGAAAGGAAAATGATCAAGCCTCAGAGAGAGGAAGGATGGCCAATCTCGGCCCCTCCTATTGTCGACTGAAAAAAATGCACAAGATGAGAGTTGGAGCTAAGTTTTATTTGGGGCAAAACGAGGATTGTAGCCCGGGAATCCAATTTCATTCTTTTGCATGTGGATATCCAGTTTTCCCAACATGCTGTGTTAAAGAGACTATCCTTTCCTCATTGTGCATTCTTGGCACCTCTGTCAAAGCCTTGGTTCTTGAAGGGAAACTTGGCTGGTATAAATTTTTTGGCTTATACTTTCTTTTATTGAGTTTTGTAAAGAAGCTGCTCCATTGTTGCCTTGTTCTGTGTGTGGTTTGTGAAGAAACTGATGTCTTTTGCCCATGTAAGTTATCTTTGTACCTGGAAGCCTTGAAGATTTCATTTTAGAATCTTACAGTTTTATTAGGAGATGTCTCAGAGTTAACTTTTCTGGATTGCTGGGTAGGTTATTTCAGTATTTAGATTCTAATCGTTTTTGGGTTTTTTTGGAAAATTTTCTTGGCTCATGTTTCAATATTAGTCTGTTCCATTGTTTTGTGTTTCTTCCCAGAGACATCGATGATATGAATATTATTCCTTTCTTGCTTTCCACTTTGCCACCACTTCCCATTGTGACTTTTTTTTACTTCCTTTCTTAAAATCTCATTTTCATTCTTCTTGTCATTTTACAGTGCTTCTTTTTTTTTTTTTTTTTTTTGCGGTACACGGGCCTCTCACTGTTGTGGCCTCTCCCGCTGCGGAGCACAGGCTCCGGACGCGCAGGCTTAGCGGCCATGGCTCACGGGCCTAGCCGCTCCGCGGCATGTGGGATCTTACCGGACAGGGGCACGAATCCGTGTCCCCTGCATCGGCAGACAGACTCTCAACCACTGCGCCACCAGGGAAGCCCTACAGTGCTTCTTCAGTGGTCCTCATTATATTTCACTGAAGTCAGTTTTGCCTTGTCAATTAAACCTTTTGGTCTAGGCTTCATTTCCAAGATTATTCTATCTTTTTTGTTTGTTTGTTTCCTTCCTACATAAATCAACTCTTCATTTCTTCCTTTTTCAAAAAGAATTCTGTTCTTAGTTTTATATGTTGTGATTCATGGTATTTCCCCCTATCCTCAAATGTTTGTATATATTTATTTAGGTTTAGAATATTACCTTAAAGTTTCTTCTGCCTCATGGTTCCTTTTTCCCAGAAGAATTTTCTTCAGTTGAAGCAAGTTGAAGCAGGGGACAAGTGGGACTGATTTGGATTAAGTGATTGATGGTGCCTACAAGAAAGCTGCTGTAACCACTTAGGGAGCCTATGGAGACTCCATCCTCCTCCCTCCAAATAGAGCTGCTTAGAGGCGCCGTGAAAATTATCTACAGTCAGAATCTATTTCTCCATATTCCAAATTCACTTCTTTTTGCTTCCTACACCACGTTGGAATAGCTTTTTAAAAAAATTATTTTACTGAAGTATAGTTAATTTTCAATGTTGTGTTAGTTTCTGGGGTACAGCAAAGTGATTCAGATATTTCTCTCCATATATGTATATATATTCTGTTCCATATTCTCTTCCATTATAGTTTATCACAGGGTATTGAATATAGTTCCCTGTGCTATACAGTAGGACCTTGTTGTTTATCCATTCTATACATAATAGTTTGCATCTGCTAATCCCAAACTCCCAAATCTTCCCTCCTTTACCCTCTTCCCCCTTGGAAACCACAAGTCTGTTCTCTATGTCTGTGAGTTTGTTTCTGTTTTGTAGAAAAATTGTGTCATATTTTAGATTCCAGATATAAATATCATCTGGTACTTGTCTTTTTCTTTCTGACTTACTTCACTTAGTGTCATAATTTCTAGATCTATCTATGTTGCTGCCAATGGCATTATTTTATTCTTTTTTATGGCTGAGTAGTATGGAATAGCTTTTTATTTTTTTTAACATCTTTATCGGAGTATAATTGCTTTACAATGTAGTGTTAGTTTCTGCTGTATAACAACATGAATCAGCTATACATATACATATATCCCCATATCCCCTCCCTCTTGCATCTCCCTCTCACCCTCCTTATCCCTCCCCTCTAGGTGGTCATAAAGCACTGAGCTGATCTCCCTGTGCTATGCGGCCTATTTTTTTTTTTTTTTTGCTGTATGTGGGCCTCTCACTGTTGTGGCCTCTCCTGTTGCAGAGCACAGGCTCCGGATGCGCAGGCTCAGAAGCCATGGCTCACAGGCCCAGCCGCTCCGCAGCATGTGGGATATTCCCGGACCGGGGCACGAACCCGCGTCCCCTGCATCGGCAGGCGGATTCTCAATCACTGCGCCACCAGGGAAGCCTGTTGCTATTCGGCTGTTTCCCACTAGCTATCTATTTTACATTTGGTAGTGTATATATGTCAATGCCACTCTCTCACTTCGTCTCAGCTTACCCTTCCCCCTCCCTGTGTCCTCAAGTCCATTCTCTACATCTGCATCTTTTGCAATAGCTTTTTAAATAATTCACTTTGAGCTCTTTGATTATGCCTCTCATCATGCATAGCTCTGTCAGTTTTCACGGCCTTTGATTACTGAATGTCACAGCAGAGATGTTCTCAGTATGCATAGTTAGCTTTTTATATTTTGGTCTTTTCATACAACAAAAACAACAATGAAGAAAAAACCAGAATCTGGGAATATAATTTGTGCTGCAATTTTGTTTGCTGGGCAAATCCATGCCAGCAGAAGCCAGATTTCAGATTGTATGAATAAATATGTACAAAAATCTCAAAGTCCTGAAGGGTTATGTCAATGACATCTTCAAAAGACCTTTTTTTTTTTTTTTTTGCAATAAATCATCCTTGATCAGGGTAGTTTGATACCAAAAAATAAAAAAAAAAGGTTTGGAAATCTAGAATTATTGGGGGGTTATATATATTTTTTGATTTATGTACATGTGACTAGTGCATTACTCTCAGATTTGAGCACCTAACTCATATACTCAAACTCTCAGGAAAAACCTTGTTGATATTTTCCTTCCACCTTCGAAGTGGAATCTCAAGATTTAAAAATAATTGAAAATATCATGTTCTGAAAAACTTACCACTGTTCAAAAATATGTCAACCACTTTCCCTTGTATCTACAATAGACTGATGAAAAAAGCTATGAACTTTTAGATCTGTCATCTGTACAATTTACTTGAGCTTTATTGGCTTAAAAAAACCCTGCTAGGCAGCAATTGCTAGTCTGAAACTTAAATACACATTTCACATCTAATTATTTGTCAAAGCAACTTCACAAAAATGTTATTTTTTGAATGTCATCCAAAATCTTCTGTCTAAAATACATTGCTCTTAAAATTTAACTGACATAAAAGACAAGTATGGGTACACGTTGCAGAATATTATGCAAAGAGAAAGAAAATGAGATATTTAGTTTGATGAAATAAGACAATAAACCATTGACCATAATATATACTTCCACCTTAAATTGTTGTTAAAAAAAAAACCTTAAATACTTTTCTATGACTTCTTTCTAATCCTCTCCACATAAAGCAATCTATTTTTATGTTTTTATCACAACACTAATGTGGCATAGTGAGTGTTGTCTTAAAATAACAAGTTCATTAGTGCTTTATATTTTGCACAATTGACCTCATACATCTATAAATAAATTGTCTAGTATTAGGATTAGTTCTTAATTTTTTCTTTGTCCCTGTGGAGCAAAGTCCACCTGCCTCCTTGTGGACATACAGCATGAATGGGATTTAAACCTTTCACGTGTGAATTCACTACTATTTTGGGTTTCTTTGTTCCAAGAGGATTAGCCTAGCCTTCCCTAATTAATACTGCTACTACATTTTTTTCTCCTCTCTCCTATCACAACTTGTTTTCCCTAGGCTTGATACGCAGAAATAGAGCTGCTGGATCAAAGGTATGTATGTTTTAGGTTCTATATTTTACTAGAATACTTTGAAACAAAAGGTGAAGGAATTCACAGTCACGAAATCAACAAATACCCCAGTATAAAATGTGGTTCCTTCACTCAGTGAGCTAATAAAGCACCTCCAAAAAGAAAAGCTTTAGAATAAGACTTCTTAAATGTTTTGTCACAGGATTGCTTTATATTTTTAAAAACAATTGGGAACCCAAAGAACTTTTATTTAAATGGGTGTTACCTATCAATATTTACCATAGAAGCAATTAATACTGAGGATACATCAAAATCATTATGTATTCATTCATTTAAAAATAATGATTGTAAATTCATTACATATTAAGATAAATTATATTTTCAAAGAAAACAACTATGTTTACTAAAATGAAAAATAACATCAAGAAGAGTGGCATTGTTTTCATTTGGAAAATCTCTTCAATGCCTGCCTTAATAGAAGATTCCTGGGTTATCATAGTTGATTCTACATTCATTCTGTTGTGATATCACACTTCATGTAGCTTCTGGAAGACTCCATTTTGTACTTGTGAGAGAATGAAAGTAAAGAAAGCAACGAAAGCCTTAATATTATTATGAAAATATTTTTGACCTTGCTGTCAACCACCCACAAAAGTTAGAGAACTACTGATCTAGATTACTAGTCATGAACTTGGGGGAATGGCCAAGTTGTAATAAATGAGGAGGCAATCTTCAGAGGTATATTTAAAAATAATTAAATATATATATACTTATTGATATAATATATTGAATATGTCATCATATATGTGTATATGTATGTGTTCATGTGCATATGTCTATATATAGGCATATAGATATGCATGCATGTAACAGTAATACATGCTGTTAAATATCCTGTTTAAAAAATTCAAAAAGTCAAATCAACTACACAAATGCTTATATTTGTATAAGCTTGTCTGAACACCAAAAAGTCTCTAGGGAGAATGTGCCTCAGGAGGCTAAAGTTGGTTAGCTGGGTATATTCGTTTTTGCTGCTGCATAACCAATTACCACAAACCAAGTGACTTACCAGCACCCCTTTATTACCTCACACTTTGTAAGTCAGAAGCCTGGCACAATGCAATTTGATGCTCTGCTGTGGGTATCTCAAGGTAGATAGCAAAATGTTGGCTGAGTTAAGTTCTCATCCAGAAGCTCTGGGGAAGTGTCTGTTTCAAAGCTCATCCTGACAGTTGAAGAGTTTATTTCCTCATGGCTGTAAGACTGTGATCACCGCTCTCTTGCTGGCTGTGGCCCTGGGGCTCCTCACAGCTCCTAGAGGCTGCTCTCTGTCCCTTTCCATGTGGCCCCCTCCATCATCAAAGTCAACAATGAACAATCTCTTTTACTTTGAATCCCTCTCAAACTTCTACTCCCTCTGACTTTCTCTTCTGCCACAGCATGGAGGAAGCTCTCTGCTTTCAAAGGGCTCAAGTGATTCAGACAGGTCCACGCAGACAATCTCCCTTTCTATAGTCAACTCTCTCACATACTTAATCACTGGATTGGTATCTCATCACATTCATAGGCTCTACTCAAGGGAGGCGAGATGCAGTTACACAGGCCAGATTCGTTGGGGTCAGTTCAGTGTTTGTCTACCACATGGACTCAGGGAATCAGTGGTTAAACGTGAGGTGGCAGGCAACCCCTACGAAGGTGTCCAAATTCTGCAGCTCTTGGTGTTCACACCCTTGTGTAATCTATTTCCCTCTGTGAGCTGGCCCTAGTGACTCACTTCAAACACTTAGAATATGGAAAAAAGGATAGACTGTTACTTCTGAGATTAGGGTATAAAGAGACATCTTATGCACCCTCTCTTGCTAGTTTTACTTACTCTGATGGAGGGCAGCTGCCGTCTTGTGAGCTTCTCTCTGTGGTGCTCCACAGACAGGGAGGGAGACCTCAGTGAACAGACAGTGACAAACTAAGACAACTTAGTCCAAAACCCAGAAGGAAACTCAAAGCGTGATTTCCCACAATCCTGTGACTGATCTTAGAAGTGGATCCTCCCCCAATTGAGCCTCCAGATAAGACTGCAGCCCTGAATGACACCCTGACTGCAGCCTGTGAGAGACCTGCAGCCACTGCCATCCAGAGAGCCTGTGCCAGATTCCCATCCACAGAAATGGTGACATAAGAAATCCTGGTTGCTCTAGGTGGCTGAGTTTTATGATAATTTGTTATGCAGCAAAAGCTAAGTAACATAGGTGATGATATAAAGTTACTGTGAAATGAATAATAATCATGGTGTATAAGTCAAGTATGAATGTAGATAATGAAGTTTGATTTACAATATTGTGGAACACTGAATACAAATTTGTTCAGTGACTCAAAGTTCACATGCGCAATGAACATTTAAAAAACTTAAATTTGTTAGGTATAAAATAAGCCACCAGTAAATATTGTACAACACAGGGAATATAGCCAATATTTTAAATAACTATAAATGGAGTATAACCTTTAAAAATTGTGAATCAATATATTGTACAACCCTAAGTTATGTAATATTGTATATCTACTATATATTACAAGTAATAAAAACCAAAATAAAAACACCCTCCCCCCCCAAAATCATGTAATTTTGTAAAGGAAATTCTGGTTATATTAATACAGATGGTATAGGAACACTGGTCTTTGTTCCACTATCTAAACTGTACTAAATTTTTATCACATACTCACCTACACAATGGCTGATCATTTTTGTTAATGAAGAGCATCAGAAAAGGATTGGATGCTCCAATCCTAAAATAGGAAATGCAACTGGAGTGGAAATGTAGTTGTCAGCATGGAAGAGAAGTTAAGAAAATATACTCAGGGTGGAGGTTGGGTTGAGGAGAGTGGTAGGAAAGTAGGAATTGTAAAAACAGAGGTAGGTATACTTACTGTGTTTTAGTTGCTGACAATTGGCAATCTGAACATTAAGGGTGGTTATTCTCTACTAAGAGTGTATACAAATTTTATTTCCTGACAAGGCTGGACCCACGTAATTGGATAATACAATCATAAATTTCTCTTCAGATTCATCATCATTAAATTAATAAGCATAGCCACACGGTGCCTTATATATGTTTTCTTTTTTTTTTTTTTTTTTTTTTTTTTGCGGTACGCGGGCCTCTCACTGTTGTGGCCTCTCCCGTTGCCGAGCACAGGCTCCGGACGCGCAGGCTCAGCGGCCATGGCTCACGGGCCCAGCCACTCCCCAGCATGTGGGATCCTCCCGGACCGGGGCACGAACCCGTGTCCCCTGCATTGGCAGGCGCCACGAGGGAATGCCTTATATGTTTTCTAAGTCTTCTAGAAAATGCTGAGGGGAGTTTCTTTATTTGGCTTTAAAAATTTGTATTGTAGAGTGAAATCTAGAATTAAATATCTAATTTGAGATTGAATTTAATAAGAAACAAGAGTAGAAGAGTTTCAGATATACTCGAGTGTATGTTAAAAATTTTTATTTTATTTTCTTCTGTATATCTCCTTCTTATGAAAGGACTTTTAAAAAATTAAACTCAGATTTTGAACTATGAAACTATACACAGCATATTTTCTTTCTCCACTTCTTTGCTTCTATTACTCCCCAGGGCGATCTTTGTCTCTTCACCAGTAAGCCAACTTCCACTGCTGGCCAAAATATGATATATCAAAATTTACCATCTTTCTGTGTTATTGCTTAGCTTCATTGCTCTATTCATTTTTTACAAGCTCCCACTAAACCCTTCCTTTTTAATATTTTTTTATACTTTTTTCTCCAGAGGCTACTTTTTCTCTCTCCTATGTCTTGCACTGAACTTTTATTTTGGAAAAAAAAAAAGCCTGTTCTGTCTTTTTAACAATCAGGAATTGAACTTTAATATGTATTCGACAGTGTTGCCAATTGTCTTTACTAATCTCTGAAAACCATCCATTGGTTGTCATCTGGACAGTGAGATCATTGACTGATGCTCCTTTTGAGAACAGTTGGTATTTGATGGTTTAATTAGATTGTGGCATTCTTCTGAGAGCCCCTCCTTAGCCTCAGGAGTTTAGAGTTAGAGGCTTCCTAGGATTTTTAAACCATTAGAGTTGAACATCATTTTGTAATTCCTTATCTAATGTCCATCTGATGACTGCTTTCCCTCTATTCTTATTTTCTCGTGATGCTGGTACTCCCGGCATTCATGTAGAATCTATGCAACCTTAATACTCATTGGGTCTGAAAAGTTTATGTATAGGGATGATCCAAAACACTTGGTGCCACACCTTAGGAAAGACCTTGATGCTTGTAGCAAAGGTCATGAAATGCTAGGAAATCACAAGGAGAAGTTTGGAAAGAAATTTCCAGGACAACATGCAGGTATTACAGAGGCTTATTCCATCTTTATGGAATCTTTCTTTATTCCATCTTTCTTATAATGCTTTATTCCATCTTTATTCCATCTTTCTTATAATGCTTTATTCCATCTTTCTTATAATGCTCTTCCACATGATGCACCATCTCTCACTCAAGTGTGGGAATATCTAGCTGTTTATGGCTTGGAACAGAGGATAATTTGATGATGATTGTAGATGTATTTAATTACATGCACCAATTAGATAGGTTTTGGGGACTCCGCTGAGCAAAATAACATCTTTAACTACTGTCAGACCATTGGTCTAAGTCTTCCATTTTGCAGATAGTTCAGAACTTTCCTGGACTGTGACTGTGGAAAGGGAGAGCTTGGAAAGAGTAACAGATAATTATATTTTGCCAAGTGTGCTTTGGAATGCAAGCATACTAATTCTTATGATTGGTTCAAGCTATGGCTTAATACAGAATGATTGATTTCTGTGTTTATTTCCCTCTTTCCTTCTTTTGATCCAGACCAAGCACCAGGACCCACACCTGACACTGCTGTTTTAAACTGGAGGTAGATGTGAGAGTTTTATCTTGGAGGAACCTGCTTGTATCGCATAATGTCTTAACAGTTAAGTGTTAATATAGAAAATGGTGCCATTTTGTGAAAGGCAACTGAAAAAATGCCATATGACAAGCTTCACAGCGCAACTATAGTGCGGGAGCTCCTGATAAACTTTGGAAGGTAGCACAGAGGTGACAGGCAGAAAGAGCGAATATACGTAAATACATACAGTGTAGTTCAGACCTTCTGTTATTTCTATGGGAAAATAAAATCAAAGTGATGTGTGTGCAAGTTTCTAAGAATATGGTGTCCTACTGGGAAAAATAATATGAAAAGTAAAACTGAAATGGTTTTGTTTTCAGATGAACTGAAGATGGATGGGATTCCTAGTTGAATCAAATGAAGAGCTGAATGATACTGTATGATTAAAATTCCACGATGGATCATAAGTTAGAAATAAGGATGGTTTCCACTAGTTTTTCTTTATACAAATCTAATCACCATTGTGTGATACCTTGAATCATAATGTACCTCAAAGAATGGAAATATAGAAAATATTTTTAAGGGGAGAAACTTTCCCATTACTAATATAAAGAGGGTAATGACCAATGAATAGTTGGAAGAAAAATTATCATTATCGAAATATTTCTTTGGCTGCCTTAAGTAGCAGGACTTCCTTAGGAGAGGAGGGTAAGGCCATTGGCAACTTAGAATACAGGAAAGACAAAATAAGGTGAGCAAGTAAAAAAAAATTTCTGGGATCAAAGAAACAAAAAATTTCTTGTATTTATCAAAGGACTATGTATTCTTGCTTCTGTAGGAAAATGCTTTTTTTAGTTGATGGGCAGACTTGGGAAATCAGAAGTAGGGTGGCTGCTAAAAACAAATATGATATTCCATGGGACCAATTTTGCATATCCCTGTGCCAGTGAGCAAACAATGCAGTCCAGAGAAAAACTCAGACATGGAAATTTACTGTTATAGAATGGAAGAAGTGGTGAAGTGAGTATCTATATAGAATTTTTAGCAGAGTATCCAATTTCTAAATCCAAAAAGTATAAAAATCAGACAAAAGAGTTTCATCCAAGCTCCAGACAATGAGAATCAGTTGATACTTTTTCCAAAGAAAAATAATGTATCATTAATGTGTTTCCTAATAATCGTGAGTACAGGGGGTTCTTGACATGATAACGGCGGCCTGGTATCATGTCACAAGAAATTTTTTATTTGTTATTAATAATATATGAAGCAATAATATTTCCAAGTAATATTTTAATAAAGCAGTGGAATCAAGAGAATTCCAAAATTTTAGTGATATTTATTGAGGGAGCAAAACAAATGTGGAGTAGTAGTTTTTGGATAATTTCACAAGAAATATACATGGAAGTATGTAGTACAGGTTAACATTATATATGACAGGATCCTGCAGAAGATACGTGAACGGGTTTACAAAACCCTACATCTAGGGATTGTGATTTAGAAGCATGTTAACATTTAAGGAGAGGGCAACCTGAGCAAGGATAGAGTAGAGAGGAAACATATCAAAGGGAAAAGAGGTGTTGGGACTTCTGGAAGGCCCTCTCCTTTCTTTCCTTGCCCCTCCTGTGTGCTGAAGTGTAGAGAGGGTGTTGAGCAACCTTGAATCATGGGGAGGACCCTAAAGACTGCAGAACATTCCAGGTCAGAAGGAACCAGGGTCCCTTGATGGCCTGATAAAGCAGAACTGCTGTGTCAACCCTGGACCTCAACATTAATGTAGGAGACAGATAAATTTCTATCTAGTTTAAGCCATAATCATTTGGGTTTCTGTTATCGTAGTATCTGAACTTATGTCCTAATGGATGAGGCATTTGTCTATTAAACAGTTTCAGGATTTTGTCCCTTTCTAATTTTATGGCTTTCCCGAGAACCCGTATTACAGAGAGAAGGCTTTCATCCAGTTCTAGGCAGCTTTATTATTCTCGTATTGCTAGGGGACATCCTGCAAGAATGGAAAGAAAGCCAGGGGGAAGACAAAAAAAAAGTCCTTCAAATTCAATCTTCAAACTACTCTTTGGCAGTCCTTTTTTGTATCACCATGAAAATTCTAGTGAAAATAAATGGAGTATTATTGAAGACAGTTGAGGACGGATATGGCAAATATAACATTTGAAGCAATTTAACCTGAAAGGAGGGCTCAAATAGGAAATAGAAGGAGGTCCACGTTGTAGGTCAATTGTGAATCAGTGAAATGGGCTAAGGTTTCTAAGACAGATACTAAACAGGAGAGCAGAAGGATGAACCTTTCAGGATGTAGTGGATTTTTAGACAGACAAAATAAGGAAAGTAAATCCAAAAGTAAGAGGTTGTCAAAAATCCAGTAAAAATGAAAACTAGATTAGTAAAATAGTATTTAGTAAGAGTTTATTGTGCATGAAAGAACAGTTCAAGAATTGGGAGTCTTCAAATCCAAAACTGAGTTGAAGCTCAGGATGGCTTCTAAAATGAAAATGAGGAAGTTGTTGACCTCTACAATGACTGGACATTACAACGGGAGTTTCCAGATGGCAGGGGATTGGTTAAAAGTGTTTATCTTATGCCGTTTTAGGAAGATGACTTAAGTTCTTTTATGATTATTGGAGCATTTATAAGAAATAGCATATGTTAAGTTTTGCTTGTGTTCACAAAATAAGTTAGATATAGATTTGCTTGTGTGACTTAAATGGTTTTGTCTGCTTGGGGGATTTTCAAGCCTGGTCTCTGTTTTATTTTATTTTAACAAGATGTCTTAGTGTGCCCTGGTATCATACTATCAGGAGAATATATTGAAGAATGGGTAGCACAGAGACAAGGAGAAAGAAATGGAAAAAAAAAGACATGGACAGGCAATAAAGTTAATGAAATGTCATGATTTTGTGAAAATGATTAGTGAACATAAAATTAAGCATGTTGAGCAATGAATATACCTAATGTCCAGATCTTGGTTTCTAAAGCCCCTTCTCTAACACAAGAGAGAAGAATTTCTTGGAGAGATGGGGTTGAGACAGGGAAAATATAATTGAGTCTAGAGTGTCTTGTACCAGAAAGTAAGAATATGCCTTAAGCAAAGGGATACAAAGAAGTAAGAAAGGAGAAAATAAAGATGGACATGTCCAAAGAACATAAGAAAAAAACCTTAAAGAGCTCTCAATGACTAAATCTGGAACAATTTGAGTAGCAAAATAAATAATGATAGTATTTGGATTTTAATTCTCAAAATAAATCCTGCGAATAGAAATCAAATGCTCTGAGTATACTGATATAAACTAATGATTAAACGAATAAATAAGGAAATAAATAGAAGGAACAACTCTTCCTCACGAGAGAATTCCGTTCCATAAATATAGAAGGAATTAGGGAAATAGAAATCATCATTAGAACATCACAATAATAATTGTGGCAGGCAAGATCTACAAATTAGTGCTAAAATTATTAGGCTAAATTTTAGCAAGAAACAATATTTGTACAGTCTCAGAGTGTCCTCCACAAAATATGTATTAATTACTATGATGGTTTTAAAATATATGCCACTTTTTCTACATCAAATATTCTATTAATAGTGAAAATTGCTTTAAGAAGCAAGTGAAATTAATATAATTCTATCTCTAAATTCACTAAGAATAGTATTTTAAAGGTATTTAACATTTTCCTGTGTTACTGCAAATGTCCAACTGATTACTTTTTTAGCATATCATTCCCAAACAAAGTAACTATGGAAAAATCTATCTTGTTTCAGTGACAGAACAAGTGGAATTTTCAAGTAAAATTTCAAGTAAAAATCATATTATGTTGGAATCATTCAATAAATTACTTCATTTCTTTTGCTATGCCAAAGAGAAGATTTCACTTTTTTTTACATGGAAAAATGCTTATAGTATGCTTTCTTTAAAAACATCTGTTGGATATATTTTTGAAAGTTAAGTGGCTTCAGTCAGTTTTATATATATTCCACTTATTTTATTCTTTTCAAGGATATTAGATGACTCAGAAAAAAATCTATTGAGTCACGTGTTCACCATAGTATAAAAAGCTCAGTGCTTTAACAAATATTGAATGAAAAGTTAAGTGGTTAAATGTAATGAGTGGTTATGAATTTCTATTGCTTGATCACATGTTCTTTTCAATATAAAAATAAAAGAAGCAAACTATTTTTTTACAATAAGAAAATATAGTTATTTCCATGTAACTGAGTGCTTTTTGCTGAAGAGCTATATGTATGCATGAATTTAAGGAGAATTTAGACATATTGGACATATTTACAAAGCTCCTAAACAAATCCAAAATCATTTCCATAAATAATTTTTATAAGATTTACATAAAGTATATAAAGGGCATTTGGTACAGGCCAGACTATGGCAGACTATGTAACTTGTCACCTTGGCCTGGGTTTCTGATCATTACCAAGGATGATTCTGGGAAGGCTGTTGATGAGAATGATAGACATCAGCAAGCCTTCTAACATCTGTGATCCATTAGAATTTCCAAACAATAGAGTATCCTTATAAGTGTGTTTTAGGAAGAGGTAAAGGTGAGGTCTCCAAGCCTTTTAGGTGTAGTTCCCCCAGATGCTTAGGGAATAATTCAAGTGGATCCTTGAATGTAGAGATTCATTTGGTGTATTGCTATGTGCTCCATTATGTTGCTCTTAGTTGGTTCTCTATGAGTTCCTTTTGAGGTCAGAGACCTTTTGAGCATTGGTTTTCCTGTCATTGCTATGCTCCTTAATGGTGTAAGAGTTGATGCTAAGAAGTTGCCTGCATCAAAATACTAACTTCTACTTCTTTTCCTATCATTTTTGCTTCATTCCTTTGGGTTGTCAAGGCAATATCACCTTCAAAAATCTCCTCATTAAAATGCACTCTTGGGAGGTGCTTAACCATCAACTAAATTGGCAGTTAGCTAACTGGAATACTTTCAAAAATAGACTACTAGACAGAGAAAGTCTATTAGGTGGAAGGAAAAAAAAAAGGAAAAAAAGAAAAAGAACAAAGACCATCCTTGCCTGCTTAGGTTTTCTAAAGTAGCAGCGTCTCAGGTAGTGTTCCTCGGAAAGTAGGTTCTGAGATAAAGTACGAGTCCGCAAGAGAGCAAGGTGCTTATTAGGGAGTGCCTTTAGGTTCAGCATCACCCAGGGAGCAGGTTGGGAAGAGGGAGGAGTAAGGTACAATGGAGACTGGCAAAAGCTTGGTCCCTTTCCCAGGCAACTCCGGGGCTACAATGGCCTGAAGAGTTGTCCCTTGTTGGATGAAATGATTGAGTGAGCCTTTATAGCCTGGCCTCATACGTCTTTGGATGCAGATCTGCCCACAAAGGCCACAGTCTTGGGATGGGTGACTCTGCAGCTGAGGCAGTCCTTGAAGTGGAGCTCAGCTTTGCCATATCAGCATCAGTGGAAAATGTCGGTCCTTGTTGGGAAGTCTGGATGGCACCTCTGCATGTCCTATCATGAGCACAAAAGTTACTTTTCTTGTGTCCTGATAAGTTTCAAAACCTTGAAAACACGGTACATATTCACAAATTATTGCAAAATGATTATTAAGCAAATTTCAGTGTCCACAAAAATTGTTTTATTGGAACACAGCCACGATCATTCGTTGATATATTTCCTATGGCTGCTTTTATGTTAAAATGATGGAGTGAAGTAACTGAGACAGAGACCCTCGGTCCTGTCAAGTCTAAAGTATGTGATCCTTTTGGGATTAACATATACGTGCCACTACGTATGAAATAGATAAACAACAAGGACCTACTGTATAGCACAGGGAACTATATACTCAATATCTTGTAATAACTTACAAGGAAAATGAATCTGAACAAGTATATATATATATATATATATATATAAAGGAATCGCTGTGCTGTACACCTGAAACTTACACCAGATCAGGGCAGGGATGCAGAGAGAAATCCAAGATGGCAGACTACATTGGAAACTTTTCACACCTGAAGGCATAAGGGTAAAACCTCACTGTGAGATAGGAAGGGGGCCCTATTGTAGTTGCTCTTTACAACTGGGCTATTTCTTCTCAAAGATGAGTGATTTTTGCATCATCGTCTAGTTTCCAAAGTGGCTCATGTTCAATGAGAGTCCTTTTTTTTTTTTTACTCTGAATCTTGAATCCTGTTCCCTAGAAAGAAGTGTAATTAAATTTGCTCACTGTTTATGTCCATTTATTCATGAGTTCTGATAGTAATTATACTTGATAATACAGATTCCATTCTATTTCCAAATGTGTATGTTTCATCATTTTCACTTATATTTTTCAGTTTTTTCTTATGATGAAAAAGTCTTAGTTTCTGATCTGATAAATCATTGCTTCCTCAGGAAAAATGTTCTTTTAAAAATATACTTTTTCCTAATGTGGCTAGAAGAAAAAATCCTCACTTTAGATCTCCTGGTTAAATAGTAGGGGTGTGTGTGTGTGTGTGTGTGTGTGTGTGTGTGTGTGTGTGTGTGTGTCTTATTTATTTATTTTTTAAAAATAACTGGCTGTCTATAGCTTTTCAACTTTAATAAATGGAATTAAAAGAAAGTTGCAGCATCAGTGTTTGCTCCTCCACTCATTTCTTCATAAGCTGCTCAGAATTTTGACATCATAGTCAATAAATACTGCTGTCAAGGAATAAAAAATGCACATTTAATTTTATTTCAGAAAGTGTCATTACACAAGCATGTTGCCTTATCTCATATTTTGAAGGTATTCTGTGCTTCATCATTTTATTCATGTTCTTGGAAAGCAGTACTGCTAAAGACATTTTTGGCAGGAAATCACTGAGTCAAAATTTTTGTAGAAAGATATCGCATCATTTACTTTATGAACTTTGCTTTCCAAAAGTTCAGTATCATTTTGGATTTCTATGAAAATCATGCAGACACTTCTGTGACTTCCAAGTACCCTTTAAATTAATGAGTATATTAATATATCCGTTTAATTTTCAAAACTGGATGATAAACTGAAGTGATTAGCCAATGTCAGTTTCCCTTAGCCATCTCTTCCTCTCTTGATTCTCATTTCACAAGTCTTAATATAGATGCTTTTGCTAACTAAATGCTCTCATGTTCCCTCGTGACCTGTTTCTTCTTCCTTCTTCCCTGCCCCCAAGATAAACCCATATTTTCATGGACTTTTAAATTATAAAGTGGGACTAAAAAGAATCAAGGTGTGTTCATTTTTGGGGCAGTTCCAGTCATGTCTCTTGGAACCTAGAAAGATTATTTCCTCCATGGATTTAATATAATAAATAATTACTTTAGATAAGTAGTGTCTGTGTCTAATTAAAACCAGAAAATGCATTGTTTATTGGTAATAGATTATTGCTATTCTTTTGGTTTTCTTTCTTTCCCTTCCTTGCTTCCTTCCTTCCTTCCTTCCTTCCTTCCTTCCTCCTCCTGCCTTCCACTCTCTCAGTTTTATTTTGATCTTGGTTGATTGACTATAGTTTAGGTAATGCAATGAGAAGTATATAGGTAATAAGAGGGTCTTGCTCTAGGAAATATGTTAAAATTATAGAATTATACACTGAAATATGTCCAGATCTCCAAAGAATATGTTGAAATGAAGATTCTGATTTTGTGGTTTTGAAGTAGGGCTGAAAGGTCTGCATTTCTGGTAAGTTCCTAGTTAATGCTGCTGGTCATCACTCTTAGTAGAAAGGCCACAGGGGACGCGGAGTAAGATTGGATATCCTGTAGGGCAGAGGTTCTTAATCATTTTTAAAAATTTGTGTCATGGGTTCTTTTGAGAGGTTTATGAAGCCTATGGACCTTTCTCAAAATAATGTAATAAAGTTCATAAAATAAATAAGATTACAAAAGGAGCAATTATAAATACCAGCATCAAATTATTATAAAATAGTTTGCTCGATGGTAATATATGTGCTTCATTATTAACACATTAAATATCAAGGCCTAACCTTGGGTCTGATAACTTCTACAATTTCAAAATAGTGATATTTTGAGATGTTTGAAGTCCATAGTAGGATATGACAATATCTGTGATTTCTTTTTGTGACAGATACAAGTACTACTGATACCACTGTGGTTTGTTGCACAAGTACATACTTGAAGGAAAAGGCATATTTTAGTTAATGGTTAATGAAAATAAATGTGTTAATTTCTTTTAAGCAAGTGCTCCAAGTTCCTTTGCCACAGTGAAATTTCATGACTTGTAACCAACACAAACATCTGATTCTCTTTGTATAATAATTTATAAATTACTCAATTCAGAAGGCAAAGTTCAACCTAGTTACATCACTTCATCAATGGTCCTTTACTCCTGCTGTTCTATATTTTCATAATTCATTTCTGTACATTTTTATTGAATATATGACTGTAACTTCTTAAATGTAAGTGTCACACTTGGGATATCACAGTATGAAGGCATTAGGACACACATGACATTTTTAAAAGTCTGGGGGCAATTCATGTTTAAAAGAATTATTTATAAAACACTAACCCTATGTTTATATAAGTTGTAATTGCTGGAGGGTATATAATTAATAACAATAAAATCAATACTAATAAATGACTGGCAATCTATAGCTTACCTTCTCACATGATCTCATTTGATTCTCTAAACCATGCTGGAGTGTAGGAAGGTCAGGATCATTGACCTCATCTTATAAATGAGAAAATTCAAATTTGCACATTTGGTAATTCATTCACACATGTAGTTGTGAAGTCAGGGCTTACATCCAGGACATTTTTATACACCTATTTATTTAGCACCTATTCTTTGCTAGTCACAGTAATGAAAGACACATATAAAAGGGTTCTTGCCCTCTGTGGACCCTGTCCTGGTGGAGTAGAGACAGAAATTGGAATCATTATTGCATGTGTTGATACATTTATTAGGTGCTGGGCCCTAACCCAGCTTGCTGGAGCAAGTGGAGGTATCAGGCAATGGCTCTTTAAATCATCTAGAATAGGGTAGCGTTTGGGGAATTAACTTTATAGTTAATTTAAGAAAATCATTCTATCTAGGCTTGACTGAGTCTGTGCCATCTTTCAAACTCCTTGTGTGAATCTTCTTCATCCTGGAATAAAAAACTCTTTAGCAACAGCTGAGCAAAATGTCCTAGAATAAGAATCAGGCTGAGCTTTGGGGACTCCAAATCACTCCTTCTTTTATGCAAAGAATGGGGCAATCTGAGACATTAGCTTTCTATTTATTTGGGCTTTCTTTAATGTCATTCAATAACATTTTGTAATCTCCAAAATGTTCTCTGGCATCTTTAACTAAATTTATCCCTAGTCTCCCTTTCTTTGTTATTGTTAAATATAATATATACTGTTGCTTTTTTTAATCAGTAGGGGAATTTCTTTGATTCTATTTTCTACAAGTGTTTTTAAAATGTTCATTGTGTTTTGTTTTTCATTATAAAAGGACTATAAAAGGATTTCTGCTCAGCAATTTCCCGTGTGAAAAAATAATGGAGTAATGTTTAAAATTCTGAGGGGAAGAAAGTGAGACCCTGTATTTTAGCCAGCCAAGACAAAATAAAGATGGAAATTTTTATTTTTATCCAAGTCAAGGTGTTAATCAAATATAATCAAATATAATGTATGCACTAAACAGAGGCTTTGAAACATGAAACTCAGACTAACAATGGACCCTCCATGGCACAATGAACAAATAGGAGCCGAAAAAAGAAAAGAAAGCAACATTAACTGCAATAACAAAAAATTCTATTGATCGTAACATCCACCAATTAAAAATTATTTTAAAAAAAATTTAGAGTCAATAAAACATGGCGGGGGCATCACTAAATTTATTTAAATATACAAATTAAACAAGTATGAAAGTGATGGTTTCAGAAGAGAATTTTAATGTAGTAAACCTTGACAGTGATTTCATTGTACACAGCTGTATGTCCCATGATTTTTATACAGTACACTCCTGTTTAAACCAGCCCAGTTATTTATAGGCATATTGATAAATCATTCCAAAGACAAGTCCAATGTATTTAATCTTTTATTTGTTTAGTTCCAACAATACTGCTAATCTGGGTTAAGTTTTATTTACAACTTAAAGACAAAGTAGAAATCTATTTTAAACATATCTTATGCTAGCTAAAATAATATGCAGTGAGCAAATATCCTTGTGTAAAACATTCTAATAAATCAATGCAAACAAAATCTACCCAAAATAATAAACAAAAACTAGAAGTTTGCATGATTATAAAGGATGACTGGGTTACAATCAGCATTTTATAATCACCATACAAGATCCTCTCCTTTTCCTTCTGTTGAAATGTATACTGTTAGTATTTTTCATTGATCTGTTGTTAGGCTTATCAGCAGTATGAATGTAAAATAACATGAAAGGAAAATGAAATGATATTTCTTTAAAATGGGTAATATCATCTTTTCATAATTTAAAGTTTGGACATCATTTAAAAGTTCTAAATTCTTTCACTTGATTTTGGTTCATTCATCTGCAAAAAGACAATTTATCTCGGTTCAATGAATGATAATTCTAAAATGGGCAATTTAATAAATGAAAAGATAAGGAAGACCCACTCTGGGTCTAAAAATTCAGCAGTGATAATATACTTTTTATTCTAGTTTTAAGAAATTGGCATATCTTCAAAGTGCCCTTGAAAAATTTATACAGCATTAAGCACTTTTTATTTATTCCTAAAAGAGATTTTAAATTGAAAGTAACTCTGATGTCACAAGTAGATTTTACTATTTTTTAAAAATGTTATCTCAATTGGCATATACTACACATACTATATATTCAGCCTTTTAAATGTACAATTTAGTGTTTTTTTAGTATATTCACAGACTTGTGTAATGATCACTACTCTCTGATTTCACAACATTCTCAACACCCAAAAAGAATTCATATTCATTAGCAGTCACTCTCCATTTTCCACTATCCCCCATTCCTCAGGACCTTTGATCTATATTCTCTTGGAAGATTTGCCTTCTCTGGACATTTCGTACAAAAGTAGGCATACGATGTGGTCTTGTGTGACTGGCTTCATTCACATAGCAGTGTCGTTCAGGGTCATTCATTTTGTAGCATGTATTAGTACCTTATTCTTTTCATTGCTAAATAATAATCCAATGTGTGGATATACTACATTTTGTTTAACAATTTATCAGTTGAGAGACATTTGGATTATTCCATTTTTGGCTATTATGAATAATGCTGCTATGAAAAATTGATAGATTTCAAAATTAGCCACAAATTCTTCTCATCCCATTAGCCCTGCTCTGTCTGCAATGGACTTTTCCAATCCTCCCATTAAGATATAGGAAGGATATATTCACTTCCCACCCTCTTGACTCTGGGCTGGTATTGTGACTTGCTGTGATTGACATAATTCAGTGGACATGAATTTGGGTGTTTGAAATGGAGTACCTAAGAGAGACCTTCTTGCCCTCGTGCTGCCCTGTGACCACTAGTTGAAGAAGTTTACAGTAGCCTCTTACATGTGAAAGATGATGTGTAGAGATAGAGGTCCAGCTAATAGTGCCAATGGACAGATGTGTGAGTGATGCTCTCTTAAACCAGCATATCTGACTGAATCCAGATGTGATTCAGGAGAAACAAACAGAAGGTCTGTTAGGCTGAGTCCTTACATTCACAGAATTTCCTCTCCAAAGAACTGTAAGCTAACACATGACTGTTCTTTTAAACCACTATTTTTTGGGAAGATTTATTATAGAATAATGGATAACTCATACATGCTTTTAACCAGGTTACTAACTGGTGATATCCTAATTCTATCAGTACTTTACTTATCATCTGGAATACTTCTACAGTAAGGAACTTTCCCACATCAACTGTTCAGTTACCTTAAGGTACAGTTCATATAGGAAAGGAAAAACACATGGAAAAACAAATTCCTTTCCGTTACCTACCAGTTCTGAAATTAACTGGTTGGTTTCTCAGTACACTTTAAAGATACCCAACGCATTTTTCCCCATCATTATGAACCCATGGATTTAAATATATTAAATGCATCTGTACTTCAAGAGATATTCTAACTTTATTAGTTAAAGTTGTAGATGGGATCTTGTAGCTCTTGATTTCCACTTTCCCAACCAATTTTTTAGCAACAGAAATTGACTTCAAAGTTCCACTAACGCCAAACTTTCTCTGATCTGATAACAAGGAACTTAACGAACAAGTTGGCAGATTTAAAATAATTTGTTTGTGGGCCTAGATATGCCTGAATATTAATTTCAGAAAAGCTTAGCTACTTTCTACTTGTGTGATCTACAGCAAGTCTTGGTTTTTCTGAGCCTCACTTCACTCACCTTTAAATAGGAATAATTATACCCAGTAAAATATTTATAAAAATTGTTAGACCTCATGTAGAAAAGTTCCTCTTGAGGTTTCTGGTCCATAGTAGGCACTCAGAAAACCTTAAGTCCTTTATTTTTTATCTTCTTTTCTACCCCCTTCCGTGTGGTAGAAATTGCCGCAGTTCCTTTATGGTATGACTAGTCGATTTGACCAACATTCAAATATCCTTCCATGGGAAAAGAGGTGTGGTGTGCATTAATTTCTCTTTAATTTCTGATATGTCATAATCGTATCAAACTCTTTGTAATTGAATATGTTCCTAATAAACAGTTTAGTGTGGGGTACATGGAGTTAAAAAAAATATGTATGCTAAAAGCATATTTGAATGATATATTTAGCTGCCCAATTTACTCTATTAATTAAACATTCTTGAGTACAGTCATTACATTTTTGATCTAATTATCAAGCTTAAAGAAGTTAAAAGAACTGTTGCTCCCTTTCACCTTCTTCCCTTGCCCACAAATGATGCCCTTTCAGTAATCTTGAGTGTCATACCACACAGAGACAAATGTAGGAGAGAACACAGAGGTCAAAGCACTCATTTCCCTGCTCAGTTTTAGAGCTGGCCTCAATTTCAAAATGAAAGAAGTTGAAAATACTGGTTTAAATGAGACCTCATGAGTATCTTTGGGTTTTTATTATCTCTGATTTGATATTAATGCTCTAAATTTTCAGTAGGAAAAAAGAAAACACTCTGGTTCTTTCCTGGTTCCCCAAAGTTCCCTTAGATCTTTTAGATCCAGTTAACATATTAGACATTTAGAAATCAGCCTGGGAAAATTCTCTTTGGATTAGCAGCTGAGAATACCATCAAATCCCTTTGTGATCAAACAGAGAGATTCTGAAAAAGGCTGGAGAAAGAGCAAGGATATTGGCCAAATATGTGAGCCAGTGCAAGACTGAATTTGACACAGACAGGGTTTGCAAGATGCATCTAATGTGGGATCAATACCAGCCAGTCTCCTCCACCAGCTCTTGGGTTTTTAGCTTCTCATTTTTGTAGAGTGTCCTTCCATCCTTCTAGTTTCCTCTCTTAACATTTCTCTTTTTACGGGGTAATGTCAGTACCTTTCTATCCCATAAATGCTCTATGCTTTTCCCATTTTGCTATCTGCATGAGAATAAACCACTGAGTTGAAAAATTTGGATTTCAAAAATATATGCCCTGTTGAGACTTTGAAAATTGGTTTATAAATTCCCTCATCCTCATAGAGTCACAAATTCTCCTTTTCTCTGTTTTTATGTTTGTTTGTTTCTTGGTTGTTTTTGTTACAACCCATGCAAACAAGTAGAATGGATTCATAGAAGCTATTATATTACATTGCACAAAAGACTGATAGATAATAAACAAATATTTTTGTATGATTAAAACTAACATGTTTACTATATGTTAACATGCCTAAGTGAATTTATTTATTGCTATAATTTGTTTTATGCATTTTCAAGTAGTTTAACATATGTACATGTTACAATCAAAGACTTAACCAGCTAATATGCTGTAGTTGGGAAAAAGATAAAGATTTGTGCTTTGAATTATATCTATAAGCAAGTCATAATATGAAATATGCTTCAATTTCACTCCCTATCTTTAAATTTCATAACATAAAGCCAAACTCAGTCAATTCTTTTATTTATAACATTTTATTAAGGTTTAATTTAAACTAGTTTCATTTATACTGGGGATTAAATTGTAAATAGTTTTCTACTTTATTCCTTTAGATATTTTACCTTAAACTATATGCCATCTCTTTGATCTCCTCAAGATGGCCAGTTGACTTGAGGACACCGGGAGGGGGAAGGGTAAGCTGGAACCAAGTGAGAGAGTGGCATGGACTTATATATACTACCAAATGTAAAGTAGATAATTAGTGGGAAGCAGCCACATAGCACAGGGAGATCAGCTCAGTGCTTTGTGACCACCTAGAGGGACGGGGTAGGGAAAGTGGGAGGGAGATGCAAGAGGGAAGAGATATGGGGATATATGTATATGTATAGCTGATTCACTTTGTTATAAAGCAGAAACTAACGCACCATTGTAAAGCAATTATACTCCAATAAAGATGTTAAAAAAAAAAGAGGGCTTGTTGTTAGGTGAATTTTTATTATAGTAATAATAGCAACTAATGTCTCAATTTCCTCATTGCAAAAAAGATACTTTGTGAAGCTTAACTGAGACATAACATTTGATATAAAAAACAAAGGATAAGTAACAACTAGGATTATTTATGTATTTTCCACAAGGAAATGTAATACATAGTTATGCATTTATTATTTATCTTTAGTAAAATAAAGAGATGCTAATTAATGTTGACTTTCTTTTTCTACAGTAAAAGAGATGCTCTTGAGCTAGATCAAGAAAAATGAGGAGGTGGCTCATTGCAAGGATTCCAGAGTCATCTGAGTTATAGAGGTCAAGAAAGTAAGGAGAGTATTGCTGGGGCTGAGACCTGGGATCTCTGGGCTTAAGGTAACTTTCTCTTATCATAAGACACTGATGATTTCTTTCAATTGTGCTTTTGTATGATGGTCTTTGCAGGTCCGTGCCATTTTTGTTGCTGTTGTTATGCCCAGATTTATCTGATGCTCGAACAGTGTAGAGGCATCTCTCTGACTCTGGGAAAAGTTGAACGCAGAAGAGCTTGCAAAGGCAGGACTCCAGGCAGCCCATAGATAAGTAGTTTTTACCCCCATATCTTTTACTCATGACTTTTCCCTTTCTCTGTGCATCTGCAACTTTTTGTCTGTTTCTTCTTACCAGTTGTGTCTGGATATTTACATGCTACCCACTTTCCTGTGCCCTTTGCTCCATGAAGGCTGTCCCAATCTCAGAGGTCCATGACATATTTTCTCAAGTCCTCGCCCTCAAATTATCTTGTTGGGTGGGTCCAGAGTCTCAAGGTAGAGAATATAATGATCTCAGGTTAACTTTGTGAAACAGGTCGCATATCATTGAACGACAATACTTCTGGCCCAATAGATTCACAGAGTCTTGGTGCGTCACAGAGTACTAACCACAGGCCGCTGTGTGGAGGTATTCCCAAAACACGCATAGGGATACATTCAAAAAAGGACATGAGAAGGGTAAGGAATGATTGGTAACCCTGGTAGAAAAAGTATGGACCCCACTTTCCAAGAGAAGTAATCATGCTCTCTTGGATAAATTCTTAAAAAATACTAAGATATAAAAATAATTTGAAATTACATAAAATAAATAAAATAGAGTTAAATATCAGTGGGCAGATTTGCTTCACTTACAATCCAAGTCTTCACCAAAGAACACAACCTGGAAATATCTCTGTTTAGCATCATCAGAGGGTGATTTGAGAGACTTTGTAATTATGGATGACTCTGGAAGACCAAGCTGACTCTTTTCTCTCTCAGATTTCATCATTAATTAAGTCAGATCACCTGAGCACTGTATCCAGGAACCATTTGGTTCTGAAAGCTTGCAGAGTTGCAGCTGCATTGGGGCAGTTTCCCACTGACTCATGAAGAGCTGCTGCAGGAAATGGCACTATGTAAGGAAGTGCATCGTCCCCCTCCACATGGCCTATGTGGGACCCGCTGTGATGATGTTTATTACAGATAATATCTGGGGGAAGTTTTGCTGCTGGAAACTGACATTTTCTCTTCAATGAAAATGAGAATTAAAAACGTAAAACCACAGCTTTCTTAATGAAAGAAGGAAACGAAGTCAGGAAACTCCCAACCAAAATGTGGACTTTTCTCTGGTTTTCATTCCTTCACCCTTCCCACCTCCCCTCCCTCCATTTCACAAATACCAGACATCAGGTGCCTACCCTTAGAAAAAAAAGAAAAAAAAAAAAGGAAAGGGAAAAAAGGAAAATAAAAGTATACCTCCAGGTAGAGATATCCATAGTTTCAGTGATCCTGCAACTTTGCAACTGTCTCCCTGTCAGTCTGGGATTTGACAAAGCCCATCCAGTTGCCACAAGTTTCTAAGCAGCATTTGACCCTTTCATTCATGTATGTGACTTCATAATCCAGACAAATAATGAGACATCTGAGCAAAATTTACCATATGTGAGATCTACATAAAAACAACCTCATTTAAAAAAACTTGACACTTCCCATTTGTATTAAAGTCTCTCCCCTTCAGTAGAGCAGAGGCCACAGGCTGCCGTTTCATGCCCTGAACCCAGCCGTACATGGAGGTGACTGATCTGCTCCAATGAGCAGTGCTTTCCTCAGGCATTCATCTCGTCAACATCTGTAAGTCTGGAAATGGAGAGAACATTTGTTTCTCTCTTCCATATGGCAGGGAAAAAAAAATGCAGGCCTGATGAGGAAGGAGATTCAGTAAACAGAACTGAGATGAGCTGAGTTGAGAGGAAGAAAATCAGAAGGGACTCCAGAGCTGTTTCCAGTCCCTTCCAGAGGCAGAGTTGCCTCCCTCCTGCTGAGTCCTGGAGCCCCTCTGTCTTCTCTTAGGGTGCTCCCCTGTGTCCCCTTCAGGGGTGCTGGTGAGGCCAGCTCCAGTGGGAGGGCTGAGATCACTATATACCTCCTCGCTTCGATTCTCAATTGGATTATAATTAGATTCAACCGCAGGCATACACACACAGAAGGTAGGTTTATTATTTTAAAATGATCCGAATCTAGCACGTTATTATGTACCTAGCAGCTTCTCTCTCTCTCTCTTAATATAAAATACATAATTCCGTAAGTTAAGAATTAGCATTTTCATTCTTATGGCCTCTGTTTCTGTCCACACTCTGAGGGTCTCATAAATCATTAACTCTATCCCTAAAGCCTGGAGCCCGGGCAACACGAAATAGTTCTTTTGCATCCTCACATGATTTGCAGCCTTGATCCCACATAGCCGCTCCACTTGAGTCCTACAGGGACCTATTCTACACCTGACACCCCGACCTGCCGCCAGTTTCTGCAGCTGGGCTCCTTCTGCCCTTACGGCTTCTAGTTGTCTATTGGACCTGCCGCAGGGCATCAGCCCCCTCCTCCTGCATCCACTCTGTCAATCAGGTTTCCCTCTGGTCAGAGCCCCATTGCCAGCTCTGGATCGCTACCCCACACCACAGGGTTTAGCTCTGAATCTTCTCGATCGCAGCCACAGCCCCTGGCCCTCGTCCTCCCCCAGCCAGCTGCCAGCTTCCTCTCAGCCCCACCATCAGAGCCCAGGGAACCTTCTCTTACTTAGAACTGACTTAGCAAAGCCAATAGGGCTCTGCATGCAAGACATTTGAGAAGATCAAACTGAATAAGTTACTCGATCTGAATGTATTTATTTTAGAAAGCGTGACGTGTGACATTGCCATATATTGTGATACCAGTTTTAAAAATGCATGCTTGGGCTTCCCTGGTGGCGCAGTGGTTGAGAGTCCGCCTGCCGATGCAGGGGACACGGGTTCGTGCCCCAGTCCAGGAAGATCCCACATGCCGCGGAGCGGCTGGGCCCGTGAGCCATGGCCGCTGAGCGTGTGCGTCCGGAGCCTGTGCTCCGCAGCGGGAGAGGCCACAACAGTGAGAGGCCCAGATACCGCAAAAAAAAAAAAAAAAAAAAAAAAAAAAAAAAAAAAAAAAAAAAAAATTGCATGCTAGAATGTACAAATCAATCTTTCAGTAAAATTTAGCCTGGAGAGGGATGGTTAAGCATAAGTAATGGGCCAGTTTAGAGGAGAAAATATTAAACATTTTGCCAAAGGAAGAAAAAAAATGAATATTCTTTTTTTAAAAAATGAATTAATTTATTTGTATTTTATTTTTGGCTGTGGTGGGCCTTTGTTGCTGCATGTGGGCTTTCTCTAGTTGTGGTGAGCGGGGGCTACTCTTCGTTGTGGCGTGCAGGCTTCTCATTGCAGTGGCTTCTCTTGTTGCGGAGCATGGGCTCTAGGCGGGCGGGCTTCAGTAGTTGTGGCACATGGGCTCAGTAGTTGTGGTTCGTGGGCTTAGCTGCTCCAAGGCATGTGGAATCTTTCTGGACCAGGGCTCAAACTCGTGCCCCCTGCATTGGCAGGCAGATTCTTAACCACTGCGCCAGCAGGGAAGTCTGAAATATGAATATTCTTAACAAGAAGGATAATATTTGAAGAGATAAAAGGTGTTCCCAGCACAAGATGTTAATTTTGGCTCTTGTGCACAGTGAGAAATAGAAGGAATCTGACATATCTTTTTCTTTCTTTGGCTGTGTTGTTTGTTCCCTAGGACTCTGATCTCACCCAGGTGTTTTAAAACTGACATTTTTAATTCAGACTTCTTGTGCAGAAGTGAATAAATAAGTTGAGACTTCTAGTGCATACAGCATCATCTCCTCTCTCCTGCTTTCAACTAGAATTACTGCATTGACTCTTATAATTTCTAGGCATCTTGCCCACCTTTCAAATTCTCTAAATTGTAGCTAGAAGTCTTGCAGTGACTTTTGTCAATACCTTAAGTACCTTATTAATTGGGTTTGAAAAATTGTATCTAGACTGGACATTCAATTCATTCAATTAAAATTAATGAGTATCCATTGTGCTGCTAGTTCCGAGTCAAGTTCTTGCCAATCCATCTCTAACCAAAAGTAAAATATTCTTCCTTTTGGACAAAGCCTCTGTCACAACCAGCCAGTGATTATAGAGCTTTTCCTCATTGCCGGTGATTACTCAACCCCATTTCCCACTGTTCCCCACTATTACTCCATGGAATTGGTACAAATAAGTACAGTAACCATTTCTTGGTCATAGCTTTGACACATAGGATGGTATGTATATTTCACGGTGCCATGATGTCTATTCCTTTGCTGCTGATGAATTAGTTCTGGGCTGGCTGGAAAGATTTGTTTGTAATTATGGGAAATACACGTTTGAAAAAAAAAGTTTAAAAGGATGGATCAGAGAGTGGAATTTGTGAACTTTTTATTTTTTTTTCTCTTTTTGATATTCTTTAGAATCGAATCCTCGCCGTTTAGAAATGAGTTCTGTGGTTCTGACTGAAGACATGATTGTACCAGAAAGGAATATATTGAGAGAAACTAATTTAATTCTGATCATTGATAATGTAATTGTAATGTCATTAAATTCTTAGCTTTCTAAGTAGTAATGGTTTTCTCTTCTTACTTGGCATAACAGCAATGTCCATGTGAGTTTCAAGGGGGCATAAATGAATTTTTAAAAAGAGGAAAAAATATATACCTTGGCATTCTCCTTACCAGACTTGGGCATTGGGACACAAAAATACATATATATATAATATATGTATTTCCCCCCACCACGGCTCCTATTTTGATAATTTTCACCTAAATGTTCTGAATGTTGGTCATTCAAATGATGCTCAAGTAAAATAAAATAAGATAAAATAAAATAAGAGTTAGAATTCACTATTATACCTATGGATTAAAGCACACAGAAGCAAATGCATTCCCATCTCTGAAATTCTGAATGTCGTCAATTTAAAGTACATTAAGGTAGGCATTTTAGACTCTGTATAGTCTTGGAACTGACTCTATAACCAAAATGGAATCGTGATGGGTGCAGCTGGGGGAATGCCACTTATCACATTAGTCTCGAATTCCTTCTATTCTGAAACAAATACCCAGACATTATTTTTAGCTTTTATGATACATAACTTGCAAAGAGCTGTACTTGGATAGCTACCAAATGAAAAATGTAAGCAGAACTATAGAAACACTCTTTCGGTTTCTGAAGAATAAAGGCATATCATCAAAATTAAATCAAATTACATGGTTTTAACTAATTATGATTTAATTAGCAGAAGCAGTTTTTGTAGAACAAAAGCTTCTACTTTGCATCCCTTTAAAGTATACTGAAAAAATATACGTAACAAATTCTAATAAGAGTTTGTCGTATTTGGTGTAAAATTTGGTGAAATAGAAGTTGATCAGTTCCACCCTTATCCTTAAAGTGCTTGGTTACGTGAAACAAAACACTGAGCTCTCTGCCTCTGAGTTTTCATACTAGAGGAGTTGAACTAGCTGACTTTCCACCTTTCCATGGATTACCTTCTATGATTCTTTTTTATTTATTTATTTATTTGGCTGCTTCGGGTCTTAGTTGCAGCACGCGGGTTCCATAGTTGAGTCACACGGGCTCTCTAGTTGTGGTGCATGGGCTTAGCTGCCCTGTGGCATGTGGGATCTTAGTTCCCCAACCAGGGATTGAACCCGCAGCCCCTGCATTGGAAGGCGCATTCTTAACCGCTGGACCGCCAGGGAAGTCCCTTCTATGATTCTTTTGTTCTATCTTATTTAGGTATTATCATGATATTACTTTCAGTTGGTTAAATAAACATTAAAGTAACTCCACAAGCACCTAATTAGCTATAGGAGAAAATGTACATGATTTCACAGCAGCAAGAATCGTATAACAAGTATTGTTTCATCATCTTTCATAGTCATTCTCTGCTACCATCTCCTCTCATGTTTACGGACGGTTTGATACTCCTAGGTCACCTCTCACTTTCCATTGAGCAACTTTCAATGTACGTACTCTTTCCAACACTGTTTACAAAATTCTCCACAGAACGTACTTTTATTTTTTCCACATCATTTCCCCCCTCTGTTGCCATACCTTTCTGCCTCTCCGTGGATTTGATGCTAACTCTTTTCTCCTTAACTAACCATAAAACAACCCCATAATATCTTTTGCTTTTTAAAATGAGACACTATAATCTGAAACTCTTGCAAAAGGGAATTCCTTCTTCTTTGATTAAAATGCTTATTCCTCCCAACTTTATTTATTCAGCAACATTTACCGGGTACCTACTATGAGCTTACACTGTGCAAGGATCTCTAGGTACAGTAATGAGAAAATAGACACCAGCCCTGCTTTTTCTGTGGCTTGCAGTCTAGTGGGAAAGACACATTGATAGACATCGTCATACAATGCCTGTTTACAGAGGGGTACTCCCAAGGGAGGGGCCTCATTTCTAGGACAGCCTGTCTGAAAGGAGCCTGACTTTGATGCAGGGAGATTTCATTCCAGGTTGAGCAAGCAGGCCTGTGGTTGGAAGTAGCATGATGTGTTTTAAGAACTGAAAAAAAAAGAATCTGTAGGTGTAAAAAAGGAAAAAGTACAAGATATGTGTGTCTTAAAGTATGATGCTCTGAGTGCTTTATTAGGCAGCTGGATTTACTGTGGGATCTGATGTCCATTCAGATGTCTATGGAGGGAACAATTCAAACAGGTCTCTAATGTTACCCTCGGCTGGGGCATTTCCTCATCAAGGTGAACAACGTATTTCTCCCATTCACTTTTCGTTCTTATGAATATGGTCCATTAGAGGGATAAGTCATTACCACTTAAAAGTTAAAGATAGAGCCTTTGGCTTGGCAATTCCACAAGCTTAAAATCTATCTATCATCTATCTATCTATCTATCTATCTATCTATCTATCTATCTATAACTGTCACCTACTTAAATTTTATAGTGATTATTAGTGTATGTGTGTGTTTAGGAGGTTAAGGAATCCTAATTAAGTAAGTAGATACATGAGACAGAAAATTTGGTCTTACCAATATCCTAACAACTACCAAAAGTGTTTGTTTAAATGTAGAAGTAGTCTTGTCTTTTCCTATCCTCCAAGGAAGCTGGATATGAATAGGCATTCAGAGGACACAGCGAAGCTGTGGTTGTTGGTGGGGAAAAGATACTGAAAGAAGTTAAAGGCTATTCAACACGTTTTCTTCTACAGTAGTCCTCTGGAAGGACTTAGCTCTTGATGATGATAGTCCTGTAAAAGAGAGATGTTAAGATTGCCTTTCCATACAGTCACTATGGAGAACAGTATGGAGGTTCCTTAAAAAAAATAAAAATAGAACTACCATATGACCCAGCAATCCCACTACTGGGCATATACCCTGAGAAAACCATAATTCAAAAAGAGTCATGTACCACAATGTTCATTGCAGCACTATTTACAATAGCCAGGACATGGAAGCAACCTAAGTGTCCATCGACAGATGAATGGATAAAGAAGGTGTGGCACATATATACAATGGAATATTACTCAGCCATAAAAAGAAACAAAATTGAGTTATTTGTAGTGAGGTGGATGGACCTAGAGCCTGTCATACAGAGTGAAATAAGTCAGAAAGAGAAAAACAAATACAGTATGCTAACACATATATATGGAATCTAAAAAAAAAATTAGTTCTGATGAACCTAGGGGCAGGACAGAAATAGAGACACAGATGTAGAGAATAGACTTGAGGACAAGGGGAGGGGGAAGGGTAAGCTGGGACGAAGTGAGATAGTAGCATTGACATATATACACTACCAAATGTAAAATGGATAGCTAGTGGGAGGCAGCTGTATAGCACAGGGAGATCAGCTCAGTGCTTTGTGACCACCTAGAGGGGTGGGGTAGGGAGGGTGGGTGGAAGATGCAAGAAGGAGAGGATATGGGGATATATGTATGCATATAGCTGATTCACTTTGTTATGCAGCAGAAACTAACACAACATTGTAAAGCAATTATACTCCAATAAAGATGTTAAAGAAATAACAATAACAAAAAATACAAACAAAAAAAAGAAGAGCTGACTGTGTGAGTTAAACCTACCTTAAATAGCATAATTGCAAGTTATTAAGCTCAGATAATTATGTGTGAATAAAATGTAATTGGTTTTCTGTGGTTGTTATTGTTCAAATTAAAAGACAAAGAAAAGGAGAAAAAAAAAAGATTGCCTTTCCACATTTGCACGGCTTTTTCAGAGACTATAGGTTTAAATCATCCATGTCCTTTGCCTCTTAAGGAACTCCCAAGTAACAGATATATACAGTAATTTTGAATACAAATCCTTATAATATTGGCCAGGCTTTTCTTTTCAGTAAATTTGCAGTAACAGAATTTTCCTTGAGTGCAAATGTGAAATTCTCCTGTTTATGGAATAAAATTTATCTTAGAAGGGTAAATGTAAATGTATTTTGGGAGTCTCATACTTCATACTTATAGTCAACACTTAGTTCTGACCCACTAAATCAATCCATCAGTATTCAGGCAAACCTCTGAAACGTAAACATGATTTCCACAAAACAAACAAAAATTATAATGATGCTATAAATAATGAACTGCTCTCTACAGCCAATGGAAACTTTCATTCAGAGTGATCTTTCTAACAATTTCCCAGAAGATGGTGTATGCAAAAGACCTTCTCTTATGCCAGTTTTAATTCCTGTGTATATTCTCAGTTAATTATATACCCTAATATTTATACAGCACTTTATCACTTGCAAAGTTTTCACACTTGCACAATTATTATCTCATTTCAAATCAACGAAACTCCTTGGTAAGAAGGGTGAGCATGATAATTCCAATCTGAGGGATGAAGAAAAGATTCAGAGAAGTCCATCATTTGCCCAACATCAAATAAAATGTGATTTGCAGAACTAATGAGAGTCATCAGTATTTGCTAAGCAACAAACAGCCTGGTCATAAAGATAAGTGCCCTATATATATCTGCCTGTGATGCTAGCATCAACCTTCCAAGGTATTTAATGTTACTACCAATTAACTGATAGGAGAACAGACGTTAACCCAGCTAAGTAAGTGTCAGAGACTAGAACTAAATGAAGAGCATTTCACTGTGAGTCATAAAATAGTTTTCCTATTATCTTCTTTTCTCCTCATTTAACAGTTTATATCAATGAATTTTTAAAGATAGCAGAATAATCTGGGTCCATATTTTTCAGGTCAAATGATTAAATATAGAATAATTTATAGTAGTTTCCTGGAGATTTCTGCAGACGGTATCTTTTTTTCTTAAAGCCATTATTTTGAATAGTAATTTTCTGTCAAATTACCCATTTCTTCTCCTCCCTGCAGAGTGCTTTAATAGGAGAGTCAGCATATAGCACTGTTGATTCAGGTGCTGCCACATAGACTAGCTGGAAATGTTTGTCATGCTTATTTAGATCTTTTTTCAGACATTCCTCTTAGTCAAGATTTCAATAATGGACTAGAGGAGAAATCCCATGGATGCTTCATCATCATCATCAATCATTATCATCACCCAACATTTATTTCTAAGCACTTTACAAAATACAGAAGACACAATTCCTAGTTCCTAAAACTAACATCTGAAAAGAGGGCAGTCTAAGGACTAAACATCCAGAATGAAATCATTTTCAACAGTTAATTATATTTACATTTACAAATAAAAAAACAAATAAATTTTAAAGGAATGATTCAAATGAAAAATACTGCGGAAATGTTTGAAGGTAAACATTTTACCCATTGTAATATGTAACAAAGTTGTAAAGTGATAAACTAGCATAGCAATTTTTAGGAGCTGGTTTCATATGTATATAGTGTAAAAACAAATGAAACTATATATAGTAGAAAAGAGTAGATGCTGTCTTCCTCTAAGGACCAAACACACATAACAGCTCCTGGCTTTTTAAAGTAAGGTGCTCAAAGAATAGATTTACGTATATGTATAACTGAATCACTTTGCTGTGCACCTGAAAGTAACACAATATTGTAAATCAGCTATACTCCAATATAAAATAAAAATTAAAAAAAATATATAGTAAGGTGCTCAAATGCTGAAAAAAGTCATTTTGTTATTATTTCAGTATCTTTGTAACGAAGGTTTATTAGGAAATAATACTTCAATTTTTTTGGTGCTAGGATATTGATGTCATCATAAGATATATAGCAAAATAAAACTGGATTATGAAGTTGCGATTTTTGATTCAAAAGAATGAATCACTCACTGTGGAGATCCAAATGGAGTGAAAACTTCAATAGCTATAATTTACGTCCTACCAAATTATGATGTCATCCAGGACATTGGTCTTGGATGACTTTTGCAATCTTAATTCTAGTAAGCAGAGGAAAACACAAGATAATTTATATATTTTCTAATACTCTTGACTATTAATTCTGAAAACGTGTCTTATTTCTGACTCTCATGTACCTATCTATTTGATCCGTTATTTGAAAACACTTCTCTAACTCATATTAAACGATAAAACTAGTGTTATCATTGCTGGCCAGCTCTGTAGTTATTGCTTAGCTGTGTGTACATTTTACTGCTCTATATCTCTATCGCCACTTATTTCCTTTGGATTTGATTCTCTGTTTCAAGAAACCAAATTAAATAATTCCAGGCATGGGAGTTAATGGGGTCATTCATTCACTAACCCTGGAAGACCTAGTAATATATTGGTATCCATATGTAGCACTGCCCTCTACTGGGTAAAGAAAAATCTGATGTTATTAATGGATTTCTAATTGCTTAAGAGTAGAGAATATATGAAAAGATAATTCAAATTATCTACCCTGATATTTTTTAACCTGAAGCGGCTGAGGAATGTGATCATAGAATATGAGAATCTTTGACTTCTCCGTATAGACACTTTTATATAACAATACTTTGCTATGTTCTTGTTTTGAATAAATGTATTCTTTGATTTGCATGTGAGAAGATCTTGATTTGACCTTAGATCCTTTAATGGCTTAAATATATGAGATAACTGGTATATTGTATTATAAACCAGTTAAGTGATAATGAAATTAAAGTCAGTATGGCATTAATTTCAAGGATTTTTTAATCTGAGCTGGTACCTGAGGCAGGTAGAGAGTAATATTACCTTTTATTTTATTTATAGCTTTATTTTGTTGATAACTTTAGCTATATTTATGATGAGTTTATATTTAGATGGTGATATAATGTTGTTTGCTTTCAGGAATACTTTCTGTGAGATATCAGTGAGGAACTGTGAAGTGTATTTTTTCTTTCGCTCCTTATATTCTGTTACAGTGTAGGGCAGGGGTTTTAGAAATTAATACCATACTAGATTATGTTAATTACTCCTTAACCCAAAAGACAAATGTTCAATACAAATATCATAAACTCAATATCATAGTGCTTATAAACATAAACTCTAAGTAATACTGAATAACTATTGAAAATATGAAATATATATGTATATGATATATACATATATATGTATATATACATATGTATATGAAATATATATGTGTATATATATATATATATTAGAACATTTAAAGGTGGCAGAAAGCACAAAAAATATTTTTCTATATACATGATCTAAAATTGAATAAAGTTCATGTCTTTATTAATCTTGTATATCATATTAATATGTTTTTATCAACCAGAGTTTTAGAAGATCCAGAATGGCAGCCATTTCTATATCATATTCCCTTACAGTTACCTATAATAATATTTCATGGTACTTGCTAAGTACTGAACACATTTTTAAAAATTAGTTGAACTAAGGTGGAATTGACACCCTTCCGTGAAAACTGAGGATACAGCAAAATTATCTGCCAACTAGGAGCAAAGGAGTATCTGATGTCAGGGCCAAGTTCTCTGAAAATAGTTTTTGTTGATTCTCTTTTTGACTAAATAAATTTTCTAACCTGAAGATGGAAAGCCTCTCAGATGGCTTTCAGGGAGAATTTTTTTCCTTCAAGAATATTTTACTGAAATTTTTTTCAAATAATGTCAATCCAATAAAATTGTATCATAAGTAGAGCTATATTCATAAAAATTCCAAAGAGATTAGACTCTTAATTGTATGAGTTTCTTTTAAAAGCCGTGTGACTGGTAAGGATGTGGTGGCAGTGCTTTAAATTTTTACCTGGAGAAAATCCCATCTACTGAGGTTTCCTGGGGCTATCGAACACTTATCCTACCTTCAGAGACCTTTCTAAAAAGAAAGAATCCATCATGACATTACACACACACACAGTCAGTCACATCCAATGACTGAACCAAAACTGTCTTCTATTTCTCTAGAACAGGAATTCTTTATGGTTCATAGGGGGCCATGAAGAGAGCTTAGGGGAATCTACATTAAATGTGAATAGAAAATACATACATACTATTTTTCTGAAATTTAGCATTTTCTTCATTTATAAATCTAAGTAGAAAACCATAAGAATAATGAGAGTTTATCAGCAATAGGAATCATCTTTCTTTCATATCATACTTGTTGCAGATACTCAAATTATCACTAATACTCATCATTACTTTAAAATTACAGTTGTTATTAGAGTCAATACTAGATGTTGTTATTTAATGCATTAGTAATAAAGCACATATCACTTCACCATATCATATTTTTAAATGATTTGACAGTTGTGTTTATAACTGTTTTCTTTGTTTTCAAATTTTTTATGTCATGCATTTAAAAATGTTAATATTTAATTAATTTAGTTAATATTTTTCTTAATAGAGTTGACCTTTGTTCTAGTTCAGAATAAGAGTAGAGACAGGGGCCTTCCCTGGTGGCGCAGTGGTTGAGAGTCCGCCTGCCGATACAGGGGACACGGGTTCGTGCCCCGGTCCGGGAGGATCCCACATGCCGCGGAGCGGTTGGGCCCGTGAGCCATGGCCTCTGAGCCTGCGCGTCTAGAGCCTGTGCTCCGCAATGGGAGAGGTCACAGCAGTGAGAGGCCCGTGTACCGCAAAAAAAAAAAAGAGTAGAGACAGAAAGAAGATTTATGGTTGCCTGGGGTTGGCAGTGGGAATGAAGATGGACGCGAATGGCATGATATTTCTTTTTGGAATGATGGAAATGTTTCATATTAGATTGTGGTGTTGGTTGCATAATTCTGTAATTTAATAAATTTATTGAGTTGTACATGTAAAATGAGGGAATGTTACGGTATGTAAATTACCCCTCGATAAAGCTGTTTACAAAAGAGATGGGCTTAGGAGTATAAAAACAAACAAATGAACAAAAAAAATAACCTATATATTGATATCAACAAAGATATGAAAAAAACTGCTAACTCTAACTGCATATCACATTGACAATAACATCTCCAAAAAGCAATACAGAACTAATCCAAGTTATTTTTGAACAGTAGTATATATCTGGGAAGAATGTATTCTAAAGACAGGAAGAAAAAAATTTGAAACTTTGGAATTTATTTAGTAAGTTGTTTTTATTAATGTCATAGAATAGAAATTCTTCTGAAAGAGAATGAATATATGTATATACATGTATAACTGAATCACTTTGCGGTACACCTGAAACTAACATGACATTGTAAATCAACTATACTCCAATCCAATAAAATTTTTTAAAAAAAGAAATTCTTAAACAACATTATCTGTAGAGTAGATTTAAGTACCTGAGTAACTATATAAATGTTTGGGAGCCAGAGTTCTCTCTGTGGAAGAAGAAGTTTACATATATGAACTATGTTATTGCCTAGCATTGGAATTAGATACATTCATATATATGGTTGAGTTTAATTGTGTAAGCAGATTTTTCTGATTGTTAGGGTGCAGTGACACTCATCCCAGATTTGTGCATCCTGGGTGGAAGAAGTTACCCAAAGAGATTATTTTCAAAATGTTGTCAAGTTTGAAAGTCCTTATGTGCAGAAATGAAGAGAGATGCAGAACATTAAGTGGGAAATAACACCATGGCCACCATATTTGTTTGGTACCTAAATAATGTCCTGGTGTTGGTGACTTTATTATTCAAGTAAGAGACAAGAGAAAATGCTTAAGCCCCCACAGGGAGGGTGCTTAAAATAATACCCCTGCCCAAAGCTAGATTTCTGTAAGTGCTGCCCAGTTCACAATGAAAAGACTAGGGAAACTCTGTATACTCGCACAAGGAAGTTGCTAGGATGGCTGCTACCAAACAAATCCTTAATTAGAATGGAGGAAAAAGCCAACTGCAAGAAATGGAAAACTCTAGGTGTGAGTTTCTGTGTGTCAAGTTAATATGAAAATAGCTGAAAAGACCAAGGAAACCATGTGGCTTTAAAAGGGGGGAAAGCAGCTCTACAGGAACACGTATATGCCAATCAATCAATAATCAATCAATCAAATCATTCTCCATTGGAAATGAACTCAAAACCAAAACAACTACAGAAAAGAACAGCTTAACATGGAGAGACATCAGTCCCACAAGAATTGAAAATCATAGACACCTTCAAAGGAAGTTCTAAAATAATATTAAAGTGGGTGAAATGATAAAAAGAGACACAGCTGTTTCATTGATGTCTATGGCCAAGTAAAAATAGACCCCTGCTCTAAGTTACTGCCGCAAAGCAAGCATTTTATTTTGTTCACATTTTGAGGGTTGGAAATTTGGGATGAGTTTAAGATGGACAATATTTATCTCTGATCCACATTGAGGGGCTGGAGGACCCACTGTCCACAGAGCCTCTCCCTCCACAGTGCACTGTGTCTCATTTTCCCGCCCCCTCCAGTGTCGTCATTCATGTGACATGGCGGCTAGCTTCCTACAGGGCTGTCTTTGGACTTTGGACCACACAACCTGACACAGCATGTAGGACAGAAGATTCCACCCAGGAAAATAGAGAACTAGACAAGCATGTGTGGTGTTAGCATACAGAGAGTTGGAAAATATGAAACCTAAAATGTTAAAGGAAAACAGAGAGGAGATGATCTGTGTTCCCTTATATCCATTGGGAATTTCAGGAGAAGATGTAAAATCTTTACCAGAAACAGTACTCAAGAGACAAAACTCTGCTTTTCTTTGGATGGGAAAAGGACTTGATTGTCTTGGTCAAAGGTGTGCTTTGAATGTTGAGCAAAATAAATGAAAAATTCATACCGAGATGCATAGTGGTAAAACTGCAACATAGTAAAGACAAAGTGAGACATTAAAAATTTGTTAGGGAGAAAAGCCAGATTACCTACAAAGAAATCACAATGTATTACATGTTGGAGTTCTCAGAGAAAGAGAGATGACAAGGGATAGCTGGAGCATCCACTGATAGGATTCCTAGGAGAACTGGGTATAGATTAGTCTTTAAAGTATCAGATTTGAATAGTGGTTAAAAAAAAATTACTCTGCCTGGGGACACACTTTCTCCAAGTATATGATTTGAACCTGGTAGATTTATATTATTGTTTTAGTAAAGGTAATAATTATATAATAATACTACTAATAATACTTAATATCTATTCATTGTTTTATATGCAAGATTTTTTTTGAATTTTATTTATTTTTATACAGCAGGTTCTTATTAGTTATCCGTTTTATACACATCAGTGTATACATGTCAATCCCAATCTCCCAGTTCATCCCACCACCACCCCACCTCTCTCTTTCCCCTCTTGGTGTCCATAGGTTTGTTCTCTACATCTGTGTCTCTATTTCTGCCTTGCAAACCAGTTCATCTGTACCATTTTTCTAGATTCCACATATATGCGATTATATACGATATTTGTTATTCACTTTCTGACTTATTTCACTCTGTATGACAGTCTCTAGGTCCATCCAGGTCTCTACAAATGGCCCAATATCATTCCTTTTTATGGCTGAGTAATATTCCACTGCATATATGTACCACATCTTCTTTATCCATTTGTCTGTCGATGAGCATTCAGGTTGTTTCCGTGACCTGGCTCTTGTAAATAGTGCTGCAATGAACATTGGGGTTCACATGTCTTTTTGAATTATGGTTTTCTCTGGGTATATGCCCAGTAGTGGGATTGCTGGGTCACATGGTAATTCTATGTTTAGTTTTTTAAGGAACCTCCATAGTGTTCGCCATAGTGGCTGTATCAATTTACATTCCCACCAACAGTGCAAGAGGGTTCCCTTCTCTCTAGCATTTGTTGTTTGTAGATTTTCTGATGATGCTCATTCTAACTGGTGTGGGTGACATCTCATGTAGTTTTGATTTGCATTTCTCTAATAATTAGTGATGTTGAGCAGCTTTTCATGTGCTTCTTGGCCATCTGTATGTCTTCTTTGGAGAAATGTCTATTTAGGTCTTCTGACCTGTTTTTGACTGGGTTGTTTGTTTTTTTAATATTGAGCTGCATGAGCTGTTTATATATTTTGGAGATTAATCCTTTGTCTGCTGATTCGTTTGCAAATATTTTCTCCCATTCTGACAGTTGTCTTTTTGTCTTGTTTATAGTTTCCTTTGATGTGCAAAAGCTTTTAAGTTTTGTTAGGTCCCATTGTTTATTTGTTTTTATTTCCATTAGTCTAGGAGGTGGATCAGAAAAGATCTTGCTGTGATTTACGTCAAAGAGTGTTCTTCCCATGTTTTCCTCTGAGAGTTTTATAGTGTCTGGTCTTACATTTAGGTCTCTAATCCATTTTGAGTTTATTTTTGTATATGGTATTAGGGAGTGTTCTAATTTCATTCTTTTACATGTAGCTGTCCAGTTTTTCCAGCACCATTTATTGAACAAACTGTCTTTTCTCCATTGTATATCCTTGCCTCCTTTGTCATAGATTAGTTGACCATAGGTGCATGGGTTTATCTCTGGACTTTCTATCCTGTTCCATTGATCTATATTTCTGTTTTTGTGCCAGTACCATATTGTCTTGATTACTGTAGTTTTGTGGCATAATCTGAAGTTGGGAAGTCTGATTCCTCCAGCTCTGTGCTTTTTCCCTCAAGATTGCTTTGGCTATTTGGGGTCTTTTGTATCTCCATACAAATTTTAAGATTTTTTTGTTCCAGTTCTATAAAAAATGCCATTGGTAATTTGATAGGGATTGCATTGAATCTACAGATTGCTTTGGGTAGAATAGTAATTTTCACAATATTGATTCTTCTAATCCAAGAACATGGTATATCTCTCCATCTGTTTCTGTCATCTTTGATTTCTTTCATCAGTGTCTTATAGTTCTCTGAGTACAGTTCTTTTACCTCCTGAGGTAGGTTTATTCCCAGGTATTTTATTCTTTATGTTGCAATGGTGAATGGGATAGGTGCAAGATGTTTGTAAGGGGCTTTCCAGACATTATATTATTTAATCCTGGAAACAAAGTTGTGAGGTGGCTATTATTTTTCTCATCTTATGAACAAAAAAACTCAATTTAATTGTCAAAAGTAGCAGAGAGTAGGAGTCAGTATTAAATCCCAAGTATGTTTCTCACTAAATTCTGAGGTCTATGGCCACACCATACTCCTCTAAACAGATCAAGAATCGCACCTTTCACAACATCTCTACCATGACTGCTCTCCATGAGGTTAGCCAGAGTTTACTGTCTGTGAATATGCACATGGGGCATGTGACTTCTCCTGAAATACAATTGTGTTCATAGAATAGCAAGGCATTTGTAATGGGGTGGTAATGGAGTTTTGCTTTTTTTTTAAAGAAGATGTTAGGGGTAGGAGTTTATTAATTAATTAATTTATTTTTGCTGTGTTGGGTCTTCATTTCGGTGCGAGGGCTTTCTCTAGTTGTGGCAAGTGGCGGCCACTCTTCATCGCGGTGCACGGGCCTCTCACTATCGCGGCCTCTCTTATTGTGGAGCACAGGCTCCGGACGCGCAGGCTCAGTAGTTGTGGCTCACGGGCCCAGTTGCTCTGCGGCATGTGGGATCCTCCCAGACCAGGGCTCAAACCTGTGTCCCCTGCATTAGCAGGCAGATTCTCAACCACTGTGCCACCAGGGAAGCCCTGGAGTTTTGCTTTTTATCTTACTTTCCTAATAACAGAAATCCTCTTAAAAATAATCTCAAATGAAATTTTCTTTATGGAACAGAAAGTGTCTTGCTTTACTACATTAAAGCTGGTAGAAGAAGATTAATGTTTTTGCCTCTTAGTTTTAACCACTCTTCTTTCTATGCCCTTTAAATAATAGTGGATATAAAAAAATTGTTTTAACACTTCAGACTAACCCGAATTGCAGTCTTTGCAGCCAACCCTCCCTTCTCACCAATCATGCACTTTGCAATCAAGCCATTGAAATCCTGCTCTATCCCTCAGTTTAACAATTTATACATACTCTTAAATCCACCCTCACAGACTGGATTTTAAACTTCTATGTACAGAAAATGATTATTTTTTGAAAATTATTGAAAATATATGCCCCTACTTATGATGCAATAATGTAATAGATTTGTAGCCATTATTATGCCCTGCAAACTCTGGGCAAGCATTCATGTACAGTGCATTGTCAAAATTTCTTTTAACTTAACCATAGATGGTTATAATGGTTCAAAATATTTATGTACTTTTTTCTCCTGACTGATACACAATCTATTCAAAGTAGGATAAGACAGGAACCTCAAAGATTTTCTCCAATTCCTACATTTTTTTAACAGTTTTTTTCTTGAGGTCTCCGATCCATTGTCTCCACCCTCACTGGCCTGATTTGGAAACTCACTTGCTCTGTGTCTGGGGTTGGGATACTCACCCCTTGCTCCATTCTGGAAGGTTTGTGGTACATGTTTGTACTCTTCAGAAAGGAGCATGTATAAGAAGGACTGTTCTCTAGCATCAGTTCATCCATTAGATTATAAAGCATCACTAGTATAGTTTATCATTTATTTTATACCATCATTTCTCTTTTCCTCCTGGCACATAGGTGAAGATCAATAAACAACTCATAAATGAATGAAAATATTGTAGTATAAGGTATGCATTTTACTTTAATGTATATGTTGGGTGGAGGGAGAAATGTAAATCAGACTTCTGGAAAGAATTTGAAATCAGAAAGAAAAGAAATAGATTCTGGTCCATATTCTATGCCCGAAAGGCTGGCTACATTAAGAAGGGCAATTGGCAGTGATTTGGAATTTCATGTATCTCTTCTATGGAAGTAAAATTTAATAACAAAGTAGACATTTTTGTTGACCATTTACTATGTTCCAGGCACCATTCAGACTGTTACATGCATAAACACTGTAATCACAGTTATATGAAGTAGTAAAAATATTGCCACTACAATTGGAGAAACCTGAGACAGAGAGAGTTAAGTAACTTCCTAAATCATATAACTTCTAGGGAAGAATTGAACCCAGACGCTCTAGCTTAGAGTCTAAACTCTAAACCTCTATGTCATAGCTGCTTCCCTTGAAGTGTAGGTAATATAACTACACAAGGTTTAAATTCCTTTCTGTTCTAACATGGCAAAATTCTTAATTCCCTTGAATGTCAATAGGTAGAATAATAGGATGGAAAGTGAAATCTTTAGAAGATAAAATTCTAAAAAAGCAGGAATTCTAGCTGGGACAAGTCTGAAATTATTATCTTGTAGAGTTAATACATTTTTCAAAATAAAAACCAATTTATCAATTCAGAAATAGTACTAGCATCTACAGTGCCAACAGTTAATCCTTCAACCTCATGCATTCAAGTAATATCCATCTGCTAACATTCTCTCCTTTTCAACACAAGTATGTCAAGTGCAGAGACAATTAGAAAATCCAAGTGAATCATAGATAACAACCATGTTTTGTTTTGGTACATTAGATCTTAGTCTAATGCTGGCTGAGTCACACATTTGCTAGTCCCTGAGTAAGTAGCAGATCATCTTTACCCTTCTTTGGTATTTTTCTGTCTCTAAACATGGCACCATTGTTCTTTTATTTCTTCAAGGAAGAATATTGAAGTCATCTATCAAATGTTTCTTTCCATCACCAAGCATATCCAACCAACTATTGCATCTGTCTTACCTCGTAAATACTCATAGTGTTCATTCATCTCTCAGATCACCACGTCCTTAGTGCCAGTTACCTTGGCTTTTCCTAGGCGGCCATAGTGATACTTTAAATCTACGATTCTTCTTTACACCCCCTCAAGGGAAGAAGAACAGGTTGAAGGGAGTTGTCCTCTAGATATAAAGACATAAAGTGTTGCAATTAAAGCAGTTTTTTGTTGGCCCAGCAATGGGCAAATTGATCAAAGAAATATAATAAGCTGAAAGTGACACAGGTATATACAAATCTGATACATGACAGATTTGTCCATATAGATCAGATGTGAAAGAATGAATTATTTAATAAAGAGTTCTGGGGCAATTAGTAATCCATATGTAAAGAATAGAATTGGATGCCTTCCTTATATATTGAAAAAATACACTTCAGGTAATTCAAATATAAAATGCAAAGCTTAAACAATTTTAGATAAAATAAGAGAATCCATTCATGACTTTATGGGAGAATTTCTTGAGCCAGTAACACAAAGCAAAAGAACAAAGGAAATGATTAATATCGTCAACCACATTAAAATGAAGAAAAACTCCAAAACTGAAAAGTGAAAAAAACTTGCTCTTCATCAAAATTAAAAAGAAAACGTGTAAAAAGTGAAATAATAGGCCAGAGTTGGGAAAATGTAACTCTTGCAAAACATTAATACAATGTATAATATTCCTAAGATAGAAAAAATATAAATCTAAATGAAAATACATAACTCAGTAGAAAAATAGGAGACATAAATGAACAGGTAATTTTAAGGAGAGAATATAAGAATGACTGATGAACATATGAGAGATTATCAAATGCACAGGTAGTCAGAGAGTTGGAAAAACCATCATAAAATACCACTTCATGTTTATCAGATTGGCAACAAATTTAAAATTAGATAATGTTAAGTATCAATGAAGATGTCAAATCATGGGAATGATTGTGGAAATGTAAAGATAAATTGGAATACACCATTTGGAAAATAATTTGGCAAAATCTAGCAAATGTGAAAATATGCATAGCCTTAAACCCTGAAATTACACCCCTAGGTACATTACCTGCAGCAACGTTATGACATATACAGGGAAAGGTGTACAACATGTTCATAGAATCACTGTTGGAGATAGGGTAAAAAACAAGGAACCTCACTTTTCAACTCTCTCATCTAATATCTCTTTCAGAGGGGAGTCCTGTCTGAACACCCCAAAATAAGGATGCCCCACTTCTATGAACATTTATGACCCCAGACGTTTTTCCTTCTGGGAGTTACAACATGCAATTTTTAAAATTTATTTGGGTGATTGTTTTTCTGTTTTTTCTGATTCCCTATAAAATAAGCTCATGAGTATGAAAAGTCTCATCGAGAGATTTGTCTTGTATATTAACACCATCAAATCACTGATATGTTTTGTAGTTAAAAAAAATATTTATCTATTTATTGGCTGCTTTGGGTCTTCGTTGCTGTGCACGGGCTTTCTCTAGTTGCAGCGAGCCGGGGCTACACTTCGTTGCAGTGCACAGGCTGCTCATTGCGGTGGATTCTCTTTGCGGAGCACGGGCTATAGACGCGCAGGCTTCAGCAGTTGTGGCACAGAGACTCAGTAGCTGCGGCTCACGCGCTCTAGTGCGCAGGCTCAGGCTCAGTAGTTGTGGTGCACGGGCTTAGCTGCTCTGTGGCATGTGGGATCTTCCCGGACCAGGGCTGGAACCCGTTTCCCCTGCATTGGCAGGTGGATTCTTAACCACTGCGCCACCAGGGAAGTCCCTGTTCTGTAGTTTACACAGAATTTCCCCAGTGATTTTTTTGTTCTGTTTTTGTTTTCATAAATATTTGTAGTAGCTCTAGGAACTGGTGTACTCCAGAGAAAAGAGGAGGAAATATTGATTTTGCTATGCTTAATTTAGAAGAAAAGTAAATTATTCAAGTGAAAGTGACTTGGAAGTATAACCAGGACAAAAGTTACTTAGTTCCAATTTAAGAGAAGTTCCTGTTCTCCATGCTGCCTTTTGTTTTGTAGTTGGGACACATGACGAAATACCACAGACACAGATCCTTTTTTTAAAAAAAAAAAATCGTATTTATTTATTTTTAAAACAGCAGAGTTCACTGTAGAATATGCCTTAGTTCTACATTGTAACTTTCTATTTCTTTTTTGTCCATTATTTAGTTCAAACTCTTGATGATGGTCCATAGTAGTAGTAAGAAAAACAACCAAGTAACAAACAAATAAACAAGAAAAGAAGGAAAATGTCGTGAGGGAAGTCATACAAATATGGTTATTTTGTATAAGAGATTTATATACTTTGCAGTTTATATTTGATGAAAATATTCACCTTTCATATTTTGAAAGAATCATGAATTTTACAATGTACACATTATAAATAATTAGACTGAGGAGCATCTTTGTTTTCCCAGTTTTATTGAAAAATAATTGACAGGTACTTCCCTGGTGGTGCAGTGGTTAAGATTCCACGCTCCCAATGCAGGGGGCCCTGGGTTCGATCCCTGCTCACGGAACTAGATCCCACATGCATGCCACAACTAAGAGTTTGCATGCCACAACTAAGGAACCCACCTCCCGCAACTGAGGAGCCTGCCTGTTGTAACTAAGAGACCTGGCACAACAAAATAAATAAATAAATAAGTAAATAAAAGAGAGACACATAATTCTCTTTAAAAAAAAAGACTAATTGACGTACATCACTGTGTAAGTTTAAGGTATACACATGATTGTTTGATTTACATATATTGCAAAACAATTACCATACCACAGTAGATTCAGCTAACATTCATCTTCTCATATAGACACAATAAAAAGAAAAGAAAGATGGAAAATTTCTCCTTGCAATGAGAATCTTAGGATTTACTCTCAACAACTTTCCTGTATATCGTATGTCAGTGTTAGCCACATTATATCTCTAGTATTTTTCTAATAAGTGGAATGTTGTATCTTTTGACCAACTTCCTCCATTTCTTCCTTACCCCGATCCTCTGCCTATGGCAACCACAAGTCTGATCTCTTTTTCTATGAGTTTGGTGTTTGGATTTCTTCTTTTTGAGCCCACATAAAAGTGAGTCATACAGTATTTATCTTTCTCTGACTTATTTCACTTCACAATGCCTTCAAGGTCCATCTGTGTTGTCCAAATGATAGGATTTCCTTATTTTTTATGGCTGAATAATATTCCATTGTATGCATGTCTATCTATCTATCTATTTATCTGTCTATCATCTATCTATCTACCTATTATCTATCTATCTATCTATCTATCTACCTCACAACTTCATTATCCATTCATCCTTCAGTGAACACTTAGACTGTTTCTGAGCTTTGCCTATATAAATAATGCTGCTATGACTATGAGGGTGCAGATATCTTTTTGCGTTAGTGTTTTCTTTTGGATATATTCCCAGAAGCAGAAGTGCTGGATCATTTGGTAGTTCTGTTTTAATTTTCTTGAGGATCTCCATATTGTTTTCCATAGAGGCTGTACCAATTTACAATCCAACCAAGAGTATGCAAGTGTTCTTTTCTTTACATCCTCATCAGCATTCGTTTTCTCTTTTCCTTTTGATGATGGCCATTTTAACATGTGTGAGGTGATATCTCACTGTGGTTTTAATTTGCATTTCCCTAATGACTAGTGATGTTGAGCCAGTTTTCATATACCAGTTGGCCTTTTAAATATCTTCTTTGGAGAAATGTCTATTTAGGTCCTTTGCCCATTTGTTTTTAAACTGGATTATTTGCTTTTTGCTATTGAGTTGTATAAGTTCTTTATACATTTTGAATATTAACCCTTTATCAGATAAATGGTTTGCAAATATTTTTTCCCATTCTCTAGGTTGTCTTTTCACTTTTTTGATGGTTTCTTTTGCTGTACAGAAGCTTTTTAGTTGATGTAGTCCCATTTGTATAGTTTTTATTTTGTTATTCATGATTTAGGTATCATAACCAAAAAATCATTATCAAGATCCATGTCAAGGAGATTTATTCTTATATTTTTTCCTAGGAGTTTCATGGTTTCAGGTCTTACATTTACATCTTTAATGCATTTCAAGTTAATTTTTGTAAGTAGTGTAAGATATGGGTCCAGTTGCATTCTTTTACCTGTGAATGTTCAATTATCCCAGCACCATTTATTGAAGAGATTGTCTTTTCTCCACTGAGTGTACTTGGCTCCCTTGTCAAATGTTAGTTGACTATATATGCATTGGTTTATTTCTGGGCTCTCAGTTCTCTTCCATTGGTGTCTTTGTCTGTTTTTATGCCAGTTCCAAAAGTTTTGATGACTATATCTTTACTTGCATAGCTTGAAACCAGGAAATGTGATGACTCCGGCTTGTTCTTCTTTCTCAAGATTTCTTTCACTATTCAGGGTCCTTTGTGGTTTCATATAAAATTTTAGGAGTGTTTTTCTACTTCTGTAAAAAATGCCATTAGAAACTTATAGGGATTACATTAAATCTATAGGAGACTTTGTGTGGTATTGACAGTTTAAAAAATTAATTGTTCCAATCCATGAATATGGGAAACCTTTCTATTCCATTTTTAACTTTTCAACTAGTGTTGTAAGTGACTTATACACTGCTACTACCGTTGCTATATAGTCACCATTACCAGTGAGATTTATGATACCTTTTTATGTTTTTATGATGTTAATTAGTGTTCTTCTACTTCCACTCAAAGGATTCCCTTTAGCATTTCTCGTAAGGCAGTCCTGTAGGTAATGAACTCCCTCAGCTTTTGTTTGTTTGGGAAAATCTTTACCCCTCCTTCATTTTTGAAGGACAGCTTTGTTGGCTATAGATTTCTCAGTTGACAGTTACTTTTTTTCAATATTTGGCATATGTCACTCTATTCCCTTCTGGCTTGAAAAGCTTCTGGATAGACATTCACTGCTAGTCTTATGGGGTTTCCCCTGCATATAATTTCTCTCTTTTGTTGCTCCTAAATTTTTTTCTTTGTGTGTAAATTTTGACAATTTAATTATAATGTGTCCCAGTGTGACCCTTTCAGGTTCAACCTCTTTTGGGGTCCTTTGGGCCTCATGGGTCTGGATGTCCATTTCTCTCACCAGGTTTGGGAAGTTTTCAGCTATTATTGCTTTAACTATACTTTCTGTCCCTTTTCCTTTGTCTTCTGGAATTCTCATAATGCAAATATTGTTTACTTTCATTGCTCCCTATGTTTACCATAGGCTCTCTTCACTCTTTCATTCTTTTTTTTCTTTTTGCAACTCCGGGTAATTTCCATTGTCCTATCCTTTGTATCGCAGATTCTTTCTTCTGTATGGTGGAGTCTATTTTTGAAACTATTGACTTCTTCAGTTCAGTTACTGTATGTTTTAACTGTAGGATTTCTGGATTTTTTTTCATGGTTGCTATTTCTTTGTAAAACTTCTCATTTGTTCGTGCTTTATTTTCCTACTTTTGTTTAGTATCCTGCCTGTGTTTTCTTGTAGTTCACAAAACTTCCTTAAGAGAGTTATTCTGAATTCTTTTTTCTGACCGTTCACAGATTTCCATTTCTTTAGGATCTGTTATTGGATCTTTATTAGTTTCCTTTGGTGATGGTTGCCTGATTTTTGTGGTCCTTGATCCCTTATGTTTGTATTTGCACATTTGAATGATGGTGCTCTCCTCCCAGATTTCGCAGGTTTTTCTTTGGCAGAAGCAGTTCTTCACCAGTCAGCTCAGTTTGGGTCTCTGGGTGTATCTGCTGGTAATTTTTTTGGGCAGGTGGCTCTTGATATTATGACCTATTTTTTTTGGTAAGACAACTATTTGGGCTCTGAGGACAGGGTGGGGGGTTGCCACTGGCTGAGAATAGTTAGGTAGGACTGCTGGCCTTGTTCCCTACCCAAGTGAGGCTGTAGGATGGGCTCTGTGTTTGCCTGTATACTCTGGTGGGGAAGCAATAGGCTGTGCTCTCTGTTCAAGTGTCCCAGTGGTACTTCTGCAACCCTCGTGGTGCAGGGTCAGAGTAGGGGCTCCTCAAATTGACCCACAAGATGGGGGATATTGTTATTCCCCCCAGATTCTCTTTTCCCAGAAGAAGGACCGGGAGGTTCCGGGGAGGCCTCTCCCTGTGATGCTGTGCTGGCCTGGGGGAGGGGCAATTCAGTCAGTGTGTAGACACTTCTTTTACCTTCTAATGGAATCTGTCTTGGTCTCCTGGTCTCTGAGGTGCAGGATGTGCTTCAGTCTCACCCCCGTGTTCTAGAATTCTCTCAGTAGTGTCCTATTCTTGAACAGTTGTTAGTTCTTCTTGTGAGGGGGAGGGAAATCAGGAATGACCTATGTCACCCTCTTGGTGATGTCACTCCCTCAGGAGCCTCTTTAAGCAATTATAGTTATATTGTCTTGTAATAAGACATGAAAGAATTATCATTCAGTGGAGAACAATGAGAGGCTGCTTAAAACTGCATTTTGAATTCTCATCCCATGGCTTTTTGTTGTCACTGAGAAATAAAAGTGAGTCCAAGCTGAAATATCTTTTTGTAATTTTTATGGCAAGCAGTATAAGAATTGCAATGTATTGATGTACTTTCTTTTCCTCTGAATTTTTAGTAAGTTCTTTACTCTCCACCTATACCTTTAAACATCCATTGTTTTATCCAGGACGGATATGCCTAGAAATTATCTTAGTACGTAAGAAATATTCAGTAATACTCTTGAATAAATGAATATCTACAACTGCTATTATAATGTGCTGATTTAGATGAGAAAATGATTCAGTATTAACAAGAAATCTCATAAATAAACTTGTAATCCATGAGATTTAGTTCTCTAAATTTGAATTATATTTATGTGAATAATTATTATCCAAAACTCTTAAAATTAATCATATTAATTTCTTCTCAGAAGGAAAATATCATTATTATTGACAATTACCATCAAAATAATCTTTTCCAAAATTTTAATTTGTATCTTAATTTGTTACAGAATAAAGGATAGCAGAACTCATTCTGGTGGGTTTTTTTTGTGGAGTAGAAATAGTGTCGGCACAATAAGACACGACATGTTAGGGTGCTAGCAATTAGAGTGTGGTCAGAGGCTCAGACTCAGAAACCAGACAGTCTAGAATCCAATCCTGGCAAACATAATAACAATGTGACTTCAGGCAAGCAGAGTAAACTTCCCAAACCTCAATATCTCATCTGAAAAATGGGGATACTAATATTGCCTACTTCATAGTATCATTGTGAATTAATGTCACGTACTTAGACTAGCAACTATCAAATAATATATGCTATATGTGTAATCTATAACAATATCATTATCACTACTGGTACAGCACACTGTCTTACTGATAGTAAGAATTTAGCATTAATTTCCTTAATAGGCACTTATTTGTGGCAGATATGTTTATGTTGTATACATAACAGTTTACTGCATTATCCACTAAATATAAACTATGAAGGATGCATCGAAAAATTTTCTTTACAACATCATTTAAGGTTCTAATTAAAGACAGTTGTTTTGTAGCTTTGGACAGTCATGTAAAGCATCTGGATTTTTTTTTTTTTCAGTGCACGGGCCTCTCACCATTGTGTCCTCTCCCATTGCAGAGCACAGGCTCCGGACGCACAGGCTCAGCGGCCATGACACATGGGCCTAGCTGCTCCGCGGCATGTGGGATCATCCTGGACCGGGGCACGAACCTGTGTCCCCTGCATCGGCAGGTGGACTCTCAACCACTGTGCCACCAGGGAAGCCCAAGCATCTGGATTTTTATTGATATTTTCCTCCTTTATCAAGGTTCTGTTCTGTGCATCTGAACAGATGAACCCTGAACTCTCATTAGTAATGTGTCCTTGACTCCTATGATGACTGAAATTGAAATGCCAAATAGAGAATCTAGAAGTACTAACCACTTGTTCACTATTAATACTTTAGAAAAAAGAAAATTTCCTGTAAACTTATAAAGTACAGTTAAACTGAAGTAACATTAAACATGACCTTGGACAGAAATTAGAGAACATAAATTTTAAGATTGACATATGTATGAAGACTTCATATGGAATCATACATTGTTATATTTATTCAAGTTGTAATAAGAGTATCAATTTGAGTTTTTTTAAAAAAAATTATTAGCCTTATTTCAAATGCAGGCCTCACAATGCTAAAAACAAGTAACAGATTTCTAAGACTGAGGAGCTTAACATTTTATTGTATGTACTTAGAGATAGGAGAAGACTTCTTTGTAGCACACTAGCAGACAGGCATCTTTCTCCTGATATAATGCAGACTTTGGCTGCATGGGTGAATGAGAATGTTTCACCCCCGAGATCCACATCACAGGCCTGGATTAACAAGAGCTTGGAAACCCCAGCTTTCAGTACCAAGAGCCTACACCAAACACATAAGCAGTCATTTTCTTCCCTTGTCTTCTCCTCACATTTTCTATATTCCCTTTTCTTTTCCATTCTTTCTTTGCTTCTTATTTTGTTTTGTGGTAAATTTCAGTTATCTTCCTAGTCACAGTAGGTGGAAACCTTGGAACTATCCCTGGTTGATTACGTGAGTCTACAAGGTGCTCTCTCATCAGCAGGTGACTGGCCTGGGGACTGGACTTATGACTGAAAGGCTTGTGTGATGATGTTTACTCACAGGAAATAATGAGTCACTTGTGGGCATTTTTAGCCTGATTAAAACTTGAAGCCAGAAAGGGGGGGAGGGGTCCTGGAAAGAAGGTTCCTTTGCTATTTTTTAAAGCAGAATGAAGGAATAAAGAAAGGTGTTTAAGTTCCTTTTAAACGTCACATGGTTTACTTTTACACATTGTTCTGAAGAATAGACATTACAGGTGGGTTTGGGTTGTAGACCCACACATGGGACTTTGGAGGAAAGTAGGTTGAACATGTAGGACCTGATAAAAGGAGACCAAGAACTTGTGAGAAGCTGGAGGAGATCTAAAGATGGGTGCTGGGAATTCCCTGGTGGTCCAGTGGCTAGGACTCTGCGCTTCCACTGCCGGGGGTCTGGGTTCGATCCCTGGTCAGGAAACTAATGTCCCACAAGCCGTGTGGTGTGGCAAAAATAAAATAAAATAAAATAAAAAATAAAGGTGGGTGCTGGCCTGTGTAGTTTCCTAACATGGATCCTACAATATCTGCATCTACTTGGAAAAGTCTGGCAGGTTCTAGCTCTGGACAGTGGTATCTATACTATTTCCTGTTCTCACTTACCAGTCACACTGCCTTAATTTACATCCTTTTTCCTAACACCTGCACTGTCTTTCCACATCTCTCTTGCTGTGTTTTGTCTATCAGTTCCAGGCACATCAGACCATTTGTTAACTCTGACTTTACCATGCCCAGCCACTTTGGCATATTATTCTGTTATTTTTCATCTCAGAATGCTCTGCCACTCCATCTCCATCTTGACAGCAAGAGAAGCTCCGATCATGCTTCATCTCAAACGTACCTTCCCCATTAAGTCATTTCTGATCCCAACCATCAGAATTAAAATCTGTCCTTTATGCGGCCCCAGGAAGTTTCCTGGCACTCAGTTCTGCTTAGAAGCCTTTATGCAAGTTATGTCTGCCTACCTCACTAGAAATTATGCATCTTGATAGGAAATTACTCTTTCCTTTCATTTTCTTCTCTCTAGGGCCTCACATTGTAGATTTCATAAAATATTAGCTCAATATTATCTTGAAACTGATTCACCAGCAAAATTTAAGGTAAAAATTTAACCCCCTCACCTGCAAAAAAAGGATACTTTATTTTGTGTAGAAAGTAAACATGTGGCTTTGTGAAGTTGGTACAAAAATCAATATTAATAAATTAAATCTACAATTGAAGCCATGCTCCCCAAGCAATTGAATGACAATTCTCCAACTCTGTCCTACACAGAAATGGAGAGCCTATAAAATTTAGGTCAATTTACCTTCTGATCAGCAGGAATACAACTGCAGAGTTCAGAAACTTGCTGAACAAAAACACTCTCACATTTTCTTTAGGAGTCGTTAGATTATAAACTTTTATGCTTTCCAGATTATGGTTGAAACCTCATTTTCTTTAGGTATTGTTTAAATAATTCTTCTGAGTTACCATCTCCTTTCTAAAATATTTTTTTGTTTGTTTGTTTTGTTTTTTGCGGTATGCGGGCCTCTCACTGCTGTGGCCTCTCCCGTTGCGGAGCACAGGCTCCGGACGCGCAAGCTCAGCGGCCATGGCTCACGGGCGCAGCCGCTCCGCGGCATGTGGGATCTTCCCGGACCGGGGCACAAACCCGTGTCCCCTGCATCGGCAGGCGGACTCTCAACCACTGCGCCACCAGGGAAGCCCTAAAATATTTTTTTGGAAACAAAAGTTATATAAATTTTTATAAATAATACTACCAATTTTAAGGATGTCTAATCAAGTAGTTGTTACTTACAAAAGTAATATGAAAACACAAATGTAAAATAGGAAAAATACAACTTCATTTTATTAAATACTTTTTATTCACTTAGACATCTCACATTTTCATTCAGTTACTTCTAGAAATGTGTTTTATCATTCAAACCATAAGTAAATGGAATCACTCTTCTAGTTTATCCCATTTTCACCCAAAAAAGAAGGAAATATATTTCAGTACTTTTGAAAGGCAGCTAATTTTGGATGTCCATTTATAAAATTAAAATGTCTATAGAAGTTAAAACTTTTACATGCTAAAATGGAATCTGATTTTTTTCCTGGTCATTAAATGCAGGTACTCAGTGATGTTTTTAATCAATATTAACTATTTTACGCTAAACAGCTTCCTTATTTGAAAAATAAGAACTCAGATTTAAAGAAAATAATAAAACCCTTAGCAATAGAGAGTAATTTCTTGGACATTTTAACTCTGAAACTTGTTTTGAAAATGTCGTGTGAAAAAGGTACAACATGCCAAAGATGTGGCTTTTAATTTTGAGCAAGGATGTTACAAATTACATGCCTGGCTGTGCCTTAGTCTTTTGGAAGATCATCCATTATATAACATCAATACTTTTGATGCCTTTGAGCATCTACCTTTTCTCATGAAATTGGAAGTATGTTTAAAGTTTTCTAAAGTATAAATTTCATGCAAGTTAGTATTTGGCTATTTCATAAAGAAACATTGATCAAAAGAATAATATATGGAATGAAACACAGTTTCACTTTAAATTTTTTAGAACTGGGCAAGTATACATGTGTTCTAATTAGGTTATTCTGCATGTTTACATTGATCGAGAGGATGTAAACTTACAAAACCCAGAGATCAGTGGATTTTATTAAACCATAGTAATTCTGTTATTGAATTAGCACTGCTTTTTACTTAATGTATTAGTTAATAAATTGAATACTCTCAATGAGTACCTAAGTACTTATTTAGTCTTAAGGAATAACTTACACAATAACATACGTTCACCGAGCTTTGTAAAGAATTGGGAAATGTATTATGCATTTTATGATACCACTGTCCAGCACAAACTGAGAGCCACAAACATACTGAATTAAGCTCAGATGCAAAATAAACCCATTACTCCTTACAGAATTCCATCATTTAAAAAAAGAGTAATTTTTAAACATTTAATTATTTAAGAGTTATAATTCTCTATGTATACTTGTTTGCCTGATAAACCTACCAAGATTAGAAACCTGTCCACAGACATTCTATGTGTTTTTCTTTCTCCTAGGAAAGACACAAAAGTATGTATTGCCTATCAGGATGGAAGATGGAGTCAGGTAGAGGAACAAAACAAAACAGTGCTTAAATGCAACATGGGAACTACTTCTTGTTATCTATTGCTATTTAACAACACGCTCAAAACATAGGTGCTCAGCACTCAGTTTTTATGATCTCTCATGGTCCTCCAGGTTGACTGATCATAGAGGAAGCTCTTCCTTGGGGTCTCCTGGGGTGTAGTCTGAAGGAGGCTGGGGATGAGTCCTCTGAAGGTTTGATTGGGCTGGGTGTCTTGAACAGCTCTCTACAGTGGCTGGCTCAGAGCCCATGGGGCCGTGGGCTGGAGGGCCTCTCCACGGGCCCTCTCCCACAGACATTCTTTGAACCTCTAGATATAGAGTCAATTAAAGTTGTTTCCAGTTCTAAGGCACCTCCACCACAGTGGACCTGCCCTCTTGAACACATTAACCTTCACACCACTTCACACCACTCAAGACCTCTAGATACACGTAATGGGCTAGACCTAGAATGCTTCTCTCAAGGCCACCTGAAGCTATGCTAATGCAGATCAAATGCTACATGGATACCTACTAATATGAAGCCTGAATCCCTGGTGCCAAAAGAGGAGGGTGAATAAAAATCAGATAACAGTGCATGGAAGGTGGTTAATGAACATAAATCACCTTGTCAAGAATGTCAGTGGTGGAATCATTAGAGAAATGCAAATCAAAACTACAGTGAGGTATCACCTCACACCGGTCAAAGTGGCCATCATCAAAAAATCTACAAACAATAAATTCTGGGCAGAGTGTGGAGAAGCGGGGACCCTCTTGCACTGTCGGTGGGAATGTAAATTGATACAGCCACTATGGAGAACAGATGGAGGTTCCTTAAAAAACTAAAAGTAGAACTACTATACGACCCAGCAATCCCACTACTGGGCATGTACCCTGAGAAAACCATAATTCAAAAGGAGTCATGTACCACAGTGTTCATTGTAGTAGTTTACAGTGGCCGGGACATGGAAGCAACCTAATTGTCCATCGACCGATAAATGGATAAAGAAGATGTGGCACATATATACAATGGAATATTACTCAGCCATAAAAAGAAACGAAATTGAGTTATTTGTAGCGAGGTGGATGGACCTCGAGTCTGTCATACAGAGTGAAATAAGTTAGAAAAAAGAGAAAAACAAATACCATATGCTAACACATATATATGGAATCTAAAAAAAAAGTGGTTCTGATGAACCTAGGGGAAGGACAGGAATAAGGACACAGACGTAGAGAATGGACTTGAGGACATGGGGAGGGGGAAGGGTAAGCTGGGATGAAGTGAGAGAGTGGCACTGACATATATACACTACCAAATGTAAAATGGATGGCTAGTGGGAAGCAGCTGCATAGCACAGGGAGATCAGCTCTGTGCTTTGCGACCACCTAGAGGGGTGGGATAAGGAGGGTGGGAGGGAGATGCAAGAGGGAGGCGTTATGGGGATATACGTATGCATATAGCTGATTCACTTTGTTATACAGCAGAAACTAACACAACACTGTAAAGCAATTATACTCCAATAAAGATGTTAAAAAAAAAAAAAGAACGTCAGTGGTGGTAGAGAAAGTGGGGGTAGGGTAGTTTGAAGATCAAAGACAATTTATTTTTGTATATTTTACAGGCTAGAGGATGAGAGTAGTGAATCTCTGGAATGGAAAACACGCAGGAGACAGAGGATAAACTGACTTTATTCATCGTTTATTGAAGTTTTTTGTGTGTGGCAAAGTATTGGATGTTTGGGGAGATGCTACTGAGACCTTTCTTTCATGTTTAAGGCTTCAAAAGCTAATAGCACTGCTACTACTTGTTTAAAGGTCTTCTCTGTATTTTACATGGTGAGCAAAGTTATTTTCTATCATTTTTGAATAAATATTTATTTTAAAAGGAGTGAATCCAGATCGAAATTCTACAAAATTTATACAAAAAGCATATTTTCATTATTTGCCAAGATTTGAGTATGATTAAATATTTAATCATGATTTTTTTCTCCCTATGACACAATTTGTAGATAGTTTACAGAAACAGAAGCATTATATTGTAAAAAAAAAAAAGAAGACTTTTCTACATTTCAGAAAATCAGGTTTAACTTAGGTATGATAATAATGGTGGTTAGATTTATTTAATAATAATGACGGTTAAATTTAACAAAAAGTGTTAACGGGTATTTAAAGAAAATATGGTTCTTGCTCCACTGTATTTGATGAACGTTGAATTCAACAAAAGTAAACCAGCTTCTTTACTTCATCTCTTAGTTTCATATCGCTGCTGTAACAGATTATCCCCAAAGTAGTTTTAAACAACACAAATTTATTATCTTGTGTTTTTGGAGGTCAGAAGTCAGAGTGGGTCTCACTGGTCTGAAATCAAGGTGTCAGCAGGTCTGTGTTCCTTCTGGAGGTTCTAGGGGGGAATCCACTCATTGTCTTTTCAAGCTTCTAGAGGCCACCTTCATTGCAGGGCTCCTGGCCTCTTTCTGCAGCTTCCAAGCCAGCAGGCTAGCAGGCGGAGAGTCATTTTCTGACTTTGAACTCCTCTTCTGCCTTCCTTTCTGATGTTAAAGGACCCTTTGATTGTACGGAACCCACCTGGATAATCTATTATACTCTATTTTATGATAAACTGATTAGCAACCTTAATTCCACCTGCAACTCTAATTCCTCTTGCCATCTAACATGGCAGAATCGCAGGTTCCAGGACTAGTATGTGAATATTTTATAGGGGCTTAAATATTTTTAGGTCCTTTAATATGTTGATATCAATCCCTAAGCCCTTTTGTGCTTATATTAGATTATATAATGTTTAGATTATATAATGTTTCTCAAGAATATTTAACTAGGAAATCTATTTCTTTTTTTCTTCTTTTTAAAAAAACAGATGTTGGTTTTTGAGACTTTCAGAAAAGTTCAGTTAAACCAATATAAAAAAACCATTCCATGTTCACAACTTTCTTCTGGTTCCCAAGAATTAATCTTGGGGCTCAGAGTCTGCTGCCTTCATTAACCGGGCTTGCTGGGCAACAGTCATTCACTCATAAGAAATTTATCGAATGCTGTTTTTGTTCAGCTTCCCTAGAAGCAGCCCTTGAGATGCTGATTCTATTTTAAGTAATTTATTGAGGGCATGTTCTCAGAGGGGAAATAAGAGGAGCAGAGTAGCACAGCAGAGAAGAAGCTAGGCAAGGATGAGGTTTAGGGACTCAGCTCGGCACTGGTTTGACTCTAATCCCACCGAGAAACTCTGGAGCACAAACTGGACTGAATGTTTGTCATCTTGGTTGGTGCAAGGCAGGCAGACCTTTGTCCTCTGTGTCAGTCATCCTTAGCCAAGTCCCGCATGTGCTAAGGAACGCGTAGCCTCTCAGGGGAGAGTGATGGAACTCCTCTGAGAAGGCAGCTTATTATCAGCCAATACTCACTCCAGCTGAGGGATGGCTGCACTTGCCAGAAGAAAGGATGGGGCTGCTAATACTGACATCTACTCTGAACCCCTTGGAGAAACCAAAATTGTTCAAGGCATTGGGTATTTCATAAGGAGCAGGACAGTTGAGTTGCTGCTATCTTGGAGCCTACTGTTTAGAGGTCAGACAGTAAATAAATGCAAAAATTGTGTAATTTCAGGCCATGATAATTGCCATAGGAAAATGAAGCAGGGTAACTGGATAGTGACCACATGGAAGTTGGGAGAGTATTTTTTTTTCCAGAAGTTGTTGATGGACAACTTATCTGTAAAGGGAACACTTGAGCAAAAACTTGAGGGATGGGAAAGATTCCAGCTCTGGGGAGTTGTTGGGGAAAGGGTGAGTTACAGAGTTTGCAGCAAATATAAAGGCCTTGAGATGGAGAAGGGCATGCCCTATTGATTTCTCCTGAGAGAGGTCAAGAGTGCTGAAGACAGAAGTGGGGAGTTAGCAGGGTAGATGATATGGGCCTGTGTTGGTAATGGGTACATGTTTGGGATTTATTTCAAATATAATGTTACAAATAATGGAAAGCCACTCAAGAGTTACAAGCAGGAGGATTGCATATACAATATAATTTACAGTTTAGAACATTCTCTTTGGTAGTTGTATAGAGATCGGACTATAGTGAGTAAAGAGTGGAGACGATGGGAAAAAGAAGGAGGCTTCTAGAGGAAGCCGTGTGAGAGATGATGGACGTTGGCCCAGTGTGGCCCAGCTTGACAAGGTGTGACAAGTGATCAGAGGAGGATATATTCTTTTTTTTGTTTAATTAGAGTATAATTGCTTTACAATGTTGTGTTAGTTTGTGCTGTACAAAGAAGTGAATCAGCTATATGTATACATATATCCACTCCCTCTTGGACCTCCCTCCCACCCCCACCCCTATCCTGCCCATCTATGTCATCACAGAGCACCAGGCTGAGCTCCCTTTCTGAAGGCAGAACATTCTGATGTTTTGGGGGTTGGAGATGGGCACTTACGAAATCAAGTTTTCAGAAAACTAATCAATTCCGTTTGACAAGATGCTGAAGGCTGGTGCTGAGTGGGTTTGGTGAGCAGGGCTGGGAATACGGTATGTGTCACAGTGTCCATAAACCCATATATAAAATATACATATTTAATTTAATACTTTGATTAATTATAAATGCATACAAATATGTAGTTGGATTTCCTAGCTAATGAAAAATAAATTCAGGTATCTTAGACTCTGGATTATCTAAACCATTTTGGTTTAATCACAATCTCAGTGTTAACCCTTGACTCTAAGCTGTTGTCTCCTGCAGGCCCTCTATCTAAAAAGGTGGTGCTAAAAAGCACCAACTATGTTAAAACTGAAAAACATCAGTTTTAAGTGATGGTAAGATTTTAGTGGTAAGATTTTACCACTCCTTCCTTTTCATACACAGAGTTAAGTGTGGCAGTGCAGATACCTCAATAATGAATTAATTCTACATTAAGGATTAGCTGTCTGTGTTTCTAGGATTTATTAAACAAGAAGCAATTTGGAAAGGGGAAAGAACACTTCATTTGAAGTTCAAAGAACCAAGTTTGAGCTCTGTTTCTGGAATGTATAACCTTGGCAGCCAAGGGAGGCTCGGTTTCTTCAACATTAATTAATGGTAACAATATCTGCATTATTTCGCTCAACGTGAAATATTCATGATAGTAAATATGATAAAAATGATTCTTCATATATATATGTATATATATGACATTTTATGATGCACCCCCTAATTTATTAGAAGTAGGAGCGCTCAAGGACACCTGGCCCAGTCTGATTTCTTCCTTTGCAGTTTTCCTTGACCCATACAACTGACCTTCTTGTGTTTCCAATCAGACTCCAAGACTGATTCCTTCCCCACAGGCCATGCTCTTGGAGACATCTGCTGATTCTTGAACTGTCTCCTCCACCCCCTTGGATCACTTGGTAAATTAATCTTTTTCGGGATGCTTTCTCATGACCTATCCCCAATGTGTCATTAATGAATGCGATTTGATATGTATTTGCCTTAAGCTCTAGCCCCAGAGGGTCAAATATCAAACAGCACTCACAGATTGATATATAAATATATCTACATCAAAATTCACAGTGAGTTTTCCTTAATGATATTCTATAGTCTTTAAGAGGGATGACTCAGATTCAGACTGCCTGGCTCCACTACTAATTATTACTAATTATTGATCTCGGTAAAACTTTCCGTGATTCACTGTACTCTTTTGTTAATATTAAGCTCAAGTGTAAAGCACAAATTATACGATTTTCTTAAAAGTAGAAGCAGAAAAAGCTTACACAGCCTGACATATATATAGAAACTTTGCAAGGGTCGTAAATAGAGGTCAGATCATGAGTCACCTGTAGGAAATGTTGCATTTAATACATAGACTTTTCATGATGTGCCAAAGCATTTTATTTAAGTCCAATACTTCTTTAGTTACAAAATATTGAGAAATCACTCAGTTCCTTAGATGTCTCAGGAAAATAGCTTTAGACTGTGCTCATTTTGTTTTGTTTTAAATTAAAGTCGTTAGGTCTTTTATTATAGTTTCTTTTACTTAGTCTAGTTTAGATGACTATAACTTGTCAGTAACTACTTGACAATCACTCTTTTAAAAAGCTTATGAGAAAAATCTATTGAAAATGAACACGTATCTCCGTATTTATGTCATATCTATCTATCCATCAATCTCTCCATCCATAGACACAAATAAGATAATTTTTACTCACTTGTGATAACTTTACTGTGTTTATCCAATTTTCTTAACAGTTATAATTTCTGGAATATAATTGGAGAACATACTTCAAAAAGCCAAATAAAAGGTTTGCTTTACAATTTCATCTGTGTATGAATACTATTTGTCTGTCATGATTGTTTTCCTTTTTTAAAAATCAAGGTTTAATTGAGATACAATAAAATTCAGCTTTTTTAGTTTAATTTTTGTGTTTTGACAGAATTTTGACAGTCATGAAACCACACCATGATCAAGATATAGAACATTTCTATCACACCAAAAATTTCTCTGGTGCTCTTTTTAGCCATTCTATTAGATATATTTTGGTATTACATTGTGGTTTTAATTTGCATTTCTTTGGTAACTAGTGATGTTGAACCTGTTTTCATGTACTTTCACCCATTTTTTATTGGATAACTTGTTTTCTGATTATCAAATTTTGAGAGATTTTTATATATTCTTGGTACAAGTCCTTCACCATATATGTGATTTGCTAATATTTTCTCTAGTCTCTGGCTGTCTTCTCTGTACATTTTCTTTATAGTGTCACCATTTTAAAATAAATTTATCATTTTTACAACTATGGACCGTGGTTTTTATATAGTTAAGAAATCTTTGCCTACCCATAGTAGATGTTCTTTTGCATTTTATTTGAAAAGTTTTACAGTTTTAAGTTTTACATATAGGTCTACAAAACAGTTTGTGTGGATTTTTACATAACATATGAGGTAAGGATCAAGTTAATCTTTTTGTCATACGGTATTTAATTGTGTCAGCACCATTTGTTGAAAACACTATTCTTTCTCCATTGAATTGGTTTTGGCCTTGGCCAAAACTCAGTGTGTGGGTCTATTTTTGGACACACTACTTTGTTACATTGATCATTATGTGTATCTTTCCCGCATTAGCATACTCTATTTATTACTGTACCTTTTAAGAAAGTTTTGAAATCAGACTTTTCTTTTCAAACTTGTTTGGGCTCTTCTAGTTCCTCTGCATTTCAAAATAAAATTCAGATCAAGCTTGTAAATATTTAAAAATATATATATATATTTTTTCTGGAATTTTGATAAAAATTGAAATAAATATATAGGTCAGTTTGGGAAAATATTCACTCAATATGTCATCTTCTAATCCATGATTCAGTGCAATTAGAGTAAGTATTACTATTAAGACCATAATTTTTAAAAATGGTAATAAATAACTTAAGAAGTCTACTTCTGTTTTGACTAGGGAGTACTTTTTATCCAGTCTCTTGCCTGCCCGGAAAGGCAGAGTGATGGTGGGTCTTGGATTGAACTCTGGCATTTAGCTTTCTGGCTAAATACTTGTCAGATAGGTTTCCTTATCAAGAAGTCAAAGAAGATGAACATGCAATGGGGAAAATATTTTTAATTCTAAAGTGGAAGATGTAATTGTTTCCAGTGGAATGCTTTTTGTCCACTTTATAAGATCTACTGAATGTTCACCTGGCTGGCTGTAACTGCCATTCTCTAGGATGTTCTACAACAAATTATGTGAGAGAGAACCTTCCTCCTATTCATTTTTGTATTGTCCCAGGTGCCTAGCAGAGTGATGACATTGTTGAATAAATTAAAATTCTTTGGTTTGGAATTGAAAATTCATAGACATCTTAAAATGTTAACATCATATCATATCGTTGCATTGGAATGGTGGTCTCCCTCAATGTCCTCTCCCCTAGTGGCTGGATCCTGCTCTTTCTGAAAACTGCTCCTCCCCGATAACCTCTACTTAAGCTGTAAATGCCAGCTGAACTACCTTCTTTGCTCCAGGCCTTGGTCAGAAGTGAGCCATCACTCAACAAAGGCCAATCAGAATTCTTCGCTGGTGCTATAATCTGAATATTTGGGTCTCCCCAAAATTCCTATGTTGAAATCCTAACCCTCCAAGATGATGGTATGGGGCAGGGGGGCTTTGGGACATGATTAGGTCATGAGAGTAGAGCTCTCATGAATGGGATTAGTGCTCTTATAAGAGACACCCCACAGAACTCTGTAGCACCTTTCACCATGTGAGGACACAAGAAGTTTGCAACACTGAAGAGGGCCTTCACCAGAATGTAACCATCCTGGTGCCTCAACCTTGGACTTCCAGCCTCCAGAACTGTAAGAGATCAATTTCTGTTCTTTATAAGCCACCTGGTCTATGATGTTTTGTTATAGCAGCTCAAATAGACTAAGAAACCTGAGGTTTTCAAATGGGCACTTGACTGGAGACTTCATTTTCCTTTCGAGGGGCCAAGCTGTGTAAAGGTGAGCCAGGAGCTGCAGAGGGCCCTGGTTCCTGAGATATAAAATGTTGCAATTTAAAATGCAGACTAAATCAAACCCTAAGTATTTTAGAACTATGAATTATGCATGAAAATTAAATGGTTAAATAACATTTTGCTATTCTATGTGATTCCATTGACATGAATTTATAGAATGGGCAAAACTAATTTATTTTGCTGGAAAATAGATCTGTGATTTCTTGAAGGATTGATGGGCAATGGACACACATGCATAAAAAAGTTAGCATAGCAATCCTGAGACTTTAGCAAGGCCTGCTTGCAAGATTGGCCTTTGACTTGCATCTGGGAATTTGTATTTCGGAAGGGTTCCCACCACTCTCTGATAAGAATGGTTCCTTGGACTAAACTGTTTATGCAAAGAATTGGTTGATTCTGAACATCTGCTTTCTTTCTCAGAGTCTGAAATGTTCATACATTGTGTATGACCTATTGTGTCTACGTGATCAACCCCAATAAAAACAATGGGTGCTGAGTCTCCAGGGAGCCCCCTTGGTTGACAGCACATGTGTCGTCATAGCTTGCTGCTGGGGGAATGAAGCTCATTCTGTGTGACTCTACTGATTGATGACTCTTGAAAGCTCTCACCTGGTTTCCTCTAGTCATCACTGTGTGTGCCTTTTCCCTTCTCTGGTTTTGCTTTGTATCCTTTTGCTGCTGTGAGCCCAACTATATACTGAGTCCTGGGATCCTCCTAGCAATCACTAAACCACGTGTGTGGGGTGGTCATGGGGGCCCCTGGCAAGGCCAAAAAGAACTTTTAACCTTTATAGGAGTGTCACTCATATGAGTGCATTGATCTTTATAGGAGTGTCATTCATATGAGTGTATTAATTTGTCAGAACTCAATGGTACGCTTCAAATCTGTACATTATACCCAATAGAAGAGAAAAGAATCAATAAAATAAAAAAAATTAATTTGTATGTTAATCTTTAATCCCATGGTGCTCCATCAAAGGAAGTCCTGGGATGGCATGACAAAAAGGACAGTGCAAGAATTACTAAGACGGATTATTGTGTCATCTGTGGAATAAAGGAAGCAGCTCCAGAGGAGACTTCTGCAGTTTTTCAACCCAACAAATTCATGGAAATGGTAGCATTCTAGTAGTCCTGATAGGCTTTTCCACTTGGCTGAATGGTTATTTAGAGAGGAACTTACTTAGCATTACATTTGAATAAAGGGCATTTTCCACTTCTTTTTAAAGTTGGAAGGTAAGAGGGGTTAGGAGTTGAAAAACATGGCCTGTTTTGATTCGGACCTTTCATTCCAGTTTTCCAGCTGCCAGATGGTGGACATTTCATGATTTCTCAGCTTATCGTCCTAGGCAAGCCAGTCCTTTCAGTGGACAGGAACTTGGTATCACATAAGGGGCTATTTAGCTTTACTCTATGAGATGCTTCTTTGCAAATACTAAATGAAATTAAGATCGGTGAATATTCTAGGATAGGTTGTACCAGAGTTTATCTTTTTAACAGGAATTTTAGTGGGAAAAAAGGTTCTATCATCAATGAAAACAAGTCTTTACTGCAGCAATTCTAAGAGACTTTAATATGTTCATATGAAACATGACCATTCAAGATAGATAAAGAATGTAGTGTTTACCAAATCTTGTTTGTCAATAACACACCTAAGGAATATTCTCAAGTATAGAGTTACGTGGAGCCCTTTTTGGATTATTTTTCTTGAGGAAGAGATAACACATTCCTAAAGGGAGAAATTATTGGCCTTATTTCGGATTTTATTAAAATGCAAAGCCTAAAATAGTGTACGTTCAAATATAAAGTTACATACTGAATTTAACAGCTACATCGTCAAATTAGTATGCAAAATGTGGTGTAGTTTAAAGGATTAGACGTTAAAAGATTAGAAGTTAGCACTAACTTTTAAAAGTAAAACAAAGGAGTTGAGAGTCTACATTTAAACACAAAGTCGATTTCTCATTTCACTGACTTTTGTTAAGTTTGGCAGTGAAGGGTAGAGGTAGGCTTTGCTAATGTCTAAAACCTTCTTCTCATTGGTATGTATGGTTTAATGAGGAATTTGCAGGTGTCAGATGGGTTAGCAGTAAGAAGATCTTTTCCTGCCGTGTTTGTTTAATTAGGGTTGGTACATCCAAATGTTATCTATGGGTTTGTAAGAAGTTTTCACAACACTGAGAAAGAACATGAATTTTACAGCATTGCTTAGCTGATGTATTTAATTTAAACCAATTTCCATAATATCTCTCTCCCGCCCCAAATTATTATATAGAACATTATGTTTCAGTATTTTATCAAAAGGAAATCTCTAGAACCCAATAATTTTGTATAAACCCACACAAAAAATTATTAGTCTAAACATCAGCTCACCATCCACTGTACCAATGTATGTTGAAAGAAGCCTCATAAAAATTCAGTTAGGGTTGCATATTAGACAGGCAGAATAAATCAAGAGGAAAAATAATTTTTTCTTCCTCAGAGAGCATCAGAAGTCAGCGGGAAATGACAGTCTTGATTAGAAAACTAAGAACTTACTGATGTTCTGCAAAGTAATGGCTATAAACTGTCACGTTTTGAACATTGTATTTTTAAAGTTTAAGGAACTTCTGTGATCCCATGATAAAAGGAAATGGGCCACATTACGTGTACGATGCAGTGTATATTTATTTGAGCACAGTAATATCACAAGTCTTTTTTAATAATCATGTTCATATACTCCCTAAATTTTCAAAGGTGTATAGGTTTTATATTTTATTACTACCTTTAACTTCTGAAAGATGAGTTTACATAAATTTTCATCTAGGTGAGAACTATGGATTTCCAGGGATTTGTAGAATGATTAGTTCAGTGGATTTTAATGGTCATGAAAGGAGGAAGTGACTTGTAAAATAACCGAAATGTATCAATTTGGAGCTTACAAAAACCCATACAATCTATAATACATAGATATCATGCTTTCCACTTAATTTGCTAATTCTTTCTAGAAACATGCTGCTGCCTAAGTGACACAGCCATTGGCTTCACTTTTAAGGCATTGAAATGCTTGGAACTGATGATCCAGACACTTTGCCTATGCAATGGTTAACTCCCTTTAATAATTATGCATTGAGAAGTGATTATGCAATTTGGTGATTATGGAAATTAAGCTATCTTAATGATGAGACAGGTGATGGATGGTTTGGGGTGATGGATGGTTTTGGTTTTTACTTCCTAGTTTATAACTGCCTGTAGACAGGCACAAATTCTCGACATGATATTCATCACTTTCCTTTTCAAGCAATGAAACTCACAATATGCTTCTGCAGTTCCTTAGACATAAATTGAAACCCCACATGAGAAGGCAGACACAACCTCTCTTGGAAATTAGGTTGCATTGTCTTTTATTAATTGTGAGAGAGATTCTTTCATCCATCATTTCATTTATTTGGTAAGATACAGTGATATCTCTAAGCCTAGGGTGGCCTTTCCTCTTCTTGGTGAAAATATCTACACTACCCATTGTACAGATTGTTCAAGTGTTAATTCCTCTGTAAGGAGCATTTTTCTCTGTGCTCTCATATTACACAATGTATCATTTAAAATAAAGAACTTTTGACACCAAATTTTGATGATCAGTTTGGCTGTTTTCCTCCACATCTATATCATAGATTATTTGAGAGAAAGACTGACTTTTAACTTATTTTTAAAATTTCAGCAACCAACACAGTG